>NC_090696.1:10627500-11252500 GCF_040954835.1 Lepisosteus oculatus
AGCAAGCATTTCTGCTTCCAGGAGAGTTCGATACTGCATGCTGCTGGTCGTATCCACATGTAGGAGCTGACCTTTAATTGTGGGCGAGTAGCCTGCAGAAACAGATAAGAAAGGAAAGACATTTGTTGCCATCAGCAAATCAGAAGAAACACAACAATCCTCTATTTCCAATGAGGTTTTGAGAGCTCACATAATGGCAGAAGAATGGTACACAACCAAAGTAACAATATGTCAATATCATGTCCAATAGATTATTATTGATACTGAGAATGGTCCCATTTAGCACTAATGTCAAGTATCACAGAAAATCCCAGCTTATATGGAAGCAGGCTGGGTGGTAAAGGTTTACTGCTAGATTTATTTTTTACAATTACTGATACATGTGATATATACATCAGTTATACAGACAAGAGAAAACATGGTCAAAGTTCAGGTACCAGTACCAAAAAAATTTGAACCATGCACTTCCACACCATTATATAGTAAGTTCAGATTCTGGAGCCTTTCTAACATGGTAACAAATTATTTTTATATTTACAGAAATCATAATAAAACAGGAATGAGAAACAAAGTATACTAAGAAGTTCATGAACATACTACATCCTTGAGCCTGTGAGTTGCCAAACACATCCTTCCTCATCATTCTGCTTTACACAAGTACTTCTTTGATTACAGTAGTGCGGCGATCTGGGGATCACTTACAACGTCTAAAGTCTGCCATAAGCAATTTATACCTAACAGTGACTTTAAAAATTCTAAGGAAAGGAAGACAAAGGAAGCTCATTTTAATCAGATATAAACTGTGGCTTCCAATCAACAATATGACTGTTAAAATATTCCAAAAGTCTGCACAAAAAAAGATTAAATCACCTCCAAAGTTAAGGATGTTGAGCACTTGATGCCACTGCAACCATCGGTCCTTCAAATTACTGTCCTTCTCATTATAACTTAGGTGTAATTAATAATAATAATAATAATAATAATAATAATAATAATAATTGATTTCACTTATATAGCGCTTTTCTGGACACTGCACTCAAAGCACCTGACAGTTAATGGGGACTCCCCTCCTCCACCACCAATGTGGTTTCTTTTGAAAAAACACGAATCCATCTGCAGCTGCTGGAATGCAGCAACGGCTAGCTTTTAACTACAGTATAAGTACATTTGAACTAATTTCTGAAAAAGATCCTGTTAAAAAATTAAAATCGGTAACAAGGACACAGACAAAATAGACATAAGCAGTCCTTGAATTTCCACTAGGGCAGGGTCTCTTGAGCTTTGTATATGAACCACTGATGATAAAGAGATCCCAAATGTCCAATTATGCCAGTTCACAGAGCTCATAGAGCCAAAATAAAGCTAAACTAGTCAAGTGCAGTACAATCTATTTTATAAGCAATTATTTGGTAAGTAATATAGTTCTTGAATTGTTTCCACAAATGTGCAGACTAAGCACTGGAAATCCTTGGTATATTTATATTTTCACAATTTTTTCAACAATATAATTTTAAAATGTCAGTCAATATTTATTCTTCAAATATCAAGGGAGTCTGATTTTATAATACTTTACTGACAGCATGCAAAGTTTATTGGTTGGTCAAACACAGGACAGTGGCACAAATTATATGGAAGTGCTTAAACTGACAAGAGGAGGCACTTTATTATGTAAAGTTTGTTAGAGTATGGAACAACCTGCTCAGACGTGATTTTGAGGGGATTTACCCTCATTTAGCTTCCTTCAAAGAGCAGCTGGATGAGATTTCAATTAACTATGAAAAAAACAAGCTAGATGGATCAAATGTCAACTGTAACCATCATGTCCCAATGCAAGTCTCAACAGCAGGAATTTCCAGCTGTGACAATTCGTGTCTGGAAATTTTCTGTCTCCTTATGTTATGAACAAAATCACGTGGGAGAGGTTACACTGATCCAGTTAAGGCTGAACTAGACAAATGTATTCCTTTATCACAAAGATTTAAAAACTGAATTCCAGACCCCCAGAACCAGGGATGAGAACCCTGATATACAACGGTGACAACTACAGACTTGTGCCAGCAACACGACCACATCCATGAGCGAAAGGCAGTGGATTAATTTCTTACTTCTTGAATAACTCTGATGCAGCAAGCTGACAGATCATATTTTAACTTGAACAAGTGCTAAAAATAATATTTGGCTAAATTAAAATAGCCTCTTTATGTTGAACAATCACAACAATATACAACTTAGTCCAACTTATGCCAGTCTATATAAACATACAGTACAGACGCATACTATGTAGTATACTGGCCTTACCATTCTCCCCCACAGTCATGGGGATATTAACCTCCAGGTAAGAACCTGCACCAACATTCACATGAACAGCATTTGTCTCCTAGAAAGCAATCACATGATTGTTAAGACTAATTTGAATACATTGTTCTGTTCAACCAAAAAAATCTTATCTGAAAGATTCCCCCCCCCCTCCAATTCATTTTAGAAAGTCAAATTATCTACAAAAACAGACACAAACAGAATAATAATTGACATTCTTCTGACACTATGTCACTTAATTCTCCTTCCAACTTGTTCTAAATGCAGCCTACATGGCAACACTTGATGAATGGTTGAGGATTACCTACCATTCATCATTTATACAGGATGGATGTCTTTAATTATGATGCTTTTTGACTATTAAACAGACTCTTGCACATCTAAGGAACACCGCTGTAAGCAGAGGGTGAAAGCTAGTAAATGAAATAAAGCTTTTCACCGATAATTTACTTGTTTTATTGATCACTGGTTATATTGGTAAATCTGGGAAGCCAATACACCATTCTGCTTCTAATGTTCTAAAAATCACAAATGAGCAACATTAAAAAAAAAAAACTCTTATACCCTATTTTTGGTAAAGAGTAAATCGATGGTGGCATCGGCAATGATGTTCATGCGCAGCTCGAAGGCGAGGATCTGTCGGGGCTTTCCGGGCTGGGCCAACTCTGTGGCCTTCATGGGCTGGTAGTCAGCAGGAAAGAAGAACTTCCACAAGCAGTCTCTGCAATATGAGATAGAGAACTGGGGGTGAGTGACGCAAGTGCGTGTGGGATATGGCATCATCACTCATCCCCAAACCACAAACATACTTAGAAAGTTAACTAACAGCAACAGCAAAGTGGTAGAGGGATATTGGGGAATTCTGCATGTAAATGGGTTGCGTTGGGGTTGAGTTAATTGATAACAGTGGTTTCTAATTGGACTGGCACAGTGTCGCAGTGGCTAGCATTTCTGCCTCGCAGTGTTGGGGCCCTGGGTTCAATTGCTGGAAAGATATCTGCGTGGAGTTTGTATGTTCTCCCCACATTCCCGTGGGCTTCCTCCTGGTGCTCTGGTTTCCTCCCACAGGCCAAAGACATACCTGTAGGTTAACTGGTTTCTGAGTAAGTCGGCCCTGGGGCAAGTTTGTGCATGTTTGTGTCTAGTGTGTACCCTGCGACTGGACTGGTGTATCCTGCCTTGTGCCTTTTGCTTGCCAAGATAGGCTCTGGGTCCCCCACAACTCTGTATTGGACAAAGCTATTAGAAAATGGATTGATGAACTGACTGTCTAATTGAAAGTAATTGCTATGCTATGTAATGGTCTCTGTTATTGCTATTGTGACATCCTTTATAAAAGCATTTCCCCACCAAAACATTACTTATTTTATCTCCTTTGAAGGACAGAAATAGAAACAGCGTTTTTCAGACAGTGTCACCTTTGCTCCTCCTAACTATATGTGCATGTCTGTGCTCCTGGTGGTCTTCTTGGCTTTCTTTTTCTGGGTGTACAAAAAAACTGTAGAATACAATTTCGGACTTGAGTAAAATGTTATTAAATGAAGTTCCAAATGAATGGATATTAATGCATTCAAAAAAAGATAATGAGACGGACTCGCGAGAGATGTATCACAGCATAAAGAAAACTACCAATCTGTGCATCGTCAGTGGGAAAATTTCTAAACACCCATGTTCCTGTAAGAACTGTGGCTGACAGGTTTCAAAAAGCAAGTCTGCCTCATTAGCAAAGCTCCGAGGGAAAGTGCAGCACTGTACCTCTGTCGATCAGCCCAAGGGCCATAGTTGAAATCCGTCCCTTTGCCACAGACAATATCCAGTCCCCAGCATGGCGGCAGATCCTGGAGCTTGGTGCCTTCGCTGCAAGGCTCTGCATCTCCGTTCTCCAATTCCTCCGTGACAAGTCCTACACAGCAAGCACACACACTGCTTGAATCAAAATTCAACAGCTCAGCAGCCAGACGTTGAGCATCTGCAACATCAACATACCTGGTTCATCCATGTAATAGTAGATGTCAACATCATTTGACTGCATTACCACAAAACCTTCCCCCATCAACCTTGGTGGCCTTTAAGAAAAAAAGAATTACAAAACAATATTGAATGTACATTGGGTGTTTCAGGAACAAAGTTTACTGTTCGTAACTGGATGCTGCACATTGATGGTAGAGGAGGGGAGTCCCTATTACCTGGAGTGTCCAGAAAAGCGCAATGTAAGTGTAAGCAATCAGTATTATAATTGTTACTGAAACCAGTCAACAGCACAGCAAATGTTGCATTTTCATTACAGAAGCAGGATGTTTACTGCATACATAAAGACCTCTAGCATGTTACTCATTTTGTCCTGTTAGTAAAATGTCCATGGCAGCTCAAGCTTAAGTTTACACTAGAGAAAAGGTTACCTTGCAAAATGTCTGAGAAGAGCCACATCATGGAATTAATGTTCAGATGTGGATATATACACATAAATCTGTATTTATACAAACAGATATCTACATAATTTAATTTTTATGATATATATATATAAAATGTATATAATTTGATCCAAACAGAAGTAAAAAATATATCATCTTTTCATTTGATGAAAGCACATGTATACATTCTGCACCAAAAAAGGCCCAAAGTTATCAACTGTTCACAGCAAAGCGTATCCAGTCTGAAAGTACTAAATCTCTTTCTAACAATATACCCAAGCCACCTCTTGGGAAGCCAGTTCCATGGGCTCTTTGTGAAGCTTGCAAATTACCTATTTGCAAGACACAGCTGCTCCACATTGAAGTAAGGACCTTGACATTTCCAGCACCATTACTCTTACTTTACATAATCAGGTTATATTATTAGATCAAGAGCAATAGCGTTCGCTCACTCGTCATTCTGAAGCCCAACGTATCTGGGACTGGGAACAAGCATGACGCGGACATTCTCCAGCGTGCCCTTCACGATGTGCATGAACTGGTCGAGGTGACTGGAAGGAGGCTTGGTGGCGTACGTCAGGAAGGCATCATCAAAGTTCACACAGAGTGTCTGGGGCAGATAATGATTTCCAAATGCCAGCCGGCCCTATCAGGAAAGCAGAGAGAGAGAGAGGACTTTATGGCGGGGGAAGGTACCAGGTACTTTACAGCAAACAGAATCATGGTCAGACACAGGGTGAGGCTGGCTTATACAGCGAGACAGACAGATATCAGCATCATCCATGTTTCATCATTAAAACAGAAAACAAAGCCTTGCTAGGGAGTTCCAATTTATATAGCAAGGAAAGTTGCAAAAACAGGCCCTTCCAGTCTTCTGTCAGAGCTGCTCTTGTAATGTAAATGTATGTCTATTCAGTGTACCTTATGACATGGAGAGGAGTTTTCTTTCAACAGATCACGGTCTGTGCCAGAGCAACTGATCTTTTCCCCATCACCAGTAACTCACCAAGAGGTCTTAGTGCAGCAACTTTTAATCATTGGCAAATTTTCAAGTCAAATGATCTTTTTTTAGCCTCTAAATTTGATTCTATTTAGAAAGAATCATCTCGGATGGCATGGTGGTGCACTGATTAGCATTGCCACGTTACAGCGCTGAAGCCCTGGGTTCAATTCCTGGGGTGCTCTCTGTGTAGAGGTCACATGTTCTTGTCATGTTTGCATGGGTTTCCTCCCACAGTCCAAAGATGTAATGGTAGATTAATCGGCTTCTAGAAACAACTGTTTCTGGTGCAAGTGTGTGTGTCCATGTGTACAGCGATGGACTGGTATCCTATCCAGGGTGTATGCTGCATTGCGCCTGTAGCTTGTGCCCATGAATTGGATGAAACAGTCAGAAAATGGATGGCTGGACAGAAATAATTCTACAGTTCACATCTCTTTTATGTTACAACACAGTTTACATGGGTTACTTTTAATGCTCTTTACGAATGCTCGTTCAACAATTTGATCAACAATTAATTTAAAGACGGAGTGACTAATAGTAATTAAAGCTTTTCAATACTTGTACTGTACAGCATGTACTGTATTTTCTGCCTCTCACAGCATTCACAAAAGGCAAAATGTGTAGTGACAGATCGTATTTTGTTTTTGAAAGCTAATGGGTTTCATGGAAACGGACCCAAATTCAGTTAGCCCAGGTGAGAGGATGCTAGCTTTATTGACTAATCTAATTCAGCTTTATGCATCAGGCTCAGATTAGAAACTTGGCAGTTTGTGAAATGTGATGTGAAATGTTAGGTGTAATTATAATAGCTTTCAGGTAAACCTACTCAATTGCTTCATTTAGCAATTTATAAATACAAATGTTGGTTGTCAACTGAACAAATGCTAGTGCTTGTATTGTGCTGACAACAATGCTCGTGCAGGTTATACCAACATTTATTTCTTTATTCATTATTTAAAGTGGATATGAATTAACTTTGAAGTTAAATGTTGAAGTAATAAACTTATGTTTATTTTCAGAAAAAAATGGTTTTGTCTAATAATGTCATTTAAACTTTAGTTATACTTGTCTAACACATTTAAATTATTTTAGTGAAAAACTGCACCATGCAGCTTCTCATGAGTTTATAAATTGCACCACACACTACCGGACACAGAGCAACTTACAGTGCTAATGTTGAGTTTAATGACAGGAATAAGGGACCTCCAGGAAGATGACGGGTCTTGGGACTCAGTTTTGATGTTAACACTGCAAAACAAAACTGTTCTTCAAAAACTGTGCAGAAATATGCTGAATGGGCGGTTTAGGATCAGAAGAAAGCTGTTGAAAAAACACCTAACACCACAACTATGGTACCAATTCATAAAGTCTGGAAGCAGTTCAGATTTCTGTTTAGTGTACGTGCACTGTACACAAACGTGTTCTGGGGTTACACTATTCTCTTTAGAATAAACGTCTCTTCAGCATTGGCAAAAAAATGCAGCAGATGAAGCCTCTGTGCGTAAACTAATCTTTATGATTAAAATTATTATTTGTTGTTATTATTAAATTATTAATTATTAATTGCTTATATTTAGAGCATTCTATACAGCAAAATAAGAAGAATTGTTACTCCGTATCAAATGTTCATACCTCTCAAGAGTATTTTTCCTGCCATCTTTCACTTTGTCCTCTTCTTTTTTAGGTATAATGAGGGTTGGGTCCAGTCCAAAGGTTTCTTGCAGTCGTGCATAAAGATCAGTCCTGTTGTATACATGGAATTCAAACCCATTCACAGTTATGTACAGCCTGGTTTCAGCTTTGGGATCTAAAAAACAAATCAGACAAAAACAAGCATTTTAAGCATTTAACTTTAAAACAGAAGCATAGCAAACAAATGAGCAATTTTATATCTATTGCTATATCATGTTATTGTATACGGTGTCAGCTCCACAGTGCCTTAATGGAGTAGTCAGTTGCACAGAAATAGCTGTAACGCTAAATTACAGGCTCCCAGAAAATCTCAGGGATCACAGACAGGTTGCAAGATAACACCCAGAGGAACCCTAACCCACCCAATCTCAGCTGCAAAAACAGCCCATACTTGAGTTTGTGATGTCTGGGCTATAGTTCTCAAGGCATAATCCCGTCAAAGGACCTTTTAGCAGTTAAGCTGTCCAAGCCCAACCAGTAATGTTTAATATTTACACTGTAAATTCCCCAAAATGGAAAATGGTCATCTCCTCTGATCTCCATATCTTCACAGGAGAACTACAGTCCCAATTTCTCAGGCAGGTCGTTAAATCTTAATAACAAAACAAATTCACGGACGGTGTAGAAAAATCTTAAGCACAAAATTGTGAACTTTGTGAAAGTACAGTAAGTCGCCGTGTTGTCACAAACTCGCATTCAAGTGCCCACGAATAGCGACGTGAAGCAGCACCTTCCTGCTCACTAGTCCCTGTACTAACGCAATGTGATGTACAAGCGAAGGTTGTACAGCAGCCATTTCACCACAGAAATGTTCCAACATGCTCTGCGTGCAGAGTTAACAAGCAAGTAGCATTTGTAGGCAAAACCCTCTTTTGTCGAGAGCAATATTTTCACTGGATTAAGAGATGTATTCACAAGGCTGCTTGTTTACAATGGAATAAGGCTGCTTCACTTCACCATAACTGTAAACTTCATCTATTCTGTGATGTAAATTGGAGATTTACAGTTACTAGATTAAGTTACTAAATTAAGTTTACTTTATAGTGTTTCACAAGCGTTCAATACTGTTTCTTTCTGATGTCGAAATATAAAAATAGAGCTGCAGTTCCCCTTTAAATAATAAAACTTTGAAAACAGGAAGCACAATGCAGCCCCACATCTGAGATGTAGAAGCAATTGGAGAGGAGGCACTGAAAGCACTTTAGGACTGCAAGTTCTCAGGAGAAGACTGGGTTAACTGCATGGCCTAAAACGAACACTTTTTCTTAACACCGTAAATGCTCAGCCAGTGCAACACCGTAACTTAGGGAATTCTGGTCACAACTGACTGATCTTGACCCAGACTTGAACACATGATCATAGCATGTGCTCTGGGTGGAGCTTTTACCAGATAAGCCAAAAACAGCCGATTTCATTTAGAACCTTAGTATAAGCATGTTAAAAAATGCAGAAAATCAAAAGAAACATAATTTTCAACCACAACAAACGTACAAACTTATCATCGGGAAAATGACATTTTTTGTAGAAGGTACACTGACTTTTCATTCAACAGATTTGACAAGGGCGAATTCATCAAGTTGATTAATATTAGTCATCAACGGGGCTGATCAATTCTGGGTCCCTGCTGCAAAAGTCACAAGCTATTGAGAGTCAAAATCCTTCAAGTCTATCAGAGTCAGTCATGAATCAAAAGGATTAACCAAAAATACTTAATGTCTAAATTCTGTACACTATTTTTCTAACAATGTGCATGCATACACAGATTGTTTCTAAGGATGCTCAATATTTAAATGGAAAAACTGTCACATGCTTCAGATACCCAACTTTCTTATTTACTGAAAGCAGAACTCAAGAAATTGTTACCTAACAGGGAAAAATGCATATGTATATGCAAAAATAGAACTGATCTACAATGAAACTCGAGAAAATAATTATTGTGTCAATTAACACTGAAACTGTATATGCTTGTCCACAAAGTTTAAACTTATCTCTACATTTCAAGCTCCTTTCTGGGACAGACAGTTTTAGATACTAGTTTCCAATTGTAATCTAGGACAACAATCCTTTGGGAGTAATCTTCAATTTCCATTTTCTCTTGTGCAATGTTGAACAATCTAATTGAGGACTAAATGATTTGTAACAAATATCTTTGCCAATTTTTTTCACAGTTTACCGTTTCAATGCGTTATTTAATTAGTTTCCATTCCAGTGACATTCAAAGCCCGGTAATAACCTTACATATGAAAAGCTGTAGTTAAAAAAAACAAAACGAGATTAGCTCAAGGATACTAAAGTAGAAAATAAGCAATGGAGGCCAACTGGCAAGAAACAAGAGCCTGATATGCAAATGTTTTCTAATGCAGAAGTCTTAAAACTTCACGTTCACCCTAGGTTGACATATACAAATGAAAATCTGGGCCCTGGTTAAAACCATTTGGAAAATAAGTTAGGCAATGGCACAAAGTAAAGCCTTACCATGTTGCTTCTGTTTTGGATTGTACATTTTCCACCACCGAAATATAAGGAAACCATCTTGAATTCTGAAAAGACAAAGAAAAGTAGCACATTACAACTTCTAATTTTACAAATCAAAGCAACTTCAAAATACAAACTGAAAACTACACAAAACCCAAATCAAATGTGAATAAAGCAAAGAACAAAACGGAAAGGTAAAGCAAAACAGTTTCATTCTCCTTCTGACACATTATCAAAAACACTATAAAACTGTCAGCACTGGTACAGTCAAAATAAACACTTGGTGCTTCTTTCAGAGAAGAAAATTTCCAGCTTAAATGACTTGTCAGAAACTGATTAAGAATTAAAAGCCCAGGTTTAGATACAA
The DNA here is from genome assembly GCF_040954835.1 of Lepisosteus oculatus. Classification (NCBI taxonomy): domain Eukaryota; kingdom Metazoa; phylum Chordata; class Actinopteri; order Semionotiformes; family Lepisosteidae; genus Lepisosteus; species Lepisosteus oculatus. The sequence continues at coordinate 10,637,765 of NC_090696.1, forward strand.
ATTTGTTGTTCTTTTCTACACAAGAAAAATATTGATTAGGTTAAATTCATTTGTATACCTTGTTCTTCTTTGCTATTATCTTAATGAATAAGGCCTTCTGACAGCCGTTCTGACCTCATACTGACGTGTTTCTTAAGATCAAACAGGTCTCCAGGGAATGTAAAGGAAATGTGATCCACAGAAGGCACTGTTTATGTCATTTAACTATTACAGATAATGGGAGTTTTAGTGGTCCTTAGATTAAGAAAAAATTGGCACTATACCCACTGGGGTCACTTTATAAAAAGATCAATAAAGTCTTTAACAGCACTTTCAGGAGGGTTCACTGAAGTAATGACGTTTGACAGTTTGATGTTCATTACAGATTTTGCTCTTCTCCTCGACAGGTGATGATGCCTGGAACATACTGCAGAGCTCCACTTGTACTCAAGTGAGTGTTTTTACTGGCACGGCAACTCAGGAACCCTCTATTCCTGTGATTCTCAACAGAAACGGCCAAGCATTTCAAAAACTTTGAAAACACATTCCTCTGATGTTTCACCACGGTTTGGTTTTTGTACAACTCCAATGTGCTGGGCTTCTGGAGAATTGTATGTGCACATTATGACAAATATTTTTAAAATCTTGCATTTTTAAAAGTCTCCTCTTAATAGTGGAGACATACAAATGTTCAACAGATTAAATTCAACATTTCAGATTAATTATTGACTGAATATAGAATGTGAATTGTATTTAGGAAATATAATTATTAACAGGAGCCTATTATTTATGTAAGATCTTCTTAGCCCATTAAAACTGTGGTCTCTTTTTTATTAAAGGTTTTTCAGTAAACAAATTAGAAGGATATTAAAATATCTTTTGAGTGAACTTATATTCATAGCAGTCTCACTTTATGGAAAATCACATAAATGGTAATTAACTCTTGCAAAAACTATAACACTGATGTAGGCTTATACATTATTTAATATTTCAATGCAGTGAAACTGGAAAGGATGGTTTGTAACCATCTGAGTCCCAGGTAATAGTCAATGGCTCTCAGGCCAGTCACCACAACTGCCCTGCACTGTCCCAAGTTAGATCATGAAAGTATTTATCAGTCATGAGTGTGTCTGTATTATGACCACCACACAAGACACTGCCAGCTGCAATGAGGGTTAATGCTTCTCAATCCATTACTGAGATCATTGCCTAAGGCATCACTGAGCTGATGTACAGGACTAAATATCAGTTTCTGGTTCAGATTCAGAGTAAATACAGATAATTGGGTTTACTGGGACGCCTTTGTAGTGAGTGGTCAAAGACACTGAAAACAATCTCAGCATCACTTGTGTCTGGTCTAGCGATCTCAGCAAAAGTCTCAAGTGTCAGCAGGTAGAGATCACTCTTGGAGTAACTATGTATTAAGCTTAAGCAAAAGCTATTAGCAGTACAACATAATATGTGGCGATCCAAATAGCACTATGGAGTGTCACCCATCCATATTCTACAGTGCTCCACACAATGACAGTATGAACTGAGGTTCGCTACTAACTTGAACAAGCTCACAGGCAATTTATTAAATTCACATTTCTACATGGCAACAAAAGTTTCACCTGATAGACATGTCCTCGTTGATGTAATAAATGTCCCTGAACATGACCTTTCCAGACAGCACAGAGAAGGAAAAGGAGCCTGTTGAAGTGATATGTTGAAAATGTTAAAAATAAGGAAAATACATTTTCAAAGTTTTGTAGTACTGTGTATACTAAAGTATTTGACACTATTTTAATAAATATTTACATAGATCGGTTCCATGCATACAGAAATATCGCAGTACACTGAGATCGAAATAGTATAAAATATTTCTATTTATGATTATCTCAAGACTCAGTCTATCATTACACTTTTAAGCTATGTCATTCTTAATAATGCATGAGAAACAGCCTGTGTGCACACCAGATATCTTCCTCAGGGTATTCACTTACCAATGTGAATGTAGCCATTTTTATACAGCCTATTAATAATCAAGGTTAGGATCAGTCCGATGTTCCTCGAGTTGTAATAGGTTAAGTAAATAATCCATCCGCAGGACAGAATAGTAGCTGAAAGAAAGGCAACAATTTTAGAAGAATGAAAAGGTATTTCCAAAGTTTTTAAACGCGTGTGCAACCCACTAAAGACTTTGGCAATAACCGTAAAATACAATCTTTTGGAAAAACAACATGTTATTTAGCTCGGGGTGAAAACCTGAAAATAGTTTTAATTCTGAAAGTAGTTCAACCTATAAATAAACAGGGACATGACAGCATGACAGAAATATTGGTAGGTTATAGAATGCATTCATTCTATGGCTACTAATGAAAACTAATCTTTTAACAGAAGTGCTTTTGAAATTATACATATGCAATCTGGCATTCGCTGCAATAAAACTATTAAGGAGAAGACTTTAATTTAAAAACCAAGCTTTCCTTCTGTGATGCTGTGTTCCTCTACATCTTTAAAAACACTATTCAATGAGATCAGCACCATTAACAAAACCTCTTAAGGCAGTGAATATTAAGTTCAGATATCTTTCATTATATCAAATGCATCTTTTGAAATATTATTTCAAATAAATATATATGCATATATTAGAAAAGGGCAAATATTATATTTTATATAAATACCATATTGCTTCCATGCTTTCTAAGAAAGAAAGTAAAGACACCAAGAGGGCAATGAATGCCTTAACCCAGAGGGTGTTTTCCTAACATATTAAATCTAATATCTATACCAAGCTGTTTCACTGAGGTATTACCAATATGCCTTCTGCAGGCTCCCTGCAGCTATTTACCATGGTTTCAAAGCAATACGTTTTAAAGAGTGGATGTGCTGAAGAGTGATGGCTAGTTCTAAAGAAAGCTCGCCCCTGGCTTGCTCTGGATGACCAGATGTTCTACAGAGTTATGCTTTTATTGCTCCCAATCTCCCAGTGTTATCAAACACTGATCAAATGATGCTTAGAGCTAAAAACATACACCCCCTTCCCCTGCCTAATAAACCACCTTGATAAATGTGAAGGAGAGCTCATGGCTGGTAAAACAGAAGACGGCACTTGAGTAGTACAGAACGTGTTTAGTAATTGCTTATCAAAAACTCAATTCTATTAGGCACAGTTCAAATGAATGTCACTACACCTAAATGGCTAGATATTGACAAACATTTTCTTGTAAAAAGCAGAAGCAGCAAAAGCATGTATTGCAACAACCCCCTCGTCTGTTGCGTGAAGCATGGCCCTGCATTGCTCACTACTAGTGCTGTTGGGCCACTCTTCCCTCACTGGAACATAAATGAATTTCCCCAAGAATCCTGCACTTCCTCATTGAAGCAGAGCTGTTAGAAAACTGTAGGGATGACAAGGCCCAGAAATGATTTGACCTTTGCAACAACTTCATTTGTTGGACTAGATGCAGTGCGCAATCGTGACTGCTCACACCTGTGCCAGCCCCACCCACTTCTGTAAAGTCAGGATTTCTTTTAAGATCAGAAATCTCGGTCATCATCATGTTTCCTCTCATCTATGATATAGGCCTGCTGTGACTACATCTAAAATCGCCAAACTAGAAGAGGAAAGGAAAAGGGTTGATTTATAGTTTAAGTTAATTGCATTTACTGCGTTACTTAATTGCACATAATGACAAAGGACATACTGTACGTACCGACAAGCAGCCACACAAAATTGGAATCGTGCCTTTCAAGGTAATTCTCCAATTGTTTATAGCTGGGAAAAGTGCTGCCATTGTCTTTCTGATCCATGGCTACCAGGCAGTATCACGAACTCCAGCACTGTCAAAGAAAACAGCAAAAGCACATTAATGACATCAAAGTGGAGAACCAACGTCATTACGTCACACATTGCTACATTAAGTGCCAGATGGTGAAAAACAAAGACGCAAAATTAAAATCCTCTCCGATTTTACTGAAACTGGCCTATGAACCTTTGCCCAGCCACTAATTGGAGTTTACAGCTCAAAGTGAAGAACACCATATCTATCCCACAAAGTAGAAAAATGATTGCACTTATTCTGATAATTTGGTTTGGTAAAAATCCCTCCATACTCCTGCTGTCTACCCATTTTCAAAAATGCAGCAAATGTTTAAAAAAGTAAATCAGGACTCGGGTGATTACAGCACTTAAGCTTCATTGTACATACTGTAGCATTTACCACTTGTCATGGTCTGTAGTATGTCTGACAAACGGAAGGGAAAGCAGCATTTACAGCATACTGTACAATCTCTCTCGTCCCTTGAGATGCAGGACTAATGTTTGACATTTATGTTAATTTCAATTGAAGCACACAGCTTAACTAAACTGGAAAAGAAAAGAAAAAGGGTGAATCATTAGGTTTAAAACCCCACTGAAAACAACTTTCAAGTCAAGTAATAAAATTCCCACATGCTCATACTTCAGAATTTCAGTTTAGATGCACTCCGATTAGACTTTCGGATACTTTTGTCAACACCCAATACTGAGGCTAAACGGAAAATAATAAAAATCACAAATGCCAATACAGTATAGCTCAATACACACACCAGTTAACAGAAGGCAAAACGAAAATCCTTCTTGACAAATGTGAAATGCTGCCAAATCATTTTTGAGGGTTTATCTATATAGTGATATCTGTACTATATAATATACTGCAACTATTCGAGAAATACATTTAAAGAACAGGCCAATAAGAGTGTACACACACTTGAAATTCATTTTGACATATTTATTCTAACAAAAGAACCCTAATGAGAAAAAAAATCTTAACATACAGAACACAAAAATGTGGTATTAATACTTACTACAATCTTCCCTTTATGTTAGCAAAATAATTATGGTAACAATGTCTAATGATTGTCAAGTAACAGTGCCAGAAGAGTGACCACAGGTTAACCAGAAGAGTGGTGCTCAATCTCTATCCTAGAGGCAGCCATGATGCCTTTTAATTCTTAGCAGAGCTGTTACAAAACTTTTTTTTAAACAATTAAAAAGCCTCAGATTAACTGAATGTGTAAGCAAAGCATTCTTCATTTACCTAAAAATATTCAAAACATTTAATAAAGCAACATTAAAAAACATTGATTGATTTGGGAGAAATACAAAAAAAAATGCCTTGGGGTTTGCAAGTATAGGGACTTCAACCCCAACAATTATGGTTTTTTTAAAATCTTTTCAAATCTAATTAAAACATCTGTATCCTAACAAGCAGAAGGCTAACACAATAAAAACGACTCATCCAAAAAGCCAAAAGTACAGAATTAACAGCTCTAGCTGTAAACTCCATCCCCTATGTCCTTCAATTAAACTTTGATACGAGTTACAGTACATGTTGTAGGAGGGGGATGAATTGCTGAAGTGTGCTCACACTGCCCTCTAATATAAAAAAAAAGTAATGGGTCCCACAGTTTCCCAAAAACTTCCTGTCTAAGAGACAAAGAAGATCTCACCCAACATCTGCTGAACTCTTCATCCTGCACGTCGTACCACTGGTCCTGGACACACTACCAAGAGACACACTACAGGAACAGCAAGAAGTGTCCATTCTCATCCTACCATTTATACAGACAATTTTATCATTCTTTATAAAGCATGTTTATACCCCATGGAGGTGGTGGCTGAGAGGAGAATGCTGACCAAGCTCACAGCCATCATGAACAACACCTCTCATCCGCTTCATGGGACTGTACTGGGCAGCGGAGCACATTTAGCAATAGACTGCTCCAGCTATGGTGTTCAAGGGGACGTTTCCGCAGGTCTTTCCTCCATGCGGCTGTCAGGGTGTATATCACATTTTGCACACACCTATGTATTTATTTATTTTTATTTATCTTGTTTGTCTTTTGTTTTATAACTATTCTGATGTCTGTTTTGCTTGTCTTGGGCTGGACTGCTGTAACACATCAATTTCCCTACGGGATTAATAAAGTATGATCTATCTATCTATGTTTAGAGACTTTTGAATACTAACACAGCAGATCACGATACTGAATTAATGGTTCTTTTCTGTATTTGCCTATCTAGTGGTAGATAGATAGACAAATGTTATTAGCTAGAATACTGATGACTACATTTACTAAAACTTCAATTAAAATCATTTTATTTCCATGTAAATGCTATATGAAGTACAGAATGAATGTAATGGCTACTTTCATTACTACTTTAAAGTAGAGTACATGTGCTCCTCAGTAAACTGATACATTGCAAGGTACCACACACACCTATTCAACTGCTCGGGGCTCCACAATGACATTAAATTAATTTTTTACATCTTCATGAAATATGCAAACATTGCCATTCCACAACTACTACGGTGCTTACATTTGGTCTTAAAGAAAATCATACCAAAAGACAAATTGTTTTGGTAAGCAAGACAATCGTCATTTAATGGACACAGAGTACAGTATTTACACAAACCCAGGTGCACACTAATAACATATTGTACACTGCTTACAACTTTAAAGGCAGCCGTATCTCCACGACACAAATATCGCTGCTGAAAATGCACATTGATCAATCAACTAAAGACAGCCTCTGGTTTTTAAAAAATGTCATCTCTCACAAGAACATTGCTCTTTTGCAGCTGAGACAGTATGCCTGCAGATTATTTCCTGTACCTGTACCTTTCCTATCATAGCTTCCCTGGATGTCACCAAAACGGTAACCAAATTCCTCACCTGTCCTGTCCTCGGTTTTGATTCCGATTTTTTTTTGCATTTCTGTGTGTGTACCGATTACAAAACTAATGTAAAAATATTACATTCCAGCTTCACATGAATAAATATATTGAGACATCGCCTTGTCAGCTACCAGAACATGATTTTTTCCTACTCTAGTACAACTTTCCTCTTTGACAAGAGTCAATGCGAACTCTGAACTGTGCTGTACAGCGAGCTGTTGTCTCATTCACTATTTATACTCTAGGATTGGCACTGCAGAGCTCTTATGTGTCCTTCTATGGTGCTTCCCAGCTCATTTTCAGTCTCTCTCTGTGCTGGAAAAGGACGTGTTCTGGCATATCAAGGGTTAACTCCCTGACTCAGATGGTGAGCATTTCCCCTCTGCAATGCTGCTCCAGCCTGCTCATCTGTACTGACAAGTCCCTCCTCACCTGGAGCTCCAGGGCAGACAGACGTCAAAATCCATAAGTGTGTTGAAATACCTCTAAGAAGTTATAAAAAGGAAATACCAAGTTCCCTCAGGGGTAAAAATAATCTAATTCTTTACAGGTATTTTTTTCCATCCCCCCGTTTGCAAAAAAAAAGTTTGAATCAGACAAATATTTCCTTCTTTACAGATCACAAAACCGTGCACTTCTTTGAGCAAAGTGGATGTTACAGTTTATAAACACACCCTGTATGCTCTCTATAACAAAAATTGAGAAAAACCTCAGTTTTACTCTAGAATACATGCATCACCAGATACTAGAATGGCGAATATAAAATATCTTCTTCATGCTGCGAGTTCAAAGTTGCACTGGACTATCTGCATGACGCATCATTTTCTATAATCTGAAGTTACAAGAACATTGTACTATAGCAATTGTTATACAAATACACAGTATTAATAACGGAAATTAAAACCTACATTCGGAATCAAAATTGGAGGTCACGAATTCCCTTTTCAGAATCACAGTACAATAACACTCTACAAGATACCCAAGGTACAGAACTGGGTGATTTAAAACTGAAAATGAGTATTGAAAACTAAAGGAACGAGGGCACACAACAAACTTCAAGTGATTGGATATGCCAAAGTTAGACACCTTTAGTCCAGTGAAGTGAATATAAGGTCAAAACTAAGGACAGATTAAGTATGATAAAAGAGCATGTAAACAGACAGCCGGAACTGTAAATGTTACCATCTGAACACTGCCTGTTGCAGGGAAGCTTAAGGGTGAAGGATTTCATGGAAACACTCTTACACAAGCGAACAATTACAAAGCCACTTCCACCACTAAGTATTGACTCATACTTATCCGATCAACATACAGTTTGGGATTTTTCTCCTGCAGTTTTTGCCGACATCTAACTCCTTTCCCCTCCTAAAATGGGGGGCTTGAGCATTCAAGTAGCGATACAAAATATGAACTTTCACTTTAAAAAAAAAGGGGACATCCACACAAGTGAGTGAACGGTGGCGCAAGGCTCCATCAGGCTAGATCTTCAGAAAACAACTTGCACCTTTTGCTTTATTATTTTAGGTTACAGGAGAACAGGCTGTTTATAGCAATCGCTTTAACTTTACTAATTGCATGGCTTTAAAGGCTTACTAACTGCACTCTTTTACAACACAGAGCAGAAATGTCGGCGTCATATTACAATGTCAGACTGCAACATCCTGCGAAGGCTCAGATGCAATGTGACAATAAGAGTGTTAAAAACAGCATTACTCCTCGGAATTACTACCATTTTCTATGATTTTACTACCATTACTGAAATGCTGTCTATTACTGAGTAATTTTAGCTCACTTGCTATTGTTGAGACAAAAGTAAGACGGCAGGGCCTTGAGGGGCTCCACCAGCAAAGGTGCTTGCTCGAGTACAGCCCAGGTATCACGGGTTCGAGCCCAGGTCACGTCACCAGCCCACTGTGACTAACCCAGCTGAAGCGCACAGCTTGCTGAAGGCCGCCAAGGTCTGTTGGGGAAGTCAGACTGGACCCCCACAGCCTCCCGCTCGCCAGCGGGCAGGGGGTGCGTCTCTCCTCTTCTCTGCTCTACACGTCCAGTATGGGGCTACGTGTCCCATAATGTCTTTGAAGAGGAAAGGCAGGCTCGCACGTAGACGGGCCCTGCCTACACTTTCTCATTCTCTCCAGTGTGCCGTTTTTTTAATGAGGAGTTCTTCATGTTTCATTTCTTCCTGTACCCACAATGACTGTACTCCTACACCACTACATACACAACAACTGAATATAAGCTGAAATTGTACTTAAAACTGTACTAGTTATTAATTGCTGTATTACTTTTGCACTGTTTTTGTCCTATTTGTATACTTTTCTTTGTGTATTTGGACAGTTTTTGACAATTTTGCACTGCCACCATACTGTGGTTTACACTATTATTGTATTTCTGTCTATTGTCTTTTCTGCTGTTCTATTTATATTCTGCACCTGAGAGACTAATGAGAAACACTTTTCACTATACTATGCACCAGTGTAAGTATAATGACAAATAAAGTTGAATTGAATTGAATGTTTGTATGGCACTTAGTATTTTATTTGTTTTTTGTAATAACCACGCATTATGAAACATCTTTCTGTGGTCCAATACTTTGGCAAATATTTATCATTTGATGGTTATAGCAGAAACTTCAATATAGCCTCAGAATATCTAAATAAAATGATTAGAAATATATGACAGTGAAATTGGGACTCTCGATGACAGTAAAACATCCTGCTGTTATCAGAGAGGTTTTTAATCCTGGCCACTCAGATGTTATATGCTGTTTTCTGGATACACCGGAACAGCAGAAGACCAAAATTACTGTGACGAATGTTCATCAAGGTCACACTTCAAAGGGACAAACTCAAGTTCTTCTTAGCCGATTAAAAAATTGTATATTCACATATTTAATATTTCTATTTTATTGTAACGTAACTGGACATTTTAGGCCTAGCTCCATGTTGAAAGTCATGACCGATAGAGGCTTGGGGGCTGCATGTCTGACTAAGCGCGACACTCAACGCTCCTTTCCCTCATCAAAGGCGAGGACGGTAGGTTGGCTAATGAGCTGCATGGATAACTGGTTCCAAGCAAGGAAGTTCTGTGCCAAAAAATGGCAGACCTCAGAGCTCAGCTAAATCCAGAAAAAAGTGCAGGTATCTGTTCAAGTCAGGTCATTTTGAGAAATGTCAGATATTTAGATCAATAATGTAATCACCATCTCGTTAGTCTGAAAAACAGCTGCAAATCAATATAATTTGTATTATTACAGACTGCAGTAAACCGGGTGATTCTCTTAACTCTTTCAGATTGTGTCGATTCAGAGGTTGAATCCAGCTGATATCCACCTCCTCCGGGGGTCAAAGGAGATGATGTCTCTTATCAGTGGACTGTTCTAAAGTCCAGGATCTGCCAGCAAATGGGAGTGAGCAGCTTTCCTGGCCTGAGTTACTTAAAGTGCACAGGGATCAGTGCTTCTCCTTTCTTAACCCAATGGTTCTCATCCTGCATCTGCTCATCTCCACAGCTCAGTGTGAACAAGGCTATATAATGAAGTCAAAAGAGATTGGTTACCAAGTTGGATGAGAAGCTCTCAGAGTTGTTCATGTTTAACTTGTACCAACAAAGATACAGTCCAGGCCTACTATAGCATCACTGCCTCGCAGCACTGGGGCCCTGGGTTCAAATCCAAACCTGGGCTACCATCTGGGATAAATCTCCCCATCTCCATGGTTGTTATGGATTCCTCCCACAGTCCAAAAACATACTGGCATTTTAATTGGCTTTTGGGAAAATTGGCCCTGGTTTGGTGCCTGGATACTTGCGTCTATGTCTGCCCTGGGATGGACCCTGCTTCCCAGCAACCCCAGACTGGAAGAGGTCAAAAACTGGATGGATGGAGTCAGAATACTGATGCAGTTTAGACTTTTTTGGGGGGTTTCATAACTGAATACGTCAAACACAAGAGACAAGACAAGCATGCACCCTCAGTGAAAAACGGCTTAGTTCAACCTAGATCCAAGTGGCTCCATCAACAAGTCAAAATGGTTATTCACCTAAACAAAATTATTTAAACCCTGAATTTTGTGATTGCCTCCTCTTTAAACAGGCACAGACTCAGTTACCATACACACTAGTGTTGCCTGTTTTTTGTTCTAAGCCAAGTAATCCTCGTTCTACTCCCCACCTCACAATCTTCACTCCTCTAATTCTGGTCTCCTGTCTGTCCCCCAAGCCCGTCTACACTCTGTGGGTGACGGGGCTTCTACTACTGCACCCTAGAGCTCTGGAGCTCTGTCCCTACAGAAACCTTCTTTTTTAGAAGGGCTTTTATTTAACTGGGTCTTTGCCTCTTGGCTTTTCTACTACTACTTAGGGTATTCCATACCCTCTTCTGCTATCTCCTCTCAGGGACTTCTTCTGTTGTTGTTCTGTAACGCGCTTTGAGAAGACACTTTTAAATGTGTTACATAAAAATTAGGTTTATTACTAATATTTAATATAATCAATTATCCAACGTATCTTCTTGTATATCACACAGGCTCTGTATATTTATTAACAGAATTTCTAGCTGACTACTCAAAGCATTCACTTTATTATCCAGTTACCGATAAAACACCTTAGAGCCTGACTTGAAGTGTTATAATTATGAGGTTAAACAATTAGACCAACTGTGTAAGTGAGAGCTTGGGTGGAAAAAAACAGAAGACACTGAGCCCTTGAAGAAAGAAAGCTTTAAAAGCTGTCTCAGCAGAGCCATTATTGTGTTATTAGTGTAACAGTCATTTTATTTGAACAACCTCCAGCCAGACCAAATTGTCTCGAGACAATGGCATTGTTTCCCCCCATCAAAAACATTAAATGTGCAAGCTATTGAAAGATTGTTGGATGCAATCGGGTTATCTGAGCAGATGTACTGTAGAAGGCACACTTTTTATCATGGTGGAAAATGACTGGCAACACACCCTTAAAGAACTCAACGGTGATCTGCTTTCAAAGACTGAAATTGTTTTGTTTTACATCTTTTGAATACCAAAGCTACACAAACTACATTCCTTACAAGCAGTAAGCACTTTTCTTTTGACTAAGCTTCTTTATTGTGAAACAGCTTTAAGCAGGATTACTGAAACCAGCAAAATAACATGGAAATGCTTACAAACATCATATTGTAAAATTGCAAGCATAAGATGATACGAAGATCTTATCTCGGATCTGCTCCTATAGACAGGCCTGAAGATTCTTATAAAAATGTTCTATGTTCAGTTTCTAACTGCTACTCTAAAGATACAGGGTCTCTTTGAAATTCAGTACTTTAACCATTTGATTCCCACTTCTTTCACACTCAACATGACATTCGTTAGCTACTTATTTTTAACAGAGGACCATTCTAAAGTGCCATTGTATAATAATCATCCTTGATAAGTGTTGTGTGTATTCCTTTGCTGCCATTTCCTTTTACAAACGTGTTGGTCACTTTTCACACAGCCTTTAAAGATTAGTTATTTTCCAACCTAGGCTCATGTGCTGCTGTGAGCTACAAACCAGAACGGCCACATCGATGGCAGAGCTGATGAACACGATCACTGTGGGTATGTACAACACAACTCGCTTGATGCTTCCCCAAGAGCACACCTTTGTGTATTCCTGGAAGATTTTGTTTTTTTGTCTCAGAGTACCTCTTAATAAAGCCACTGAAGGCGCCATAAAATCTCAGATGTTTCCAGATGCTTTATAGAAGGATAGAGGCATTTATTCTTTTTTACGATCAAGTTATTTGCTGAAAAAGAAAATGAAAACAGACTCACTAGGGACTACACAGCAGAAGATCATACACAGAGTTAATTAATTAAACAAATCTGAAATGACTGTGAACTATTAAGTCACTGAAACGGTACAGCAGAGACCAGATCATGAATACACAAGTCCGCACCATTCAGTCTGACAACTGACCGCTCGTGATTAAGTAGTCCCCAAAACACAACTGGCCAGCAATGTAATATGCCCACAACGGACCAAACCCAGAGCAAAAAGAAATTTCTTTCCAGCCGCTCAACTCACCATTGATGTTTTTCATTGCACTGCATTAAAACCATTCAGTGAATGAGCATTACGAAGATATAAAGGGGGACTGGGTCTCAAGCCACACTCTAATAAATGAAGCTTTTAGAACCAGGGCTTGAGCAGAATGGTGCTCAGTGGAATGGTGCTGGGGGAGGGTCGACGTAATTGATGCAATTATCAGTCCTGTTGGGAGCCTGAAGTCCAGTGGACAGGTCCTTACATGCATATGCATCTTTATACGTGGGATTCTACCAGGATACTTTGTTTTTTAAGGAGAACATCTATCCTTTTATCTAAATGCTTCTTCCAATTCGGAGTCACGGGTGAGCTGGAGCCTATACCAACAAACAACAGGCGCAAGGCAGGAAACACCCTGGACAGGATAACAGCCCATCACAGGGCACACATATACCCCAGGGCCAATTTTCCCAGAAGCCAATTAACCTCCCAGCCTGTGTTTGGACTGTGGGATGAAACCCATGGAGGAAACCCACGCAAACCCAGGGAGACCATGCAAACTCCATGCAGATAGCAACCCAGGCCCAGAACTGAACCCAGGTCCCCAGCACTGTGAGGGATCAACGCTTACCACTGCACCACTATGACACCCTCAAGGGAAAAAATGGCCTTCCATTTCTTGTAACATGGGCTATGCATTTATGCCCCCTTAATGTGAGTCCAAGGAATATGGAAGGATATAAATTAGCCCTTCTTCACCACTGTGTGAATGGCATACTGATACAAAAGAATGGCCATTTTTATTGTTTAAAATTATATTAAAATTGACTATCATCACCAAAGCATTTGAGGTTCTCACATCATGCTGTTCCACAGAAATATTCAAAAACAAGCCCCCCAAAATAAGAAATAAATTTACTTCAAGAAACCCAACAAGCCACATGGGTTGAACTCACCCAGGACAAGATACAACAGAAAGAAATGGATCGTGTTGATTGACTCCATAATAAATTAATCCTGACTTCACCACAGTAGCATATGCACTGTGAAAGCACTTCAAACTACTTCACCTATATACAAGTTACAACAAGGAGAAATCTGTGAAAACTGGCTGACCACCTTCGTATTATTAGATTGCCATTAAAAGCTCTGTCTCACACACCATATACTGCTATTTTACATTACACACTGTAACTCTCATTACAGTACCTGTAGAATTACCTCCAATAAATTAATCATAATAGTCCAAAATATCAGGTCTAGATTATGTAAATAAAATGGAACCCATGTTAACTTAAGATTCCTGGTCTTAACCAAAAACTGCAATTTCTTTTGGATATGAAATGTCCTTGAACTCTGTAAATGTGCTCTCATGTGTCTGGACTGGAAACAATGAAGTGCAATTTTCATTTGAATAGCTTACCAAACCCAACTGACACTTGAGAGATTTAAACAAAAGTCCTGCAGTTGCAGGAAGAGTACCTGGATGAAAGTGTGCTTGGTTCGCTGATAGTTTCATACATAGAATGCTTGTCAAAGTATATTTGAGATACCAACAAAGAAAAACATCTTAAATAAAAAAAATATTTTGTAGCACACAAGGTATTTTGCAATAATGTGTAAACGATTAAAAACCACAATTTGTGACTTTCTAAAGTTCAGACATAAATAGATGTGGGTTATAAAATGAGATAAATGTCCTGTTTAGAATTATCTGGCACTTTGATAAAGGAAGTTAAAACGCTAACTCAAGTCCTTTACACGGTTACTAAAGTTACATGTTCTTATATTGACAGGAATTTGTCAGGACTGAAATAACACCCCGTCACAGAGGATACCCTCCAAAGGATAGCAACCTGTGGATCATTTTATATTATTTAGTTGGGGTTTTTTTTGACACTGCACAGTTTTACAGTGCCCCGGATCAAGAAAGAATATGTCACTAAAAAGATCCGATACAGATGCAGGAAGCCTCTACTATACGTACTGAAACTACATCACTTACAGATTGCTCGTGTAGTCAATGTGTGCAGGGAAACGTTTTCACTTATTTCATGATCACTAATTCCACGTTAAAAACATAGAAAAGTAGCAGATCTATAACATCCACAACAAAAAAACAGGCTAAAAACCTTGTTACCTATAACTGCAACCTGTGCGGTGCGTGTCTATTGAGTCAGCCCAAAGACAAAACAAATGAATACACGTATAAATCAGAGATTACTTACGGTAATAAACAGCTCATTTTGCTTAATTATTGCACTTTCATTTTAGCAGCTGTGGTTAGTTGGCTGGCACAGCCACCATAACATTGCTGGATATCAAGTGCAGGCCGCACCCCAATCTCTGCTTTTTTAACGCGGCTCTGAGCTGATCCTTAACGAGTCGAAATAACAAAACACACACACGAGACCCACCTCGTACACCGCAATATCCTGCATCTCATCTTCCCCAATAACTCTCCAAAGGGGCGTCCAACGTCTTCGCCGTTCAGGTAAGAAACATCTACATCCCCCCCCAAAAAAAACAAGCAACTCTTCTGAGCCACTATTTACATCCTTGTCTTCCAGTGACCTGCCGTAGGCACCAGACCTGGAACACCCCAGCCAATCGGAGGGCGAGGCTTAGACAAGTGACCAATAGAGAATGAGACAGTTTCCCATAAATGGAGCGACACAGATTCTATCCAATCACAAAAGAGGATTGGGGCTACAACAGCCAATAAAACAATGCTGTAGAAAGTTCATTGTATTGAAAATACCTTTTTGACGCGAATGAACCAGTCAATGGGTATCATGTTTGTACCTTTTAAGATGTGATTAGCTTTATTCTGGAAATTCAAGGGGTCTTTTGTTATTTATCCACTCTGTCATTCTGTTTTTGATACCTCGAAATACCTCTGCATTAAATGCTCAACGATTTTGTATTTCTGACTGATGGCGTTAAGTTACTGATGTGAAATGTTTGTGGGTGCATGAAATTTAAAAAATGTAAACAATACTAAATGAATACCGGTATATAAATCTGCGCAAAGTGTGTAATAGCTAGCTGCCTAAACAGATGGTGACCGCTTCAGAGTGCAACAATAATCTATCCGGTAGCAGAAGAGTTGCTCTCTCGTTTATTGCACTGAAAAGCTATAATGTTTTGTAGGAGGTATGTACTTTCTAGCTACGCAGTCTGTTTTGCATTCGTCCCTAAATCGGAGTCAAATTTTCCGTCTTTGTCTTTGTGATATTTTTTCATGTGCTGCCTTAAAGGGAGAAAACGGTTGTATGGCACATTATGTATTCATGAGATTAAGAATTAAGAACTGTGTGTCACACACTTCAAAGAGTAATTAGGGTAACCCACAAGGCCGTTCAAAACCTCCAGATCTTGCTCCAGCCTGTGAAGTAAATATTGAATTAAGTAATCAGTATTACTTAAGTATTAGTAATCAGGTGGGTGCTGCACATTGGTGGTGGTGGAGGGGAGTCCCCATTACCTGTAAAGCGCTTTGAGTGAAGTTTCCAAAAAAGCGCTTTATAAGTGTAAGCAATAATAATACTAAAATATAATTACTAATAGGAACAAGTTATATGTTTATTTCAGCATGGAATAAATCTATTACTTGTTCCTTTGCAGCCTACGCATGCTGACGCAGCTACCCACCTGAACTGTAATTACTGATAGTAAAGGACAATCACCGCCATTTAGTCAGCGGCTACCCATCAAAGGTAAGCAGGTGTGAGCCTGGTCAGTACCTGGATGGAGACCTCATGGGAAAACTGAGGTTGTTGCTGGAAGATGTATTACTGGGACCAGTAGGGTGGGGGGTCACCCTGCAGTCTGTGTGGGTCCTAATGACCCAGTATAGTGACAGGGACACTATACTGTAGAAAAAGGTGCCATCCTTTGGATAAGATGTAAAACCAAGGGTGTTTCTTAAAAGCGAAACACTGGTGACCTGGTCAAATGTCCTCCCTGGCCTCTACCCCATCATGGCCTCCTAATAATCTCCATCTATGAATCGGCTTCATTTCTTTTCTTCTCTTCCCCACTGATAGCTGATGTGTGGTGAGCGTACTGGAGCACTATGGCCGCCGTCGCATCATCCAGTTGAGTGCGGCACGTAGTGGTGGAGGGGGGTCCCTGTTACCCGTAAAGTCATTTGAGTGGAGTTTGCAGAATAGTGCTATGTGAGTATAAGGAACTTATTCTTATTTGCCAGTCCAATTTGAAGAACATGAAAAGTTTAGAAGAGCTGCTCTGCCTAATTGCAACACCATGTTGTTGTTTTCTGTTTTGTTCATTATGATAAACTAAAAATGCAACCCTGTAACGATACCAAAACTAGTTTTACAAAATTCACAACAGAAATTTAGAGTGTATTGAAAATAAATAATAATCACAAGTTCTTTAACTTTATGCTGTGGTGATGGTGTCTCTTCAATAACTAAACCTAAGGATGCACAAGACATTGACTTGCCTTAGTGTTCTATCCTCCCCACAACCCCTTCCCTCCTCTTCATTTCTCCTTCACTTGTTATTGCTAGACTTCCAGTCACAGGAGTTAACGGTCTCAGAAAGTGGACAGTCAATCAGAGGCTTCCAGTTAGGCAGCAAATTTAACTTTCCAGTCTGCAGTGAGTATTGTGTTTTAATTTGAAAGAATAGGACCTACTTTTGTTTGGTCTCACTGGCTGATCGCTGTTCCATCCAGCGGTAGAGCAAAGACTCTTGCCTTCACTCCCAGGTGTCAAAAGCAGGTCTGTTATCTTGTGAGCGTGTGTTTTTTTTTTTTGAGGGGGGACATGAGATGAATAAGCACATGTCCTACAGTGGTGACAGCAAGGCTTACATACTATATACGATATGATGCTGCATCTGCAAAATAAAAAGTTGTGCTCATGCAGTATTATAAGTCATGCTCAGGACTTTGAGTCTTTACATTTTTGACATGTTAATATTATTATATTGTGGAGTCCTCTACTGTATTTGTTATAAAAGGTCTCTACAGCACGTATTGACAAAGACTGAAATCTAGTATGCCTTAGGCTAATGGAGACTGCTCTATGGCTTTCTATTCACTGCCTGATTTTATGCAGCTACAGAAAATGATGAAACACATAGGACAAATTACTTTCTATTCTTAACAAGAAAACAGCTTTTTTTCTCAACAGATGCCCTCTCAAAATACCCTGAAAATTGTTTATGCTTGTCTTTATAAAGATTGCCAGAGTAATTTCTGCTGTGTATTTCACCAAAATGTATCAATTTTGCACCCTTTATTATATTCATTTTGTTGGTTATAAAGGTTCTCGTTGTTTTAACTATGTCACACTTTGCTATTCGCTGTTTTCTTTGAATTTTACTGTTCTTTAATATATTGTATAGTGATATAGAAAATAGAAGGGGCATAGAAATATAAATTCAGACAATTGTTTGTTTAGAAATCTAAATGCACCCGTTAATTAAGCATATATTATATTCAATAATTAATAGAGCACTAATCAGAGCTATTCACTGGGTATGGTCAACAAATTCTTCCTGTTTTTTTTAGAACAAAACATCAGACATGGATTTTCCAGGTAAGATTTGTTTTGTCTTATTTTATAGTCAATTATGCACATCTTAACTTCATTATAATTTCCTAGATTAATGTGATTCTTCACCTGTACTCAGTCCCTATATTTCATATACTGTAATAAATACTATACAAAGGAACAGTAAGAAACACAAAAGGAAAAATCCTACTATTGCCATTCCTTTACTTTAATTCCAAAAACATTAACATTGTACAATGCATTTTCCGTATAGAGAGATAAACATATATACTCGCCATTCATCCAATTTAATAACCACTTTATCTATTCCAACATGGCAGTGAGCTGGATTCTAACCTGGACAATGGGATCAAGGCAGGATACTCCAGGGGTACTCTGACGTACACAGTGAACACCTCTGAAATGCCAATTTACAAAAACAGGTGTGAGAGGGAACCAGAGCACCTGGAGAAAACATAAAAAGACCAAGCTGAAATCCAACCCATGACCTAAGAATTGTAAGACAGCAGTGCTAACTGCCACACCACTATGCACAATTGATTTATATATACTGTATGTCCACCCTTTTTGGAATTGCCAATTGTTATAATAATTTAACCTTCTGGTAACATTTCTTGATCTACACCTGCACAGGGAAAATGAGGGTCTGATGCACTGCTTCTATACAGTATGTGCTATTCAACTTTGAACAAGGTACAAGCTCTTCATGAGAGAGTTAGCACCAACCGAAGGAGCAGTGCATTTCTCACCGATGTCACTGGAAGGCTGCAATTGTACCACAAAACAAGATAGTGCTGTTATACCAAGATTACCCTTGCTTATCCATGCCCAGCCTACACAAGCAATATTCCGCCAGTATGCTGTTGCTTGGGAATCGCAGTCAGCTAAAAATGTGTGGTTTAGAGACATAATACAGACAAATACATGCTATCTCTGTTGTAATGAAAAATTGAATACAGTTATTATCATAAACAACAAATATGTTGTGTGAAAGTAAACTAATCTGAAATGCACCGATAATTATAATAATAAAAGGAGACAAAGCCTAAAATATCCCTTAAGTGAAATTACTGCACTTTTTGGGTCCTAGTTTTGTAAGATTAGAAAATGTTAAAGGTTGGTAAAAGTTGGCAAGAGACAAAGACCAAAGAAATCACGAACTTAAAGGGTCTGAAACCGTTTCTATTCTGACACTGTGCAATATATTAATAAATATAATATCCTCTACTCACTTCCAAGAATCGGTCTTTAAATTGCAACTGTAATCTTTGAATTTGTATTTTTTTCCTATTTTGTTTTGTAAATTGACATAAATCTGGAAAAAAAATGCCAAAGACAAAAGCATAGAAAGTGGAAAGTGTTACTCTGTTTATCTCTCTGCTTAAGAAGTTCCAGTATGTACAGCTTCCAATCAGGAAAGCAGGGGCTGGAGTTAAATCTATCAACCCTGCCTGTTACAGCTTATAAACCTAGGACTTGATGTTAGTGGTAGTGACAAGTTTCTGGCCAAAAATAATAATATTCTTTTGTTAAATGTTTATGATTAGCAGTGGATGTCATCTGGACCTAGCGATTTTGATGTCATCTGGACCTTTGTCTATATTAACAATAAAAATCGAGTTTAATAGAATTTATCCTCACTGTCAGTTCTTAATATACCATTATTTTGGGGGCAGTTTTACATTTGTAGCAAAAGACACCGACACATTGTACTTGCAAAACATTAAAACTTTATTAAATTAATTTTCACTATTACTTTAAAAATAAATTTTGGTCTGTTTATGTGAAACAGCTGAATTAATTTTTAATTGTTTGTGTTCAGCAAGCTGGGGCCTTACATTATCCAGTCCAGGTAGCTAACCAGATCACTACTATTTTAATTGTAGTCAAGGTAAGGTATGCTTGAAATAAACTGGTTTTTACCATTATATTGAAGAATTAACTTTCAGTGCGTGATCATTTAAAATATCTCTTAACCCAGCCAGCTGGACGCTACAACTTGCAGAAAAGAAGATAGCCAGTTGTGTGATTTGGATAGACTTTGTCTGATTTGGATCAATTTTACACTGTATTCTGGGGTCAGCAAGGTTTAAATGCAGTAGGCAGTTGGCAATCAGGGAAAAGAAATGAGCAGTATTCGAAAGGCATATCCATCTCCCAAAGAGACCTTTATCATGTCGTTTTTCAACAATTGAAACAGTTACTTCAAACTTTCAGGACTACTTTAATACAAATGATCGTTTTCTCCTTAGTTGAGAGAGCAGCACCGAAGCAGAAAATTACACTTATGAGTTATGAGGTGTTTGGATTATGTACTATGAACCTTACTGTATGTGAGAGAAATGTGAACACAAGGTAAAGCCTCCCATGCTACATTATTGATTTACTGATTTATTAATTAATTAGTCTAACACTATTAAGATGTGTTAGACTTTGTATGGAGGCCTCCATTAGTAAAATACTGTGAATTAAATAAGGAATATAAATGGACTACAGAGCAATCAAATATACTGTGTCCATAAAGGGCATTAATTTCCAGAAAAAGAGAGTGAATAGTGTAGAAGCCAATGGAGAAATACAGTAAAGGGAACATAAGAGAGTGCTCAGAATTTATATTTAAAAAAAATACAGAAAAATGTTAGAATTCCCTCTATATTTTGAACATCTGAGCTGTGAGGAGGAAAGGATGGGCAGTGGTTATGGGTAGCTGGTCCGCTGCAGGGGAGCAGAGGAGGAGCAGGAGTGAGCTCAGCAGATCCTGGAGTGAGCAGACGGGTATCCGGTCTGCCTACAGTGGAGGAACCAGTAGTGTAGACAAGAGCCAAGAAAAGTATGGGATGAAGGAGCCAGCCAGTGAATAGAACAGGAAGCCATGACAAGGGTCTAAAACTGGGCTCTGTACAGGAAGCCAAAGCACATGAATTCCGTCCGACAGGATCTTCAGATAATGGAAAGTAAGCAGCACAGTTGAAAAAGAGCATGAGGCAGACAGGCCTCCACCTCCCAGGAAAGAGATTTAGAAAAGGACTGCGACAGGACCTTGGAGTGCGGATAGTGAGGAAAGGGTATATTCAGGAGATAGTGAAACGAATAGCAGGTTTGTGCCGGAAAGTCGATGTTCAAAGAGCAAAGAGGGGAAGAGGGGATAGGGGCGACGCCATTGCTGTTCAGATGCATCATTATAAAAACAACTAAATAGACCTGCTGTTTCGAAATGTAACCCTGTTTCCTTGTGTTGACTTTGTGTATATCCATGGACGTGTGAAAAAAGAAAAACAAAACTGTCGCCAGAAAAGCAGAGGCATGGGACAGCTCGTGTGTTTTCCCAATATTAATTGTGCCAGAGAGGTTTACACCAATGTAGGTATACTACTTCCATCAAGGCATCCTTTTCACAGCTCATAAAACCTTTCATTAAGACCAGTGCCTTAGTTTCTCTTTACATACAAGTCTGTAGTTTACTTTGAATGATCATGTCTAACAAAGACTGTTTTAAAAAACATTGTGTTATCAAAATAACACACCTGACACACCTGAAGAAGGCTCCACGGCCGAAACCTTGTGTTTTCTTTCTTCTTTTTTTCAGCATGCAATAAACCTATTGTGTTATCAAAAGCCTGGATAATATCTAGTATGGAACGGAATAAGATGTGAATGTGATTTTCAATCATGCATACACACATACTGTATACATAACTCACATACAATAAATCTTATACATACTCTATGTGTAATAGTACAGAAAATAAAACAAATTATTAATCTTACAGTATTATAATTACAAAGAATGATGATTATTTTTTAAAATATTTTATAGTTATTCAAGTTCATCAATAATTCCGAAAGACAATCCCATAATTCATGTGTTAATGCCAGAAAAGAAATATTAAAAAGTCATATACAATACGCTCCTATACAATTTGACTTTAGCACTGGCTGTTACCTTGAGGTTGTTGCAAGGTCTGTTCTTAATGATTGGATGTGAGTCATCCCACCTACTCCTTTCACCGTTAGAGTACAAAATGCTTTATAATTTCACAGTGTCTTTATGAAGAATGAAAAATCAAGCAGAAGCATGCGCTAGTTTCCTCTCAGAATGTTCTCCTCTCAAAAGGGAACAAATAGGAACCTAGAGTTTAGTTACTTTTTATGCTTCTTTCAAATAACAGAAAAAATGAACCCACATACTCATGTTTATCACAATACACATCTTGGTAAAACATCCTGTATTGTTTTCTGCTTTAATTCTGTACTTTCCATACTGCGCACAATTCATACTTGTGAATGAGTCTGTGAGGATGCCTGGGTCAGGGGATGGGGCAGCACAGTGATGTCAAACAATACCCTCACTTTATGCACGTTTTCAGACTTGTGTATCTCTGAAATTCTTTTCCTTCTCGATTCTTCAACTTCAAGAACTTGAGAATAGTTACAAACAAGAGCAGGCCTGTCACGATTGTAGTCCCTCCTCCTTAAGGGCACTCCGGCTCTTTCACTTCGGACCTGATTTTGTGCACCTGCCCCCTGTTCTAGCTTCCTTCCTATCCTCCTTAAAAGCCAGACACTCACTTTATTCGGGGCTCTGCATTGATTCCCATATCGTGCGAGCTCGGGACCTGTAATCGTCTGGCTCCGTTATGCTTTTAAGTTTCTGTTCCTGTTCCCCTTCCCCCTGCCGGTTCTGACCCGGTTCCTGTTTTTAACCTGTCTGTTCTCGGATGGACCGCCCGGCTTTGGACTTTGCCCGTTTCTGGATTGTTTGCCCTGGACTCACCCCCCTGGACACCTGCGCACTTTGGACACGCCCCCCTGTATTCATTCCCGATTCCTGCATGGCGGCTTTTTTCCTCACTCCACCCCGGATCATGTCGTCCGCATAGGGTCTGGAAAGAACTGTTCGTTACAAGGCCATTTTGGAGTTAGTGGCTGGGTAGCTAGTTCCATACTCCCAGAGGAAAGAAAACCAGTACAAAATCCTTCCAGATTATCCTTGAAGTATAGATTAGTCAAAAGCTTCCACATAAATGAGGGTAATAGGTGATATGTAAGAAAATGCACTGTGATGCATGCAGGAAACAACCATAGTATGTGAATTTCACATATACGATGGCTGTACAAATATGCACAGTACAAATGCCAATAAAATCAAAGCAAGGCATCTTCATATTATTCAGTGTATTAGACCTCACTTGGAAGAGTGAGTTCCATTTCATTTACAATGTCTCAAAGAAGACATTGCTGCTTTAGTGGCAGTACTAAGGAGAGAAAGAGACTTATTAATGTCCTTAAGGGAAGGTCAAGGACAGAGTAAGTAAATTGAATCTTTTTATCCTGGAGAAGAGAAGACTACTTAAAACTAGGTATTCAAAATTAAGAAAAATTATGTTTACGTCAACTCAGTGGACTGCTTCAAAATTAGCAGTAACACAAAGACCTACCTGGGGACATGAATGGAAGTTAAATTTATGGATGTTTTAAGACTGAAAAAAGGAGACTTTAAAGTCATGCTTTATGGGTTAATTTAATATATACTATTCTAAGATAGACTTATTACAATTCTGATCTACTGAATGGCCTATTGTTTGTGGATTTCATCTGACCTCATTGATTGCCTATTTTACAGCCCTCATCATGGAGATATGCATATCAATGAAGCACAGTGTGAATCCTAGACCAAATCTACTGCTGTAGACAGATGCTGCATTTAAAGGCTCATGTGGTTTTAACTCAGGTCAGCAAGAATGCATGAAGAATTTTATTGGCTTCTGTATTATAGTATGAGGTGTGCGCACTGAAGTTAGCATTAAAAAAATATTAGTTCTAGCATCCAATACAGAAAGAAATAGGCACTTCATACTTGTATGAGCGCGGTGGAATTGATTGGATAGCCACTGTATAGTAGTTGCCATCCGTATATTTGGGGAAAAAAAATGTTCTCTGTTTGTCTGATATTTTACCTCCTGTGGTAGCTGTCTTTCTTGGAGATTTTATTTTACTTTGCAGAAGATTGTCATTTCCAGACAGCAAAAATCATAACCTGCAAGTGTAGTACCATCTCAGTAATCTAACACAGAACAGACTTAATTCCAAACACAGCCACTGCATATTGATTCAGGTTTGATTAGGCTTCACACCCACTGATAGGAGATTCTGGCAGAAAATCCCAGAGATATATCTCAGTGGCACTCAGGGGATAACATTTAGCATATATTACATCTTTACAGTGTAGTACAATATAGATATGATACAATGGTTGATTGATTCTTTATTTTGGGATATTTGTCATAATTTGTTTCTCACCTATGAAAATATGACTGAGCAGGCTAGAGCACGATTAATTTGTGGTGACCCTCACCTTCTAGCATAATTATCATGGACCTGGACAGGTGTTTTTGGATAGTGATTAAAATGATGATACTATTATACCATTACCAATATGTGCATAAACAGCGCTGTACTGTAAAGTCATCACTGACGGGTGGCATCAGAATTGTCGTTGCTTGTGCCCACAGGTTTGCCATAGGCTCGAGAGCTGAGCTGCACTCCCAGATCTCTGGATCCTGGAACACAGCTTTGAGGTGATATGGCAGCAGGCCCTATCATCACAAATGCTGAGGATTCCTGGAGCATCCTTTTGGGTTCCAGAATTCCTAGCTCTTTGAGTGCAGAACCCATGGATCATTGCCCAGTTTCTAACTCAATTAGGTTAATGAATTTGGAAAAATACAAATAGCTCAAATGATCAGTAAAATAGGTCAGGCATCAATGTGAACAAGCTGTGCAGAACTGCAGTAGTCTTCCCTACGTTAGCTGAGGTGCCTTCCATCTGTGGGGTGCAATATTGTTCTTGAACAGATGGTGTATACCAGGGCTAGACTGAGACAGACCTTTAGTCCTCCTTTTAGCTTTGGTCCATCTTTAGGAAAACCGCTCAAAACCTAGTCTTGGACTATGAGGACAGCAAGTTTTGCCTATTATTCTCATCTTCAAAATGCATTGTGTCTTATACTGTAAATATACTGGGCTGTATATTACCTGTAGGTTTGATAAATTGTGACATAGGAACATAAGGAATGTTACAATCAGGCGGAGCCTATCTAACTGTTCCAGCCTGTTTAGTTGGTAGAAGGTACAGTAAGTGATCCAAGGATCTCTTTCAGTTGGTTCTTTAACAAATGGAAGATAGAGGCTTTAAACAACAAGAATGGGTAATTGAAAAACTAAACCAAAGAATAGGCTGTGCATAACTCGTCATGCTTGCCAAAAGAGATAACAAAGAACCTGTTTTCTCTATAAAATATCAACTACACAACACTACTTCAGTGAAATGAAGAAATAACACAGTGTCAGGGCTTGGCCTCCCCAGAGGGGTAAACCAATCAATTCCTTCTCTCTCTCTCTCCCATCGCTCCCAGTTTTGACAGGAATTAATTTGGACTTGTGCCATAGCTCCACGTCTGCAGGGATACTTCATGGGAGGAAAACAGGAATACTTACATGATTATTTTTGATTAATACATCATGCTTCAATTTTACACCAAGTTTACGGAACATGTGTACCGAAAACTACAAGGCATACCATGAATCAACGCAAGAGAGAATAGGATATTTGTCAACTTCAAAATACAGTATGCAAATCAAGTTTCCCCATCCATCGTTAGTATGATGGGTTTACAAACAATGTCATACCGTCTCATTCATATTTGCTATGACATCGATCCTCTGATGGTTCAGTCACTGGCTCATAGATGATGATGATGATGATGATGTTGACGATGAAATCCTACATTTAACTAGGATGGGCTGGGCTGGTCATTTGATCTCACGCGGTTCACTTGTTCAAACTACTGAGCTGTGAGCATCAGCAGCACAAGACGGGAGATCAGTACCAGCGGGAAGATCGCGTTTAGCCAGTTGTCAGAGCTCAGAAAGGCGTACATAATTTACACCTTGATATATATTGAGAAAGAAACAGCAGCTGCCTGTATGTCAGCGAAAGGCAGAAAGTATCAGAAACGTGTGTCTTTTTCTGAAGAGGACAATGAACAAGACTGGAAAGAGGAAAACGGGGGTTTGGATGCACATTACTTAAAATCGGTTAAAACTGTCAGAGATTCATCTGGGTATTACCATTGCACAATGTGAGTAGTGCACTATTTTTTATTATTATGGTTGTTGTTGTTATTATAATTAATGTTACTGTTGTTGATAGTAATGATGTAATGCGTTATTTATTTATAAAACTGAAATCAAGTAAAGTGCACACATAATATTTAGAAAATTATGTGAAAGTTATTTTTCTCATATATCGCTGCGGAAAAAGAAAATTAAGTCGAAGTCCACTTTTGAGTCGATTGTAATCGATGAAAGTAAATGCCTGATTTATTTATTTTGCTAGACAAAAAACAACATCTTATTGATATTTTCAATTGTTCATAAACCACGCAGTACACCAATGGTTAGCTACAAGTGTAAAAAAAACTTGAAATGGTTATATTTCTCACATTTATTCAGCAGTTTAGCGCCACCGAGTGGAACTCATTTTCACAATTTTAAATGTTCTTTAAAAGAGTTTTATTTTATTATTTTTTTCATTTTTTGTTCTTTATTTTTTTTTGTAACTAAATAGGAGATTCACACACAAATGCGATTCACAAAATATGATTTGAAAAAGTAATACCTGCCGCGGCAGTTCAGTGGCCCTGTGTAATTTGTTGCGCTTTATAACAACGCAACTCCAATGAGATTTTATTTTCCGGAAATATGTTTAAGATGATCCCTGCGTAAGACGTGGATTTTGTGTAATCAGTGTGCCTGAAAGGATAACTCAAACAGAAAATGGCCCTCCTTTCTCTCCTGCTTTACTACAAGCAATTATGAAGTCATAAATCTTGCCCGTATTAATAAAATAACCCAATGTTATTAATGAGCTTTTCGTAACTGTAGATACACAAAGTAGAAGACACTACGTCATTAGCGTTTGAAAACCCCTGGTTACTGCAACATTGTCCTTCTATGTCCATTTGACGTGGACTGAAAGTCCTAATTAAAAAGTGCAGTCAGAAAAAACGCTGTAAGCTTTAGTTAAAAAAATAAATTGGTAGTTTGATTAATTTAACCATTAGTAACACAGCCATGTTTATTAGAACATACATCAAGGTATTCTATAAGGAAAGCCGAATGGGTGATTTATAATATAGTATTCTACTGTGTATGCACATTATATGTCTTGTTTTTCAAAATAAACATGACATAATGCCAGGGAAGTGTCACATTCTAGTCACACATACTAAATATTATTACTGTCATTATGAAAATTCTATTTAATTCTGTTTTGGCTTCATGGCTACTCCATGGGAAGAGTAATGTGTTTTTATTTCCAAACTGAAGGGGATATTGTCTTAAAAAGCCAGCCAGTAGCCAGTAGGAAGTATTTAATCAGCATATGTATTTATCTTTTATTTACCTGTTGATGTAAAGTGGTGAAGACAACTTACAGTTCATTCTTCAGCTTGTTTCTTTCTATAGCTGGCAAAGCTGAGAAAAAGGAAAATGCGCTTTGACACATTACACTTCTGTTCCTTGAGTTCCTTGGTATCTAAAATGTAAAAAAATAACTATATATATATGGAAAACAGATAATTATATTTAAGCAAGTCTTTTTGTCTTATTTATTAGTCTTGTGCTCATTAAGGTTGTACAATGAAATACTACCAATGTTCAGTGTTTCTTATTTTATCTTAAGAATTCAAGACATTTTTAAATTTAAGACTGACAAACCTGATGTTACGATATGTCTGCTATAATTCAGATGAGCTAATTCTGTTTATTTTCCAACTTAAACTGTATGACACCACATTATATGATAAATGTGATCTAATGTTAGTTGGAATAGTGTGTGGTATTACTTTGATAATGTTGTGCTGTTAACTATACAAGTTATTAAACACAGGATTAAAATGGATCAGAAAGTTTCATACATCATGATATTTTGGTTGTTCATATTTTACTACATAATGTTTTTTTTAATATAATGCTTTTTTTAAAATGATGGTTGTTAAGATTTAGGCACGTTTCCAATAACGGGCGTTTTTTTGCTTTTTAAATTATAATGGTGACAATATGTTTGACGTTTGGATTGTGAAAGTCTTGAATCCATGAAAGGAATATTCTCAAAAGATGGAAAAATATTAATTGCAGACTTTTATTTCATTACAAATCCAAACCTTTGGCATATCAGAGAAATTGTCATTCTAATTACATAACACAGTTCACCAAGAGAAGTTTCATTAAATCACTTTCATCACGCCAGGATGTCCTACAGTAGCTGGTCTTCAGAAGCCTTTTTTTAGACAGATCAAATCTAATTCCATTTTGTTGTCAATAAAACAAGAACCATCCGTTGATTAGAGATCAATTGTTCACACTAATTTTACCTGGAGTGTGATAAATAAAAACCTTAATTCCATGCTGAGCAGCAGAAAGAAGAAACACAACATTTGAACCGTTGACACCTGAAAAAGACTGTGTTTCTTTCTTTGACTGTTTGACACTGAATTTGTCTTTGCTTGTTCCTTTGCAACCAACACAAGCTGATATAGCTCCCTTCTGAAACCTCTTCAATGAAGACTTTGACATTTGACCTCTGCACTAGGATACACTTTAACAGCCCTAACAATTTGAAATTCCTTGTTGTGTTTTACATTGCACTGGCAATTTGGGAAGTTTTGTTGTAATTCCCAAAAAAGAAAAATGCAATTTGAAATGCAACAACGTAAAATGTCATTGGAATTAGGACTACAGCTAATGTGAGATATGAAGATTTGAAGCCGTGACTGCTGCAGAGTGGAGGTTTGATGAAAAGTAATTCCTCCTGGTTGCCTATGATATATTTTTTATTTTACTTTAGGCAATTTGTTATTTCTACAAGGGTTTTTTTTGCTCATTCTAATCAAACTGAGCACTTGCAATTTCAAGCCCTGGGGAAAAGGGAATCACACTGTTCTTTGACTCGTATTTTTTGCTCTCTAATTATGAAGGCATATGGTCTGTTTCAGGGGTAATTTCAATAACATCAGCAGAGTGTGTCATTTTCTCAGTCATTTCAATTAAGGTCATATTCGTTCTTCAGAGGTACAGGTGGAGGGAGCAAGGCTATAGAGTTGACGACAGGGGCAGCTGAAGGCAGACACCCTTTCACTGGTCTCTGGCAGTTGCTTTCCTTGCATTATTGCACTGTTTGGTGATATTATTGTCCAAGAACAGAGTGGGTGTGTGGAGGCTGGTGTGTGTGAAGTAAAATCTTCACAAGCTAGTCAGTAGGATGCAATGAGAAAATCCTCCTTTTTTACACTTAATAAAAAAAAGAACACAGCTCAAAATCAGAACTGTTTCACATACATTCAGACACAGGTATATACAGTATGCCCTAATTAAATTCTACAAAGGGTGAAAGTAGACCAAATGTAAATATTGTTAGCACTTTAAGATCATGATCTGGTTACCTTTTGTTTAAAAAACAAGTAAACTGGCCATGTTATTAAAGTCCATTTCCTGGCTTCTTTTAAGAAACAACTGCATGAGGTCCTTGGATCAATTAGCTACTAATTGCCAAACAAATCAGCCAAATATTCTCTGCTCATTTGTAACCTTTCTTATGTTTGTCAGGGACTATTATCTTTGTGGACATGTTTTGTTTCTACACAGATATGATATATGCCCAAAGCAATTTGGTAAGTAAAATAAACAGAGGAAAGATAAATCAGCCATCACAGACTGTTGTGTATTGCTGCTGTGTGAATTACACACACATAAGAAATGAGCAGATTGTCTGTGTACTTTGCTCTGCAGTTTTAAGGTTAGATTTGTCTTGCTTTCTTTTCCCTCAATACAGAAATTAAACAGCAGCAGTTCTCATTAATTAGGTTAAGATGAGGAACGGACATATTAAAGACCTGGAAGCTGGCAGTTCAGGAAATCATTAACAGAGTACCAATGAGATTAAACACAGTTGTCATAAGTTTTTTTTATATTAGCTTTGGTCTCTAGAGCCCAAGATACATCTTGTTCATTCTCTTTACCTGAAGCTTTCAAAAAATATGGATGAGTAATCCTTGTTGATATCAAGTTTGAAAATCCAACTAGAGTGACTAGTGAAAATAGATTTCAATGTGATAACTGCTTATTGATCTGTTCTCTTTTTCTTTGGGGGTCAAAACCAACCTTTTGATCTGACACTCATTAATCCCTCACTGTGCTTCCTGTCATTAAAGGTCAGAAGCTGAGCTGATGAAACCATTACTAAGCACTATGTTCCTTTTAAGCCCTAGCCTCCAATAGTGAAACTAAACAATATCAACATTTTATACATTTCCATTAAATAAATTACATTGAATAATAAACATGAAATGCAAACCACAGCATTTAAATGTTTAACATCAGGTAAAGTCTGTATTATGAACATTATTTAATGTTGCAGAACCTAAGCAGCTTAAAAATCTAAAACAATATAGAATACCATGCACATTCTCACTGTAATGTTCTTTCACAAACATTTCAATACTGTATATTTAGCTCATTAGCATGTATTATCATCAAAACTATACCTAATAAGTACAGTATTTGACTTAATACCAAAAAACAAAATCAGAATTGTCATGACTGTAGCAAGAAATATTTGACTTCTAGCTCCTTTTTCCTTTGACATTATCAATATATGTATCAAAACTGACTTCAATTTGGCAAACAGAATTTGTGCCTGCCCCATTTATTGGAGATCTAAAGGGTTAACTTTTTATAGAGTGACAGAGATTTTTCAGTTAATCCCTAGTGGAACGCAACATAATAAGATGTTTATGTTAGTTTCACTCAACTTCAGAAATGTATTAATGTAAATGCATGGATTACCTTTCGTCTTCATCTCCTACTGCCAGATAAAACAGTTAATGGAAGGAGAAGTCAAAGATGACAGGAAGGAAGTTTATCAATACGAGGCAGTGCTCTGAAACCCATTAGTAAAGTTGAAATGGCTCCAACATAACATCCATCTCAATGCCTCACACACAATATGTCCATTTTTGCTGGAATTAGTTAATTAGTGAGGCAAATTAAAGACACTTGACATTAAGTAGAACAGGAAATATTGAACGAGGGTGACACATCCTTTTAGTTTACAAAGTGTAACATAATTCTTTGGTGGAAGGGTTGTGGGGCATTTTTAAATTGTACTCCCTATAAAGATCCTCCTAAAAATCAAATTAGGGGGAATCTGAAAAGCTGCTGAGTAAAAATTGGAAGTAGAATTTTAATAGCATTCCTAATAATAGGTTAATATCATTCCTATTTTTTAAATTCATTATGCTTAATTTTAAGTAATAGTGTTGCATCAAATGGACAGGTGCAATGATATTAAATAATCTGAATTAAATAATATTATTGCACTTCTCCGTCAGATGAAGGTGCCTTCTCATTTAGTAAAAATGTGTAAATCAATGCTGCTCTCGTCTGAGTTTTTCCGATTTCCGATTTCTCTTCAGCTCAACCATGAATCCGTGTGGATCTTGTCGGGTCTTGATACTCCCTGAGTAAATTTCATATTTGTTTCATATCCATGGAAGAAATATGACCCAGGGCTTCTTTAAAATAAACATTCTCATAGAATGACCTGAGAGTAACACTTTTTTTGTTTTTATACCGAGGAGAAATAATAGCTCCTGACCTTTTTCAAAGGCACGGAATCTGTCCACAAAGGAGGGACATAATATGGATAGCTTTAAGAAGGCTTTAATCTGCACATACTTTTCATATGCACAGTTTGCAGTGAAAACCTAATTTGATTTGTTTATTGGAAGTTGACATATGACACTTATTTTACAAAATGGTAGGTATTTCACTTAAGTTCGTAATCATTTTGACAGTTGTGTTTTGAGTTGAGACCATTTGAACCATATGCTAAGCTGGCCAGTTGAAGGCCAGGATAAAGAAAATATTTAAATATTTTTAAAATACCATTGTAATACTATTATAAATCCAACTCAGTTCTCACAATGGGTTAAAAAGAAAAGCTATGATTTGCACCAGTTACACTAGGTTCACTGCAGTATTTTCTGGTGATTTTATGCCATTTGGTTACTATTTATTTATTTATTTTCTGTCTATTAAATAATGAACAAGAATACATGGATGGTATAAAGATTGATAAATACTGGTGTAGAGTTTACTGATGACCTAAACTACTTTTTACGAACTAACCTCCAATTTTTCTTAATCTCATTTCAGGTATAAGTTCATAATGATGAGTGAAATTAGATGTTCATGGTGTCATTTAATTAGGAATCAGTAATAAACTGCAAAGTCTAAATACAGAGTAAATTGCATTTCTCAGTGTTTACTGGTGCTCCTGACTAAAATGGAAGAATTTTCCTATGAATTCTAAATAGGAAGATGGTGAAATACAAATGCGTGAGTGCGGTCTTCTAAAGTAAAATCAAAAAACGTATAGACCTCACGTTTGGGTTATTGATTTTACATAGTATCAGAATTATATCATAGTGTAGATGTTCTAGGTCTCAAACCACTAATGTATATAAAGTCTTCTGCTGTATTTTGTGCAGTTTGATGTCTGTCGAATCATCTTCCAAGTACAAAGAGATTGCAAGTTTCTAAAATGAAAGCAGCTCAAAAAGAAGGTCACCTTCCTAGTACTGTGGAACAGTGGAGGAGAAGTTTCACGAACAATTCACATTGTGGAATGTTTTAGAACTCCCAAAATGGTGCATTAACCTGCTCTTTAGGATCTGATAGATGCGTATTTGTCACATTTACTCAACCCTCAACAGATTGTGGGCAAAGAAGCAGATAATATGCAGGCCTACCTCTATTTATTCAGATATTTCTAAAGACAATAAAAGGGTTTTTGACTTTTGTTGTATGATTAGCCATCCCATTATACAATAACAACAGAAAAGACCTAAACAATAGTGTTTATTATTCTAAATGTCATATGCATACTATGTTCCAGCAGTATGTCTGTAAAAGTTTACTTTGTGAATCCAGGTGTCTTGTACAAAATATTACTTTTTCTTTGTGTGAAGCTATCTTTTGTCTTTTTTTGGATGCACAGACTTGCTCCCATTTCTTGTTCTTATCGGAACATCTAGAATGGCCACCAGCGAATGTCTGTTCACTTGTCCGCTCTGCATTGTCCCCCACAGGCCAGCCGGCGACAACCCGACGCTGAGGAGGCTCACGATGATGAGGGAGAAGGGGAGACGGCAAGCTGTCCGCGGCCCCGCGTTCATGTTCAACAACAGGGGGACCAGCCTGACCACGGAGGAGGAGCGGTTTCTCGACGCCGCGGAGTATGGCAACATCCCCGTGGTGCGCAAGATGCTCGAGGAATCCAGCACGCTGAATGTCAACTGCGTCGACTACATGGGCCAGAATGGCCTGCAGCTCGCCGTGGGGAACGAGCACTTGGAGGTGACGGAGCTGCTGCTCAAGAGAGACAACCTGGCGCGCATTGGGGACGCTCTGCTGCTCGCCATCAGCAAGGGCTACGTCAGGATCGTGGAAGCGATTCTGAACCACCCCGCCTTCGTCACCAGCGAGCGTTTGACGCGCAGCCCCTGTGAGCTGCAGGATGACGACTTCTACTCCTACGACGAAGACGGCACCCGGTTCTCTCCTGACATCACCCCTATCATTCTAGCTGCCCACTGCCAGAAGTACGAGGTTGTGCACATGCTACTCATGAAGGGAGCTCGCATCGAGAGACCCCACGACTACTTCTGCAAGTGCAATGAATGCATGGAGAAGCAGAAGAAGGATTCCTTCAGCCATTCCCGCTCCAGGATAAACGCCTACAGAGGTCTGGCAAGTCCTGCCTACCTCTCTCTGTCCAGCGAAGACCCTGTTCTCACGGCTTTAGAACTGAGCAATGAGTTAGCCAAGCTGGCCAACATCGAAAAAGAATTCAAGGTACGTTTGCAATTGATTTTCATGAGTGTGATATTTTCCTGCATCCTTAGAATTTATAAGCATGCCTGGATTTGCTTTTTATTCTACAGTATGAGTATTAGCAGTTCCAGATTTTGCTCTAGAGCATGACCAGCAAAATGAAGTCCCCTTAAGATCAGATCATAGAGTGTTTTTGATTAGCCCTAAGATCACAGTGCTGTTTTACGATTTCCTTTCTCTCTGCTTGTGTTTCTTCAATGACTTATTGTTTTATGTCCTGTAATGTATTTGCAAACTGTGTGTGTGTGTGCTGTCGCCACCAGGACACCCATAAAAAAGAGACGGCGCAGCTCAATTGCTTCTCCCTGGTAAATATTTTTAAATATAACTTTATGAACAGCCATTTGAAATGTTTAATGTCACAGTTGCTAATGCATCACCTACCAGAAAAGGATACCCTCTTTTTTCCTTCTAGAAAGACCTTCTTCCAGCTTCACGTAAATGCATTTTATGAGTCTTTTTACGTCACAGATGTCTAGTCATATAATAGCTGAGTTTTTTGAGGACAAGTTGAAGGCAGTGGAGGATATGTGCTGTGTGGCTTTTATTGTACTTTAAAATTTTCATGTTTTCCTACAAATGTTTTCCTACATTCCCGAAATTGTTGTCCTAAGGGCTGCCTTTCATCTTTGTTAAACAGACACTTTTAAATTTTTTTCCATTTTTTTTAATCCATCTGCATGCTGATTGCTTTTCTTTGTCTGAGCTTTGAGAATGGGTTTTGTTTCTTTAGATGCTGTCTGCATGTTGTTTTCCTGTGGCACTATTTATTTCCAGAGTCACCCCTTGTAGCATCATAAGGTCCTTTTGTAAACACTCACAGGTATCCATCAACTGCTTCTTTGTTTAATTCATTTTCACTTTATTGCATTTGTACACATTGTGCATTGCTAAGATAGGAGTGTATTTTAAGATCAGGTCCTGCGTTTTCTATGCTATACTTGTTACAAAGAGAAATGTGTGTAAAGGACACGAGCTGACTAGTAAAACTGCATTTGATAGGGCTGAAACCTTCACCTGCCTGCTGTAACAGATTCAAAGAGATCCACTTTGAATGGATTGGAATAGATCTGGCAAAGAAATTGCATCCCAACATCACAAGGTCTGCAAGGCTTTGGTCTGCAAGCCTATTATTTATTATAATAAATAATAATTATAAACAAATGATACACTGGAAAAAAAGAGGAAAGCCTATATCATACTAACCATGATTTTTTAAGTTGATATTAGTTTCACCTACCTGATACGGATTCCAGAAAAGAAGAATGCTTTGTGGATATTAGGCTCTGATCTTACAAGAAAGTAGTCATTCTGACACCACAGATGTTATCAGCCTGAGCTACAGTGAACAGAACTCTGTATTACCTAGGACTCGTAGCTGACATCTTTTTTGCTTCTGTTTTGCAGCACTTAATTCAGGGAAAAAATCAGAATCAGTTTTATAGCACTTGACCTACTGCTTCCAAGTTTCAGATTATTGGTATTTAACTCTTTGTGACACAGTGTCTGGTTCTTTTTTCTCTCCCGGTGTTAGTTCTCATGTTGTTGACAAGGCATTCAGTCTAAAATCTAATTACCTTAATTACCGCCCTCTATATAGCTCATTTTAATCCATTATTAATGCAAAATATTTTTCTTCAAGAAAGATATTTGGGCAGAAGGATCATACTGTACGTGTTTGTTTTCTTTCAGGAATGTGTTACTGCACACTGTTAACCATCCATTTCAAAAGGAAACATTTTACATAGGTTTGAATGATTTGTGTGAGACAAAATGATACTGTACGTACTTTAGGCCCTGTATGTCACTATACAGGATATCTCAATACAGTATTTCAGTATATGTCCTGTTAGGTTCGCACAGACTTCATAAAGGTAGAAAGATAAGACTCAAATGTTTCTGTATTTCTAATCATGAGGAAAAGCAACCGATTCATTTTTGTTTCAAATTTTAATAATATGCCAGTCCTATTTTATTGTGCAAAATAAGAGATTACAACCCAGCAAATGAAAGTAGCAGAGCACGTTAAATTACCAGCCTGTGTCTATAGTCCTGTGGAAAAAGTCCTACCATGCACAGTGATACCACTGATTTTCTTAAATAAAACCATCTGTGCAGCTCGGTCAGAGATACATTTTACTTTGATCCTGCTATTTTCCAGCTTTTGTCTCATCTTTGATTTAATCACACAACCTGAATGTATGCATCTCCTCTCACGGGACTTCTCTAGTTTTAGATTGGTCCCATGACATTTCTCTTCTAATCTTTTAAAGATACTAAAGTCCTTGGGTTAAAATCCCTTGCAAGGTAACCAAAGTGACCAGTTTGTACGGTTGTGGAAAAATCAATATTGGCATGAAAGTGTTTGATTTCAGGCATTTTTTGATCAATTATACAGTAGTTTCATGAGTAGATTATATCAAAACAAAAAGTTGAAAAAATATTAACATTAGCGACTATAAAATAATTTTTTTGAAGTTGAGAATTTTTTTGGAATTAATTTCGTTGTAGATGTCTACCAAGCAGATGCTATTCATAATATCGATAAGGTAATAATCATGTAAGGATCTGGAGAAAAACCAATTTAATTAAAAATCAAAAGGTTCTGTCACTAAAAGGATGCATTCTTCCAGTCCATTTACCTAAGGATTGTAAATGTAACTATTTAAATTTGTTTCAAGAGTAGTTTTTCTGCAGTAGAAACTGATAAATGGAGTGCACAAGACTTGGATGACTGTAGCCCTCATATATATTAGGTGCACATATCTAAAATGGTATGTGGGCACTGTTTTTAATTAAACTACAACAAATTAAACAGAATATAAAAAGTCGTTTTTGCTCCTTTATATCGTATTTCAAAATTCTTGAAGGTTTTACTCAATGTTCTGTTTGCACAGATACAGTTGCCAAAAAGCTCAGAGAGAGAAATGTTCTTTTTTATAACATCTATTATAATGTTATACAGGTGTTCTTCATACATACAGTATATATAAATATCCCTCATGTCAACAAAATTGTTATGTGTCAGAAAATGAAGAGTTTTAATATTTTAAATTATGATTTCTCTGTCATTTTAAGGTTTTATGTATATGTGGATATTGTTGAAATGGCTTACAAATATGAGTTCTGTCAGCTTTATTGTTCAGATATGGCTTTATTATTCTGTTAACTGAATAGGTCAATTACAATAATTAGCTTCCACCTTGGTGCAGTGTTTTTAAAACCTGATTGCTGTTCATCCACAACAATCTTTAAATCTAAATCTAAATCTATACCAAAAGAAACCACAAGAATAAAATGAACATGACTCACAAACATGTTGAGACTTTTGAAAAATTTACAACTAGGTCACAGCAACCCACAGCAGACTGCCAAACCGCACTGTTATATAGAGATAAAAAGAGAAAAACATCCACCCTTTCTGGTAAAATTACTTAAATCAAGGTATTTGTATCAATTGATTATTTTCCATGCATTCCACTTTTCTGCAATCTTACATTAAATCTCGTCACAGTTCTTCTGCAACAGAATAGCCCTGCATTTTGTTTCCATTTCTGCATTCAAACTCGAGAGAAACCAACCAAATATAAAGCCAGATTTAATCCTCTGCCCTGTCAGATCTCATATATTAGTGGTTCAAAGATGACAGATAAATTATGAGCAAGGGCTGTGGTCCCTTTTCTCTAATTTCAATGACCAGCCACAGCTGAGAAAGTTGACAAGGTACTTGCTGGATTGAGGTAAAGGATGCTGGTTGTCTAAGGATTCTGGAAACTGAATCCATCACTTAGTTGTTTGGTACAAGTGTGTATCTAGCAGCCGCTGCAAAGAAAAAAAATGTTTAATCATTTGTGTCTATCTTAAATGAAACTAGTTTCACATTTGCATGAGACAATAAAATTGAAGGACCTGTTATTATAATAATAATAATAATAATAATAATAGTAAGGAACAAGTAATAGGTTTATTCCATGCTGAAAAGAGAAGAAAGAAAACGGAATGTTTCGGCTGTTGAGCCTTTTTCGGGTGAAACGTTTTGTTTTCTTTCTTCTCTTTTCAGCATGGAATAAACTTATTAGTTGTTCCTTTGCAGCCCACGCTTGCTGACGCAGCTACCCACCTGACTATAATAATAATAATAATAATAATAATAATAATAATAATAATAATCACATTTAGATAGCACTTTTCTGACGAACATAGTAATGAAGCCAATTCGTAGATGGGGATTTTTAGGAGGCCATAATAGTTAAAGGCCAGGGGGAATTTACCCAGAACATCAGGTTAACTTCCCTACCTTTTTTTGAGAAAATGCCCTAGAATTTTCAATGGCCACTGAGAGTCAAAACCTCAGTTTTGTCTCATCCTTAGGATGACATCTTTTTATAGTATACTGTCCCCCTTACTATACTAGGTGAGCACCCATACTGGCCCCACTAACACCTCTTCCAGCAGCAACCTTAGTTTTTCCCTTTAGGTCTCCTGTCCAGGCACTGACTAGGCTCATACCTGCTGAGCTTCAGTGGATTTCTAGTTGTGAGTTGCAGAGTGATATACTGTAGCTGCTGGATAATGAAAGGTTACTTCATCTGTAACAAAATAACATAAAATCAAATTTCTTGTCATGAATCCATTTTCAATATAGCTGCCTGTTACCAATTACAACATAAGGGGAGTTCTGCCCTTGATAAATTATAGAGACCAAATAAAACCCAACAGGATGATCCCCTATACTTGTCAAGAAAAGACTGTCATAGAATACTAAATAAAGAACAAAGTAATACAGCAAGCATTTAGGAAGACTAATAAGTCAAAGAGTGAAATATATTTAATCACTTGTCTATGTGCCTAGATGTAAAATGTATTAATTCTTTTCAACGAATCTCACAATTTTCAGAGGTGTCAGTTTAACTAATCTTCTGTCGTTAGCGCAAATGTTTGTTCTGTTTACTACTGGTTCAATTTGCATTTCAAAGAGATGCAAATTTAAGGGAGCTGTGAAAGTCATGCCAGAGTCTCCTACTTGGACGTTATTCATGTTAAAAGCGCTTTACAAGACTGGGTAATTAAGCCACTCAGGCTGCTATTGTCCTACATATATGCGCACATGCTAGCAGAGGATTTGAAACGCTAGAATTAAACTGGGAACAACAAATTCAGTGATTAAAAAAAAGCATTACCATATAAATAGACTCCTGCTTTGATATCCACACTGCCATTAATCTTGCCTTCTTTCTGCCATGTAAGCGTTTTCCCTGCATTAGGAAATTGTCTGTCATCAGCTTTTACCAATGCTTTTCTTTTCCATTTAGAATGACTATCGCAAGCTATCTATGCAATGTAAGGACTTTGTGGTGGGTGTTCTCGATTTGTGCCGAGATACTGAAGAAGTCGAAGCCATACTGAACGGGGATGTGAGTGCAGAGCTGGAGGAAGGGCAGCACCACAGGACTCTCCTGAGCAGAGTCAAGCTGGCTATTAAGTACGAAGTCAAGAAGGTCGGTATTTGCTTGCTGCACCTTGTCCACAACCCCCCACAGGAAACTTCACCCGCCAGACTTAAAAAGAAAAAAAAATTACATTTTTCCCACACATGCTTTTAGAACTGGTTCAGTTAATTGTAACCACCTTTGGGTTGCCTTAAAGGGAGCGGAATAAGAAAAGCTTATTGTTTACTTCAGTCACGTTGAGTTAATGTCTATAACACCTGGCCTGTATATACTGCAAACCAGGAAATAATAAAATGTGATATTCTCATATGTAGTTCAATTATCATCCTATTTACTAAACAAAGTGCCTTTCAATGTACATCTCAAAGCAATGTAGCCCTTAAGATATTTTTTATGCTCTTTTACTTTTAGAGAAAAACAAAACAGAAACCTAAAGTGATGGAGCAGTATTTACAAAAAAAATGCAAATATCCATTAATCCTTTATCAGAATGTCACCTATTCTTGGTAAAAATCACAGCAACCCATCACAGACCCCAAGGCGGGACTACACTAGACTGGACATCTGCCATTTACAGGACAGATACACATGCTCAAGCACACATAGACAACTTAGGCCCCAATTCCTAATTGTACAAAACATCGAAGAGGTCGAAGCGGCACTCAAATGTAAATACTAATGAAAATCTAAAATAATAATGGGGTAAAGTGCCAGAAAAAATGTTCAAAGACATTGCTCTTACTACTGCTGGCCCATAAGAAACGGATAAGAACATAGGAACAGTTACAATCAAGATGAAACCATTCGGCCATCTTGCCCATTTGGTAGTGTAACAATGTGGGAGTGGGAGGAGCCGCAGAGAACATCGGTAAAAGGTCTACACCCTATCTGAGGGGGTGGAGGCACTGGTGTGAGGTTAGCGAAAACCGAAAAAGAACACAAAACAAAAATAGAAAAATGTGCCACTGTGCCAATGTGCTACCCTATTTAACTGGGTCCAGCATGGAGCGGTATTCAGACTGGACTTACCCTATTTAACGGGGTCCAGTCTGGGAGACCATGGAGAGCGAGGCCAAAACACAAAAATAAAAAACCTGTGATAAAGGGTCAGCCTGCCCCATTGGAGATGCACAGCCGGATAGGAGAAAAAAAAGAAAAGAAAACGACGGAAAACAAATACAGCCTTACAATCCCCTCCAGCACTGTCGCTGGAATGGTTCTCCCCTTCCGGGGTTCGCTTGTCGCTCTATAAGGTGTTCAGCGTGTCTTAAAGGGCCCCCACAGCTGTGGCTTTTCATTAATTAGCCAGAACAGCCGTGGTTGCGAAGGCAACACGTCGCCCTTAATCCAGGGCTCCGCCTCCACACTGAACAACCCCCTGCATAATGCCACAGTAGTTATTAGTTAATTGATCCAAGGGTCTCATCCAGCTGTCTCTTTAAAGAAACCAGGGTATCGCCTTTGGCAACATGTCTCTTCCATACTCACATAACCCTTGAAAGGCTGTGTAGAAGACTGCCACCTGTTCTCAATTGTAAATGACCTGCCTTTTAATTTCCATTTGTCCTCTCTGGTTTGTGTTCCCCTGTTGATTCTAAAGATATGCACTGGGTTGTCAGTGCCTTAGAGGATTTGAATCAGGTCGCCTCATAGTCTTCCCTGTTCACCACTAGAAAGATTCAGTTCTTTTAGTTTCTCAGAGTAGGATCTTAATTCCTAGGAGACATTACACAGGGAAATGTTTGTAACTCCCATATGCTAATTGTAACAGCCACTTTTCACACTCTAATGATTAAAATCCATCAAATCACTTTAAAACCACTTCCAGAGGTGATGGATCATTCTGGCCTGAAGCAAGTCCACTGACCTCTCTCTGCCTGAAATGCACTACTGGA
The DNA here is from genome assembly GCF_040954835.1 of Lepisosteus oculatus. Lineage (NCBI taxonomy): Eukaryota > Metazoa > Chordata > Actinopteri > Semionotiformes > Lepisosteidae > Lepisosteus > Lepisosteus oculatus. The sequence continues at coordinate 10,679,365 of NC_090696.1, forward strand.
CTGAATTAAACAGTGGGAGCTCAAGAATATCTCAAAACAGCAGGTGTCCCTATGAATCATTGCACATTCTAAAATAGATGGTTGTGCAATGTCAGAGTATCTCCCATTTGCAAACCTCTGTACCGGGTTCAGATTGTGGCTGCTTGTGGGTAGAAAATAAATTGCACTTACAAACAGTTCTGCTGCTTCGGTTGTTGTTGTTGTTGATCCTGGGTGGATCAGTGACAAGGGTGGTTAGGACCACTTCCTTACAGCTCCTGCATCCTAGGAGCTCAGATACAGACTTGTGCCTGTGTGGAGTTTACATATTAATTCGGTCAGAACCTCCAGTTTCCACTCGCTTCACAAAGCTACTTGAGTTCATTGGCTGTTGTAAATTATCTCCCTGGAGGTTTATCACCACAAGATAGGTTTCCCCACCTCATTACCCAACCATGAATGGAGAGTCATTGCTGTTGGGCATGGGGCTACGTAGACTTTAAGAATTACCTGGTCTGGCACTCTTTGAGAACTGTGTTTCCTGATTGGTTTGAGTTGAATAAGTTAAACAATATGGCTAACTGTGAATGCATGCTTGCTTCAGGCCAATTCAGCGTGACTTCAGTAAGAAATGATCAATAATGTCCATGCAACTACACTGGGTTACAAACTCCTATTCAAAATGATGCACTGCTGATTCACATTTTATGTGAATAAATTATATGTGATAATTATCTATCTCTGGATTCAGATCAAGGGATAGGGTAGTACATTGTAATCAGAATCTGTTTAACCATGTGTAATGAAGCTTGTCCATATCATAAAAGGCTTTCAGAATGAAAGATACACAACAGAACTATAATAAAAATAATAAAATAATTTGATCTTTCTCTATTGTCCCTTATATCTTGTAATGTATATCTTATAATCGTATATTGTGTTTGCTTCTGTTTCTAGCTTGTTGGTACGACATCTTAGCAACAACAGTTTCTGAAAAGACTAGAAACTAGAAATTGATTGGAAGGAAGCATGCAGGTGAAGCAAATTAGCGTCACACAATGAACCTTAGAAGTAGAGTTTGTTTTGTTTCCTGTCATTTAGCTTAGAGTACTTTTGCTAGAATAGCGAATGGCAATTATGAAGGGAAAAGAAGTTAAGAATCAAGCAAAACACAGAGATGCAATAACAACAAAACCAACAAGAAAATAAAGATGATACAATTGTCTTTTATCACTGGTTTAAAATACTGATACCCACTGTCGTTATCCCAGCACAGATAATTGGTTGATTTTATCTAAAAGCCTACATTATACCCTGTAAAGGGACAAAGTGATGAGATGTTGCACTCTACTAATTTTCTTGAAGCCTGTTTCTTTAAGTCACCCTTATCCATCCCTGGGGATGACAAGCTACGGGTATTTACAGATTCTGAGAAACAGAATAAAGGGGAGACAGATAGGCCAATTAGTTGGATTAGTGACAAAGTGTGGAGACAGAAATCCATTTTCACTTACATTTCTTCAAAAAAGTGTCAGGCTTTTAGTTTCTATTCCCAGGAGATCCGTTTCTCAAATAACACTACTTCACTTTCTGTATTTAAGTAGAATAATACATCTCTCATAGAAAATAAAGAATAAAGACTGTCCTTGTTATTAGTAGAATAACAAGCCCTGGTTATCTCTACAATAAACAGGGTTAGAAGTTGCAAGGCTACACAAAAATTCAGATTATTTCCTGAGTTCTGAATCTTTCCTACATTGTATTAATAGAAATATGTAGGACACTCATAGAAATTATATCTCAGCCACAAAGGCAATTAATTAACCTACTGATTTAATATAGAAATTAAACTCGGCCTCACCAAGTGAATATCACTTTACTCTCTAGAGGTGAAAACAGAGGTGTTCAGTCCCATAAAACGTAATCTACATCTCCAAAAACTGTACTGACCCATTTTCCGGACTATACCCACTGTCTCCTTTCATGACCTTTTTTGGTTTTTTTTAATTGTTATCAGCTGTTGAAGGAATCCTTTTTTCAGCCAAGTAAAGACCGTTTCCCAGACTTTGCTAGAGCCCCAGTGGGCGAAGAGGTTCGATCAGTCCAGTGAACGCGATTGCAGCAGACCATTTTCACACACAAACCTCCTCAAAATGCAAGTGACCTCATCTGTTTGCTGTCATGCTGGGCACAGTTGTTTGGAAGTTACAGATTATATGCAATTTTCCCCACATGAACTAACGTGTCTTTGTTTTGTCTCTGTAGTTCGTTGCTCACCCAAACTGCCAACAGCAGTTGCTGACAATCTGGTATGAAAACCTCTCAGGACTACGGGAGCAGACCATTGCTGTCAAATGCCTCGTTGTGCTTGTTGTTGCCTTAGGCCTGCCGCTTCTTGCAGTGGGTTACTGGTTTGCTCCATGCAGCAGGGTAACCATCCTCTTTTCAGTTTTACATTTTCTCATTTCAATTGTTAAATACAATTTTCCACATCTGCATCGTTACCATTGAAGATAATAATTCTTGACTTAATCAGATGAGTCGGTTGAAAACAAATTATCATTTCCAACAATAACTTGGCCAAGAAGGCTTAAAGAAGCTTAAAAAATGTGTAATGGGAGAAAAATGAATAGATATGTATGGTATACAGTACATGAAGTGGATCTTATTGAAATCATACTAAGGAAGGAAAATTAAAGATATAGTTTGTTTATACAAACATTTTTGATGCAATTAAAAAAATGCCAGTAGAACTATTTTTAATTTTTAAAATAGACCTTTCAAACGACTTTTCCTCCTGTGACTTCCATGACACTGTTACCCCTCAGAAGACAATCTATAAAGTCCCCTCAGTCCAAAGGCTTCAGTTTTCAGTTCCTGACCTGAGAATAGAGCAGGATGTGAAAATCCTTATTGGGTGAGCTGTTAATCACCAGTATCTTCTAAACAGAAAACAAAGGAGGATTATATGCCATTTATGTTACTATGGTTTGATGGAAGAAGATAGAATGTCTACACACAACTCCACTTCACAGAAACAAATGAATGTAATGTGAAGACAAACCCATGTTTAGCATAATTATGTACAGACTTCTGTCAACAGATACAGAATGAAATGGTAACTATGGGACAAAAGTGCTAAATAGAGGAAATGAACTATAATTCCAAGGATAAATGTTTCCTGTCGAGAATCAAAGCTTCCTACTGATTGCAGCTCAACATCAAGTCCCTCCTTATCAAAGAAACCAGGATGATAGATCATCAAAAAGATGGGATAAAACAGAGACTTCCATTTGGCCCATCTACCTGATTTGGTTGGCAGGAGCTAAGTGATCCTAGGATCTCTTCCTTAAGGAAGCCAGGGTGTAAGCTTTGACAAAATGGATGAATATGTTGTTCCAGGTTTCACACTGCCTTTAACAAGTTAACAAGCTGTTCCTTATCTCAGTTCTAAATGCACTTGCCTGTACTTTCCACTTCTGACCTCTGGTTCCAGTTTCACTGGCGGTGCTGTAGCAGTCTAATGGGTTGAATTTGCCAGCACCCTTGAAAATATTGAATTTGATCTTTTTATCCTCAAAATACTTATGGAGAGAGGGCAACTGTCAAAAATGCCTGGAATAAGAACTATATCATTAACTGTGGTCAACAGACCAATGATGAGGAATGTAACAGACAAAACATTTTTGAACCTTTCAGGCACAGAAAATAAAGCAAATAAGTTAACAAAGATGTATTGATTATTCAAAGGCCACGCCTAATCTTTTCCTACCTATTACTCACCCTGTTGCTGACTTCAATGCCTCATTAAATCTTATTATTTCACAGGAGGCACTACAGATCTACTAAATACTGATGTAATGAACTGCAGCTCAAAAAGCTTTGCCAAGACAAGAAAAATGAAAAATCTGAAATCGTTACTAAACCAAAATGATTGATTGCAGAGCACTGGAGAGGAGTGTTATGGACACAATGTTTCAGTTTTGCTGCCCCAGGAAAAAGTCATGTATCAGCAGAAAAACAGGAGACCTATTTAAACGTTGAGCAGTGCTTAAAATAAACCATGGGAGCGTTTAAGTGAATGTTTTAGGTTGTGTTGTGTGTAGAGAAACAGTATAGTATTTAACATAATACCTCAAACAACAGGTCATGACAACTAAGAGTTAAAGCGAGGATAGCGTTACATAGTCATGTAGCACCTTCAGCATGTGCAATGTATAATCTACTATGTATATATTGTACATACTTTATGCTTGTTATCAAGTTCTTGGTTAAAATGAGATATTATCAAACTCAAGGTTACTTTTAAAAATTAAATCTATAGTAGACAAAGCAGCATAGTTTTAAATTTATTCCATGCTGAAAAGAGAAAAAAGAAAACAATGTTTAGGCCGTATGGCCTTCTTCAGATATGAGGAAGAAGAAGAACCTTCTTTGTGTTTTCTTTCTTCTCTTTTCAGCATGGAATAAACCTATTACTTGTTCCTTTGCAGCCTGCGCTTGCTGATGCACCTCCCCACCTGAAATAGTTTTAAATTTGGTGACCACAGCATTCTTAGATATGCAACATCAAAGCTTCAGTTAATCTGGTGTCATCTTCCTTTGCAGCTTGGAAAAATCCTGCGCAGTCCCTTCATGAAGTTTGTGGCCCACGCTGCATCCTTCATCATCTTCCTGTGCTTGCTGGTGTTCAATGCCTCCGACAGATTTGAAGGAATAACCACTCTCCCTAATGTGACAGTCACTGATTATCCCAAGCAGATCTTCAGGGTGAAAACCACCAGGTTCAGCTGGACTGAAATGCTCATCATGGTGTGGGTTCTAGGTATTGAGCTAGTTCTAACCCTTAAAGCTTCTGCTTTCTAGAACATTCCACTCAAACGTGATATCAAGCTATGGAAGCATTTCAGAGTTTAGTGTGATAGAATCTGCAACTAGCTCATGTGTTTGCCTGTTCTGTGAAGTGAAAGTGTTTTGTTGCATCTGTTAAACAATACAACAGTTGTCTTGAAAACTCTGCACTATTTACAAAACATTTCACTTCCATTATTCCAAAATGACATTGTGTTTTTATGTTTCGCATTTCCCTGAGCCAGTCATTTAAAATTTAAGAGAATTTCAGAAATTACAGAAACAAAATTTACACCAGAAAGTATCAGAGTATGTAACAAAACCTTATAGAATTTAAGGATGTAAAAACGATTACTTATACAGTTGCGCCAGGTCTCAGTAAAATCTCATTTTCTTATTTAATAGTTTACCTTTCACCCTGTTTGAATACAATGAGATGGTAGTTTTTTTTACTTTAATTTTAGGAATTTAGTCCTTTTTGATTTTAGTGGATGCCACGCACAGATCCGAAAGAGAATGGTTAAGTGTCTCTTTGTAACTATTTCTTAGTTTGCTCAAGCTTTTAATCATTACATTTTAAACCTACATGTGATTTTAGGCCTACTATTAAAAAGAATTGCCACTCAGTCAACAAATCAGAGTTAAATATTTGAACACCTGCTCAGCTACTGTTGTGTGCTTGGTTTGTCTGAGAGTGTGAAGGCTGATATGAGAATTACTATCAATACTCTGAGTATTACTTATTATATGGTGCTACATCATATTGTCTTTAATAGAGGGCATTTGTTAGAGGGCATCTGAAAAATAAGTGAAACAGCATGTATACTGCAATGCAATAAACTGAGATTTAATAGAACCAACCAAGAAAGGTTGGGAAAGCACCCAGTGCAGTACATGATTGCATTTTCTGACTTTTCATTTGCATACCATTTTTAACATTTTTAGTATTTTCCTCAGTTTTTTGTTTGACTCTTTTACAACTCTCAGATGTTTTCTTTAACTTTTCTTGAACATACATTTTGCTTGTAAAACAAAATTACGTCCCTGCCTATTGTTTCTGTATTCATGGATCTGTGTTTTATGTTCTGCGGAGAACTGGGATTTTGAAAGATTTAAGAGTTTAAGTCCTTCTCATAAATCCTTAAGAAAATATTCTGGATCAATTTAATCAGACTTTCAGTTAACATTGCCTCACCCTATTTGTTGATACAGACTTGACGTGTTTTTAGATTATTTGGCATATGAAATAGATCTACTTGTAATAAAAGTCTTGTGATGACTTCATTTTGGGTAGTGGGATATTTCAGTTGTTGTTTCAAACAACAGAGACAACAGAGTTTTGATTAGAGCTCAGGAACATCTTCTTGAATGCCCCACTAATCACAAAATTTGGCACCTATCGTGACAATTCAAAGTTCAGTGGACAAACACATGCTAAATCCCATCACCTCCCCTGCATCTGCTATCCACTGCTTCCAGACAGTAAATCCTTTTGTCTTTTCATTACTGACCAATCATCTTGGTCAGATCACAGATGATAGATCATTCCCAACAGCTTTCTGGTTCATGTCATTGATGCAAGCACTTCCATTTTGCCCTCCAACTCAATCTCAGGTTCATGTGTGTGCATTTTCATAAAATGTGTTTGTTTCGTAAAAGCCAACGTTTCTATACTGAATCTATATATATATTGACAGTTCCATATGCTTTTAAAGAGAGACATTGAAGCATTAAACAGTACATCCCAGTAATACTAAGTGTGTGTATCAACTAGGGAATCACTAACCTTTCCAATAAAAACAACTTTTAAAAGTGGTTTTCTCTCACCAGGGAAATATTTCCTCAAGCAGAAATTTTAAAAATGTATACTGCACAATGCCTCCCCAACTTTGTGCCTTTAATTTTGTGGATTTCTCATTTTCCCTTTTCATTGCATTTGCTCCACACTACACTTCTACTCAATTATAAATCCATACATCCACTTTGGAAACGCTCCTTCCAATTTAGTGTTTAGTCGGAGCCTATCCCAGCAAGAAACAGGCACAAGGCGGGAGACACCCTGGACAGGACACGAGTCTATCACAAGCCGGACACACAGACATGAACAGGACACACTCACACTAGGGCCAATTTTGACAGAAGCCAATTAACCTACCAGTATGTCTTTGGGCTGTAGTAGGAAACTCACATAAACACAAGGGGAACATACAAACTCCATACAGATAGCAGCCCCAGGTCCAGAATTAAACCCAGGGGCCCAGCATGGCAAGGCAGCAATGTTAACCAATGTGCCACCCTACAGCTCTCCCAGTGTAAATCTGAATTAAATTTCAACATTTTTAAGCCCCAAAAGGCAACTGTCACTCACTACCAAACACATGCCTGTCACTGGCATCAATACATATTACACAAACTAAAACCCTTATTACAAGTAAAAATATAACATTGAACATACTGTACGTATGTCTCTTGTAAAAACGTGTATGTCTCGTAAGAGACATATAAGGTATGACAAGGTGCGGCTTCGCACAGAAATAATCCTAATCTTTGATCTTTGTTCTTGTTTCAGGCATGATGTGGTCTGAATGTAAGGAGTTGTGGATGGAAGGCCCAAGAGAATACATTTTACAGCTGTGGAATGTTCTAGATTTCGGAATGCTCTCGATTTTCATTGCCGCTTTCACGGCCCGGTTCTTCGCCTTCCTTCAGGCCACTAAAGCTCAACAATATGTAGATGAGAAAATTCATGTCAGTGACCTCTCCATGGTGACACTTCCCCCAGACATTGAATATTTTACATATGGTAAGGGGAAAGTGTGTGAAATTATCAGATGGATCGCAAGCTTGTGCTAACCCCTTTTCCTTTTAAAAACCTTCCTGTCTCATATTGATAGAGGAGAATGACCATCACTTTTCAGTAAAATAATTAAAGCCTTTTATTACAAATAAAAACCTAATTATAGGTGCACTTAAACCTTCATTACAAATTAGCATTTGAGACACATACTTAATCATTTATTTTAATAAAAGCTCTTTATACTATCAATTCCTATTTAAACATACATACATTATGATTAATAGAAAGTAGACAATTGGATTGAGGCATTTAATAGCCATGAAAAGTGTTTCTTTTCTCTTTCAGCAAGAGATAAATGGCTTCCTTCTGATCCCCAGCTCATATCTGAAGGCCTGTATGCCATTGCTGTAGTGCTCAGTTTTTCCAGGATTGCTTATATTCTGCCTGCAAATGAGAGCTTTGGTCCACTGCAAATCTCCCTGGGCAGAACGGTGAAGGACATCTTCAAGTTCATGGTTCTGTTCATCATGGTATTCCTGGCCTTCATGATTGGGATGTTTATTCTCTACTCGTACTACCTTGGAGCCAAAGTCAACCCAGCTTTTACCACGTGAGTACAGTGACAGTCTGTTTGACAGTATAGCCTGTGAGCCTTCATTCAAACGGTACTGTTCAGTTCTTTCATTGACAGCAAATTATACTTTAATAAAATAAAATCTGTCCTAATGATTTCCATTTAGGAGCTTTTAGTACTGTACAGTATGTGGTAAAGTAATCCACTATTTCATATACAAAATACAGCAGAGCAAGGTTTTATTTAGCGTTTTCACGTCCGTTCAGATTTTACACTAAACTATATTTAATTCTTCGTAAGTGCTGCAAGCTGCCCGCAAAAACACACTGAATATTATTAGACAGGAAGAAGACTTCATTTGCAATATTAATTAATTTGATAACCCAAAAATGCCCATCTAAGCAGGAGCTAGCAGCTTGAGATTTCAAGTGTCCTTGCGTGACCCAAACTAAATTGAAAAGCATAACATCAGCATGCCGACCCATGAGGTGACTCCATTGCCTGCTAATTTCACACTGTTCTGAACTTGGAGGAAACTGTTCGTGACAAGACATGGGAAGCAGAGCACATCCTTGAATAGTGTTGCATTGCATTTCATTTTTTAAGTTTTTTTTGCAGCGTTCAATTTTACTTACCAACCAGTGCTTGAATCTAAATTTTTACTTGCAGTAATTTTCTTTTTCTTTACCAGCAGAGAGTGTATGATTAGGAAGTAAAGATGATCAGTAGCTGATGTAGAAAGTAGGGTTACACAATTTATGTACAATAACTGAGCTGGAAAACTGAAAATAATTACTCTTCTAAATATTTGCTTACTATTCCATGGGAAAGAAAAGGATGAGTAACTTCCACTTTTTTATTCCCTGCACTTACTACAGTTTTTATCTCTTAAAGCAACAGTGTGCAGTGGAGTGGACTTGAAGGACCACACATTGAGTGTCCTATTTTAAAGGCACTGTTGAGTTACCTGTCTTTCCATGGAGCCAGCAACATTTATATGATTAACACACTGGTTTCAAACTCCCCTAATGCTCTATTTAATCACATGTCTCCTGTTTTATGTCTTGAATCCTACCTAAACCTTTTTCCACTTTCCACTGGTTTCTTCAGGATCTTGTATTGCTGATGTCCTTGAAAACATCTCCAGAGCTGTCTTATGAATATCTTTCAGAATTATGAAGTCCTGGATCACGTTGTAGGCTACAGATAATCGGTTTTCCTTAGTCTATCCAAGTATTACATTCCCTTCAACCGGGAAGTGTTAGTAATTGAAAATATTTCAACTTTATTTGCAATTTTTTGCACCATTACTTCTGAGACACAAGTGCAATTCCATTTAAAAATAGTAACTTGGTGGAGTGAAGATGTGTTAAAATTCTCTTTTGTGCCCTTGTTTAGAGTTGAAGAGAGTTTTAAAACTCTGTTTTGGTCTATCTTTGGACTGTCTGAAGTATCATCGGTGGTCCTAAAATATGATCACAAGTTCATTGAGAACATCGGCTACGTTTTATACGGAATTTATAATGTCACCATGGTGGTGGTGCTGCTGAATATGCTGATTGCCATGATCAACAGCTCGTATCAAGAGATAGAGGTAAGGTGACTTTTTTCAAGATGGTACTAGCAGATCGGATCAGTTGAGCACCTACACAGAAATTGAAATGTTTATTTGCAGGATGGGACTCAACTGTGTTCACACGACGTCAGAGCTTAAACCAATTTTTGTGTTTATTCGAGCTTTATTGAACCTTTAATCAGAATTTGGGAATATCTGCAACTTAGTAACCTTCAGTTTAATTGCAAATAAAGTTAAATTGAAAACATTATGAATGTCACATACTTCATGTATGTCTTTTACTATTTTTTGGACTTTTTAATGATTGCTCTATCCTTTTTTTCAATGTGGAGGTAAGAACTGTATTCAGAATTACATACAGTAGGTGGTCTTATTATTGGATCACTTTCAACAGTACCCTTCTTGGATTGTATGCTACACTCTTTGCTTTTAACAATTTGTCCTTTTTCCTGCTTGTGCACATTCCCTGGATGCTGACACAAATACTTTTCCAAAAGTGCACTTACTATGTCTAAACCAACCATTTTAAAGTTTTAGTTCTTAAAGGTGAAGCTGTTTTAATCTTTGTAGAAGATTGCATGTTTGTAAAATTGTAAGTCTGTTCTTTACACAGAAGAACTTCGTAAAACACAATCAATCATAAAACCATAAGCAACAAAACAGGACTACACTGCCTGAATGAAATGAAAACCCAGTATAATATGAATACAGCTTGAGGAAATATTTCCCTAGTGAGAGATCCAAGCTCAAAAGTTGTTTTTTTTTTAATGGAAAGGATAGTATTCCACAAAATAGGATAGGAAACAAACAAACTTGTCAGCTTGGAGGGAAACAGGTAAACCAATAAATAACCCACTTGTGTATGAGGAGGACTTACTATTGACATTAATTTTTCTAGCTAGTTTTAGCTTTAAAACAACCTTTAAATAAGATGGAACTTGTAAATTGCAAATGAACAAATTCCCTACACATGAAATTGCTCATTTACATAGTTTCTAAAGTAAGTAATTTCCCATACAGGTAAATCTCCACATCATGTATGTCATGTTTTCCTAACTATGTGGAAATAACTATATTTTGTCCTCAGTTTGATAGTAATACATGCCCCCCATGCACACACACATATATAAACAATGCTCATTCTTACACTTGAGAACACCACAGAGTTTGCCTTTTATTAAATATCTACCTGAAACCAATTGATGTGAGAATATCTCTCCCTGATTTTGCAAAGGATGATGCAGATGTGGAATGGAAATTTGCTCGGTCAAAGCTGTGGCTCTCTTACTTTGACAATGGGAAAACACTACCGCCTCCTTTCAGCCTTGTGCCCAGTCCAAAGTCTTTCTGGCACTGCATCAAGAGAGTGGTCAACCTCTTCAAATGTCGAAGGAGAAGGCTAAAGAAAGATATTGAGCTAGGAATGGACAACTCCAAGTCAAGGGTAAGTTCTCAAACCTCTGCATATCGATAACTGCACTATTTACTATGGGATATTAGAGATACACCCCCTATCCTTTTTGTGTCACTATTGACCTTAAAACTTTGTTCATGCAACAGTCAAAACTTTATTAAAATCATCAACAAGGTTCAGTTGTATTTGTTTTAATATACAGTGTTTCAAGAGGAATCATGAATAGTTATAAAGCCAGGCTAAAGCAGTGATGCAGTCTTCTGTTAGAGACAGAGCACATTTGCGCTGGTTATTGTTTTCTAAAAAATATTGCATATACTTTTTTGTCCACTTTTTTAATGTAAAAGATCAAAAATGTGCATTTTTACTAAAAAAAGGCAAAAGGCTTACGCAGTTAAATTCCAAATAAAAATGTGTCTTTTAAATAAATTCTTAATTTTATAATTGTTTTCTGCTTTTAAAAGACAAACCTTTTGTAAGGCAGGGGTATTCTGTGAAGTTCTGTTTTTTAAGTGATGTTGTTGATTCGAATTCAATGGGGTTTAGTAACATATAATGCAAAACAGCACATTCCTATATGATAAAGAATAGTCAAACCTTGATAAAGACTTATATTATCAAATACTGTACCAACATAACTTTGTAGCACCTTTGCTGGCATACACAAACACCATCAAACTCTTTCCTAGCAACCACAGTCATACTACACACACTTGGTTTTATGTCTCATCTGTAGGGCAGCACCTTTTTAGAGTATAGTGTCCCCATCAATTTACTGTGGCATGAGGACTTACACAGACCACAGGGCAAGCACCCCCTACTGGCCCACTAGCACCTCTTCCAGCAGCAACCTTAGCTTTCCAAGGAGGTCTCCCATCCAGAAACAGGCCAGGCTCACACCTGCTGAGCTTCAGTGGGTTACCAGTTGTGAGCTGCAGGGTGATATAGATGTATCTTAGCTAAGTGTGGATGACATTTAGTTGTACAAGATTCTATTGTACAAGTGTGAGTAGAAGTGTGAGGCTTGCATGAAACAATGATCACCTGAAAAAAAATGGGATGCATTATCATAGCAATACCTTGGTGATAATTTGTGCAATTTGTGTTTTATTACTATTATTGCAGCTAAACCTTTTCACTCAGTCAAATTTGAAGATTGCAGAGTCCCACAGCTTTAACAGTATACTCAATCAACCAACACGCTATCAGGCAAGTAACCATTGACTTGGGTATATGCTAAATGTTTTGTCCTTTGCTGTAATAGGTCTATTCAATTTAACAGTATTGTAATTAAACCATAATGATTGGTTGAACTTGCTATTTCAAGACATGTGAATGAATACACTAAACATTCTCCTCTGTTTGACAGCAAATAATGAAACGCCTCATAAAACGCTATGTGTTAAAGGCACAGGTTGACAAAGAGAATGATGAAGTAAATGAAGGTAAGACTGTCTTACATCATCTTTATTAAACCCAATGATTTGCTTCTGAACAAAATACTGGGAATGTTTGCATAACTAATCTCAGAATTTCAAACTTTTTTGAAAAGGTATTTTTATATTTTTTATATTTTATTCATTATTTAATTAATACATTTAATTAGTATTTTGTATTCCTGGCAGTTTCTATATCTGCCATTAATGTCCATTCCAATCCAGCCTGAACTCTAGCCTGGAGGATCACGCCATTAAACATTAAACCCAAAGTGGATGATGCTGTAGTACATCACACAGGGGGTGCCTTTTCAGATCATGATGGGATCAGGTCCTCATCAGATTCCCCGATGAGAACTTTAACTTGTGTAAATAAATCAGATTAAATACAGCCCCTCAATGAATGCGGTATTGCAGGTTTGATATTTCTTTTGAAATAATGGTTGAGTAAGACAGGTGATTTGACTTATCAATTGAGCAATTAAAGATCTGAAAAGGAGTAACAATGAGAGGACCCTCAGTGCCTGCTCTATGCAGGTCCTTCATAGATGATTTTCGAAGTACCCCTGTTGACCAGTTGTATATAAAAATGTTATTGAAATTTGGCCCAAGGAGGAAGATGTTGTTGAGCAATTTAGAGTTTCCCCTCGTTGTTGCCTACCTGCACAGCATAACACACAACATGACAAATACAACACCAAAAAATGTTTGTGAACTTCCTGTGTTAATCTGTATTCCCACCCATCTTAGATCTAAAATGAAATTAGACCTTCATAAAAGTCTAAATAAATCATGAATATTTATATGATTAAACGTAAAACACCATTTTTGACTTTCTGATACAACACTGAATTCCCGATTCCATCAATGATGTCAAGCTTCCTTGTCCTGAGGCAGCACAGCAGTCCCAAATCATGATGCTCTTACCACTCTGCTTGATGGTCAGGAAGAGGTTATTTTGATAGTTCTGTATTTTGTATTAGCCACACAAAATGTTTCTCCCTGCCTCCGAAATGTTCAGCTTGTTTTGAGCCTTGTTCTTTTTCCAGGGGTAGTGGTTTCTGTCCAGCTGTCCTTCCATGAAAACCATTTCCATTCATTATTTTCCCAATAGTTGAGGCATGAACACTGACATCAGCTACAATGAAGGAGTTCTGCAGATCCTTAGATGTTACTCTGTGGTTCCTGAATGATTTTCAGGGTTGCACTTGGGAAGAGCTTTACAGGATAACCAGTCCGAGGAAGAGTCATCAAGATATTACATATTTTCCAGTCCTCCTTTAAATTGTGGCATAATATGTATCCACTGATTTGTATGGAGAGCACCAAACTCAGAAAGATTCTGAGAATTATACAGGACAGGACCACCCAAACTCAGTCCTTGTTTACTTCTTACCAAATGATTTAACCACCCAATTTCCCTTGTGCTGGACAACTCTGTAAAGTAGACTAGAGATTCACTTATTTTTTTACATTAACCTAATGATTTTTAATAATTATTTCTACTTCATACACCATCGTGTCTCAAATATTGAAATGGTATAAATTAACCTTTTGCTTTATTTTGGGAAAAAATGGTTTTGATTAAACAAGGGTGTCTTGCTAGATGTCATCTAAAAGGGAATTTAAAAACTTTTCCTTGGCATTGTATACAATACCTTTTTTAATTTACATAGTACACATGAACATTCTACCAGATTCTAATTTGTGTATTTCCTTTATTGACAGGACTTGTCATGACTGACTGGCAAATGAAATAAGCATAATCCTTATAAATTAAACTACATGATAAATATACAGTATATATTTGAATTTAGCTAAGGCACAATTACATACACCTTTTACCGTTGCGTTCAGTGCTAGTGTTATTGCTGTATTTTTGTGTACTTCACAGGCGAACTGAAGGAAATAAAACAGGATATATCCAGCCTTCGTTATGAGCTTCTGGAAGACAAGTCTCAAGCCACAGAAGAACTGTCCCTGCTGATACAAAAGCTCAGTGATAAACTCAACATTAACACAACGAGATGTGAATGATGTGAACAGCAGATTACAGGAATGGCTTAACTGTCAAGCTGAAAGAACTAATGGCATTTATGATTTGCGGTAAATTACAAAGACTTCGATGTTCAAAGTGTCAGCCCTCCTAAACTAGCAGCTTGAATGTCATTCCTTACAAGCTGGTGTGTTTGTTTAAGACCATTTTTGCTCCAGTTCCTGACAAATGCTTGAAAGCAAAGAGTAATGAAAAATCCGAAAATAATTCAATAGATATATAGTTTTGGCAGTTTCCAGAACGGTATATGTATAAACCTTTCTAACTTACCTCACTGCTATAGTGACCTCTTGAGTTTTACTGTGTTTGGTAATAATTACACTGTTGAAAATGGTTTGGATACTCAAGACATCGAGTTCATAAGATGTAAAACATTATGTACATAAGGGTAACACACTGATCTTATAAAATAGCACAAACAATGGCAATAACAAATGTGACTTGACATTTTCAAATTAAATTATTATCATGATAAATTTATTTTCATCTAGTTTAGCATATGCTTAAATGACAAAATATTTATTTTTCTGTAAGAAAACTTTCACACATTTTTAAAATTGGTTCATGAAAAAAGTGGTCAGTATTTCACCATATTTATTTAATAAGTTTTTTTTTTAAATAAATCTAGTTTTTAGATAGATTAGGGCCTAATCCTATGCTGTAGACATGGTAAACATTGTTCCTAGAAGATGTTATGGAACAGTACACACAATCATCTTGATAAACTAGGACTATACAACATTTTCTACAATCAGTATAGTTTCTTTTATTACAATGAAAAAAGTTATGGTTTTATTAGGATTTTATACTGTTAAACTGTTGTAATATTAACTATTGTTGATGTGTTGATATAAGTATTTATAACCATCTGTATGATGACTTAATACTATGAAATCACTTTAGAGTTGTTCTCATTATTTTAAGAAACACGTATATGGATTATTTTTTTACTTCAATCTGGCTAGTATTTTTTCTTATTAAATTATACATTATACAATGTCCAGCAGGTACAATTTGTATATTTTTGCTCTTAAATTTAGTCAATTTAGTTCTTAGCATTCAGAAACGATATTGCACCTATTCCTTCTGGTGTGTGTTTTCAGCTCTATAGGTTTTCACAGTAAAATATAACTGTAACATATTGATTTAAAAAGCTGTATACTTTTGTATTTGATTAATCTATGCAGGGTATATATATATTGCTTTTGTTCAATGCTGATATAGGGTGAAGCGCACATAGAACACAATAAAAATAATTTTGTAATTAGAACTGTTTAGGTAAAAAAAGTTTGCTTAGAGGTCATTGAAAGTTTCTTAATCAGACTGTAAAAACTGTAAAAAAATAAAAAGATATAACATTTTAATCTGTACAATCATTAATACTATAATCATTACTAAGTTATTACTATAATGCTTTTAACCATAACTTGTTTTTTTAATGTCACAAAAAGAAATGGGTCTTGTTCATGGAAAAGAACATCTGTTTTTAAAGCACTTCATTGGAGTACTATGAACTATGGTTTCGAATAACTGGAAAAATACATACTGCTGAAACACAAATATTTCTAAATAAAAAATGCCAATGTACTCTGAATTGTGCATTTTCATATACACCTTTGTCTCTACAGGACATAAATATTAATAGACATATTAAGACTTCTGCTTTACTCAGTCCATGTTAAATTGCTACGTTTTTGTATTTATTTTTTATTCAAAGTGCTGGTAAAGCTTTGGAAGAAAAACTGGTGGTTTTCTTTATTCTGTCTTTGTTATTTTTTGCTACGTTGCTGTTTAATTCCTGAAATAGTAGGGTACCACTAAAGATACAAGTGTTTGAAACAGTGTTAGATTAGGTCTTTGGAAATTCTGATGTATGATGTTTCAAAACCTGTTTCTAAAATATAACATGCTCTGAACTCAACTGCAAACAAGGCAGACAGCTGGTCAATTAGAGCCTCATTCTGTAATCACATCTGGCCATCTAAGACTTATCCTGTTGTTCCAAATAATCTTTTCTTTTGTGGCTTGTTTTGGAATAAGGGAAAAACTGTAGTCAAGAGTGTTATGTAAATCACAAAATGATTTGCCTTTTGATCGATATTGTAAGAGTCTGTATTTTTCAGTGCATCTTCTGATGTTAAGCAGGAACTCCTCCAGCGTGTTACAAAATCCAGGTATAGAAACTCAGTATACTTTGGAGCCAAAGTAATTATCGTTTATCAGTTTTGTAAAGAAGACAGAAAACGCTTTATATATTTTAATTTAATTATTTCATATTACTTAGACTTTTCTCATTTTCTATTGAGTTCTTCACACATACATCTCAGATGAGCTTTTGTAATGCACAAATATTTCTTGGACCTAGAGATTTTTTTTTAACAGAACAATTTAAATCAATTAGCTCAAACCTTCCTGATGAAAACTGACAAGATCTGAACAAAACAATAAATTAAAATCAGAATTAATTATGAGCACTACCTATAGCTGTCATTTCAAATTCTACGCTCCTTCATCTTGATTTAATTATCATTCTTTGTGAACCAAAGTAAATAGGATTTATTACACATGCCACTGTGTGACTTACACAAACAAGTGACAGCGTCCCTCTGTGAGAAAGCTCGTATTCCCTTACTATCTAGTTACCGCATGATAATCATCTCAACAGCTCATCTCACTTAATATATTGCACAGTCTTACCCATTCAATGTAAGTGCCGCACAATTGCACTGTAAAATCAATGCACCACTGCCATCTTGATATTTTAGGATTAAGATACAGTACATTAAATTGATTATAGTATTACATCTTCTATCAAAGTCCACTGGCAGCAAAGTTTGTCCATCTGGTGTAAACGAACACGTAAATGTTATTTCCTTGCAGAAACGTAGAAAGAAGAAACATTATAGTGTTTTTGTGCAAACTCAAACCACAACTGAGTAGCTCATGTAGAGTGTTTTACCTTACCTCTGCAGCTCAGTGACTGATTTGTCATGACTTGTCATGTTACTGGATAAATTCCTTTGTGCCTCTTTAAGTCTAAAACAAAGCAATTTAAAGCATAATTATCACCAGGCATACCAATCATAATTTTAGGGTGTTTTTCCTAGATTTTTGAAAATATCAGAAAACTGGAAAGGAACTATAGGAACTATAATCCTGTGCCATGTGACTTCAGAGAAGAGAGCTGATAAAGGCTGGAATGAAAATGCTACAGGGAGGGTAAATCTTTTGTGCTGACAGTCATGTGAGTGATTTCCCAGCTGCTTTGGCAATAAGTACTACAGTGTCCCACTTACTATTTTAATGCGATACCTAAAAACAGACTAAGGCAGCAGTGGAGAAGATTTACATTTACAAATATACCTATAATTACTAACAGGTTTATACATTGTATCTTTACTTCAAATGACAGGAACTACTAGTAGTAACGGCAATACTATGTATTTCGTCCATCGTCTGCAAATGCTGAATCCAACACAGTTCTGCACAGAACCAGCGCCAAACCCAGCTGATGCAGAACAGGGCATGGGGCAGGTGGTGTATTAGAGAAGAAACACTTCCATCACCCCCAGAAAGCATATCTGCTGGTCACAAGTAATAGGTTTATTCCATGCTGAAAAAAAAGAAGAAAAAATAAAACACAACGTTTTGGCCGTGGAGCCTTCTTCAGGTGTGAGTGTCTGTTGGTCACTTTTCAAGGGAAATATGCTGCAGTTCCAGATTTAAATTGTGCGGTGTAAAAGTGAAAAGCATGCTGTTATATAGTTGATCCAATTGTGAGCTCTCTGCTAAATTGAGACTTGACCATGACCGGGTGTGTGAGTTGGGGAAAAGGCTTACTTTTTTAATTACTGTGCCACGGACAGGAGTTACACTGGAGACAGGGTGTGAATCTAGGGCTGGAGCTGCTGATATGCCACCTGCCGCAGCAGGGAAGGTCAGTTCAGTCACAGGTGGAGGCAACAGGAGTCAAAGAGCAGGAGTTTTGGAGAAAAAAAATTGGCTTCCAACTCGGAACTAGCGCTACATTTACATCACCCCTGCTGCTAGTTGTTATTCTGGTCCCCCTCTCGAACATTATTGCGTTCTAAGGGGTATAGCTTGGTGGGTTGGGGGGGGGGGGTGTACCCTGTTTTATCTGCCTCTCTGGAATTAGGTATTTATTTGCCTATTTTTGTGCTCCACAACTGGCCACCGAACTGGGCTGCCCTGTTCTCGTGACAACACTGCCAGGGAGCTGGGCACGACCAAAAGCAGTGCAGGAAGACGATGGACATGAGGAGCAGGGGGAGCGGGAGACTGAAAGAGGCTCAACCTCTGGCTGCCACAGGAAGAGAATCCACCTTGTACAGAGAGCAGGTGGTGTGATGAAGAAGGTCCTTCTTGCAGGCCTACGACTGCAGTGACCCAACATCATGGGCTGGGCCTGATTTTGTTCCTTTCATACAGCAGGGACAATGCTATGCTATGACATACGGGGCTCCTTTTAAGCTGAATTGCTCCCCCAGCTGTGCCACTGAACAACACAGGGAGGAGGCTGGAGGCAGAAAGCCAGAGGGGTAGGATGGGAGAGCTGGGTGGGCGCTGAGGTACAGGAAGAGGGGGTAAATCGGGAGGTCTGGGAAACCGAAGGCTCCATGCGCTGGCGCAGAAGCACTGGCCTGACCCTTTAAAAAGCGTCTGTCGCGGAGCCTCCCGTCAAGGAGAGCGCAATGCGGCCTGGGAAAGCTGGTGGAAAAGCTGAAAAGGTAAGGCAGGTGAGAGGCCAACCATTTTTATCCAGAAGAGGACATGTGAAATCACATTTCTGTGCCATGGGCTTGCATGAGTAAATGTAAGGCTGATTGTGCAGCAGGCGTTTAATACGTATGAGAGCTGTAGAGAGGAAATTGCCCACGTACAGAATGTTACATGCAAGGCAAAATCAAGTCCAGCCAGCATTATGTGAGGGGGTCACAGCTGATATACTGTACTGGAGTGACTGTTGGTCACAGCTAAAACCCAGTGTTCTGCACTTACCAGGATAAACACAAATGGAGCTTGTTTCTTTCCAGTATTGAAGGGGAGTGATTTTGTGGATAGTGAATGCATGAGTTGGATGTGCTGAAAAACAGGAAAATGATCACTGGCGCATGTTGTGTTGGCTGCTCCCCCTGGATTTCATATTTTGTATTTTGTATTTCAAATTTGGAAGCAGAAGAAGCAATTTTCAATTAATTACATGAACATTGCTCTTTTTTTGTCCAAAAACCTTTACATTTTGGGACCCACTTCATTCACCAGCGAGTTGAAGCAGCACATCAGCCATTCTGAGCCAGCAGCCCCAATAATACTGACGTATTTTTGTCCGTAATTAAGCCTATAATTATAAACGTTTCGTACATATTTCATATGTTTATATGCCGCTGGTTATACGTAGATTTGGAAAAGAAAAAAATGTTATTTGTACACTATGTTGATAGTGCCCTTCTTTTGAGCAGAGGAGGCCTGTGAAAAACTTTCAACCTTTCAAAAACTTTCTGACTTTCAACCTTGATCAGAAGAAATGTCATGAATGTCGTAATTTTATTTTTAGTGTGTTTCCATCATTCCACGTAGGACTGCATTTCTATAGATACCTGTAATATTTGCATTGTTTCTGTAATTATTTACTGCATAGTATTTAGCAGCCAAACAAATTTTAAAAATGTGATCTTTTTTTTACGTTAAAATACTACAGCTTCCCATATAGATCCACAAGATAAATGTGTTGTATGAAAAGAGTTGTATCACACTCGAAGTCATTTAACACCGTGGCGGAGAAAGTAAGGAACAGCAGCGTCATAACAGTGACCAGTGTGTTCAGAGGGGGCTCATAATTTTCTTGAAACTTTTTTAAAAGCACAAGAAAATGCAAAAGTGGTGTATGCATTGGCCGGGAATCGAACCCGGGCCTCCCGCGTGGCAGGCGAGAATTCTACCACTGAACCACCAATGCGCTACATGAAACTTTGAGGAGTCTGGACTTAAAAATAGTGTCTCTGTCATGCGTAGTGAACCGTGTCTTGCTACCAAATTTATTTAAAAGGCAGTTCAAGTTTATTTAAAAGATGTGCCACTTATAGTTCGCTACTACGGGTTTTGCGTAGTACAAGGTATATACATCCACCCATCATAATTTTAGTTCTGTAATAGGTATTTGTTTAAAATATGTGTCCTTCACAAAGTTGTCCCCTGTTAACAGATCTTTAGTACAGTTACAGACGTATTTCTTTTTCACATCCATCCGTTTTCTTACCGTTTGGGGAGCCTGTTGGGGGATTTGTTTTTTTATATTTGGAGTCCTAATCATATCTACGCTTATATAAATCCTGCTATGATTCCTCGGTTTGTAGGGGAAATCCGTCAAAAACAAACCTTGCTGGTTAGCAAGTACTGCTTAACAAGTACGGTTATTGAGTTTACCCTGGTTGCTTTTGCTGATATTGGGCATTTCTGAGGGACACTGAAGTTTCCAGGTGTAATATAGAAACAAATGTTTTGCATGAGCAGAAATATTTACAGTAAGAGCTGTTATTTCCTATTTAATTAGAGCATACTTTTCTCTTAAAGCCCGTCGGGACAGTATTGTGCTAGTTTCAGGAACGAAGAGTGTCCTAAGGCGTGTTCTTTCCACAGAAAGCGGCTGTGGAGCGATGAATCTATTTTCCAGCTCGAGTTTACGCCCTTGTTTAGTTCTGTTGAATTCACTGTTCTAATGTTTGCGCATCTGTCTCCTTTATTGTACAGCGCCCTGAGATGACACTTTACAAACAGAAGTATATTAAATAGTTATTTTTTAAACAGTTGGCGTAGGTAGCTGCGTCAACATACGCAGGAAAGCACACAATGTTTTCAAAAGAGTGGTGATTTTGGGATCACAACTCGAAGTGTCGCTATGGATCGCATTGGTGGTTCAGTGGTAGAATTCTCGCCTGCCACGCGGGAGGCCCGGGTTCGATTCCCGGCCAATGCATCACAACTCATTTTGCTTTCAGTTTTTTTGTACGAAATGAACCAGTTTGTCTTCACAAATCGCAGAACAATCATTTAAATTTTAGCCCTTAATATTCTTAGCTGTTTTTATTATCGTTTTGTCAATTTTGGAGTGGTGGCTGAATATAAAGATAATGCATAATTAGCGGCATATCTAATAAAATCAATGATGAAGAAATTTAAATTATTTTATACAATTCAGTTATTCAATGTATTATAAATGAATTATTGTTATCGTGGAGAGAAAAAGGATGTGAAAGTAGTGCATTGAATATTTGCTGTTAAAATTAAGAATTTTCACCGAGTGTTATTTCTGGGTACAAGTCGCAGAGTGTCATAAACGCCGCAAGGCGGCAGTGTTGTTCTTGTTAGGCATCTGGATGCCGCTCAGCCAATCAGATTCGTTTTTCAATACTCGTGGCCCGCGGCCTGGTTGATCCAATACCCTTTCCGATTGTTCAGCGCCCTTCCTCTCCATGGAAACGAAGAATCATACTTTAACTTGCGTTTGGAATTAATCACGACGTTAATCAATTAATAGTGCTTACTGTTGCTTCATTTTCGCAATCGCTTGTGTTTCTCCGGTACTGAGGCGGAGAAGTTAAACACGTTAACGCCCGTACTTCAGTCCCTCATATCGCCACACATGAAGACTTTTCGCTAATCCCCCCCGATTAATCCGATCTCTGCCGAGACGAAATTAAGTTAC
Source organism: Lepisosteus oculatus (assembly GCF_040954835.1). NCBI lineage: Eukaryota > Metazoa > Chordata > Actinopteri > Semionotiformes > Lepisosteidae > Lepisosteus > Lepisosteus oculatus. The sequence continues at coordinate 10,701,771 of NC_090696.1, forward strand.
CGTACTGTATATTTTCAACACAGCGGGAGGGACGTTTATTACAAACTAGGAAATATGGAATTAAATTTGAATCGCGTCGATTACCTTCAGGTAAGAATGTAGCGCCTTTGCTCCTGATTTCCGATTTACCAGTTGGTAGCAGTGATGCAAGTAGGTTTAATGTGTTGTGTCCGTCTTGGGGTAGCGGTCTGTTCTCCACTTTACTAATTCCTGAGATACTAGTTAACATTAGATTCTTATCATCCCCAACTTTTTCCTTTCCTGTCTACTATATTAAAACGTATTTCATTCCCCCTTCAATTCCCGAAATATATCTGTTTTTTCGTTGTTGTTTAGATGAACACAAAGAAAAACTAACGAGATATGGCTGTACATCAGGTTTCAGGGTGAACGTTTAGTTGAGTTTTAGTTTTAGTTCCCCGGTTTCTCGCGGTACCGATAATACAGTTATTTTGCTGAATTACAATCTGTTCGTGGTATGTCGCTCTTTATTGTGTTAGTCTCCCGTGTTCTCTACCTTTTTTCCTGCTGAGTTCTTTATCAAAGGGAAATTGGTTTCAATTTTAAAATGAGCTTTCAACTCCTAAAAACGTTGCAATTTGCAATAGACATCACCCTTCTTTAAATTTCTGAGGTTGAGAAAGTTCCTCATCAAGAAATGGTACCAAATGACCCTGTACATAGAGAAATAATATAGTAAAAGTCTTTTTTAACGAGTTGAGGAGAGATAGCATAAAGTATTGTATGCTGGAGTTGCTGGAACAATAGCCTTGAAAGCAGCTATTTTTAAAATCAAAGTCTGAGTTCAAGAATGAATAAACAAATGTCTGAATAATCAATGAGATCAATTAAAGGTGTCAGCACCAGTGATCACCAACTCAGTTGGAATGAAAACTCAGACCTGGAGTCTCACAGGACCAGGGCTAGGAACCACTGAATTATATTATGAGGTTGTTGATTAATCAACTATAATTATATTGCAGGAGGGATTCCTATGCATTGTACTCTAAAGAGATTCTGTCTTCAAGGATATTATTTTTCTGTAAGAAAGTCACTCTGTTCTACTATGGAGTAGTAATATAAAGTATCAGTTACTGTATATTTTCTGCAACACTTTTAGGCTGCCTAATAACAACATACAGTATGCTAAGCTCCTTGTTATAAAGTATTGCAGTCTCTTGCCAATGTAATGGAAACCTTTTGCAGGTTGGAGTAACGTCACAGAAGACAATGAGGCTCCTTCCAGCACTGGGACGCAAAGCAACACAAAAGGTGGTGTCTTCCTAGATTAGGAATATTTTTAAAGACTTAATACTATTCTTTCTTGATAGAAATCCGTGGACATTCTTTGTGCTCTGTAACAAAACAGATTTTCCAAATTAAAATGTCTGAACATAAACGTCAAATATACACAAAGAAATACTCCCAAAATATTTTCAGAATATGGTATATGCTGCTATCCTCACGTTTGGACTTGAAAATAGATGTATGGAAAGGAACAAGTAAAAAGGTTTATTCCATGCTGAAAAGAGATGAAAGAAAACACAACGTTTCAGCCGTGGAGAAGAAGGCTGAAGAGGAGCCTGAAGAAGGCTAAACGTTGTTTTCTTTCTTCTCTTTTCAGCATGGAATAAACCTATTACTTGTTCCTTTGCAGCCTATGCGTGCTGATGCAGCTACCCACCTGATTGATGTACTGTATGTAGTACAAAGTCTTAAATATTTTCTGCAAATACATTATTTATTATTGTTTGTTAGAATTATTCACTTAATTTCTCTTTAATCTTTGAAGGTTGTTGTTGCAGATCAGGACGGTGTCATAACTTGTTTTGGGATGAAAAAAGGGGATGCAGTTGTGAGTATTTCACACCATTCATTGAATCCTGTGCTAATTGAACTGCTTCAGTAATCCTAAGTACTCCCAAACTAATGAATGTTTTTCTCTGATTTCTAACGAGCCTGATGTCACCTGTATTTATAAAACATGTTTATAACATTTGTTTTTATCATATTCCCCCTGTCCTAGACTACCCTGTATTCAGTATTCTAAAGAACATGATAGTATGTATTCTGTATATGTAACAGCATTTGGTTATAAAATCTATTTTGATAGAAGTAGTTAATGTGTTGATGGATTTATGTGTTTTGACATTATTGCTCTATTACAGATTCATTGCCGCTGTATTCCTTGAATTGCCTTGATAAGAATTATTAATAACTGCCATGGTTCTAATTTATTTTAATCTTTTCTGACCAAGTAGCATGAAAGCTTCGAAATCTTCATATTACAGGTGTTATATGGAGTGCTCACAGAAAGTGGCTGACATCTGATTTTCTGAAATAATATTAAACCGCACATGAGTGCAAGTACCCAAGTGAAGTGTTGTGGAATGGAAATGATGTTTGCATTCCTGTTTGCTTTGCTAAACTTCCATACAGCAAAACATGACTTGCACTTGTACCAAATGCTTTCTTGCAGTGCAAAAGCTTCCAGTTCATGTCAAAAGTGTATGGACAGCTATAAAGGCTGTAAAAAAGCCAGCAGCCATATCAGTCTGCAACTCACAACTGGCAGCCCACTGAAGCTCAGCAGGTGTGAGCCTGGCCAGTACCTGAATGAGAGACCTCCTGGGAAAAACTAAGGTTGCTGCTGGAAGAGGTGTTAGTGGGGCCAGCAGGGGGCGATCAACCTGCGATCCATGTGGGTCCTAATGCCCCAGTATAGTGCTGGAGACACTATACTGTAAAAAGGTGCTGTCTTTTGGATGAGACGGAAAACTGAAGTCATTAAAAATCCCAGGGTGTTTCTCGGAAAGAGTAGGGGTGTAACCCCGGCGTCCTGGCCAAATTTTCCATCTGCCCTTACCAATCATAGCCTGCTAATAATCCCCATCTATGAACTGGCTTCATTACTCTGCTCTCCTCCCCACTGATAGCTGATGTGTGGTTAGTGTACTGGTGCACTATGGCTGCCATCGCATCATCCAGGTGGGGCTGCACACTGGTGGTGGTGGAGGGGATCCCCATTACCTGTAAAATGCTTTGAGTGGAGTGTCCAGAAAAGCGCTATTTAAGTGTAAGCAATTATTATTATTATTATTACTTTTATTATTATTATTTTTATTATTATTATTACTTTTATTATTATTATTATTATTATTATTATTATTATAATTATTATTAAAATAACAGCTGTAGGACATATCTTAATTCTTAATTTGTTATGATGCCCCCGTGACACCTAAACTAAAATAGAAGGTGCAGAGCCATTCTAGTGGTCCAGCAAGGAGGGAGTCAAGGTTATACAGCCGGACAATTGACTTTGTTACATTTGATCATCAGCTGTTTATGTGATTGGACTGAGATGACATTGCTTGTGTTTCAGCCGGTGTTCAAGACCCTGCCAGGCCAGAAGATCTCCAGGCTGGAACTTGGCGGGGCATTAGGAACACCGCAGGAGAAGATTTTTGTTGCTGCAGGGTCAGAGGTTCGAGGATTCACAAAGAAAGGCAAACAGTTCCTTTCATTTGAAGCTAACCTTACGGAAAGCATCAAGGCCATGTATGCATCATTTCTGACTGGGTTATAATAACTTACTGAATGTGTTTGAGGCTGTAGTTAAGTTTTAATCTCCTTTAAAAGGTGAAAGGCTTTTTCAGTATGTTGTGTAAGAGTTCATTAAAAATGTCTTTATAATTTCATCAACAAGGTTTTAAGATTACTTTGAATAAAGGCAGCAGTCTTTATTTTAATGCTTTTAAAGTTGAACAATTTATTAAAGGACAATATTTATTCAAGGGCATTTTTCCAATAATTTTTCCATAGCAGTATTGTATACATATTACCACCATGTTTTAGATAATAGATTCTAACTGTTCTCTCATAAATTAAGATATGAGAGGATCTTAATATTCAGAAGATAATATGAATAATAGAACTTGTTAGCACATTTTCATTGGATACTTTATTTTATTTATTTGATATATTTATTTTGTTTAGCACACAGATGCATAGAGACTTTGCAAGTCATATTTATCTGAAGTGAATAAGGAAAGTCTTTTAATGACAGAGTGATTCATTTTACAACAAGACTCATTTCCCATCAACTTGTACTGAAGCCATGTACAGTATACTGAGTATCAAGGATAATCGGGAAATACGTTTTGTGATTAACAACACTTCACTTCACTTGTAACCATCTGAAAGATTAAATATACTTACACTTGGGAATATTTTAAATTGCTTTTTAAAAATCTTGTGTCTCATCTCAGCCAGTTGATCTGAATGTGTCAGTAGTGATAGGCATTATCTTTAGACAGAAGCTTTGGCACAGCCCTGTAGTTTTAAATTCTAGATCAGCAAACATTGCATTATTCCTGGAATCGGAAACCGCCATGTTCAGAGTCCCATTCATATTGAGGTGTCTTCTTAAAAATTAGTTAATTAGCCATACTAAACAAAACAACAAAAAAACAATCTCTAAAACATACAAAAAGCTTGCTCAGAACTCATAAAATGAGATTTTTTTGGTCACATTTTAACAGTTAACCTGCTGTCACAACTGGCATCATGTTACATATTTTGAGAGCTGTTTCAATTGAAGAAAGTTCAAATTAAACAACTGTGGGTACAGAGCTGTTTTCATTATGTAGCTTGGTGGAAAATGATAATGATTTACAGTAAAAAAAGCATCAAACATTGTTTCACTTAAGTATCAAATACATACGTTAGGTCAGATGTGCAAAAAATGTAGATGTCTGTGGTAAATATAAGTAGCTTATTAAAGTGTGTTTATTTGAAGACTAAGGAAAAGATGTGGTAATTTCATTCAGAGTAATACAGTAAGATGATCACACCTTTTCACAGTGTTCTGAATAACAGCTACTCTACAGTGCATCTAAAGTTTGTTTTCCACCTCTTGAAATATTATATATTCTAATATCTTTAACGATACTGCCTTTAGTATTAGCAAAACAGACAAAGGAGATTAGAAAATGTTTAAGTTTCTCCAAGAAATTTTGCATTCTGATAAGGATTTTGCAGTATTTTCAAGAAGCAGACTTTATTCGTTAAAGAAGCTGTCACCTCAAAAACAGCAAAAACTAGATTTTTCTGTCTGTATATAATTGTCTAAATATATGCATTGCAGTGTACAATGTTAATATTTAAGAGTGCCTTTTGCTGAATATTTCATTGTACCATACAATTAAATGTGGTTTACTTTAATGTTCTTCCTGACATTACATTTTCAGGTATGTGTCAGGAGCAGATCTCTTTGTGTGTGCAAGCTATATTTATAACCATTACTGCGACTGCAAAGATCAGGATTACTACCTGTCGGGGGACAAGATCAATGACATTGTCTGCCTACCAGTGGAGAATCTGGGACGAATCACTCCAGTGCTGGCCTGTCAAGACAGAGTCCTCAGGGTGCTACAGGTAAATTAGCTCTGTTCTTCACACTGCAACTTCAATAGGATTCTTCAAGGTGCAGTTCTTAAATGCTTAGTGTGCCTGTGTTTTAAAAAAAGTCCAAACTTTTTTAATAATATTTATAATATTTTATTTATTGATTTATATGTAACATTTAATTTTGTATTCACATATGTTCATATTTTTTGTATTAATACATTTCCATATATCCCCACTTTGTGTGCTTTGCATGACTTTAAATTATTTTGATCATGTCACCCTGCAACTCACAACTGGCAGCCCACAGAAGCTCAGGAGGTGTGAGCCTGGTCAGTACCTGGATACCTCCTGGGAAAACTAAGGTTGCTGCTGGAAGAGGTGTTAGTGGGGCCAGTAGGGGGCGCTCAACCTGTGGTCTATGTTGGTCCTTCTGTCCTAGTATAGTGACTGGGACTGCAAAAGGCGCCGTCTTATCGGATGATATGTAAAACCAAAAAAATTGGTGTCCTGGTCACATTTTCCATTGGCCTTTACCAATCATGGCCTCCTAATAATCCCCATCTATGAATTGGCTTCATCACTCTGTTCTCCTCCCCACTGATAGCTGATGTGTGGTGAACGTACTGGCACACTATGGCTGCTGTCGCATCATCTATGTGGATGGTAGGGAAGGGTGTCCCCATTACCTGTAAGGCGCTTTGAGTGCGCTATATAAGTGTAAGGAATTATTATTATCACAAGTTTGCTGCGTGTGTTTCATACCTGTAGGGATCAGACCTCATGTACGACATTGAGGTTCCTGGACCTGCCTCTGTTTTAGAGTTGAACAACAGAGATGGAGGTATGTGATTTATATGCAGGTTTTTCCCCAATTGTAATCTAACAAATGGAGCAAAAACAGTTTGATAATGAGCCACTACAGATATGTTTTGAAGAAAGGAGTCAAATTAAAAAAGTTGGATTACGATGAACAAGGCAACATTATTAAAAGAAAATTCTCACTTTGTTTACCTACTGTAAAATATAACATTTATGTCTATGAATTCTTGTTTAATAAGTTGTGAAAGTGAAATTTGTAATACAAAATATAAAGTCCTCTACTCGTTCATCATTGCTTACAATTTATAATACTTGTAATCTATAATTTAGGAAGCCAAGGTGGAGAAATTCTTTATGGGACATCCGATGGAAAGCTGGGACTTCTCAGGCTCACTGATACCTCGCCAGTTCACATATGGGAAGTGGCTAATGAAAAGAAAAGAGGAGGTACTGTATGTGGTGTACACCTAGTTTGTGTTCTATAATTTAGGAACCCATGGCAGATTTCAGGGTGTATGTCATTTCCTGCTTTATTCTTTATCAGGAAAATGCAACTTTAAATAATTTGCAAAATCACTGTGGGTGTAACCTTCAAATCACACAGTACAGGTACAGTCATCAAGCTAACCATTAATTGACATGAAATATTTAACAGTTGAATTTATTGTTAGTACATAATCAGTTATGTTTTAAAGTATTCAAATTTTAATTTTGGAAGTGGTTTGGGCATTAAATGAATATGAGTACTAGAATTGTAGTAGAAGGTTTTCAGATCATTGTCCAAAAAGAACAGTGTCTTAACAAAAATGAAATGTGGGTGTTTTTTTATTCACTAGGTGTTTTGTGCATTGATTCATTTGACATTATTGGTGATGGGGTAAAGGAGATCCTTGTTGGCAGAGATGATGGAACAGTAGAAGTTTATGGGCTTGACAGTTCCAATGAGCCTGTACTGCGCTTTGAACATGTGAGTTTAAATTGAAAAAATTGCAGTCTTGATTTCTGTCTGGCATTTTGCTTAAACTCCTAGAGCCATTTCATGCACTAGCATAGAAATGCAGGTAACTCAGTTGTATATCATCATATAATGTCAGTCCTGTTGTGTAAGTATCTGAGTTTTTAAAGCATGGTGTTGAATATTACAGCCGAGAGTGATATTTCTAAATCTGGCAAGATTTTGATTTGATGGACCTTATCCAAGGTATGTCTAATCACCAATAAGAATAAAAGAGAACAACCAGCTTATTTAAAAAAAACTTAATCTAACATTTTAGACCAAAAATAATTGCTTGCTATTTCAAGTCAGATTCAGAAAATCTGTTTCTCATAAATATACTGTACAACCTTTCTCATATTTATAAATATTTTCTGTATTCTACACATATTCTTTAAAAAATGTAAATAAAAAGTGTTTATTTAATTAATTTAACCTATAACTACACAAGGTTGGAATCCAGTTGGTTACACATTTTTTGCTCTCTCCCACCTTTATATTTATTCTTTAAAAATCAAAGACCCTGTCAGAGAGTGTCACATCTATCCAGGGTGGGTGTGTTGGAAAAGAGTCTTTTGAGGAGGTCCTGACAGCAACATACACAGGTAATAGCTGCAGACACCTGGGGATGCTTGTGCTGTGCAGAATACGCACAGTATTATAATGCTACTGACTGATGGGTGCAAAGGGTATGTGCTGCAATTTTAATCATTTTTAAGAAATCCAGATGGGTGAAAGTTAGTTCTCTAAAAGTGTCTGGACTGGAATCTAGTGTCAGAGGATCTCATAAAGCAGTGCAGCTAACACACTTAGTCTGTGTTAGTTCTCTATGGCATCTTTAAGATTGTGGCAGTCCACCCTTAAAACTGTGCAGTGCAGGAGGACCTACTTGCATGAAGCCCTTGTACTATGGAGAATTCTGGAGCCTGGGCTGAGGTTTGGCCAACACTGGTGTAATCAAATACCCTCTCTGCCTATAATGGTCCATTGCATACTTTACTTGCCTGCCCTGTTTGTCTAAACCTTAATGCAGCTTGAACTGATGGCTTAGGTTACTGCTTCCTCCTGAGAACTCCCACTTTCATTCCACCACTGGCTTCTCAGAGAATGAACTTGCCAGTGGAAGCTAAAACTATACAGTATGTATAACCTATTTCCCTAGTCTTCCCAACCCTGAGGTAAAGTACAGAACTTTCTCTGTGACTCACTTCAATGCTGAATCTTAAACTAAACCAACCACATACCCATACCCAGTGTAACAGAGGTTGCAAAAAGCTAAACGACAAAAAAAAACAGAAGATAATGCAGACATCTACATCTGTGTACCTACACCAGAGGCTTCAGGGGCTGAGGGAGTCACGAGTATTAATGTGGAGTGTGTGGATCAAGGTTGCTTGAAGTAATGACTGCAGTGGGCAACAACTACTAGAATTAGTGGGATGAATCTAATACCAGTGTTCAAATTACCTGTACATATTCTTGAGAAGTATTAGACATAGAACTGACAAGTAGATATCCAGTACTACTAATAATTAAGTTTTGGTAAGAATACTCAATAAAAATATAATTGCAGAATCATTATATACTTAAGATTTATGTTCTTTATTTTTTTCTAAGTCTAAAGATACATTTGCAATGATAGTTTTACAACAGCACACTTTAATTTTGCATTTATTCTTTAAGGAAGATACATGCAGGCTCAGAATGTTTCAGAAAACCATTAGTGGTGACAATTGACTGAGTCATACTTAAATATGTAAGCTTAATACTACTGCATTTTGTCAATGTAAAGTATATTTCTTATTGAGAATCAAAATTCCCAAATTTTGCATATACATTGTTCCTTTTTATTACAAGGTATTTACAAAATTCTTTTTCTGAGTGCTTTGTGTTGATCATTAGGGTGGCTGACTGGACTCACCTCTGAACCACAGCATAAGGAAGCAGGACCTGGAGAGGAGATCAAGATGAGTCGTGAGACGCAGAACAAAATCGCAGCTCTGAGGTACTCTGATAATTGTAACTTATTGTGACTAGAGCTATGTGCACAATTTATTTTCTTTAATTTGGAATACCATGGAACTTAAAACAGAAACATGCATCAAAAACATCTGAGTTATCAAATGTCTGTTCTGAGAATGGTTTTCCTGTTGTTGCGCTGGGCTCAGGTTGAGCTTGGGAAAAAAAAAATGTCAATAACTCAACAATGTCTTCTAATTCTTCTTCCGTCTGAAGATTCTTGTAAGATTTCTTGTGGGAGATTTGATGTGTTTAAAACCAACATTCATGCGTGGGTAAGAGTCACATGCTCCACGTGTTCTAGGGATAAGCCAGAATGGAGGGTAGGGTGAAAAAACGTGCATTTCAAAAACAGCCATGAACAAAGCTGGAATTAAATAAAATGCCTAGGCAATCTAAGGAAGAAAGGTTTTCCACACTTCACCTAGGATTCTTATGTATTGTAACGAATGCAGAGGAATTGTACATAATACTTGATTTCATATGTTACTAGTAACATCATCAGTAAATCTTCTTTTCCACATCCCAACTCATAGCTACAGATCTTGTGACCTCACACAGGAGAGATTGAGGAAGTATACGCAGACTCCTCCAACCTTCCCTCTTTCAAGCCATTCGGCTTTTCACATGTCACAGGCAACAAAGCCCCAGAACGGAGGCTCAGTGCCAGCTGAAGGAGAGGCATGGCACTCGCCTGTAGCACTGCAAACTTTTTGGCATCCAGGTGGCCACAGGGGTCGCCGTATTAGCTGACAGGCAATGAAACCCAGGCCAATTATCCTGCTCTTGGTGGCTCATGGTGCCCCAGTGCTTGGGAAAACCTGGTGACAACTGGGTAATGGTATGACCCAGCCTCAAACCTGTTACACCTGGATCATAAAGCTGATCCTTTGGTCAGCCCTTCTAGCTTGTCTGTTACAATACATATTCCTGTTTTATTGGTATGATGTTGAAACTTCAGCTATGATTTCTTGTAGCATGTATTCATATTTGTTAAAAAGCTGTAGTTCTTTTTTTTAAATATAGCTTCTTCAAACTAAGTGAAAATTTGTTGTACTTATTAGTGGAAACTGGTTTTAGGATTTTACATACAGTACATGCATGTATACTAAATGTAAAACATCAAACCCTATCAATGCTCCAACCCGGCTTGTCTCCAACTCATATTAGGGCGGAGCTAGAGCAACTGCAGATTAAAGTCCTGCAGGAACGTGAGAAATACCAGCAGTCCTCCCAGTCCAGTAAAGCGGTCTCTGCTGTCCCAGTCTTCAGCATCAATGACAAATTCACCCTGTGTCAGGATGACGCCAGCTACAGTCTCACCCTGGAGGTGCAGACAGCCATTGACAATGTGCTTTTGCAGGTATAAAACGTTTGACAATTTGCTTTTGCAGGCATACAAAAAATCGTATTCAAACATATCTTTCAGGTCAGTAGGAGTAAGCACTATGTAATTACTCTCATAATAAGAGGAGCTGATAATTATGCATTATTTTCATTAGCTCTTCCTTAAATGTTTTTTGAATAGACAAAAAGATGTTATGGAGTATAATGGCTATTTTTTTGGTTAAGTGACTGACTTTATAGTTGAAAACAACCTAACTTAATACTTCCATAAAACTGGATGTGGTCAGACCATATATGACTTTGCAACAGGATTAAAGAAATCTTTTTTTTTTTACTCTCACAGAGTGATGTTCCCATTGACCTGCTGGATGTGGATAAAAATTCTGCAGTAGTCAGTTTCAGTGAATGTGATTCTGAGGTAAAAATTTGGCTCATAACTACGACGAGGGAGTTGTAACTTTTGTTTAAACCAGTAGTTTGCTCTGTGCGTGTTTATGTAATGCGGAAAAGCAATTAATTATTAAGAAAAATGTATAGTGTTGTGTTTATTTGCCTATCTATGTGCAAAGGAAAGCTTTAGCTGTTTCAACTGTGAAAATCATCAGGCCCTCCCTGAATCTAGCCATGATATACTGTACTTACACCTAATCAAGGGCCAAACTAGTCAAATAACAACAATGGGAAAAACATTAGAGCTAATCAAGTGAAAGAGGAAAAACATAACTGCATAACATGAAACGAGCTGCAGAAAAAGTAACTTCTCATTAACATGGAAGAGTCATCAGTCATTAGCTCCCACATCCCTTGCTTCTGCAGTGGAAATGGTTTCACCACAGCCTATCCCTGTGGTGGCCTTGCATGACCTTTCTGTCATGTGCTGGGCAAACCAGTTGAAGTTCTCACTTTAAAACATAAATGTGGCATGAGAGCTATCATGAACATGATTATTCTTACTTCTGAAAGCCCTAGACGGTTGGGGAGTTATGGGTTTAGGTCCTCCCAGTGCAGGCCAGCTATTTGTATTCTTGAGTGCAATACTTTATTCCAGTGACTGTGGTCAACTCATGTATACATGAACGCAAGATTTTTCGTCAGGCTAGCCTGCAATGGACTACAATCCAGTCCTGGGCAGTTTTTTCTTCTTACATGACTAGAAACTAGAGCATAGTTTGCAATGTCAGGTATTAAAAATCATTAGTTTATTTGCCTCATTTAATTATCGTGTTAAATGTTGTTTTTATATGGGTGAAAAATAGAATCATTCTCATCTATGCATAATTAGTTTCTTGGCTATAATTGTATTGTTTCAGTGGAATATGATAAATACCTTTCTTCATTTTAATGTCCTGTTTGTCAGCCAAATGGTAACTTCCTCCTTGCTACGTATAGATGCCAAGCAAATACCACAAGACTTGAACTTAAGGTAAGTATTTTCCATTTTCTGTATATTTCATTAAGACATATCTCCCTTTAAAATGCATTAAGCACTCCCTGTGACATAACTAAATCTTAGTGCAGAAGATTTACTCATTTCCTCTTTGTTATATGATGTTTATGCATTATGTATAGGTGTAATTATTCAAGTATATCTTAATAATGACTATTGTACACTTCATATAACTCATTAAACCTTAATTGGATCAAATTAACACTTCTACCAGGTGAAGACCTATTTGTCACTTAAGAAGATGTACTGTACTCTACTTCCTTAATAACCAGGCTGCAAGCAACACAGCATATTGAAACTACAATACTGAAGTATTTTAGAATCAATTGGAAGCCAATTGGAAGAATAGCACAATCTTGTATATCCGCTGTAGTTAACATTCTTACTGGTGCATTTTGAACCAAGTGAAGCTCAGGCAGTTATAAATCATGAAGACCAGCAAACAAATTAATAGTTGGGTAGTATAAAAAGTTTAAATTAACACCTGAGTGTATCGAACAGATGAAATGAGTGCAAGTTTGCTATTGTACGTCAAATGAAAGGTGGTTTTATAGCTGAATTAATATAGATACTTAAGAATACTTTTAGTTATTATTAGAGTCGGGAAATCAGAAAATAACCATCCAAAAAGAGGAAATATGACTAGACTTCCCCTGCCTAAATAATTGTTTTAACACATTTTTTTTAACTTTGCTCCCAATATATGCATATGCTTAAACATGTTCAGGTGGGGAGCTGTGTCAGCATGCGTAGGCTGCAAAGGAACAAGTAATAGGTTTATTCCATGCTGAAAAGAGAAGAAAGAAAACAATGTTTCGGCCGTGGAGGAGGTCTTCTTTGGTCCCATGAAATGGGGGGACTATGTATAAAAAGGGCTGTGATTCCTATGTGGTTCACCCAATATAGACATAGATACCCTTGAATTAAAGCTGACATTCTGCACTTTAACCTCATAGTAATTGTTTCATTTCCAATCCAATGTGCAGGAGTACAGAGCCAAAAAAGCACAAATTGTGTCACTGTCCAAATTCTTATGGACTGCACTGTATGTTAACATCACCATGCTACGTTTATGCTTCTCTTTTTTTACTACAAAGCAAATGAAAGATGATGTATATGTTTCAAATTTATAGTTGTTGTAAATGAAGATTTCATTCCAAACTTCGTAAGCACACCAATGTGAAATCTTCCAATAGCTTCTAATAGAAGAGTATTTTATATTAAAAAATTTGGGGGACTTGTAATGTTCATTAGCCTGTGCCTTTTAATAATATATTTTCAGTTTTAAAAAATTAACTTTGCAAGTTTGCACAATTTCATAACTCAAAGTACGAATTGTCAGGTTTTTGAGGAATTAATGTAGCCTTCAGGTTTTTAAATTCTTTATAGGACAGCTTTAGTGTAGATTATACATTTTATTGAATTTTCTATTAATATTTGATTTAATTGTAGCTTCTTTCTGCTTAGGGTTTTTGTGTTGAGGTTTCTGATGAATACTAAGTGATGTGTTATTAGGAATTTTTCATTGTATTTCACAAGGTCGGAATTCTGCAGTTAATGTTTTTACTGTTTCAGATACGAGTCCAAAATCTGTGCTTTGTGCTATCAAATGTTTTGTTAATATTACTTTAAACTTCAGATCCGATCCATTGAAGGCCAGTATGGGACTTTGCAAGCATATGTAACTCCACGTCTACAACCAAAAACCTGCCAGGTCCGTCGATATCAAATTAAGCCCCTGTCCCTTCACCAAAGAACTCATACCATTGATCATGACAGGTGAGAATCATCATTGTTCAATGGAAAAAAACAGTACCAAAAGGACAATTGAATGGGTTCTTTACATTTTCTATTATAGGGCTTCATTATAAATACAGAGTTTTTTTTAGTTGTCTTTCTGGCCCCTTCTGAGCTTATGTTATCTTTCGCCTTGTTATCTTTATTGATAATTTTATTTATACCTGACAAAAGTGCCATAGTAATGGATATTTTATATTTCATAACACTTGTATTCAGTGTTTATTTTAATTTAGAGTACGCATGAATACTGAATATTAACCTTCCTTTAACAATTTATTTAAAATGTTGCACGTAAGTGCAATAGTGATTGGTATAATTGTAAAATGATTCTGGAATTGCAGTCACATAAATGGGTATAAGTTTAAAGCATTATTGATTAAAATAAGGAATGGACGTCCTACATTACAGCCATTCCAAGGGCTTACTCTTTGACTGGCTTTTCCCTTGTCTCTTCTGTACAGGCCTATGAACACACTCACTCTCACTGGACAGTTCAGCTTTGCCGAGATTCATTCCTGGGTTGTTTTCTGTCTTCCTGAAGTTCCTGAAAAGACGCCAGCAGGGGACAGTGTTACTTTCGACTTTCAGAACACTTTCCTTGACACACAACTTGAATGTACATACAGGTACTGCAGCAGAAATGTGTAATCCAAAATCATTTGTGTTGAAGACGTAACTAAATTAAAACCACATCCTAATAACAAATCCAGTGCTAAATTAAAAAAGACATGCTAACAGCATCAAATCAAAATGAAAAGTAACATAAAGGTAAACTGATGTCTAACAAACACCTAAGGAAATTTAAGTAAATCCTATTAGAGGTTAACAGTTCTATATAAGTATTTTTCTAAACAGATATGACCTTAGAATACAGACTTCAAACAGAATGTACTGGTCATATTAACATATAGTTGCCAAACCTGAACCCCGGTTTGTCCAACTGACACACTGTATTATCTGAAGTATACTGAAGGATTTAATATTCTTGCACAATTAAAACCTGAATGGCAAATGTACAGTATACTGTGTGTACAATTTTCTTGTCAACATTTCTGTATTTTTTCCTATTAATGTCACTTCCTTTTCTATAATTCTTTTAAATAAACCAGATCTAGCATAATTGTCATCAAACACTGTAAAACGTTAATTTGTTCCATGTGTTGATTTCCTTCTAGTAAATGTGAGGCCAACTTCAAGTCGGACAACATCTCCACAATATCCATTCTCAAGGATGTCCTTTCCAAAGAAGCAACCAAAAGAAAAATTAACCTCAATATTTCCTATGGTATATTTGATAGTCTTATTATCAGTAAGTGTCTTAATTCTTCTAATTAAATGCTTCAACTTCTAATATCGTTTTGTGACATTTGCAGATATTAATGAAGAATCTGTAAACCACACTTTAAAGATGATCCATCCAAAGCTGGAATACCAGTTGCTTCTAGCCAAAAAGGTCCAGCTAATTGATGCTTTAAAAGTAAGTGTTAATACCAAAATATAAATGTTTTTATGGTAATTGTGGTTAACTGATCATAGTGTATTAGGGGACATCTTGACCACTTTGGTATCTTTAAAAGGTTTACCTTAGGCTGTCAACAGGAAAACAAGACCGTGGCTGCTTATTAAATGATAGCAGCTGCTTATGAAGGACAAGCTAGATTTGTTTTTTAGCTTCAGTGACATATGTCCTTGAAGGATGATTTTTTTATTAATCGAGGTATCGTTTAAGAATTGCTTCTGGAGAACAACGTTTTAATTAAATATGAGCATCATCCTGCTAAATAAAGCCCTGTTCGTCATACTCCAAACTTCTTTCTAATT
This sequence comes from Lepisosteus oculatus, assembly GCF_040954835.1. Classification (NCBI taxonomy): domain Eukaryota; kingdom Metazoa; phylum Chordata; class Actinopteri; order Semionotiformes; family Lepisosteidae; genus Lepisosteus; species Lepisosteus oculatus. The sequence continues at coordinate 10,717,430 of NC_090696.1, forward strand.
CTTACTCCACCCCTAACCTCCTTCACAGCTTCACACCACCACATGTCCCCTTCTAACATAGCCCAAAGCATATGCTTGTGTTCTCTCTCAAACTTTCATACTTGAAACTAGCATTGCATTGTTTCTCCTTCAGCAACAAACTCGAACAGTTCACGCCAACCTTCACTCCCAACTATTTCTGTGGAACTTTCAGAGAAAATCCAGACCACACAAGTCTCTCCTCCTGTATCTCATTACACCTAATTACAAACCACACACATTTGTGCCTTCAGATGGCTGTATGGGTCACCATCACAATGGTCAAAAAAGAAGAAAAAGCTTCCTAAAAGGCTGTACTAAAACATCCCTACTCCCCTCTAACAAAAACAAATAATGTTCTCACCAAAACCTAAAATAAGTGGTTTTCACTCCTGCCTTTCAACTCCTACTGCAAAATTTAACATCTCTATTGAAGCTCCTACTCTGCAGCTTTCCCACAACAACAACCTATGAATACTAAAGTAAAAGCAAGACAGGCTGGTAAAATGCTGTATAACCATTCATTGCCACTGTCACAGATCCGTTTTGATCCCTAATCTGCATGGATCATTTTTAATATATGCACAATTTTCCTTGGTAATTAAAAATTGGGATTAACCAGAACAATTATCTTGTACTTTCATGAATAGAACCTTAAGAATTTTAAGTAGTATTTTTTAGCAGCTCTTCATGTCAGTAATTTTAAGTTATTTGACAGTATTCCATGTTGAGCACAGAAATTTAGACACCTTCCATATTAAAATTATATTAATTATTAATATTATCATATTAAGGATGATCATTTGAATCAAGTCTTGTGTGGTACCAAGTTGCTATATACTGTATATGTGTGATTGTGTGTAATCCATTCTCTGCTTTGTTTTGTTGCATTTGTAACATTTAAAGTGCTCTTAAGATAAGATATAGAATAAGATAATGCTTCGTATTAGTACTTTGCTGTTTTCGATTAACCTTTAAATATGGGTTGGTCATTTAGGTTTTGAAATCAGATATTTAGGTATTTTTTTTTATAACAGATTGGAATTGGATTTTAATTAAGTGTTGTCATTTTACCTGCAGGAGCTACAGGTCCATGAGGGAAATGTGGACTTTCTCATCCCAGAGTACCGCAGTATTCTAGAAGAGGCCAGTCGCCTTCTTGAGGAGTACAAAAAACAGCCAGCACATTTAGAAAGGCTGTATGGTAAGTTTTTGGGAGAAATCAAAATAGGAAATATGCAACTCTAAAATCATCCAAATTCCATTAATGTCAACTATTATCGTAAGCACTTCCTGTTACAGCAAGATTGTAAACCTCCTTTCCTATTTAGTCCTTGGAGAAAAAATTCTAATATGCTGTGGCTTTTGTAGATTTCTAGAAGTACTTAGTAAGTACGGTTTGATTATTTTTTGGCAGTTTTTTTTTTTAATTTAGAACCGACAATTATTTTTGGCACCTTTCTGGTTTGAAGTAGCCTGTTATGTGTTTTTCACATCTTACCTCACTGGTACACACCCCTCAGCTACACACAGGGGAGAATGTGAAAGTGCAGGCAGAGTCCTTTGACCTGTCCTCCTCAGAGCCATTCGTCTTTCAACACAGCACATGCAGCACAGCCCCATCCCAGAGGTTCATTAAGCGACTGGAGGAGAGCTGTGTCCCTCAGCCACTGCACCACATGCCTGCAAGTCATGGCTGAGCTCCCACATCCCTGGACGCTGCTCAGCCAGTTGTACGGTGCTTCTTGGGGAATCCCTCTTCCAGGCAGCGCGTGACATGATACATGCTTGAAACCATGATCACAGAGCTTTACCAGCCATTTTTAGCTTTTAAGTGCCACAGTGGTGGCTAAGTATCTGTGCCTGTGGCTGGAAGGTTGCTGGTTCAAATCCCGCGGCCGGCAGAGGAATCCTACTCTGTTGGGCCCCTGAGCAAGGCCCTTAACCCCAGCTGCTCCAGGTGGCTGTATAAATGGCTGACCCTGCGCTCTGACCCCAAGCTTCTCTCTCCCCGTCTGTGCCTGTGTGTCTCATGGAGAGCAAGCTGGGGTATGCAGAAAGACAAATTCCTAATACAAGAGATTGTATATGGCTAGTAAAGTGATCTTATCTCTTATCTCAATGCTTAAAATGCAACAGAAAAGACAAGTATCTAATTATCCAAAAGGAAAATGTATTTTCTACTTATCGTGGAAATAATTCTTTAGGGTAGTTATTGGATGTTATGTTATGTTCTCTACCATGCTTTTTAATTTCAGCAGTTGTTTTCATGTTATAATCTTGACTGACATGTTATAATATGTTTAATTTTAAAAATGTATTAAAAAACATACTAGTGTCACTGCAGGAATAAAGAAAATCTAACTTTTTCTACAGTTCCGTATACAGTATTACATTTAAATGTTAATGGGTTTTTTTTGCAGGTATGATTACGGATCTCTTCATTGACAAATTCAAATTTAAAGGACAGAATGTCAAGACTAAAGTACCATTGCTGCTTGAAATCTTGGACAACTATGAACTGAATTCTTTAGTGGAATTTTTTGATTCAGCATAATACTGAGATGTAAACAAATCATTGAAGTTTCATCCAGTGTGGTATGTTTTTCCTAAGAAGCTACAGTAACATTTTTTAAATTTTGTGTTGTATTTTTAAGAAATGTTATTTGGAAATACAAGGGAAGTTATTGTTTCAGTTTTCAAAATATCATAATTTTCCCTGATACTTTCATACATTTTAACTCTGTAAAATTGATGTATTTATAAATGATATGTACAATAGTTGAAATGTAGTAATATGCATAGAAATTATATGGAGTGGTGTTCTTAGCAAGTACGGAGTTGGTGTTGCAATGAACAGTTCATACAAATATTTCTTCTGACTTATCATTCACATCTATTCCAAATACTTGAGCTGTATAGTGAATATAAGAATTTGATTTTCTAAATATATGTTAATGTTAATATTTTTCTATGTTAAATAATTCCAGATTAATTTATGTATACAGTTACCTTACTCTCATTGGGGCATATAACATTTGTGAAATAATCTTAAATAAACTTAATTATAAATGTTTAATTGTCAGTTTGAGTTATTCTATTAAATGAACAGTCCTGCTCAGGATAAATTAAGTACCTTTCAATGAAGAGCTGCAAACTATATGTCTGTCACTCAATAGTCTTGTGAATACACAGAAATGTTGTGATATGCTGAAGATTTAAGTGATTTTTCAAGATGAAATGTAGGTTATAATCAGGTGGGATGCTCTTGGTGATCAGGGGGGCATTTTAATATTGGATCTGCTGAATTAACACCTGGTGCAGAGCAACCCAGGGAAATTAATGAAAGTGCTTTCCTGCATTGAATTGTCTGCCTCCCAGGCTTTACAGGAGGAATAATTCAATCTTGATTGCAGCACAAAAGTGATTTGCAGGTACTTTAATGGTTTGGTGATGTAAATGCAAGGATATTTTAAATGTAGGCAATCTGTGATAGTGAAGAACCAGTGTCAAATAATTACTCCATAGGGATCATACAGACTTTTTCAGGAATACTATGTTAAGAAGAAGTAGCATTAAAATTGGCTATTTGATGTTCATTAGGTACAACTTCCATTAACACCATTAAAGATACATTATGTGCGTGAGTGATGTGTTTGTTTTTTTTGCAAGAAAAATATTATCTGTACTGTATCTGTAGCATAGGATCTTTGTGAATGTGTTGATTTAATGCATAGCTTTAAATTAACTACTAGTAGTATATATGTAAACTTGAAGAAGGCTCCTGAAGAAGGCTCCACGGCCGAAACGTTGTGTTCTCTTTCTTCTTTTTTTCAGCATGGAATAAACCTATTACTTGTTCCTTATGTGTAAACTACTATGTTTATATGTAAACATACTGTATACTATGGTAAACTAGACATAACATTTAATGTTTTTTTTAAGCCCAAGGATATTGTTTGTATTCACATACTAACCCTGGCTGCCAGCAATTAGTATATCAAAATAAATCATACAAACACCTGTTTTTTTCAAAGGTTCTTCTTCTGTTCCTGTTGTTAGGATGTTAAAAATTGCTTTCCAAGGAACGTTTTAATACATTTATTAAAAACTCCATGTAGTATTCCACATTTCCAAAGGTGTATTAATTCCTCCATTTTCGAACCACTTTATCCGATACAACCTTGCGAGGGTTCCAGAGCCTACCCTGGCAAGCAGCAGGCTCAAGGCAGAAAACACCCTGGACAGCATTGCAAGACACACAGAGACACACACGCGCTCGCACCTAGACTAGTTTCTTTAGAAGCTAATTAACCTATTAGTATGTCTTTGAACTATGGGAGGAAACCCCTGCAAACACATTTAAACTCCAAACAAAAAAACACCCCAGGAATTGCCCCCAGGGACCCAGCGCTGTGAGGTAGCAATGCTAACCACTGTACAGCCATGTTGTCCATGTGTATCAATACACAAGGGTTCAATTAATAAAACCTAAAATGTAAGAACCTAATTTTGAGGTGGCAAAAAAGCATCCGTATTATTTGTAACCACAAATTCATATCAGATTACTCTGAAATCCTAAATAATAATAAGTCTTACATCCCCTAAAACATCCTTAAGGGGATAAAATCACTTCTTCAGATCTAACTAAACACCCCAGGTTAACATCAGAAGTTAAGGTACTTATGTGCTAAGTTGAGTAGCTTTTTTGTACTTTTGTGGCTGATCTTGGAATTAATGTGATCAGTTAACTGGAACAATAGCATCTTAATTTGCTAATCCATCTTGGTGACTCCAATCAACAAGTCTACATTGCAGACAAATTAAGGCAATAATTAAGAGGTTACAGAGCCAAATCGTTTCACAGTTCTGGTTTGCAGTAATCAGAAAATGTGCCCTGGCTGTATTTAACATTTCAACTAATCCATCTTATATTTAAAATTTGAATTTGTATCATGGAAAATTCTGAAATTAAAACAGTTTAGGATTTAAAGTGGAACAGTGTATACCAATTATTGCTGTTATTACTACAGTTTATGTTTAGTTTTGTGGAAAGTGACTTTTAAAAATGATCCATTACTGTTCAAACTTGCAATTGAGGTAAATTGCAGCACATTGATTTTGTGTTACTTTACATAGCAACTAGGAGTAAGTAAAGATTTAACTCCACACTAAGAAGCAGAAAGAAGACATCGTTTCGGCTGTTGATCCTTGTTCGGGTGTATAAAGCACAGGAGGACAAAGGACTGGGAAGGTGAGAAAGAGTGCAAACGAAGGGAGGTCTGGGGGAGAGGTGTGAAAACCTGAAATCTGTAAATGAATGGAGAAATTCTAAAAAGACGAGGTTTGAGGAGAATCTTGGCTTCTCGTGTTTTTCTGTAGTAGGAGTCCCGAGGCCCCTGTAAAAAGAACTGTCAGTGAAATGAGAAACTATTGTGCTGGAGAGATCTTTGAGCCTCACTGCTCTGAACGGTATTTATAATACTTGTGTTTGTTGTAGAAAATATGTAATCAGGCCAGAAAAGAGGAACTTGATACATTCAGGGACGTAAAGGAATGACATACACTGACAGGCTGAAGGACCTTGAACAAAGAAGACCATGGGGGGACCTCACATAAAGATTTAAAATCCCCAAAGACATTGACAGGCCAACATCTTCAGCATGAACCAGAGGACACACCAGGAAACTATGTGGAATTGTATTTAAAACTGAGAACAGGGGACACTTCTATACCCAGGGGGTGGTGGGTGTGTGGAACAAGCTACCCAGCAATGTTGTTGAAGTTGTTTTCTTCTGATGTTCTTGGATCAATTAAGTACCAAACAGGCTAGATTGGCTAATGGCCTCTTCTCATTTCCACGCTTTTAAAAAAATTCTCCTGTACAAAGTAACTATACACACTTCATGGAAAATAACTGATGCCAAACCCTAAGTGAATCCTTCATTTTCCAACCTTTCTTTTTTTATTTTTGGAGTTATGATACAATTACATTTCATTTACATATAACAGAGATACATAAACACAAAATAAAATATAGCCTTTTTGTCCTTTTGAATAGTACAATATTGGACATTCTCAGTTTGCACATATCCACATTCAAAATGAATGGTAAACTGGACTTTCAAAAACCTTGGACTAATGCTGCACGTTGTAGACAACGTGGCCAGTTCCTAATGAAGTTTATATTTCAATATCATTAAAAAAATGTTTATTTCGGTACATTATAATACTTATGCATCGTAGGAAACTACTAATTATATAAAACTAACAGGAAATTCATCCTATTTTTTAATATTTGAAAAGGAAAATAACGTGCATTTAATGAAGTAGCATTTTTTTACTACTGTGTGTTGTATGAATATATACAATTGATGTCTATAACATTCTAGCTAAAACCTGGGGCTGTACCGTAATGGCCTAAAATGTGCTAAGTGAATCAATCAGTCAAAAAAAGATTACTTCGGCAAAATGTGAATTAATCACATCGTCAATCCAAATATTTAACATAACCTCAAGTGAAAAAAAATATATTGTTTGTTCAGATTACCCAAACACTTGAAACGATCTGTTATGACAGTAGATTTATAGTTGTTGTAATCAAAGTATAATACCGGTCGCTGACTCAATCATATTTGAAGGCTTTTGTCCCGGTTCTTGTGAGACTGAGCCCCAGACAGGAATTTTGGATGTCTGCGCCACCGTAGGTTTGGTGACGTAAAAGGTGAGGCCCGCTCGGATTGGGTGATTTCAATAGTCGCGGGCTACTTGAACAGAGAAAGCAGCAGTCCAGTAACTGCAGGAACTGGGGTTGGTGAGGAGTTGCAAGTTAATCTCTGGTTATTCGGATCGCTAAAAAACTGCAGCTCGAAAATACAAGAGACCCAGCATGGACAGCTGAAAGTGATACGTCTGGGGAGGCGGTGATCGGTTGTTTTTTTAAGTTTGTTTTTTTTTAATTCTAGACTTTGGGAGGGGTATTGGAGGACCTCTTCGTAGTAGAAGACTCTAACCCTGATGTTACAATTTATGTTTTTTCTGGTTGCTTGCTAGTTCATAACGTCACAATTGTTAACCCGGAACTACGGCGGTTGTTTTATTTTAAATTTTAGAACTTTATTTTAGCGTACTAGCTGAGCAACAATGTTTGGTATCAGTCGCGATCACGCTGCGAGTGACTTGCAGAAAAATCAAGACCGGGAAAACATGCTTCTTAAACAAAGGGCTGCTGCAAAACACCGGCTTGAAGATCAAGAAAATATAAACCCAAAAGCTACAAGCAGAAGTGTTTTGGGAGCTTTGCAGAACAACCAGAGAAGCGCAAGACCCCAGCTACAACAAGGAACAAAACAGGTTGGTCGAAGCTCTTTTAAATTAATAAACGATTAAATTATGCGATTTAAATCTAATCGGTGGTGATAATATACATTAGATAAACTTAATCTGAGGTTTTCGGTGTTTCATTGCGGTTTGCAGTCTATCGGTGTTGGTGCTCGTCTGCAATTTCTCCTTTAGTGTGGTTAACTTCTGAGATTATAGAAAGCCGTTCCGTTTTTAAAACGCACAGTGGTCAAAACACTTGATGTAGTCAAGGATCTAGATTAATCATAATTTATTACCTTAGCGCCACAGAGGCAAACAACTGTTTAAATGGCCATTTGGTGTTTCCCAGTGAACAGTCCGCCATTTTCAAGACGGCAGGTTACTGCTGTAACGAGCTCTACACATTGCAGAGACGGGATAAAATTGTGGGATCACTTGTTTTGAAGTGTACTAGTCAAGTTTTCGCTGACGTTTCCGAAGATTCTGGTTTCCCTTTTCCACGAGAAACTAATCGCGCGTCCGTTTTCAAAAAATGCATGCAAGCCATTTCTCAAGTTTAACTTAAAAGGCCGTGGTTTACGTTTCTGCATTAATCTGGATTTTTTTTTTGCATTAACCTGGAATTGCCAACGTTATAGGAACTTGGACTGTAATTCAGTGACCCGCCATTTTAGATGATTATAGAAGCTCTACCTGGCCAATATGGAAATGTATGTAAACGTCCACTAATACTTACTGACGCAAGATGTTATTGTTTTTTGTTCTCAGGGCCATTCGTGTCAAGTGCTGTCCTGCACAAATTCTGAGAACCATGGCCGGGATCCTTCAGAGAAGATGGGTGCAAAGCAGCCCGGTTTCACAATTCACGTGGATGAGCCTGATGGTGCTTGTACCAAGAAGCAAGTGGCCTCCAAAGCTAAAGTCCTCATGGAGAAGCCTCTGTTTACAATTAACCCCATCGCGGGGAACAGACAGCCCCTTTCCGTTATTGAGTGCCCTCTGGATGCCAGTTTTGGTAGGTGTTTCCTGAAACAAGAATGGCTTAGCTTTAAGGAGGTAGCTCCTTGGAGACTGACTTGCAATCAATGGGAAGATTTATAGTTTTAAACCAAAAGAAAACTTACCTCACTTAGCTAACAGTGCTTTTTACTCTTTAACCCTTATGTAACCAAGCCTAGGCTTTTGTAACAAGTGCAGTATACCCTACCACTGTAAAGAAAGAAAGCAACTTCTCATAATTCTAACTAATTTAGAAGTTGGTATCCATTTTAAATCATAATGGCATAACCCCATTGTACTAATTCTGGGCTGTACTTGCTATTTTTTCCAGATTCGCCAGTGGCTATGGACATGTCAGTATGTGATGCTGAGGAAAAACCAAGGGATGCAAATGAAGTGCCAGACTATGCTGTAGAGATCCACAAATACTTAAGGGAAATGGAGGTAAGAATGGATTTTTTTTTCCACAGGCAAACTTGACACTTATATTAGTTTGATTTGAATGCTTGTTGTGGGGCTTCAACTTCCAAATGAAGGTAGAATCCCTTTCCACTGAGGGGAGTATGACCTCCAGCTGATCCAAAACCTCTAAGATGGCTATGTACAGGGGGATTCCAAAACCCAAATGTTTTAACTCTTCATTTTAATTGTTCTCTTCCTCAGATAAAGTCCAGGCCCAAAGCTGGCTACATGAAGAAACAGCCAGACATTACGAACAGCATGCGAGCCATCCTTGTGGACTGGCTGGTGGAGGTGGGAGAGGAGTACAAGCTGCAGAACGAGACGCTCTATTTGGCTGCGAACTATATTGACCGCTTCCTGTCCGCGATGTCGGTCCTGCGGGGGAAACTGCAGCTGGTCGGGACGGCAGCTATGCTGTTGGCTTCGTAAGTCTCACTCTACCACCTGAAACCCCCTTTTCAGTTGATCCTCTTCCCCTTGTATGAGACCTGACTTGGTTCCCCATTGTGTTCAGGAAATTCGAAGAGATCTACCCCCCAGAAGTCACGGAGTTCGTCTACATCACGGATGACACTTACACTAAGAAGCAAGTGTTGAGGATGGAGCATCTTATTTTGAAAGTGCTGTCTTTTGATCTTGCTGCTCCTACAATCAACCAGTTTCTCACCCAGTACTTCCTTCATCAGCCAGTGAACCAGAAAGTTGAGAGCTTGTCAATGGTGAGTTGATGCCAACGATGTTTATTTTTATTGAAATCCCTGGTATTTCACTTACAGGTTTTTAGTTTCCAGAACATACATCACAGACCTTTTGTAGGTCTTCCTCTTTATTTGTTTTGCACTTCTATAGAAGTGCAGAGATGTACAGAATGCATTCATGTCTTCATACCTTGTTAATTTTTTGCAGTTCCTGGGGGAGTTGAGTTTAGTTGATTCGGACCCGTTCCTGAAATATCTCCCGTCGGTTACAGCTGCCGCCGCCTTCGTTTTGGCACGGTATACGATTACAGGTGTTTCATGGGTAAGTTCCTAATTTAGTAATGTTACGTGTAATATTCAGAATTTGTCAACTAACGGTCCCTCGAAGATTAATGTGATCTTTCAGAACCCTTTTTTTACTTTGCTCGGTAGAAAGCCTTTTGTTCAAATGAAGTGGTTAACTCTCAGGTTCATTAATTGCTGTGAATAATTGGCTTTCAAGGGCCTTAAGTAGTCCTAATGTTGACCTGATATTCACTGGATTACATCCCTGGCTTAGTCTTTTCCAATTCTAAGACTGTAACTGGAAAACAGCTAAACTATAGTGAATGTTCATGTCTGGACTGAATCCCTAGTGACTTCAAAATGATAAGCACCTCCATGTTTAGATTTGAAATCTATAGTGATCCACCATGTCTTGGACTGAATTGGTAATGAGCCTGTTGTATCTATAAAGACAATTTTAAAGGGGAACTGCAGTCCCAGTTCCTCAGGCCAGTTATTAAATCGGTCACATTCATTGGTATAGAAAAACTGAATTCACAAAATTGTCAAGTTGGTGAAACTACTGTAGTTGTGATGTGAAGTGGCCCTTCCTGCTCCCTAGTCACTGTCTAATTTAATGCGATATCCAAGCAGATAAGTACAGGTTGCAGGGCAGACACTTCACTGCAGAAATGTTAACTGAATGCAGGTAACATTGGAACTAGTATTTGTTGGCAGAGTGACTTTTTTCTTTCTTTTGAGATAAAGGTGATTTTAAATTAGCAGAATTGTGAGTTCAATATAATAAGGATGCAATGTACTACTGGAGGATTGGCTGCCTCATTCTGAATTGTATAATACAGCAGTAGATTTACCTGGAAGTTATTTTGTGATGTGAAGAGGACAGTTTTTCAGGTTACTGTGTACATTTCACTTTCATTGTGTTTTGCAGTGTGCTCCTGAATGTTGGTTCTTTCTATCCCCAAAATTATAAAAATGTTGCCGTTCCCCTTTAAGGTATCCCTTCATCTCCATCCAGCTGGAAGTGACCTTTTTCTAAAGGTGTAACCTTTACATTTTTCCCCTAAACAGTGATAGGATGCAGTCCTTCTACGGACAAACGCAAGGTCAGGTTAGCTGCTGTGTGGGGTTTTTAAAAATCACTTTTGTTGATGAAGCCGATTGTGTGAACTGATTCTTACCATTTTGAATTTCCTCAATCTTTTGTAGTGGTATGTTACAACTATCTGTAGGCAGGCTTGTAATTCTCGTGTCTCCTTACAGCCGCAGTCTCTGATTGAGTTGACGGGCTACACTGTGGAGTCCCTCATGCCCTGCATCATGGATCTGCATCAAACCTACCTCAATGCTCCACAGCATGCGCAACAGTCTGTGAGGGAGAAATACAAGGGTACAAAGTAAGTACCCCCAAAACATCTTTCTGGTAGCAACTGTAGCAGTTTAAAATGCAAAGTACATCTGGCTTGTCCAGCTGTGGGGTTAGTTTATTCTGTACACCTCTATGTGTCCATTTTGTAAGAGCAGTTCCTTCACACTTGGCTTTGTTGATCTTAAGGTGTTTCTAGGTAATGGTGAAGACTTTGACCGGCCTGATAAGTGTAACTAAATCTTTAGTTGGACCTATCTTGACTTCACACATTCTGTTCTGCTGGAGTTTCACTAACTAGATCCAGTGGTTTTCTGGCAGTGAGTGATTTGACTGCCAAAGATTCAGGTCCAGGTTTTGGCATTACCTTGGTTATGTATCTTTTGTTGGGATCTAGAACTCAGTATTTGAGAAACTTGTCTTGCGGTCTCTAAGCTTGACCGGTTCACATTTAATTTCAAATACTTGCATATAAATGGGAACAGTAATTCTTGCGTACAGTGCACAGAAAACTGGGTAACATGTTGGTAAGGGTGGGTGACGACTTGGACTTTCTCTACCTATTCCCACTATGGGGAAAAGACCCACCAAGACCTTGATATGGGTTGATCACCCACTTGGTTTAGGAGAGGCAGTTTTACTTGTAACTGCCCCCTCTGACACACTTTGGATGTAATAAGGTCTTCAGAAAGTGCAAAGCCCTACACCATTCAGGTTGTTTTGGAAAATCTTAGTTTGCCTTGTGAATGCCCACTGTACATCCTGTTTTATAGCTTGTCTTTGATATAGCCTTGAAAACTGCCACTGTTGTTTAAAGCCTAAATGTTGACTTGTTTTTCAGGTACCATGAAGTTTCTCTGATTGAACCACCAGAAAAAGTGATGCTGGTTTAAAGTTGGGAGTTTTTATTTCCATGGGAAGACTTTTTTAAGATTTTTAATGTACAGTTTTTTATTTTTCTAATGTCACTACCATGACCAGAGTATTTCAATAACTGCAAGCCGTAGGTTTGTCTATGGTATACAGATGCCAGTTTTGTACTTTTAATGTATTTTATGTGCAATCTTCTAGGGTGTTGATTATTGACATTTATAACTGCCTCAAGTGTAAGTTGTATTCCTCATACCATGCCTTGAGGAGCTAACAGATTGTGTGAGGGTTTATAGCAAGTAAAGCTATTGGAAGTTATAAATGCTTTTATCTTGTAAATTCCACCTTCTATAATAAAGGTACAGTTGACATACTATCTCTCTTGGTGTCTTTCTTGATCTGGAAAGCTAGTATAGGTTTGAACTGTTTAGCGATGCTGGTCTAAACTGTATCTTGTTAATCAACTTTGAAGGCCTTTCAAAATGACAACTGAGGTTCCTTGACCTACAGGAGGCAAGCTCCCATGGTGGTAAACTACAGGATATTTGATTTCTAAGACGGTTTAAGTAGATGAGAGAAATTGCTCTTTCCTCTTTTCATTTTCTGTAAAACTGGGTTTTGAAAGGCTGTTTGGATCTTGGTAAAAGAGGTTACAACTTAAATGTTCTCATGCTTCTGGTAGTTACTACCTTTGTCTGTATTTTATGGTTGTAACATGTGAGTGAGAGTTAAGCTTCTTACTGTCTGACAAGCTTAGACTCCCTGGTGGGTCCCTGCATGGATGGGTGTTCTAGCTGTGTATGATACTTCTTTACAGAAAGATCGAGACTAGGAAAAACTCTTAAAGGGAGGTTCCAAAAGAGTGGGTGAATATAAGAGCAGGTGCCATTTGCTGGATTATCAATACCTGAGCCAGGGGTCAATGACCCATACTTAGGCTAGACCAGCTCAGACATTGGTTTGCAGAGATTTTTAAAACCCTTCCCAGACTCATAACCATTAACTGTGTTAAAGCATCAAAAGCAAAGCTCTAAACAGTACTCCGTAGAAATCCCATTTTATCTCTTTCCATGTCGTCAATTGTGCTTTAGTAGCTCTAACCTGACCTTCCCTTTCAATTACTTTAGAATTGGTCTAATATAGGAAATTCTGCTTTAAATCCCCATAGATTAAATATCAGATGTTGAATTAGTGCCTGTTATAATTGGTAAAATGGCCTTTCACACTCCTGTGGTTTCAGAACTGATTTAATAGCTCATACTTTTATTAAATTGATTTAAATGCAGAAACTACATCACATCCAAGAGAATAAATGCAATTGGAACGATTACCAGGGGCATTGTCTCTTTCTAGTGTAGATACCTTACAAGTTTGGTGTTAAGTGTTTCAATGTGTATTTCTATGAAACATGAGCAAGGATTGTCTGTCATCAAGTATCAAGGGAATGTTAATATTAAGACTAGGTAAAGAGGAATGAAGTAATGATCCTAATATATGAATATACCTATGAACTGTACTTGGCTCTGAAAATTCCATGCTGTAGTAAGTGGTTTGATTGTTAAAACTCTAACCATTGGGAAGTACCCTGCACATTTTTTGCCTTTTTGGGTGAAAAAAACTCCTTCAATCATCACAAAAATGTCCAGGAATGTATTTTATGGTTATTTGGTCCTGTGTATTTCTGATTCATTATAAAGACTAGAAGCTTAAAGAGAATGAGTGATAACTGAAAAGCAAACATACAAATTAAAATATTAAACTTATGCGTTTATGTATATGAATATATATACAAAACGTTAGCACATGACATTTTAAAACCAGCGTTTGTTAGCTACTGAAAACTTGCTCAAAAGAGTCAAATAAAATTAGATTTTATTTTTGACGTTTTGTAGGTACTTAGTGGAGTGGGAACAGAGCTGGTTGATTATAATTGGTATCTGGAGAATGAGTTCCTTTTGTTTACAGTTCTGCACCATAGCTCTTATACCCTGGCGTCTATCTACACAGGCACGAGTTATGGGCTGGTGGTCTCTTGTTTACATATGCCCGCAGATGGTTGCTTTGCTAGACGTTGGAGAGATTTAATAAGCAGACCCACGCCGCTTTGTCTCAACTTGTCCGGCTGTCGGAGAACCACGCTGTTTAAACCGGTAGCCTGAGCTACGAGTACCCAATGACGTAGCGCTGAAGCGGCGCTCTTTGTTAGTACGAAGCTTGTGTTAGGAATAGTCGTCTTCTTACACTTGTGAAGGGTTCAGTGCGCGCCTTTTGCCCTTAACGTTATATTTGTGAGATCATGCTCAGGATAGAAGAGAAACAATTATTGTATTTTTTGAAATTGTATAGTGACTACGAAGTTGCTTTAAATAGACTATGAAATGCTCAGTAAAGTGGGTAGATTCTAATATACCAACAAATAAATTATGTATCATAAGCACTTATGATTTTAAATTCCCCCCGTTTTGCACACTATGAACCGGTTTGGGGAACCACCTCGAAAACTGGAAATTCAGTTTTTGTCCAGTGGAAATTAAGAAATGGATTCAAATAGTCTGAAGTGCTCTGTTTGTTTAAACTGCTCGGCAGTTACGCAATCATTGGGTTACTAGTTAATTTCTATTTGTAATCTGGTCTCGGGCAGTTTATGAAACGATGTGAATTGAAAGGTACCGGTCACCTGTAGTAACTGGCAGTTTTAATAATTCAAAGATTTATGTAACTTGTTTAAAAACATTTTTATCAGTATTAATTTAAGTTTTGCACAAATGTATCAGATAAAAAGTACACCCCACGAAGGTGTATTTTTCAACATATTTGCGTGTATGGATATTAGATCTTCAATTAAAAAATATTGATAGATAAAGGTGATCGAATTTAACAAATAACAATTAAAATTATTCTTTTCAATCATTTATTCAACAACAAAAAATGTCAGAAATGCAATTGTCTGCTGTGGAAAACATAAGTACACCCCCTAGCTTCAATAGCTGCTGTTGCCCCCTTTGGCAGAAATCACTTCGTGTAGGCGTTTCTTGTAATTGTCTATCAGTCTCCTACATCGACTTGGAGACATCTTTGCCCGCTTCTCCTTACAGAACTCCTTCAACTGTGTGATGTTTGAGGGCTTCCTTGCATGTACTGCCCGCTTCAAGTCCACCACAGCATTTCTATGGGGTTAAGATCTGGGCTTTGACTTGGCCATTCCATAACCCTCCATGTCTTCTTTTTGAGCCATTCTTGTGTGGATTTGCTTGAGTGTTTTGGGTCATTGTCTTGTCATAAGGTCTACTTATGGTTCAGCTTCAGCTTTTTGACAGATGGCCTCACATTCTCCTCAGGTACTCTCTGGTACAAAGTGGAGTTCATGGTTGACTCCATGATGGCAAGCTGGCCAGGCCCTGAGGCAGAAGAGCAGCCCCAAACCATAATGCTTCCATGCTTTACAGTTGGTATGAGGATCTTTTGGTCGAAGGCAGTTTTGGTTTTCTCCAGACATGATGTCCGGCATTGTTTGTCTCATCTGTCCAGAGCACATTTTTCCAATAGTCCTGATCTTCACCTATGTGTTGTCTGGCAAACTTCAGTCATACATCTATATTCTTTTTTTGAGAGCAGAGGCTTCTTCCTTCCTGACCTCACATGTAGGTAAAAGTTGTGCAGTCTCTTTCAGATGGTTGCCTCACGCACTTTGACATTGACTGAGGCAAGACTTGCCTGTAAATCCCTTGATGTTATCCTGGGGTTCTTGGAGACTTCTTGCAGCCTCTTTCGGTCAGCTCTTGGGCTGAATTTCGTGAGACAACCTGGCCTGGACAGATTGTCAGTGGTTTGACATTTTCCCCATTTGTAGATGATCTTTTGGACAATGGAGTGATTGACTACAAATTGCTTGGAAATGGCTTCAAAACCCTTCCCAGACTCAAAGGCATGAACAATCTTTCTTCTGACGGCCTCAGAGAGCTCTTTTGATCTTGGCATGATGTAGCCACACACCTCAATTGCTAAGACCAAACCAGACCACAGGTTTCTGATATAAGGCAGTGCCCTCCAAGTTACTCTCTAATGATGTTCTAATCATTTCACCTGTTTTAGTGCAACTGATTCTAATTTTAGGCATTTGATGCAATGATAAAGGTATGGGTGTACTAACTTTTTCCCTACAAGGAAATTGCATTTTGTTGATTTAAATAGTACGAATGTGTGCAAAATGTGATTTTTTCAATGTTATTTTTAAAAATTAGATCACCTTTATCTTTCAGTATTGTTGAAATGACGATCAAATATCCCTTTGTCCAAAAACATAAAAAAAAGACAAACCCTTTCATGTGGTGTACTTACTTTTTAACACCACTGTAACTGCAGGTTGCAAACTACTTTTCTTTTTTGTTGAAGTTGAATGGTTTAAAAGAACTGATCGAGTACTTATGAGGTACTATATACCCCTTAATATACTACCAACACAAAAAATATACACCTCTCTATGCATGTATGTTTTTAGAAAATGAAAGTATATGGGTTTATAATACTGATAAATTGTTTAAGGCATCAATTTGAGTGTTTATGACTGACAGTAATAGCTCAAGGTGTAAGCTCAGCATAAACCAGGAGCTATTTTAGCTTCTTGACTGCCAAACCTGCCAAGCCTGCTGAAAAGGAGAAAACAAAGTGAAAACAATACGCCTCTTTCATCACAAGCTTTAGTCCTGTGCCAGCAGGATGAAGGAGGCTGTACCAAGTCATCACACTGCAACTCACCACCTGGGGCGTTCACTGCCAACAATTTCTAACCTGGCAAGATATTATAACCCAACAGTCAGGATCTGGGAGATGACAAGTCACAACACCTTACCAAGATTGATGGGGAGGCTCTAGTGTGATGGTCTGGGCAGGAGAGTGTAGTCATGACAGAACTCCACTTCTAGCGATTGATGGCAACCTAACTACACTACAAGCTTCATTTCTTTGACATTGGTTTTCTTGTGGTTTAAGAATGTATCATTTATGCTATATATGCCCTGCTCACCAAACCCGAGCCCCAGTGAGTATTTTCTAGCTGAGACAATGTGGCACCTACAGTTTACCTAGTGAATATCTCTTGTCAAACCCTGGGAACCCACTTGTTGCCCTTCCTGCAAGATCATCTGGATGCAACAACATCTCAGGCTGTATAGGCCAAGAATGGATCTTCAATGTAACAATGGGCCCTACAGACCAGACCCGAGACCCCCTGAATGTAAGTGGGATGGCATCGCACCTACTGCAACAAATATCAGTGGAAAGTACGTGCTTGTGTCTCTGTGAGAAAGTCCCACATGCATCACAAATGCATCAAAGCATGCATCACAGATGCAAAGATTGTATTGTTTCCAAGGGTGACTACACATCCTACTAGCCTGTGACTTTCACAGCAATGTGAGGGACGCGGTTGTTAAATGTTTACCTGCACAACGAGTTTACCTATGCTTATTTAATAAAATATGATTTGTTAAAAAAAGATGTCTTGATAATTTTTGATTTTGTTGCAGTTATAAATGATACATTTCTACTGGTGCTCAGTATGCATGGGTGAAAACAGTAGTTTCAGAAACAACAACGACATTAATCATTTAAAGTCTTATTTTAACATATTTTCCCCTGAAAAAGGGGTTCGCTGGTAGGTGGAAAATAAGCTTTGGGATCGTTTCTTAGTAATTTCACCCTGGTGAACTGAATTTGGTGACAAAGGAGCCTTAAAAGTGTTTGCTAACATATTTCCATAAAACATGAGTTGGGACTCAAATCAGGCATCACTGGAATGTTAATGTTTAAATTAGGAGGAGCAATGATCCTTTGTTGCAAAACTTATCCTGTACTAAAAAGGTGGGAAAAAAAATAAAAATGAGCTGAATCCTTTCCATTCAAGCTTCAGAAGCAGCTGAATACCTTACATGTTAGTTTTGTATTTGGAACATTAAGGATCAGCAGGCTGTCTAAACAACCATTACACCCATGCCTCAGGGGATGCAATGCAATGACTGTAAATACTTACAGTCACTAATACTTACAGACGCTATTAATGGGATTATAAAGCACATTATACTGCTTGTACCATACAGGTCCAGTAGTGAATGTAAAACAAAGTAATATGACCTCCTTGGTAAAGACAGTAGTGGCCTTGAGAAGTAAGCACTATAACAGTAGGAGTAACAACAAATAATTTAATAACAATAAATAATTCTCAAGTCTTTTACATAACATTACTAAAGCAAATCCCAGGTGTCCTGAAACATGTCCAGTTTATGTTGCTTGTTTTCAAAGGCTTCATAGCTGGGGTTATGCTCAATTACTGATGGAAACCAAACAGATCCTACAGTCACAGTGGGGTTTACTTTCAGGTTTGTCCCAATAAAGAATCAAAAGACTACTCAATTTAGTATTGGGTTAAAACTTACTAATTCTGAATTGGTGAAAGTAACAAGAGCAAAGCTGTGCATTATTCAGCATTTTGTTTGTGCTAAAACAGCAATTTACTACAACTTTGCAAGAAAGCCACACAGAAGACTTGCTTGGTTGACCATTAGTATCAACCCCAAAAGACCTTTAAGACATTCCCATCTCCAGCCCCCTCAGTCCCTATTCCGATATTCGGATGTATTAATGGAAACCTCTCTCTGTATCACTCGCCCAGGACACAATGCCTGCAGAGATGAGATTCCCATGCATGTCCAAGACGTGCTCTGCCTGAAGGTGTTACAGCCGACCCACTTAAGACAAACCCGTATTTTTTATTAAACTGTGAAGATCAATATGGTATGTTTTGCGGTAAAGTAATATAATAAGGTATAACGCATATACAAATTCAAAATGTTGCTGTACTGGAAAAAGAATTAAGGGAGAGCAGAATAAAAATCCCCAGGTCATCTATAACTTGTTTTATATTCTAGATAATAATATAGATAACTGGCTCTCTAAATCATTACTTCACATGGGACCATGCTGTGCCTGTATTATGTGTAGTATCCTTTATCCTATGTCGTATTGCCAGAGAACTTCCTGAAGCATCAGGCTGAGAACTGTTTGCCATTTTTATTAATTTTCCATGGAATGCCAAAATAAAAACCTAAAGAATAGAAAAATTACAATGCTTAATGGAAAAATAACTGGAGTACATAATCTGTGTATGGGCTGTGTTAATACTATCTCCTCGTTTTGAAAACTGATTTTCTCTTTCTCCAGTAGGTTTATTTCTTTTTATTCCTCTTCTTGGAAGCACCTGCACGTGGTTGTTGAGGGATCACGGTCTGTGTTCTATAAAACAGCATACATATTGGAAAACCAATATTAGACAGTGATCATTTACAGAAAACTCAGCACAAGACAACACTTCTCATTTAAATAAAATCCCTGTCACAAGCATAAAAATGTGAAATAGATTATGGATTTTGCATTACAAATCTGTGAGAAGGCTTGGGTCTTGGATCGTGGTTGTCTGAACACTTCTGCAGTGATGTCTGTCTATAACTCTGCCCTCTTTGCTGGAAGGCAATGTTTTTAGTCCCTCCTATAGGCCACTAATCAGAAATCAAACAGACAAAGGCCTTTATTGAAGTTTGTATTGAAAAACAATAATGCAGTCAACATGTTTAGCAGACATGAAATTTGTATCACACTAAAAACCAGTGAGACCAAGGATAGGATTTTATTACAAAACCTTAGGCAGAACAGGTTTAATTTTGAAGACTTCAACATGTGATAGCTAGTTAGAGGAACTGGGAACACAGGAAAATAAATCAGAAGCATGAGTATACTCACTTGACATCTTTTTTTATTTCTGGGTTTAATATGACAACATCTTCCTCTTCACTATCAGAGATGATCACGGCTTCTTCTATGAACAAAAGAAAAATAGAGTAACTCTGGGCAGTGGTGATGAGTATTCGGCTCTGGAAAACACTAATTTGGAAAGTTGTGGGTTCAAATCCTGGAGGAGGCACTGCTGTACCACTGAGCAAGGTTTTTCACTCAGATGTAAAATGCACTGCTGTATAAATGTTCTCACTTATTTGGTTAATTTGGATAAAAAACCATTAATAAACTTATTAATGTTTGCACTGCTATCATTTATTATAGATACATTCATCCATGTACTAACTGCTTCATCGAATTTGGGGTTACAGGGTAGCTAGCTGGAGCCTATCCCAGCAAGCAACAGGAGCAAGGCAGGGTATACCCTGGGCAGGATGCCAGTCCATCACAGGGCAGACACACACAAACAGTCACACCTAGGCCAGTTTTCCCAGAAGCCAATTTACCTATCAGCATGTGTTTTGACTGTGAGAGGAAACTGGAGCCCCCATAAGAAACCCGTGTGAACACAGGGAGAACATACAGACTCCATGCAAATAACACTCAAGGAATTGAACCCCGGGCCCCAGTGCTGTGAGGCAGGATTGCTTACCACTGCGCTACTATGTCACCCCATTATAGATTCAGAACATATATATATAAAACGTATCTCTACAGAAAGTATAGAACGTTTATAATTAAGGAATAAAAATGCGGAAGTTAGTACTGAAGACAATGTGCATCGGGCTTTCATTTGAAGGTGATTAAATATTTCTATGAGAATATTTTCAATATAGGCACACTACGGAATGGTTCTCAACATTTAACAATTATATTTATTAATAATAAAGCCCCATATTTATATAGTGATTTTCCTTGGACAGGATAATAAAATGCTTAATGCAAACGAGAGGAGGCCCTTCAGCCTATCCGGCCCCTTTGGCAGTTAGTAGTTAACTGATCCAAGGATCTCATCCAGCCATTTCCTGAAGGAACCCAGGGTATCTGCTTCAACAACATGGCTTGATGGCTCGTCCCGGACGCCCCCAAGCTCATACACATTCACATAACAAACAGAGAGACGGGAATTTGATCTTTCGCGTGCCTGTGTCAGCATCTCTGGTCTTGCCTTCCACTTTTGTGTTCTCTCCTTCCATGACCTGGTCCTCGGGCTCGTCGCCATCTTCAGTCTCCTCCAGTCCCCAGGTATTGAGCAGCCCTTCTCCAATCTGGGCAGTTCCTGGTGCCCGCAGCACAGGGGAGGGGACGCTGGCACAGTTAAGAAAGTATTGGTGTGGACAGAGACGCTACCTGAAGTCTGCACTTGAAGTGAAGTAGTGTTCAAGGCCTATTCTATGTCCTTCTGATCTAGACATTTAGGTCTGAATGTACCCCTGACGTCCATCAACACTTACCTAAAGAACACTTTGAGCGAAATATATTAAAAGCATATGTCAAAAGACTACATTACTTTGTGTGTTCTGGAGTCAACCCAGGCAGGGCAGGAAAGTAACTATCTTGATAACAACTTTGGTCATCTTGTTTTTTTCAATGTGCAAAGCAGAACATACACATCTAAAAAAAAGGATACGTTTCTGGTGGGGGCTCTGTACTGCTGATGATGTCTTCAGCCTTCTCTTCAATATCGCCCATCTCTACAGGAGCAACATCTGCCTTTAACGCTGTGATTAACTGCTTGGGAATTGACTCAGCAAAGCCAAACTTCCCTCCTTCTTTCCTAGAGAGGAAGAAAATACAAACAATGTTCCTGTGCAAAGGGGCAACATTAGATTTTCATTGCTCAAACTGCATCCGTACCACATGAAGCCAATTTAGACTGATTCATCATTTTGGAAATCTATTTCAGTAAAGTACCTTAAACATTTACAATTTGTACTACAATGTAGACGAAACCTATTACATTCTGGTCCATGGTTTTGAGTAGAGTAACAATTTAAAGGAAACAAGAGGTACACAGCCTAATATTTAATGGGAAAAATACAATTCAATGGTGAATATTTCCTTAGAATTTATATAACATGATTTACTGTACTAGATGTAATGGATTAAAACTGTTAAATCACTGATTTTGAATCTCAGCTTAAATTTAAAAATTAATGGAAATGACAAAAAAGGCTCCCTGGTTGAAGCTGTGCTCCAATTCATTCCTTTAATAGTTTGCAACATAATTGAGGACAAACTCGTAGGAGTGAAGGGTGGCATTCTGGTAAGCGTTGCTGCCTTGCAGAGCATGGGTACCTGGGTTCAACTCCTATGGTGCTATCTGCATGGAGTTTGCATGTTCTCCTCACCCACTGTCTGTGTAAATGGCCTTGGTGTGAGTGTGCGTGTGTTAGTGCCTGTGTGTGCACTGTGATGGACTGGCTTTCCATCCAAGCTCTGTCCTGCCCTGTGCCTTTTTCTTGCCACGAAAGCCTTTGGCTCACCTGCGACTCTAAATTGGATGAAGCAGTTAGAAAAACGGATGGATAGATGGAGTGAAACCACTGTCTAGTAGTCTGTCTGAATTTTTGGCATCATTCCTTGGCACATAAAATCACTACCTTTCTTTCTGTGCTCTGAGAAAGCACTGGTGTTACTCTACCTATCCTTTTTGTTTTCAAAGTGTGACAAGATACACTTTTCTGCTTGATCATCATACAGAATGAACTAGAAAAAAAAACACTTAAACATTTAACACTTTTACAAAACCCAGGAAAGGATGTAAAACAAAGGGCAGCACTCACAGCAAATTTTCACATTTCAGAACAAGTGTCCTCTATATTGCAATGAAAAACAGAAATAATTACTATTCTACTATTGAACATTTTATAAACAAGACTATTATTGATAAATATTACAGAAACTCAAACACATACCTGGCTTTCTTATCATTTTCCAGAGCTTTGTTGATTAGTTCTGTTACCTCCGCTACTTTGACACTGGCAATTTTACTGCATCTTAGAACCTGCAAACAATTTTGTAACAAAATGATATGCATTTTTGTAAAATCTGTAAAATGCATTCTTATAGGCTATAATACAGCTTTCTGTATTACAATTACTCTGATAGTGATTTTGAAAATTGTTATTCAAATACAATATTACTGTTGCTTTACAAAAAACGCCAGAACAAAATACTGCAATAAACAAAGTGTTGCAAATTCACTTAAAAAGTTTTAAAAAAGATGTTTATCTGCAAAGTGGGAACTATATTTTAACACGCTTACAACCAATTACCAAGATAAAGATATTTTCCCCCTCTTAAAGAATTTTTGTCATTTCTATGAGCTTGATAAAAAATGAGAATACAATGGAAACCAGTTTGGCCTGCAGTGGATGACTGACACAGCTCTCTTGCATATGAATGGAGTTCTTACTTGCTCCTTCAGAAGCATGATTCCTCCACTGGACTGGACAGAGCACATTTCTCTGTGTTTGTTCATTGCTATTACCAGCAACCCATCCATCACCCTCTCCTCACGTTCGCAGGGATCCACCAACAAATAGGTCCTGCAGGAATATGATAATTTAGGCAGTGATTCATTATATATCAGATGCTCGTAGATGAAAACTTATTATCACAGCAGCATGTTGAGTTTCTAGATGGTAACATGATGAAAACCTGATTGCTTTCCAAATTACATCTAGTGTTAACAACAGCAACAGTGGACTGTTTCTAAAAGGCAAACATTGTGCTTGCTCCCCACAACAACAAGGGTATGAATTAATCAGGCAATCATACAAACAGCAGTTTTAATTTTTTCTAAAAGTAACATAATACATAATGTGAGGGACAGACATTTTGAGCCTCAGAACATCATGGGAGTGAGGAATAGCATACTTAAGGCAACAGGACAGAACAGTAAAGAGTATTTCAGTCATGGACAGACAATGTATAAAACTGATACACAGAGCATAAGCAATTTTCTGTTAATTGGAATACTAATGGCATATTGAAGTCATCAACAGACATCTACATCTGAGCAGTCATAAATATCAAGTAATTCCCTGCTTCCTTGATTAAAATGTTTTGTGCAGAGACTGTGCAAAGAATAAATGCATTTTCCTGTGTGAAGCCACCAGCACACTTAGCTACTGCTGAAAGCCTGTTTTCCCTTTATTAGATTATGAGCAGTTTTGTATACCGAGAAACATTCGTTTGTGCCTTTCTCAAAATACTTCACAACACATTTTAGACATTTATTAGAAAATGTCAGATAACAGACACTAAAAATCTAATTGTTTACATAAGAAGAACACCCCTAATAACAGTGATGGAAAACAACAAACATTTACACCAGAACTAAACAATTATCATTAACACTAATGAAAGTTTCACCACCTCCCTCATGATTTAGTACTTTGCTGCCTATTTCATTTCAGTATTTGATAATCAAAGAACAACATGTATGAGATATACAAGTTGTAGATGCCAGACTAACCTAAAACACAACTGAATAATGCACACAATGCACTGTCCTTGAGGGAACCTTTTTTTACAGTGGTGACTTTCAATATCTAATGCATTCAAAGCAGGGTATTACAACACCAATCCATCTTTGCAGATGGGAGAGTGTGGTTTGGGGTCCTGTTCTTAGAGAAAGCGAAAGAGAGGGGGAGGGAGAGTGGAGAAACAAATGTAAAGAAAAAGTTGATGGTTAGGAACTGTGCTTTAAATAGCACACAGATAATATTAAGCAGCTGGGGCTCAATAAGACTTTGAAATCCTTAGATGCCTTGTTCGGTGGTTCCAACAACTGTGGTCTGCTTCACTGAACACTTACCCTTGCTCAAAGAATGAAAAACTGACACAGATGGGCATATGGTAGATGCTTAATGGAACTGGATCTCTCTCTTCTGGGGTGAACTGTGAAAAGACAGCAGAAAGCCCACAATCATGTTGGATAGTCTCTACTGTAGTGGCTGCCATTCACACCCTGCAGGCTTATAAGCCACAATCACTGTAAGAATACGAGTCCACAAATTAGAAGTCAAATACAGACTTAATACCCATCTCTCTCAGGCACCTAGTTCTGCTGTGGTCTTCACTGGATTCCACAATCTTTGCTATTTTGGCAGCATGGCATTCACTACTTTCTTATGTTTTTACATCTCGCATCTAAAATTTAATTGTTTATTTTGATGACAAATTCTTT
Source organism: Lepisosteus oculatus (assembly GCF_040954835.1). NCBI lineage: Eukaryota > Metazoa > Chordata > Actinopteri > Semionotiformes > Lepisosteidae > Lepisosteus > Lepisosteus oculatus. The sequence continues at coordinate 10,742,433 of NC_090696.1, forward strand.
AAATGATCCCAATTAAAGTTTGCAAAGATATTTCATCCTTTATGAGAAGGTCCTTTTCTGAGTAGCAGCATACCACCTTCTCAAATGTGTGGAGACACCACTTTTTAGAATGTCATTTGACTGTGCTTGATATGCACATATAATATCTAGCAGTATTAATTATTTTGTACATGTTCTCTCTTAATCATCCAAGGCTGCAAGATCTTATATTCTTCCTATTAGGTTTGAAGACCACTCAAGAACATGGTTTGACTGACAGACTGGACAAACTGGAGCTTTCTACTACAGAACACAGAGGGCTACAAGGGGATCTGATACAAGTATTCAAAGATCCTCAAAGACACTGGATGAGACAGCCCAGGGGTCTTCTTTAGAAACCTGAGGACACAAGTGAAAACAATGTAGAAATGCATTTAATTCTGACGATGGAGGGCATTTTATACACAAGGGGTACCAGGAGGATGGAACAAACTACCTTTTCAATGTGTGTGTTTTTATTTAAGTTGAAAAGACTGGCTGGTCGGTGGTGAATAGCCAGGTAGGCTGCCTCACAATCCTCTCTGTACAGAAGCCAAAGGTTTTTGCCATTGAGCAGCGGAAACTAAATCATCAGGACAAACGCAGTATCCATCATGTAGAGGTGGAACACCTTTATTTTTTCCTCTTAAAAATGAAGGTTCAAGGTTTGTTCTTGCTCCATTTAACCCCACCATAAATCCTGCAGGCTTGTTTCAATCTAAACAGGCCAAAGAGAAGTCGGAAAAAAGAGCTGTTTCAGCTTAGATTCCTGGGTCAGACTAATGGCTTCATCCTTTTCAACCCCTTCAGGCAATCTGATAATCGGAAGACTGGATCTCTGATTTCTACCCTAACTGCCCCAATACAATCCTAACTCTCCCTTTTCTATGGCTAGAAAACAGACTAAGCATAAAAAAACAATGTTCTCCACACTCCAGATAAAATGGAAACAAAAAACATCACACAACAAGTAAGAATTCTGGGCTGGATAATACATCTAGCTTAAAACATCCTATAAATGTTAAAAATGTAATTGCAATGACATTAGTGACTGGCTGTGATACACTCCAAGGACTCTGTCCGGTTGCATTTGCACTGAATTACATCATTAATAAACTGAGTGGGCGCAGGTCATGGGGTGATTTAAACTGTTGAATGCCAAAGCTGGTGGTAGTGAGGAAAAATAAAAGGAGAGAGCCGGTGATACAGTCTCCGTCAGTCTCTGTCCATGTCTTGAGTTTATTTATATTTAAGGTATATCCTGCCTATCAAGAGAACAATGCCTTTGTGTCATTAGTATGATGGAAGCTGGACTGAGTCACCTCGGGCAGACATGTAACAGTGGAACCAAGTCCTTTTTAGAAATGAATCAAGGTATTGTTTAGACCACCCTAATGGATAATAGCAAGTGTGGCGCAGATGTGCAGGATGATGCACTACTTAGGGGCGAAGCGGTGGCTCTGTGGCTAAGGATCTGCGTCTGTTGCTGGAAGGTTGCCGGTTCAAATCCCACAGCTGGCAGAGGAATCCTACTCCGTTGGGCCCATGAGCAAGGCCCTTAACCCCAAGTGCTCCAGGGGCGCTGTACAAATGACCCCAAGTTTCTCTCTCCCTGTCTGTGTGTCTGTATCTCATTGAGAGCTAGCTGGGGTATGCGAAAAGACAAATTCCTAATGCAAGAAATTGTATATGGCCAATAAAGTGATGTTATGTTTGTGTGCAACAGATCAGTGGTTCAATGGGCAGGTCAACGTGCAAAGATCTGGACGTAGTGACTGACGGCCAACCGACTGCATAGTGCTACATACAGTGAACCTGATCAAGTCCCTGGACCTCCCTTGTTCCTTTTTCTGTGGGCTCATAACTGACACGACACAACAGCTTTCCAGGACAACACTGCACGGCATTAAGCTACTGGCGTAACAGCTCTCTTTTGACATGGGAATGTACCCGTTATGCAGGGGATGCCCTACTTGTTAGACCCCACTGAAGAATTAAGATGGGATGTGTGCGGCATCTAGGGCTCAGGTACCAGTGAGCAGATACAAGGTTCACCAGGCTCTGCCAGAGGAATGGCACAGAATTCCACAAGAGAGCAGCTGTAACCCAGCTCTAAAAGAAACCCTTGCAAAAAAGAAAAGGCTGCTTTTGTGGCCTTCTGGCCACAGAGGAATTCATTGTGAGAACAATTGCTTGGAAACTCAGCCTTGTCAGTGTTTATGTGCTGCTGGGATTCTGCTGCTTTCAAAAAAGCAGTAATTGTGACACAAGTAATGGAATACAGAAAACATACAGCTCAACTCTACATGTGAACACCACATATATAATGATGGATGATGTTTTTTTTGCAGTTTTTCTCTGATGGTAGCAGCTAGTCACTGTACTTATATATTCTGGCATATAGTATTATTTGATGGATCTAATACATATTTGTAAAAATATCCTCAGTTGTACACCATACAGATACTGTAATTATTCCATCAGCTAATCAATAACATGACAATATACCTTTTTAGATCTCAAATTTGTAGTCACTTTGGAGAGGCTAAGTCACTATAAGGTTTTTATAAAATTGTTTTGCTACTGTTTATTTTGTTACTGTTTTTCACATCAGACAATTATCCTGGAAGCCAATGCATACAGAGGTTGAAAACATGGTGATAGTAGACCTCAGAGGCCTCCTGCTTTGTTTCTATGCAAATGTTGCCATGACAACCATGGGTCTTTATTTACAGTGTTGTAATGTTGTCTCCATTAGTTTCCCTCAGTGTCTCTCACAGCTTGGCCTTGAGGCCCTACTTGGGCTAAAATGTATAAGAATACAGAAGTGCTCTTTAGTTCTGAAATACTGGCAATTGTTTTTCTTCTTTCATTGCTTTACGGTTTGTCATAAATCACTGTAAAGAAACATACTGTATGCTAGTGAAAGAAACAGAACTGTCACATTTCTTAGAGAATATCTTACATGAGGTAGCTTGAAAATATTTCATAACGAACAATGATACTCATTAGAGGTAACAGTAAGAAAAAAATAAACATTTCACTTTCTCAGTGATAAACAGCTAAAATCATTAAGAATTATTTCAAGATGCTACAACATCAGGATGAAGGCAGCTTCATTTTAGGTACATTAATGACTTTATAACACTTTAAAATGCGTAGTTTTAAGTGAACTTATTTGTACGTCTTGCACATAAATTGTTCAAAATGGATTTCACAAGGTATAAAAAAATCAAAATAAAATTAAAAAAAACAAACTAGTTGGCAGTTCATATTCTGGGTTTAACAGATTAAATTGATTACTTTCTTTGATGCTGAATGTGTATTAACTAGCAGCACTAATGAGACCGTATATAATTACCCCAAATAAACAGCTCTGCTACATACAGGCACAATTTTGTGACTTTTACTTAAGAAAATCCACAAAAAAGAAGAAAAGAGCTTCTTCATCCCTCATTTGAGTACAAACTTGCTTGGAGCCACAGCATAACACTCACCACAGTGACCTCCTCTCCTTGGACGCAGACATCAGGCCTTCTGAAGTGACACAAGGCTGTGATTGCAGCGATGCTGGAAGCGTCCATGATGTTACCATCATGGTTCAACACATGCACGTCTACTCGGACTTGCCACACCTGCAAGACACCCGACACAGACGGTATCAACAAGGGCAGCGTGCTGGTGCAGTGCTGGGCACTGCTGCCTCGCAGCACTGGGGCCCTGGGTTCAATGCCAGACCTGGGCTGCTGTCCGCATGGAGTTTAGCCCCGGTGTGAGTGTGTCTGTGTGTGCCCTGCACTGCCCCGCCAGCAGCCAAACACCCTACAACTCACAACTGGTAACCCACTAAAGCTCAGCAGGTGTGAGCCTGGTCAGTACCTGGATGAGACCTCCTGGGAAACTGCTGGAAGATGTGTTAGTGAGACCAGTAGGGGGCGCTCACCCTGCGATCTGTGTGGGTCCTGATGCCCCAGTATAATGATGGGGACACTATACTGTAAAAAGGCGCCGTCCTTTGGATGAGATGTAAAAACCGAGGTCCTGATTCTCTGTGGTCATTAGGGGTGTAGGGTTGTTACACCACTATCCTGGCCAAATTTCCCATTGGCCCTTACCATTCATCCGAATAATCCCCATCTATAAATTGGCTTCATCACTCCTCCCCACTAATAGCTGATGTGTGACAAGTGTTCTGGTGCACAATGACTGCCGTCGCATCATCCAGGTGGGGCTGCACATTGGTGGTGGAGGAGGGGAGTCCCCATTACCTGTAAAGCGCTATATAAGTGTAAGCAATTATATTAATTATTATAATGGAGTGGCATCCCCTCAGAGTGTACCCTGCCTTGCGGCCCATTGCTTGCCAGGATAGGCTCCAGCTCTCCACTTGCAACTCTGGACTGGATAAAGTGTTTAGAAAATGGATGGATGGATCAACTACCAACATCCTCTTTTTAAGGTTCACAGAACTAATAACAACAAGAAGACTCAGGTTATTTCAACACTTAAAGACAAACCTGACGTTTAGACTCATTTGAAAATCACCTTCTCAGTAAAGACTTTGTGAAGTGGCATTCATGCGTCACGAGCATTCCTCTCTCTAGAGGAGCACTGTGGTGTTATTCCCCTTTTCGTACTTAAAACAGCTTAAAACACACAGTACATACCAAAGGAGAAATCACATTTTGAGTCCAGCCACATCTCAGATCTCTAGATCCCATTCACTTAAAATAACCTCCCGCTACCACCCTCCATTACAGCCACACCAGAGAACAAATACCAGTAGAAAAAAAACCAAAATGCTGGAAAAGTAAGTTTAACCCTTCATCATTAACATACTTTTCTCTTCCTGTAAACAAATTATCGGTAAACAATATAATTAATATTCATCACAACATTTTACACATTACACAGGACATACTGCATAAGAGGAATGAAATCTTGGTCCTGGAGGACCAGTATGTCTGCAGGTTTCTAGGTTGCTTTAAAACACCAACAAAGATTAAATTGGCCCAATTAAACCAGTAAAAGGTTGTCATATAGTTAAGAGCAGAGCTGGAATGAATCACCTGCTCTCTAGACCTTTCTTCCTAGTATAAGAAGATTTTTTTTTTACACCCTACCAGTTACCCAATGCACAGTGCTTCCAGTATAAGGACTCAGTTTGGTCATTCAAAAAAGTATTTTACCTTCGCACCCGACACCACACACAGCGACTCCGTGTCTATGCACTTCGAATTCCTCAGACACCTCTCAAGTTGTCTGTTTAACTTCACAAGTAACTCAGACTGCCTGGAAAACAAAAAAACAAACAAACGTTTTTCACAATCCATACCTGCAAAAATACCCAAAACATTAGGGTAAGTTAAGGATAAATCTGCCTCACATCAGAGGTTTATATCAGCAAATCAAACTTCTTATACATTTACTAAACTTACCCATATGTTTTAATAGTTCCTTGGGACTCTAAACAGGAAAGAAATAGAACTTATCTCCACACACATTTAATGGACACTGAAAACATTTCCTCAGAATGGGAAGATCAATAATCCTGTTTTCACCATTTTCAAGGATTTTCATAGCTGCTAAAATATTGCATTCCAAAACGGACTGACAATACATGTCTTAATCAGCTTTACGACTATATATATATAAGATAAATAAAAAGTGAGTTCTTACAGATCCTTCCTGCTTTTACAATTATATGCTGTAAAACTCATGTTATAAATCTTTTAATAACAAAATCACAACTTTAGAGCTATAACCAGACACGGGTTTTACCTCAGTGCAAGAGTGCTCACTAAACCAGCCCTCCTTAAGTGCACTGGTCAGGTACTTTTATGGGATTTGTGAGTCACAGAAAGTGCCACCTGCTGTCTGATTAACTAAGTTACTTGTCTATCAAAGGGGAACTGCAATGCTTTGATCTTTCAGGGTTAGATAGACTCAGCATTGATGAGTGCATTTCAAACCACAATGAAAGTAAAATATGCACAGTAATTTGTAAAAACCTCCAACTAACATCACAAAATAGACTAAAATTCCAGGTATGCGCAGTGCCATGTTCTGAGATTCAGAATCAGGCAACAAAACTTCCAGTGAGGTGTTGCAGCCTTATTACATTCTAAAGAAGCAGGCTTGTGAATACACCTCTTTGAATCCAAATGAAAAATTGTTCTCAACTTTGAGACCGTTTTGCAGACAAACACTACTTACACGTAGCTCTGCGCACAGATCACATTGGAACATTACTGAGGCGAAATGTCTGCTGCACAACATGTACTTATTTGGTCGTACATCACATTTAATTGGTCGGTCATTACAGCAACTAGTGAGCAGGAAGGGCTGGTTCACGTCTCAATGCATGGGAATTTGAGTGCGAGTTTGCGAAAAAATGTCAACTTTCAGTAATTTCACATTTTTGTGCCGAATTCGAAATTTGTATAATTTTTCTATAACGTCATGTATTTATTTTGTCACAGAGATTTAAAGAAACATTTTAAGATATTGGGACTGCAGTTCCCCTTTAATTGCCTCAAAGAAGTGTTTGTTCCTTATATTAACTGGCTCCATTTAACTTAGACTTAAGACCACATGATTAATACCACACATATCAAACTTTAAACAGAAATTATGCTCAAATTGTTATATTAACTGTTTATATTTAAGTTAGTCTAAATGCTGTCACTGAGTCTCCCTTAGTACTGCTATTATAATAACATGTTCTGCTAAACCTAGGGAGAACTGAAGCCTGTTTTCAGCATCTCCCTGGGACACAGCTCTTTATGGAGATGTATTATTAAAAAATAACAATCAAGAAAGAGGAAACCCTCCTGTGATACGTGCGCCATGCATCAATGACCGCAGGACTTCCGTATCACACCGACCAATCAGAGTCTGAGTCTGGCCTTGAGGATACTGGTACTCTGCCCTCTGGTGTCCTAAAACTGTGCCGTTGCCTGTGGCCATCAAACAGCACACACCTCAGGATCAAACGCATGCCATAGATACTCGATGGTAATTAAATCTGATAAGATAGCAGGCTAGGGATGCACGACAGGTTTCCGAGGAGAGTCCTTGTCTTATTGGCCCTAAGAGCTGAGCCATGATAATGCACCGATAGAATCATCCAAGAAACGTGTTACTGGAGGAAAATTGCTACATGTTGCTCCTGGGACCTGCTTTTCTTGGATAATTCAGAACGGGGAATGTGTGGTAACTTCCAGATAGATATCCTTATTGTGTCTGTAACTTTCTGGAAAGTTACATAATGTAATCATAATTAATCACTCTCTGATTGTTAAGTCTTTATCATCTGCAATCAGGGAGCCTGCTTGTCCTTGGACTGGCTTAACCTCACGTTTGGCGAGGTTACAATTCCCATGTCCTGTAGGTAGGTCCCTTTTCAGGCCATAAAGGCCCATGGAGAATGGGGGGCAAGGGCCACCATTTTTCTCAACCAACTGATACTGGAGGTGGGGGTGATGTGTTCAGCATCACGCTCCGGACGGCCTATTACCCCTGGAAGGATAAACCCCCGGTACTCATGTGGAAAGCCGGCTGAATGGACGTGGGAGCTGTCTGGAAGGAATTAGAGCAAGCTACATCACCGGCCCCTACCTGGGATTGAATCCAGGACCTTCCGGTCAGGAGCCAGACGCCCTTGCCGTCTGAGCTAACATGGCTCCCCGTGTCCTGTAACATTACTTTAATATGGAGATTATGTATTATGTATTTTTGTTGGAATTAAATGCTATAAAAATACTTTAAAAATAAATGTGTCTACGTTGGACATTTATATTAGCTGGGGGGACATTGTTAAACTGTAAACTTCAAAATGTTTGAGGTCTTTAAGGTAATTTTTTTTTACATTTGTTCAGCCCCATAATCCTTGGATAAAGCACCCTTTAAATCACAATGTGGTAAATAAAAGTGAAGTTTTCTTTTTTGGACTTTTTTGAGAATTTATGTTCACACCACATTAATACTGGTATTTGTTAAGGAGCAGCATTTGTTTGAAAAGGGAAAAAACAATTCAGTATTTTGGAGACGCCTGTCCTGTTGCTATTAAAGACTTCAGGAAGTAAAGTATTAAGATAAACTGGAGACAAAAGGCAACCAGAAGGTCAGATACAATTGCCAGAAATGCCCCGGTCAATTTGTGATTGCTCACCGCTCAAAGCCAAAATGTTTATCAAAGTGGAAAAGCTTGTGAATTATTCTGGTCATGTATCATACACATCATAATGATCACAAATTATGATGTGCTGATTCCCTGATATGCATTAAAAATGTAAGCGCATTAGTACAGCTGTAAAATGAATCGCTCTGATGATGTATCACCCTGGGTCACGCTCACCCCCGGCAGGAGCACAGTGGAGCAGACCTCTGCTCACCTGTCACTCAGTGCTGCTGGCCAATTTTACTGATACTTTGAGAGATTATTTGAGAGAAGCAGCTCCAGGAATAAGCACATACATTTCAAACACATTCTCATAAATTATACCTAAACTGTAGCTGCCAAATCAATCACAGTTAAACTAGGAAGAAAAATGAGACAAAGAAGTACAATTATTCTTACAATGAGAAGAAAAATGATGAGACAGAAGACATAACCTATGAAAAAAGACTTAGGTGTTTATAGTAACATCACTTACATCTTCTAGGCAAAGGGGTGGAACAAAATGCAAGGATATATAGTTAAAATCTCCCAATTTAAATCAAGTGATGTTATGCTAAAACTGATTAGCGTACAAGTAAGGCCTAATTTAAAATACTGTGCACAATTTTGGTCACCACATCACAAAAAAGATATTACTGTTCTGGAATCAGTCCAGAGAAGAGCAATCGGATACATTCACTCCGGGGCTGAAGGAACCGAACCTTTTTAGTCTTTAACAGAAAAGACTACAAGGGGGCCTGCAAGTATTCAAAAGCATTGAAAGTCAACGATCAAGTCAATCCGGCAGATTTAACAGTGAAAAACGAACCAGGGACGTGAGTGGAAACTACATGGAAGCACATTTAAACCCAAGCATAGGAAGCTTTTCTCTATCAAAAGGATTTTGGGAGTATAGAACGAGCTACCCAGCCATGCTGTTAAAGCCAATATCCTGCATTCTTTCAAGAAATTGCAAGATGAGACCCTGGGATTAATTAACTACTAACTACTAAACGGGTTGATAATGAAGCACTAAACACAGATCCTCCCATAGGTTTAATTAACAACATTACATTGTAAAATTAATAATCTCATTCTAAGACTTATGCAGCCCAGTAGCATGGTTGGCTCATTACCACCTTACAAGCTATTCTTGTCAGGTCTCAGAAACAAAGAAAGGCCTTTTCAGTCTTGCTATTACAGAGATGCGAGACCTTCAGGGAAATTCAGTGCTGGCCTATATGACTTTCACGAACCAGAGGCTTCCCACCCAGAATTTATAAACCAATATACCAGTGCAGTACCAGAGATGCTGGAATATAAGAGATGACATTCTCCGGGTGAGACATTAATCCAATATCCCAACTACAGATTTGTTCATTAAAGATCCTTTGATACTGTCTGAAAGAGTAATGTTAACTCTCATGTCATGCTAACATCCACTCTGAGCCTGAACTGGTGTCCAGTTAAACCAGTATTGAATCAAGTGCAGTAATTAATCCAATTAATCATTATCATAACTGCCTCACCACTCCAGGATCCTGGGTTCAATTCTGCCAGTGGAGTCTATATGTAGTCCCCATGTTTACATGGGAAGAAACGCAATGCTGCTTTGATTGGCTGCTCTAGACTGTCCAAACGATTTTCTGGGGAGGTGATATCTGGGAGGTTTGATCCCAGCACACCCAGTACTGGCTAAGGGAGAATACAGAAATATACAGAAACAGGACCAAATGAGCTCAATGGGTCAAATGGGTCTCATGTGTGACTCTTCTGACAATTCCTTTGGCCTAGCAATTGTGGTGATAACACGTAACAGTATTCTACTCAATCTCAAAGTGCCGTAAAGATTTAATATTTCTCCTCATGACTTTTCTCTTGTCAAAAAATACATGGTAAATTATCAGCGAAACGGAGGATGTACTTTCATATGTAGCCATATCACCCTGCAACCCACAACCGGCAACCCACTGAAGCTAAACAGGTGTGAGCCTGGTCAGTACCTGGACGGGAGAGCTCCTGGGAAAACTAAGGTTGCTGCTGGAAGAGGTGTTAGTTGGACCAGTAGGGGGCGCTCACCCTGTGGTCTGTGTGGGTCCTAATGCCCCAGTATAGTGACAGAGACACGGATACTGTAAAAACACACCACCCTTTGGATTAGACGTAAAACTGAGGTCCTGACTCTCTGTGGTCATTAAAAATCCCAGGGCTTTTCTTTTCGAGTAGGGGTGTAACCACGGCCTCCTGGCCAAATTTCCCATTGGCCCTTACCAATCATGGCCTCCTAATAATCCCCATCTATGGACTGGCTTCATTACTCTGCTCTCCTCCCCACTGATAGCTGATGTGTGGTGAGCGTTCTGGCGCACTATGGCTGCCGTCGCATCATCCAGGTGGGGCTGCACATTGGTGGTGGTGGAGGGGAGTCCCCATTACCTTTAAAGCACTTTGAGAGGAGTGTCCAGAAAAGTGCTTTATAAGTGTAAGCAATTATTATTATTATTATTATTATTATTATTATTATTATTATTATTATAATATCTACTGCAAAATTAGCACATTCTAGTTCCACAGTAATATATCAGTACATATAACTATAACACACTAAAGTGCATTACATTTCTTTTTAATGCATTGCAGCTCTAACTAGTTTGATATGTGGGATGTGTGTTGATTAATTATGTGTAGTATTGTAGGTCTAAGACAAGAATAATATACAGCATACAGTAACAACAGAGTACATCCAAAATGAAAGGCACACAGATAAGACAGTGACACTCACTATTTTACTGAGTTTCAAAATAACATGGGTTTCCTAACTTTTTTCTTTAAAAAAGCCACACTGTTTTGTTTAAATTTGGCATCCTTTGTTATTTGTCTGAATTTAATTCCTTATTAAAATTATATTTGAAGAGTAGCTGGGAATTATACCTGCTAGGTTCAAAAGCAGGGGAAGCCATCTGTGATAGCTCCAGGTTGAAAAAGAGAATTCCTTCTGTTGGGCGATTTTCTTTCGGAGCGACAAGTTCACAGGAAACTTGAGCCAACACTCTGAAAATAAGATAAGATCACTTTATTAGCCATATACAGTGTCTTTCATTATGAATTTGTCTTTTCACTCAAAAGGATGCAAAAATTCTTCAGTAAATTCCTAACTGGATTACTACAGGTAAAAATCACAGTTGGACAGGAGAGCTTCACAAAAAGTAAGTGATAAAGTATTTTTCACAAGCAATTAAGTGCTGTGTTAAATTAACAAGGTAATCACAAGATAACAAGATATACCAAAGAACATTAGATAGATAATACTTTATGAATCCCGTAGGGAAATTGATGTGGGACATTACACTTTCATTGTACATACCTGATCTGTGAGAGATAGATTTTTCAGCAATGATATCAACAAAAAACAACTACAGGACAAAAGTAAATGTAGAACTAGACCTTTGGCTGAAATAACCAAAATTTCACCCTTTAAACTTTGTCCTGTGAAACAAACAAATTCCTCTCATTATAAAACCACCTAAAGACTTAAAGTTTCACATTTGTAACTGCTACTGAAGTAGCAAAGGTATGGAAACAGCTCCTTTTAACAGCAATAAAATGTCTGCTGCTATCCTACAATGTGTGCTATCCTTACAATTCAGGTGAATAGTTTTCCAAGAGAGTTTGAGAACTGCTGCTGTACTTTTCACACTCAGCATCATAAAGAGATGTTCTGGTTCATTTACACAATACTTACAAAATCCATTCAAACACAAATCAAACTATGAATACATGTACTTTACTCTCTTCTCCTTAAAAAAGAAGACAAACTGTCAGAAATACATTCGTATTAATTATTAACACAGAATTGGTGAAAAAAGTGCAGATAGCAGGGAATGGAGCAATGCAGGCATAAATGTTCAAATTTAAACACCAATGTGCCTGAGATCACATTTAATTTGACTTGCTGAGAATTAAGCATTCAACAAGATTTCTTATCTTTCATTAAAACTCTTAATTAATCTCTCATTAATTGTGGATTAGACAAACGTTTACCTTGTTTTTCCAAGGTCAACAATGCAACATCCATACTGTGTACCAAAGGTGATCTTGATATTTCTGTAATCATACGTTTGTCTTCCATCTAGGCGCTGAAACAAAAAAAAAAAAAAAATGTGATATTTATTTCAAAGTTCCAAAACTTTATTGAGTTATATAGATCATATATACCACACCGTTAGAACTAAACACAGGCTCATGTTAAAATACATCTCACATTATCTCAAAAACTAGAATAATGGACTAAATAAAAAATCATTTTCAATTTTGTTTTACAGAGCCAACAAATATTATTTTATTCTTGTACGCCTTTCTCAGTTTCATATCTTTATATATTGAATGGTAGTGTTGTAAACAAAGAGATTATTTCCATATATATTGTTTATCAATTAAACTTGTAACAATAAGCATGTTCTTTTTTCCCCTTGATTTTACAGTGTTTTATCAGATATATTCAGATGTCAGGTATATTAAGAGAGTAACAATAAGAAGAAAAACAGCATGAAAGTGTATTTTTTAACAGAACATTTAAAATCACCAAATGAATCTAAAATGTTCACAATTAGGAATCTAGAAGGAACAGTATGGTTACAAAGTGGACATGACGAGGTTTTTTAAATTAGTTTCTATCTACAAATGAATGTGTCATATTTACTGAAGAGCCTTAGAAATGAACTGAACATCATACTGAAGATTGACTCAGGAGCTAATGTATTTAATAAGCAACAAAATGCAAAATTATATAAATAATAAATTATGCACAAAAATAATTTCAGATATTAACAAATATTTCAGATTATGTAGTTTTTTTGCAGATATAATTTTTTGCTGATTTACAAGAGATTACCTCTTTTTACATTCACATTTTGGGACCTATTTATACAGCTGGATCTGCTGGTGCACTCTGGATATAATCGTCATGTTCAAGAGTACTGCCGCGGCACGCAAACCTGTCAGGAATCCAGAGATTTAACCACTACCACCTCAATATTAATGCAGGCCTAAGAAATGTCCCAGTAACTAACACCTTCGAAAACTAACAACAATATCAATAGGTCACAACCCTGTACCTCTGCCGGGTTTCATTCCCGCTGAGCTCTAAATCTCCAGAGCTAACCGATGACTTTAATGGTCTGCTTACTTGTTTAAAAGTATTTCGACGCGTCCTAGGGTGTCTCACTTTGGGAAATCACAAAACTATGCACTTTTTTAAGAAATCGAATGCACAAAGTGAAGACTCCTAAGGGTAAGTTACTTAAGAGAAAAAAATGAAATATGTTGATTGCGTGAGTATTCAAAACCCTGATCTCAATATTTCCTAAAAAACACATTTAGCTGAAATTACTGTCACACGTCTCTGGTTAAGTCTTTAACTATGCACAACAATCTTGCCCATTCTTCTTGGCAGATTTGTTCAAGTTAACTAAAGCTCTAAATTATAATCATACCTTTTTCTCTTTTATGGCTGTCAGGAGGAACTGTCGTTCACAATTGGACAGCGGCGTTTCCCTCATTCTGAATTTCTGCAGAACCTGTAACTACTACACATGGACTCTCTGTTTCCCCTCACGACATGCACTAGGCGCAGACGGATGACGACACACATGATGCGACGTCAATGTGAAGTCACGTGAATGTGAAATGCGTTTCGGTTGTAAGACACTATACTATATTAAATACTGTATAGATTTCTTTGTACCTTATATATCTTTGATTTTACGCCACTGTTCTCAACTTTGACTTATTTGACAGCTGCTTTCTTGGCGTCACGTTGCCATTTCAGCGTGCACATTTTCCGTTAAAAACGTGCCTTTAATAAAAGGTAGCTGCGGGAGATCGCTAGTACAAAGTCAAGGAGGGCCTCGAATAAATTCAGTCACCTATTTTAATAGAAATAGTTTTGTCTGACATCTATGAGATGTAACCTCCCTCCGTAAATGTAGTCTGGTTTCACTGAATGTCATTGTTTGCTTAAAGCACAGTGTGGCGTCAAATAGCCAGCAGTCTTCCGCTGCCAATGCAGTGATCCGTATGATACACAGTCACGGAATTTTAAATACTAAATTCTTCATCTACTACCATTAAAACGTTTTAAAAAAAACAGCGTCTGTTTAAACCACAAATGCAGTTCGATTTTTTATTTATTATTTTAGAATTCAGAAGTAGGAAGTTGTAATCGTATACAGTTGTCCGTACACTTAATACCAAATGCGTAGTTCAATTTTCCCAGAGCTTTTATAAAATTTAACGTGAGGTAGTACCTGAGATGTTTGAAAGGGACATTAAAACAGCTGCAGAAAATAATTTCAATTGTCATCCGTCTTCTGTGTGTCAGCCGTTTTGTCTACCTGTCAAAATGTTTTTGGGCTGAATCATTATGTTGTCCTTATATTAGTGCATTTTGTGTCCTTAAACTTCGAGACACACGATAACTTTCTGAAAAGCTCATGAAACTTGGAAATTTAAAATAACCAGCCAAACCTGAGGTACGTGTTTTTGGATTTGCTCCACTAATTATCAAACTGCTCTAAATCCTCCATTATGTTCCTGTACTAAAGAAGGACAAAATAACTTGTCTAAATGACTACAGACCAGTTGCTCTTACGTCTGTCATAATGAAGACTTTCAAACGCATGATACTTTGCTGTCTCAAAACTGTTACAGATTCACATCTTGATCCTCTACAGTTTGCATTTAGGGCCCACAGGTCAGTGATGATGCTGCTACCATGGGTCTTCACTACATTTTGCATCATCTAGAACTCTCAGGTGTGTATGCAAGCATTCTTTTTGAGGCTTTTAGTTCTGCATTTATTACTATCATTCCAGAATGACAATAAATTGCAATAGTTGAATGTTCCCCTTTCCAGTGGATCTTCATCTTTCTCCCTGAATAGAAGGCAAGGGCTGTGTAGGTATGTGAATACAGGGGGTCCTCAAGGACGTGTGCCTTCCCCATTGCTCTATTTGTTGTACACCAGCAAGTGCATTTCCAGCGACTCTTCTGTCAAACTAAATAAGTTTGCAGATGACATCACCCTTGTAGGTCTCATCACTAATGATGATGAGGCTATGTACAGGAGGTCTGGATTAGTAGGTATCATGGTGCTGTAGCAAGTACCCAGAGCTTAATACCCTTAAAAGAGTAGAAATGGTTGATTTCTAGAAACATTCTCGAAAGCCTCTCTCCCTGGTAATTCCTGGTAATCAATGACGTGGGTGTCTGTGGTGAACTTTTTGGGAATTATGAACTCTAAATACCCTTAAATGGGACATGAATATCACCAGTATCAGAAAGAAGCAGAGCAGAGAATGTACTTTTTGCACCAGCTGAAATCTTGGGTATCTCTCAACTAATTCTAATACAGTTTTACAGAGCCATTATAGAGAGCATTCTGACTGCCTCCATAACTCAAGTATGACAGTACCTGTGTCAGCATGCGTGGGCTGTAAAGGAGGAAGTAAAGGTTTATTCCATGCTAAAAAGAAGAAAAGAAACACAACATTTTGGCCATGGAGCCTTCTTCAGGTGTGACACAATGTTTCAGCCATGGAGCCTCACATTTGTGTGAAAGAAATGATTGAGCACATAATAAAACAAATCATTTTTTAAAGGATGATGTATCCGTTCAGAAATGAACTTTACAGTTTAGCTTTACAGTTACATACATGTGAATGCACAAAGTAATAAGAAAATGCTGTTATTGTTATTATTTGGTGTTTGCTGTAGCCTCCTGCTTTACAGACCAGTGTTATCAGTCAGACAAAATGTAATGAAATACAGAGTAGAGTCTTGGATTGTCAGTGTTTTGACCAGTTTTTTAAATATTGTATACTTCACTTTGATCAATAGAAAACATTATCTGTTTCTATATATCTAATATTAAAACAGTCCTATTGTAGGAGTTGTAGTGTGCTGTCTGACATAGTGATCTCTTGATTAGAAAAGAATATCATGCCACTGCAGTCTTTATGAGTTTTGGTAGTTAATTTAACTCAAAGTATTTTAGGATAGCTGCCACATTACCTCACTGAAAGTCATCATTTCAAATTAACTGAATTAAAAATGTTTAGGCTTAAATTTTAAGGAAAATCCAATTTAAAGTAATTGATATACGCGGTCAGAGGAATTATAAAGCCTGGCACACAGTGTATGTGTCCCATAATCGCCAGTGATGATCACTATCAAGTGAAAAAACTGAGTTGCTTCAGTGTGGAAGAAGAAAATCTTCTGGGCAGGTTCAGCCATGTGTGATGGGAAATACAGAAATGTCACTGTGTGTGAGGTGCAAGCAAAGCAATCTGAAGCATTTAATCAGACTTTGGGTAACTACGTTTTTAAATGGCATTTGAAAAAAGTACATGTTTTTCTCAGCTCTGGAGTGGAAAGATCTGAAGGACATGTTTGTTTAGACCAGCATAGTGCTGCAGTGGTTAGCATTGCTGGGGCTCTGGGTTCAATTCCTAGAGTGCTGTCTGTGTGGAGTTTGTCTGTTCTGCCTGTGTTTGCATGGGCTTCCACCAAGTGCTCCCATTCAGTAGTCCAAAGACACACTGGGTTAATAGGCTTCTGGGAAAATTGACTCTGGTGTGAGTGTGTGTGTCTGTGTGTGTCCTGCAATAAACTAGCGTCCCACCAGTGTGTATCCTGCCCTGTGCCTGGTGGGATAGGAGTCACCTCTCCGAAGACCCAGAATTGGATAAACAGATTAGAAAATGAATGGATGTTTGTTTATACACTGTTTAGTTATTACTTCTTCTGTACAAGCACCTTAATCCCAGTGTGAGGATGGTCTTACCAACTATTCCTTGCCTTTGAAGGAAATCCATTTTCATACACCTGGATCTTTATGAGACATTTATTAAGAAGAAAAAAGAGAAATATCATCTACTGCTAAGCAGGCAGCACTATGAAGGTAAACTTGTTTTTACATGCAAAAAGGAGCAGTGAGTTTATTTTGGTTTCCTCTGAGCAGGATTCTTGTCATTTAAATGGTGTGCCAAAGGCTTTGAATAATTAAAAAAGAGACTGCAAACATTCACTTGGCACAGACCTAGCACTTTTTTCCAGCTGCCTCCATTTCCCCCCAGTTTGAAAGATTGTGTTCAAACAGGCGTTAAGGAAGGTCATCTCTTCTGTTAACAGTAGCACAGTGAGGACCTTGACCTTGAGCACTGTTATAATTTAATTCACCCATGGGAGACTTCCAGATTGAGTACAACACATATTGGGCTTTCATAATTAGTACCCTCCGTTGCACAACAAAGGTTTTGCTTGCTGTTGAATCCTTGGGGAAAACAATATGTAATAATGGTCATGAGATCCCTGCAGAGGGAGCCATAAATATTGATAGCACCATGTAAAAACTATTGAAATTGGTTTTATAGCTGTAATTTCCGGGCTTCATCTGGCAGCTGCATATGAATTAATGATTACCAACAATGTGGTGTCCTCATGAGTACCATGGCTCAAAACTGAAATGATCATATGGTTATTTACTGGATTCAGCACAAAGATGGCTGTCGGTATTTGTATTGTTTCTGTGTTTCAGACAAGGTTTGTTGGTAAGTGGTAAAAGAATCCAAAATGACAAATTGAAAGGTTACAAAATAAGGCCATCTATCCCATTTGGTAATTAGCAGCCAGTTGGTTCAAGAATCCAAAGGACTGAGTCTGTCAGAGCCTTTGAGGATTAGGAAGAATCGAATCAGGCTGCCAATGTAGTATTCTTGCTAGAGATACAAAGACCTGGTGGAGCAGTGCCACTCAAAGAGCTGGAGGGCAGGATACACGCCCATTGAAGTAGACTCCAAAGACGCTGAATAGGACCTACCACTACCTGGGCATCACTGGTGGTCAGAGGGAGAAGGCTATCTAAGCTGCCACTGAAGCCATGGAAAAAGCATCACGATGGTTGTGGATCAGGACAAGGAACCCATGGGTGCTACGTGGATGCAGGCCAGGGTCTGATCGGCCTCTGTTAGGTTGCCTGGGGGGAGGGTGTCTGATGTTGAAAGACCCGAAACACCCAATGATACCAGGAGACATCACTGATGATGCAGGATGTATGTTACACATTCAAGACTTAAAAGATTGGGAAATGTTAGCCTGTCAGTGTAGGGCATTCCTTTAAGGTCCGAAATATATCTGTTTATTTTTCTCTGGTTCCAGAGCAGCAATATATTTTTTGTAATGTGGTGGCCAACATTGTACAGAAAACAGAATTTTCCAAAGTCTGCAAAAACAGTACAGGGTTTACCCTAAACAAAAAGTCAAATTTATTTTTGATGCCATTTGTATTTTCAGTTAATTTAGTAAACATTGTGTTAATAAAAGTCATAAATATTTGGAATGAGTCACAAAAATGCTAGCTGTTTGGCTTTTCATTACTTGTATCATGTAAACATCTTTCTTGTCTGGTTTGGTTTATTTGTACATTTACTTATGATGATGTCCTGTACTGTTTTAATGCAGGATTGTGAAAGAAAAAAAACTTTTCCCATTAAATTTCTAATAAAAATCTCATCCTATGTTGCCTTGATTGCTAAGCAAAATCATCAGTGTTTCTACTTATTTTTAATGATCTTTAAAATGATATTAATGTTGGTAAAATAAACATTGTTTTGCTTCTGTGGTTAATGGAAATATATAATAATAATATGTAATAGGTTTATTCCATGCTGAAAAAAAGAAAAGAGAAAAACAACGTTTTGGCCGTGGAGCCTTCTTCAGGTGTGAGAATTATAATATGTTCTGTCTTACATTACAGTGTTTGTAGGTTTTCTGTCTTGTTGTTTTTAACACTTTCCATCTGATGCACCTTGCAAAATTAGAACTATTACTATTTTTTAATACCTTCAGGAAGCAAATGTAAAGTAAGTAACTTAGAGACCAAATTAATGTTATGGTAAATTAATCTCTGCAACAGGCTGTGCAAATAGAGGAGATTTAGAACTGTAACTGGCAAGGCTCAGATGATTTCTGAGCACAACGCAAAAACACAACGGCTGAAGTACTAAGATGCAGGGCTGTGATCAAGCCACTGTAGGTGATGACAATTTGTTTTTTATTTGTATACTGTAAATATGGTTTTGGAGATGCTGGAGAACGACAGGAGAGGGGGCAGACATTAAAACATCACTCCCATAGTGCTCCTGAAACTGTAAAGACAGGGCAACATTTGAGGCTGAGTTGTTTTTATCTGTAATGCTGTCTTTTTCTTTTTCTATTTTCTTCTATCTATAACATGAACATATAAGACATGTACTGTATGTTAATAACTATATATTACATGTTTACCATCAATATCTATATAAGAGGACATTTCATAATATATAGTATGTAAAAGGAGCATTAATGGAATTTGTTCCCCGTTGATATAAATGAAGGCAAAATTTTGAGATCCGTAAATTTGAAAAATGACAAAAAAAAGGTTCTGAGAGTGATCTTGATCAGTCTCATATGTACAGCCTTTCTCTCGTAAAAATTCCCCAGGACTCATAGCTAAATAGCTTCCCCTTCTCCTTTATCAGACAATTCATGCATCAATGACGGTATGCACAAGAAAGTCCTGGATCATGCACAGCTGCACACCTGTCTCCAAATCCTATTTCAGACATGCTGTCTCTTCTCACTTTTTTTAACTGCTGAATTCCTGATATTGGGATTATGAGTTTGCCCGTATCCGAGACAGAATATTTGACTGAATGAACAACTAATAGCTTTCTGCATGGTGTTATTCTAGCATGCAAAAGTTTGTCAAAAAACAAAAACATGCACAGATGTGTGCAGAGATTACAATTGTATGGTAATAACATGCATATATGCAAAGGAACAAATAGAGGTTAATTCCATGCTGAAAGGTGGAAAGAAAGAAGAGAAAATACACAGTGCAGCTCATTCACTGATGCAGCCCCCCAACATTAACATTTATATTTGTATATAAGTGCATCTGAACGTGTACTACCATTCAGGAAAATTTGTATTCCACTGCTGCCACTATGATCAGGCCCTGATGAACCAGTAATCGATTGTCTTTACTAAACAACAATGATGAAGCCACTTATTGATTAGATTTCTGTCATAAACACAACATAAGCCACACTGTGGCTTGTTAAAAAAGACCTGCTCTGTCTACAAGCAGGGAGAAATACATAAGCCAAGCAGCCAATCCGCAGAAGAGGGGTGTGTGTGTGTGCATGATGTGATAAATGGGGAATCATGCTCCCTGTTAGGAGACTCCCAGACAGAGAGGAGGCTGGAAAATGCAAGATTTCATCTAAGAAAGCTTCTTTCGTGCTGTGAGATGCCAAATAAGAAGGAAGCAATCTGGGCTGCACTAAAACTTTGACGCACCAGACTAGAGAGAGAAAAATGAAAGGTGTGTGGCATCTCAAGGAACAATTCCTACGTGGCAGGCTTGGCTGTTTGGGTATAAGATGACTGATGGGACGGGCTCTCGATAACTCTCTGGGACTATTGTGGTGAGCCTTCGCACCTCCGCTGCCATGCCGTCTCCGAGACGGTTCGTCGTCACGTCCACGTCCCTGCCCGTCAACATGGACTGGGACCTGAACCTGCTTATCTACTTGGGGATTTTCGCTCTTCTGCTTCTCCTGCTGGTGCTGCTGCTGTGCCTGGTGATCAAGCAGTTACGAAACTCTGTGGCGGCAGCTGGAGCCCTGCAGCCCAGCCGCTCCGTGAAAGAGCCCTGGAGTTTATGCCGGGAACATGCACTGTGAAGGCAGGGGCAGTGAGACCCACAGCGCCTTTCCCGTCCAGACAGGAGAGACAGGTCCTCAAGGAGAGCGAGCTGTGACCCTACCATCACATTTCCGGACCACTCTCCTCGTCCTCAAAAGTGTTTTGTGGTCCTTGCTTTTGCCATGTAACTCTTTTTTTTCCATGGGCCTTTAAGGGGGGATATACAGTGCACACATTTTGCATCGGAAAAGCGGTAACTGGCTGAATGATTGGGAATTATTTTCCTTCAGCTTGAATATATTCTGAGATACAGCATTTTTGTTTGTCAGTTTCTTGAGATCTCTTTGTCTGGTGTATTTTGATATTTAGATAGATTTAACAGTACCATGGATTAAATCGTGATATCTGAGAAATTGAGTTCTTCTGTTCACTTCTAATAAAAAAAGAGCCTCCGGCTAAATAAAAAAAATCATTGCATCTCATTCCATTCCATCTGTAAAGTGCAGGGAAGACAGTTGTGCTGTGGAAAAAAAGGGTCTGACTTCCTAATGATTTAACAGAGTACAATTTTCATATGTACTGAATATATTGGATTTTAAATTCTGTACGCTTTTATGTATTTTGAGGTTTTATAAAACTATAAGCTTAGGTCTCAAATGTTGTTCAAAATCATCATGAATTCAATCTTGGTTGCATGAAATGGAGCATAATTCCTGTAACTACAGACTACCCCTCTAATGGGGTATGTGCGGTCTTGTCCGTACTGAGAAGACAAGACACTAAACATTGGCATTTTACAGTGTTCAGCAGCTTTCTTATTTTCTTCACCTTTTGCTAACATGATTGCCAGATCACCAACTCATTCTGCAGCAAATCGTTGCAGGAATTTGTTTTTAAAAAGGAATACACTGGGGAATTGAACTCACTGCCCCTGTTGATTAAGATTGCTTGTTAATGAGATGTGTGAGGTATCCAACTATGTTTCCTTTTATTAATTTCATGAGGCTCCAGGTGCAAACTCTACAAATAGCATTAGCTTTTGCATTTTTCTTCAGCTATTAGATTATGGCCTCCTGTGTTTCAGCTGAAAACTAGGAATTGTATGTTCAAAGACATATTTACCATTTTGAGGTAGAAAATGTCTGAAATTGACATTGCTGGGGAAACATGGAAAACATAAAACTGATAAGCGGTCTTTATTAATTCAGCAATAGTTCGGATTCATATCTGTTATTGTTACAGAATATGACCCCTGGGTAAGAAATTTATTCAACTTTCAATACTGCTTTACTGTACAGCAGTGTATGCACTGTAGTTTATTTATCTGATCTTTTGAGTAATTTGGTCATTTGTAAAAGAATATGAATACATATTGTGTTGTGCAAAATACAATTTAATTATGGTTTTGCAGCAAAGTATGTTTAGAAAGCCTACTTTAGTGAGCAGTGATTGATGAGATGATAACTTTACGTGACAGGTCGGTTATACACTGCAGATCAATTGCTGTCTCATGTTAGGCTAAAGGCTAAGAAACCCAACACCAGTAGTTTTTTATTAATTTTGAAACAAATCAGAAAAATAATGTAGCTTGTTCTTGTATCCCGTTGATATAGGGAAATAATTTCTTGGTCGATAAATATATTTAAAATATGTTATAGCCTTTATGTTTATCACACTATATCATCAAAAATATTGCTGGTACGAAATTGTTTCCTAAACTAGACTTAGGACAAGCAAAAGAACGGTCTTCCCCTCACTTTAACTCTGCCGATATCCATTCTAGATCCTTTACTTTACCAGGCTATACTATTTCAGTTACATTTTGAGTATGATTTAATTGCTCCAGACTTCTATAAGTAAAGTCTGACACATGAAAAGGATGTTAAACTCCCCCAACTGCAAGTAGGATGGGGATGTCTGTAGCTCCGGAGCAGAGAGTAAAAAGCTTATAATAAGTTATGACTGTCATCTAGGTACCATCAGTTCAGTGACAGTTCCAAGGGACTATTCTTGTATGTGCAGATGCAGACACATTAAATACTCACAGTAAGTGCAGTTTCTCTACAAATGCAAAACAAGATATGCAAATAACATACCTAAGAAACAAGTTTTATTGTTTATTGTTGTCAAGAAAAAACAGATAATATAAAAACAACAAAATACATAAAGGGAGTTTAAAGCACATATCTCCTTTCCCTCATAGTCTCCCTCTCTGCTCTCCGTCTGTCACGAAAACAAAGATTTAATTTTTTTTTTATTTCTGAAATTTCTAAAAAAAAAAACCCTCTTCAAGCACAAGCACGAGAACACCCCATAAACACCATCAATCCCTGTCCATAAAGAGCATTACACTGTATGGTAAAACTGTGCTGAATTTGACTGAGGACTTGATAGTGATTCCTAAAAACAACAGAAACAAGATTATATATATATGATTTGATGGTTGGCATAATATCGAGCTCACAGTATTGAATGCAAGAAAGACCTCAGAGAGTTGCCGCTTAATTAAGTAATTGCAGTATCAGATGTATATGTACTGTACAGTAGCTGCTGGAATTACTTTTGTAATGCGTCTTACAAACCATAACCATATAATAATAATAATAATAATAATAATAATAATAATAATAAAGTCATACATATTATGACATTTTAATAAATTCTAATAATATTAATATAACACAATATATTGATATTTAAATTATAATATATTAGAATTATAATATTATAAATATCATGCTTACATATAATCAGTTACGATTCTGAAAATATTCTGAAAATCTAGAAACTCCCAGATAAGAAATATAACGACTTCAACAAAATTATACGAATAACACTACAGCCAAAATAATGGATGTCATTTCAAATATAGGGCTCATTACCAATGTACATGTAAATAATGTGATATTATGGAAAATACCCATTTCATTGTGATGACTACATTTGCTATTATAAATATAGAACATAACTGCGGTTGGACCCATATTTCTTTCTTGAACTGATAGAAATGTACGTTTTTTATAATCTGCTTCACTGCTTATTCCTCACCTTTATGTCCTTCTTTAAAAGCGTAACTGGCATTTAGTTAGGAAATTACTGGCAATGTGTTTCCCCAGGGTAATTTCTAGAGGAAATACAAGAGCATAATTATAGAATGATTAGGAAAATGCCTTCAAATACAAAGATTGCTTAAACATTTAACAATACACTGGTGAGGCAGCAAGGGGTTCCTTTTTCAGGGAGTCTCCTATTAATTTTAAAGACCCGTACAATAAGGCACACCTAGTCTGAATGGATTTGCTCTCAGAGAGTGAAATGACATGGGAAGAAAAGGAGTTGTTCCGAACAATTCAGGGAAGTCCAGCAGGGGCTGCTTGAGAAAATCCAGGTGAGGCTGCTCTGAGGGGTGTCTCAGGTGCTGGCTGGTGGGCTCTGTAGTAGTTTTTTTGCCAGTCAAAATGGCAAAGTGCTCTGCTGGGGATCGGGGTTAGACAACAGAACCTGGCTGACTGGAGGCGTTGTTACCCTGGAAGAGTGGGGCAGTACTTGGCAAGGAAGCAGAGTACCTTCACTCCATTGTAGAGAAAGACGTCGAGAGAGGAGTTCCCGGGCCTTGTCTGTGGAGAGTGAGATGAGAGGCCGTGCCACAGACCTGCTGCTGCTGTGTTAGACACACAAGTGCTGGTTACAGACAGGTGTACGTGGCCAAACAGGTTGAGTAAAAGAGATTTTGTTTTAGTGAGTCTAAATGAATCCTTGAGTGCTTGGTTGAGTTAAAGCGAATCATGACTGGTGCAGATGAGGAAATGGGTGATGCGGAGTTAACAGAGTTGAATCCTCTGGTGCCTGGTGATCAATGAAGAGTTCATGAGAAGCTCCAGCCACTCAAGCCTAGTGAAGAGAAAGAGGGAAGAAGACAGTGCTGTCTTACCTTAAAGGGAAATCTTATCAAGGAATGTGGAACTGGACGGGATCTGAAAGAAAATGACTTAAATGTGAAAAATTAGAGGACATGCTGGCAATGTGGCAAATATGGCTGTTGGTTGTCCCAATGTCAAATAGTCAATTGATGCATTAAAATTTAGAATACTGTTGAAGGCAATGCCCTGGTTTACCTCAAGAAACAGCTATGTAAGTTCCTTGAGACAATTAATTGCCAAATGGGATAGATAACTCAAAAAGCCTTCTCTCATTAGTAACTTAGTAATTTAGTAATTTAAGTAACTTACTTAATTAGTAATTAGTATTCTCATGTTACAGCAGAGTAATTAATATTCTCCTCAGGGAGTCTGGTAAGTTAATTATACACAGGATGTAATGAAAGAAAATTAGAACTTGTCACATCACTAGGTGGAGCTGTAACCCCTGATCCATCACTCCACTGTCCCAATATGGCGAAACTGAACTCGAGAAGGCATCAGCAAAGTTTTCCTGCTGAGATATTAAACCAAAGTGGTGCTTGCATGCTGGGAATAGAGGATCCAAAGACACAGCCAGTAATGGGTTTTGACATCACATCCAAGAAAGATCTGTGAAACATCTGTTGAGGTAAACTGTGGAAAAACAGCAGCCTTATTGCTTCCTTTTGTAGTTCAGTCTTTGACTATGTGGAATATTATAGTGAAGCATTTTGTAAACCTGAGGAGTAATGACAAAAAAAATGATATAAGGATTGGAATATTATTTGAAATTTATTGTTGGAGAACATGGTATGGTATGTCTCACAGCCAACCCTGTCATCTCATTCTCTAATAGTTTAAAAGCCAACCTTTAGATAAAAATAAATACAATTTATTGTTAACAAGTGAAGAGATGGCATCTTCAATTTTCTTCCATTTCTACTGCAGCAAAGCAGTT
Source organism: Lepisosteus oculatus (assembly GCF_040954835.1). Taxonomy (NCBI): domain Eukaryota; kingdom Metazoa; phylum Chordata; class Actinopteri; order Semionotiformes; family Lepisosteidae; genus Lepisosteus; species Lepisosteus oculatus. Next base: position 10,768,216 of record NC_090696.1, read on the forward strand.
TTATTAAAAAAATAATTAGCAGAGGAATTTGGCCTGCCAGGTGTCTTCAACAATTCTTACTTCAACAAGTAAGACTGATTGTGGATGGGAATTACATACAATGGATATTGAAAGCCACCACCCCCTTTCAAAATGTTCACCTTTTTTCTTGCCCTAAAGCCTAAAAGGAAGAAAAATAAAAGCAGACTTTTTCCAGTTTTATTTTTAAATTGTACCTTGCAACATCCAAGTGAAAAAAGAAAGCAAAACTTATAAAAAATATAAAAATCAAAAAGTAAAATAACTGGGTTGGATAACAGAACACCCTCCTGAGTTAATGTCCTTGGTGGAAGCACCTTTTGCTTGAATTACAGCCTTGAGTCTGTTTGGATACATCTCTACCAACTTTCCACACCTAGAGGGAGGAATATTTGCCCATTCCTTCTTACAGAACTGTTCAAGCTCAGTCAAACTGCGTGGTGACTGTTGATGGACTGCCCTCTTCAAGTCATTTCAAAGATTTTTGATGGGATTTAGGTCGGGGCACTGACTAGGCCACTCAAGGACATTCACCTTCCTGTCCTTCAGCCACTGTACGGTTGCTTCGGTGGTGTGCTTTGGGTCATTGTCATGTTGAAAGGTGAACCATCTTCCCATTTTCAACTTCCTTGCTGAAGAGAAACACCTGCACTATAGGGTGCTGCCACCACAGTGCTTTACTGAAAGAACAGTGTTCTATGGAAGGTAAGATGTATTGGGTTTTCGCCAGAAGTACTGTTTTGCATTCTGGCCAAAAAGTCGCCTTCCACTTTTTAATGATGGTCTTGACTGTGCTCCATGGGATACTTAAAGCCTTTGAAATCTTTTTATACCCTTCTCCTGACTTGTGCCTTTCCACAACTTTATCTCAAAGTTCTTTTGAAACCTCCTCTCCACCCATAGTGGATTCTTTGCTTTGAAATGCACTTCCAAGCAGTGGAATCCTCTAGAAACATCTGCTTTTATTCTGAACTCATCAAAATTACCACAATTGATCACAGGTGGAAGCCAATGAGTTTGTTGTGTGATCTGTAAGGTGACTGAATATACCTGAGCAAGTTTACAGATGCAATTGTAAGGGGGGTGTTCACTTATCCAAATAAGGTATTTTACTGTTGTAATATCAGTTAATTTTCAGAATGTTTTAGAATTTCATTTTCCTTTGGCTAATGTGGATTACTGTGTGTAACTAAAAATGGAACAAGCCTAATTTAATTTGTTTTTATTTTCAGAGTGTCATACAACAAAAGGTACAAATTTTGAAAGGGGGTGGTGACTTTCTATACCCACTGTATGCGGTATGCCGAAATAAAAGTATTCTTCTCATTAAAATAACCCCCCATAGAAGTTTTATAGGATGTGAATTAAATAAGACCTCATAGCCGAGTTATGCTGTGGGTTATACATTTGGGAGATGGTTACAGATTAATTTATGTTTGCTCATTACATTCTTCCCTGCTGTGGAGTGATGGAATCTTAACCTACACTATAGAACTGTAAGTATTCCCTTAATCATTATAATGTTTTCTATTTTTTATAAAATTATTCTGTGCTGTATGCAAAAAGCTAGTCACCTAATCAGTTTTTCAACAATACACAAAAACTACTGGTCAAATCCATGTTCCACATTAGGAACCCAGATTTCCTAAGGTATTACAATTGCAATAAAGATTGATGATGGTTTTGTCGGCTCCATAAATTTCTCTGGTGGGAATTTTACCTATCAATGGCTGTCTTGGCTGAATGTTATGGTGACACCCGTTTAAAACACAAAAGCGCTTATTATAGAACCATGAGCTAGACACTGTCTTTTTCACAAGTAATCTTGATTCACAAATGCCGACACATCATTCTAATGTGAGCTTCTTAACTGTCTTTAAATTTGGGTTCATCGGTAATGAGTGGGAAGATTTCTGTAGTCCATCAATTTTTCCATAAATTTACAAAGCATTTACAATGAAAGAATAATTCAAAATAATTCCAATGTTCAGCTGACCATCTAAAAACTGACTGACTACCAAATAGAAAAATTTTGGTGTGACAGTCTTCTACAAGAAAGGAAGTCAAGACATTTCATATACAGAGCAGCAATGGTAAGCGAGGGTCAAGTTATAGGGCACAGAGAGGCTTTGGCAGTATGACTGACATGACAGATGACTAACCGCTGGAGTAATTTCAGTTCTCAAAGGGGTGCTTTTCTTTAATGAAAATTTTTGACTGGTGGATACATTATACGTCTACCTCGCTTGAGGGGAGAAAATATTGTAAAATAAATGCAAATTCATTATGTTATTTATTAGAACACTCATATAAAGAACACTCAGGAGAAAAATACCTTTCTTAAAGTGACATGTTGTTTGAAAAATGTCCTATATATATATAAACATTTCAGAAATATTTTACATACTTTTACTTAATCTTTTATTTGTCTGTTTTTCCTTTGGTAACCTTATCTTCTTGTACCTTAATGTCAAATGTAATCCTTCCCCAATATTGTAATTAATAATAACTCCTTATACTTATAAAGCGCTTTTCGGGACACTCCACTCACTGATCTTTACAGGTAATGGGGACTCCCCTCCACCACCACCAATGTGCTGCACCCACCTGGATGATGCAACTGCAGTCATAGTGCAACAGAAAGCTCACCACACACAAGATATCAGTGGGAGGGAGAGCAGAGTGTTTGTAGTGCACAGAAAAACATTTTATTTTAATGTGAAACATGATCTTCAGAAAGCAAAGGACTATGGCATTATCCTGGGATCACCTGCAGTAATGTGTTAAACCTTGGATTCACATTACAAAATAGATGGAATTTACAGTTATGCGCAGCTCCATATCTGCCATTATCTGCGATTCAGAATGAGGCAACAAAAGGTGACATGAAGCGGCCCTATTACATTGTAAACAAGCAGGCTTGTAAATACTGTACATCTCTTTTACTCCAACAGAAATATTGCTCTCGACTTCGAGACAATTTTGCCGACAAATACTAACATGTCAGATAGTTAGTATTTGTTAGGACTTTCTGCAGTGAAATGTCTGCTGCCTGATCTGTACGTATTCACTCGCACTTCGCATTACATTAGTCATTACAGTGACTATGACTAGTGAGCAGGAAGGGCCGTTCACATCACAATTCTCGCGAGACCAGCAGTTTGCGACAACATGGCGACCATCTCGATTTTGTGCTTAATTTGGAATTTGTAAAATTTCGCAATACCGTTGATTAATTTATTTTGTTACCAAGGTTTAATAACTGGTCTGAGAATCTGGGACTGCAGTTCTCTCGTTAAAGAGAGCCCCTGGAAAATTTTAGTTCAGAAGAGTAGGGGTGTTGCCCAGCGTCCTATTTAAATTCCACTCTTATTATAATCAATACGATTATAATTCTTATCATCTTCAGATTGTGTTAGCCCACTGCCAGATTAAGGCCTCTCCCTCAGTCAGCCTTAAGCATCTGCCTTCTTCTGTCCACACCCAGATCATCTGCTCCTGCAAACACTTGGTTTCTTTTTGTCCTCTTCAAGGTATTTTTCTCTGTTGTTTTTTGTCTCATGGGGCTGGACAGGACTATGTCTTTCAACACACAAGGGTTACATTTATAGCTCAATCCCTCCTGCAATGAATAGGTCTGTACAAAGGTAGTGTCCTCTAAATACCTCAGGAGATACGGTACAACCCACCCAGACTTTCACAAATTGTAGCATCAGAACTCTAAAATAAGAAAGTCAAAATCTTTTCATCCCTGTTGTTTAAACCTTTACCACGGGATAAACTGGGTTCCTGGGCAGGGTGAGAACAGCAATGTCAGCTCCCAATACTGTCTTGCCGCCTGAATGTCCAGAGTTGTTCTGCATTGCTGCCACGTTCACCAGGATCAAAGACATTCTAGAATGGATGGATGGTAAAAGTTGTCCCTAACCCAAACCCCAAAATATGATGTCTCTTCAGGGCACAAATTAAGAATTTGTAAGCCAGAATGTGAACACCTCTTGGCCATCATGAAATGAAAAATGGTATCCCGTAGGTTGTGAGGAATACTCAATCTTCATCACTTTCGGCTCCAATCAAATCCAGCATCAGAAAGTGAATATCGAAGAAAAGAGTACTATTAAGAGCATGCTGTGAAAGTAATGGATTTTTAAATCAAATCCAGGATCCTGTTAGTTCCATAATTTTGTGTATTAGTTGTACTTCTACAGCAAAAGCCACTTTTTTTAACAGTGTGATGTTTTGTGATGAGAACAGAAATATTAAAAAATAGTTTTGCTTACATAACTGGAAGTGCCATGTGGAGTTAATTTTTTCTTCCATATGCAAGAAAGAAAAAACCCTTGGTGCATTTTATTTTTTAGCCAGCAGTAAAACACCTGATTCATACAGGATAAAATCTGAGACAAATTGATCATACTACTACTCAGCTGATATTTTTGGTAACAGTTATCATTTTCTGTCTGAATCAAGATGTAACTTAAGGAATACATGGAATATTAGAAATATACCAGAAAATACAGTAATACCTTGTAGACACTGTTTTTTTATTTTCACCATTAGTCTGAAACTGCAGCTTCAGATCAGCTTGATGTGTTTCTTTATTACCAATGACATTTTCATACAGACAACTCTGTATTTTATCACATCTTGTTTTTTTTTAAATGTAACTGAGGTTGACATTAGCACATAAATCAACATCCATTGTGCAGGCAGAAGAGGATTCTTCAGTGAATACTTTTAAAATGCAAGTTACGTATTTGATGTCAACATTCATGACTTGAAACTTTATTATCATGAGGTATTTGGGAATTGTCTTTTTCCACACTTACTATTTGTTCGACAGCCTGTTGTAGAACAATATATTGGATACAATTTAAAGCCTTTTACTAAGATAGCCAAAAACATTGACACATGTATATCATTACATGGCATTCAGGAAATCATTCTACTGAAGTTAATAATCTCCCTGTGCTTCTTATTACATATCTTTATTAAAATCAAAACAATAAACTTCACTTCTGCACTATTGTGTTGAGACAGCATATAAGACTTTTTTTCTTCCAGAGCACAAACATCCATCAATCTGCAGTCCTATCCTACGAGGGTTTTTCTTTCAGCAGAAAATGTTTCCCCTTTAATAATTTTTTTCTGCTGTAAAATCCACAGAGACCTTGGTGTAAACAACATTAGAAGCATGATTGTTTGGGGTATTGGATCTGGTTGTATCATTCCTCTCATAAATGCAGTGTGTAGGAGAAACCACTGGAAATAACAAACCAATATGGAGCTGTTAAGAGCAGTATAGCTACCATTAAGGACTGGACTGTCTTGATAAAGCCTAGTCCATACACACAAACTTTGAGCACCTGGAAAAAAAAGCATTGTTTGTAAAAACTCCATGAAATAGGCGTCACAGTAGTGACCATCTGCAAGTACTGTAGGTGACTACGCCACCCAGCAATTTTAAAGATGCTAGGACCCTTCTCCGTACACAGCTGGTCAGAATCTCTCAGAGCTACCAGTGTACCCACAGATCAGCACAGTGCGGCTTTATTCCTATAACTACTTACAATTACAAATCAGGCAGCATTGTGAACAGCTTAAAAAAAAGGAAACAAAAAAGGGTAGCCATAAAATACCCATTCAGATGAAACTACTTAATAACATAGTCCCCTTTAACCAGAGGAAAACAAAAGTCCCAAGGAGCACTGTTTTAATGTCACACAGTTCCCATCTCTCTCTGTTTCTTGCCAACTTCCAAAATATAAACCATTCCCAAATCACAAACACAAACATTCGCACCCTTCACCCTCTGTACTCTCCATGGGTTCTTAGTCAACTCATTCCTGCCACATACTCACTCTACCTTTGACCATACCGACAAAAATAAGCTTGGGGCAAGCCTTACAGTGAAGCTTGTCTTGGTAATATTCCCCCTGTCCTAATAGTCCAGGAACAGGGTAAAGGAGGGGGGTACAAGGTAACCCCATAACCTTCACTGGCTGAGGTTTATATCTCTTCTTCTGTGATGTTGTCTAAATGAGCCCATGGGACAGACATACTGTAAACAAGTGGGGCCTACCTGAGGAACCAGATGTAAGCAGATGACCAGATGTCAAGGGTGTCCCCCCTTCCTTTTTCCTTTGTCTTGGCAGCAAAACCTTAAAAAAGACAGAGAGAGTGTGGACACAGAGGAAAAACACTCCATACCCACTCGAAATACTGGCCATTAGAAGCACAGCTCTAGTAATTACAGCCCTACTCCCACTTCGGTAACTCTGTGACATAGGTCAGAAAAAATGCTGTCTTTCGGAGAGGGCTGGCAATTAAATTCAGCTAAATGGATTATATTGCATGTTCAGTTAATTATTGCTGAAATGTCACCAATTCTACATTACTATTAGTTTATTTGGTTGACATTATCATCCCCAGTGACTTAGATTTGTAAAGAAGTGGGTATTTCAGTGCAACACTTGTGAGTAGACTAAGTTACTGAAAGATATAACGGCATTACACTACTCAGGATATGGTTAGACCAAAGCCCCTGCCCACTATTCCACATTTACAGAGGAGCTGGGGACTACATTGTTAATAGCAACGGTTTTATCTTTTCACGTTTAAGTTTTTCTTGTTCTTGATTTAAATGAAATTTTAGAGGCAGGCAGGCCACTGTTAAAATTGAAGCCTAATATTCTGTGACAGCAAAGTTTTCCTGGGCCAAAGAACTGTGGTTGTATCTTCTTTGTCTTTTTTTTTTTATTTAATAAAGGCTACTCCATTGGAAACTATTTGTTCTTTGGAAATGTTCAATCAACAGCAGAGTCCATGTATTTTTGTGACAACTCTCTTCAGCAGGGTTTTTTTTGACAAAAACAAACTGGCACCCAGAAAATCATTTTTTTGTGCTTCCCTTTTGTATGCTCGTTTTTTTACGCATCTATTGAATTGATGTTGAATTGACTTAATCACTTTGAGTTCTACTGGGCAAGAACTTAAATATAATAATAAAGCAATCTTTCAGTGTTTGCAGTAACAAATCTAAAAAATCACATTTACACCAAAAAAGCAGCTAAAGTATCATAAAAAATATTTTGAATAAAAATAAAATAATATATATATATATTTTAGAGCATTGTGGCGAAGTGGTTAGCCTTGCTGCTTTGCAACACAGGGACCCTGGGTTCAATTCTGGACTTGGGATGCCATCTGTGTGGAGATTGCATGTTCTCTCCCGGTCCATGTGGATCCTTCTGGGTGCTACATTTTCCTTCCACACTGCAAACACATACTGATGTGAAAATTGGCTTTTCCCAGGGAAAACCGTGTGTTTATGTGTGCCCTGCGGTGGACTGGCGTCCCATCCAGGGTGTATCCTGCCTTGTGCCTGTTGCTTGCCAGGTTAGGCTCCAGCTCCCCTGCAACCTTTTGCTTGTGATGGATAAAGTTGTCAGAATAAGGATGCATGGATGAATATGTTTTAGAACAGACAGGAAAAATATTTTTATAAGTTTAAATAAATAAAAAGACCATATAAAAAGAGATTAAGTAACAATGGCCTCCAAGATATTGTAAATATGTTACCTTTGTGTAACTTAAATCATCTTCATGCTGTTTTATATTAATAAGGAACTGTGTTTAAATTGACTCTTGACTGAAGATAAAACTGCATATTATAACTCCCTTAATATTTCACGCGAAGTTTATAATATTAGTCTGTGAAAGAAGGGCACAAAGACTTGAAAGATTCCTGCTAAAAATCACACAAGTCGCTGTCACCCCATTCAACAGTGCGATCGCAAACAGCTGCAAACTTGTGCGAGTGAAATCTTGGCAAGGGGTTTAAACACTTTTCTAGACCATGCAAAGTACTCACAACTCAATTCGATACAAGCTAGCAGTTAATCTGAGCTACGTCTAAACATTATATAAGAGCTCTGTCGCTTGGAAATATAAGCATTGTGTACTGCAAGAACAGAAACTGCTCTTTCCTTATTTTATCCTTATGATAGCAAGTCGCAATGATTGATAGCTTTTACAGTACGTATATAATTATTCAAGGTACTTGGGTAGAACTTGATTTTTTAATTCTCCCATTGATTATTACCGTTGAAATCCGCTAATTAATCAGGAAATATTGAACGGGTTAATTTTCATTTTCATGGATCTCAACCAGCTGTATTTTCCTATCCTGAAATCAGGAAGTAACGGGTTCCTATAGATTTAATCGGGGACGACAGTCATGTGACACATGTTATCAGCGTGCTGATTGGCTGTTACACTGAACTCGTTTGTTGGAATAGGATTGTGGTTTGTTTTGTTCGTATTGTAATTTTTGTTATTCTGTTATGCATAAATAAAAAAAGGATTTTGGTTTGCTGTGACTGGTTTTGAGTTGTTACGTTTCTGGAAGTTGGTTTGCAATAGGTGCTGCTACACTGGGCCATGTGCGCAGGATATAGTCGAAAAGGATCAAGTTGCCCTCAGATTGCCTCGTGTGTCAAAGCCTACTGTATATGATAAACATGCACCAAGGTTAAGGGTCTTTGGACACATTGCCTTTCTGTAGTATTTATTGTTGTGTAGGACAAGTCTCAAAGTCCTTTGAGTCCTTTCTTCTTTCTGTATGCTTAAGTTAATTTATTTAGGAATTTCATTTTACTAAACAAATTAAAAGTAAAGTAACCAATTTTGGAAAACTAAGTATTAAGGAATTCCAAGTCCCAGAAATACATACAATTACATAAACTTGGGGTCACCATAACTGTTAATTAATGTTATTGAGAGGAGATGGTTAGTGGCAGTTTTTCGTTGCCCCTCGTTTATTTAAACTAAAATAGTAAGGACCCGTTCCTCTGTCTGTTCTCCTAAAGGAGAAGTTTCCAGTCTTGTGCACACTGTAGCCAATGGGACTGGACACATTCAGGACTGCAAAATCTTGTTTATCTACCCCTTTCAAAGCATAAATACAGACAGGGCCGTGTAAAGGGGTGGGAGGATTCTTGTGTGTAGTGCTGGCGGCAGGGAGCAGCGCTGAGGTGATGAAATAGCTAGTTAACTGGCCTGCGCAAACAGACATACTAATCGCCGTTGTTACTAATGCTATCGGTCCCTTCAGGTGTCTCAGTGCTAGCATCCTTGTCGTCAAGACCACCGTTTCTTCTTCGCTCCTGGTTTTTACAACGAACCTTCCTACAGACCCTTTAAGTACCACATTGGCACCCTCCCTCTTCTGCGTCCGTTTTCTTTCTCGCACACACTGCAGTATTTTCTCAATTTCTCCCTATCTCTGACATTTTTCCACTGGTTAATTTTTTTCTTAAGCCCGTTTAGTTATGCCGCGACAACTTTTAGCTTGCAACAGATGGCCTATGACGTAGTGAGTGCGGGACACGCCTCGGGTTCTGAATCCTTGACGACAAGGATTCTTCCACTAACTTTAGATTAAGTCTCGAGTTAAAATAAGAGTTTTGTGTGTCTCTTTATTAAAATATTTAAACGTATTTATATTTTTATATATGTTTGAAGCGGGATTCGGGTTTGGGGATTGGGGCGGGCTGGCCAGCGCGGTGCCCCTGCGGCACCGCCCCCCCTTGAGTGTACACAATACCAGAGACCTTAGCTGTCTTGGAAAAATGTGCTATATGTGAGGGAATAGCGCAAAAGCTTTTCTGTGTGGATTTGATCTGATACAAGGACAATAACAGAATTCTACATTGAGTCCCACAAACATTATGAATGGTTTATTACTGAAAAAAATGTTTTTTATTATAATTAAACAATGTATTGCAATACAAGAAAGGAATACAATTTAAATCTCTTTGACTTTTACATTGCTATTCTGCACCTCACTTGGCAGGCTGAGCATGTGTTGTCAATGGAGTTACTAGGTCTTGTGTGGCGTAATCCAGGCGTGGTGATCTCTCTGCTTCTCGCTTTGCTCCTCGTTCTGACTCCTTTGGCTCGCAAAGCTCTGGACTCCCTCCATGACCTTGTTTCTCCATCTGGTTCAGTCAAGGGCCATAATCTCCCCAAAGCTGCTATAGATGCTGCATTTCTTCAAGTTTGCTTTTGTCATATCTTTCAAACGCGTGTGTCCTCCTCTGGTTGCCTTGGCTGAGCTGGGAGAAGAGAACCTTCTTTGGGAGTCACTACTCTGGCAGCCAGATGACCACCATAAGCTCCTTCACCAGGCCGAAGGAGCTGATGGTGGATAATCACAATTTCAATATTTGTGGTGCCTGTTTGAGAAACAACACTGACGCTGGGGTGTCTGTCCTCTCAGCTGATATTTCTGCAAACAGAGTTGCTGGTGCGACTCCAGTCCTTTTACACGTGTCTCAGAAGCTGTCCATGTTTAGGTCCTGCGCAGTGAAGTCAGAATAATGACTGCTCAGTAGACCATGAGCGTGGTTTCATTTTTAATGTTGAAATCGTCAAACACGTGCTTCCATGGGTGGCCAAAAGGCAGCACTTGCAGATTTCAGGTGTTGCTGGATTTCTTCATCTTCTTCACTGAAACACAGGGAACAATGGGAAATGGTCTATGCTCTTTGGTCACTCATCATGAATCACAGTCAATGTGCAGTGACATGTATATGTGGAGCTCCCTGAAGGACATTTTTGGTCTTTTGAATGTTCCTTTTAAGTCCCATCTTCTCACGGGTATCACTAGATATGCAGTATATGATGACAATTATCTGGATATACATTTCTGTCAAGCCACAGGCAGCAGCATCATCTGTGTACTGGAGTTTGAAGGCATGGTGGTTGTAGTTTTGGTCCTGAGTCACTGAAGGTTAACTAATTGATTATCCATTCAGTAAGTTAGCCCCAGTGGGGAGCTCAACTGTTATCCAATGGAGCGTGGCCACCAGAAATATTGAAAATAGAGTTGAGGCAATGCCACAACATTGTTTGACTCCTTTTCTGGTATCAAAGGGCTATTGGTCTTATCAGTCATCTTTGGGTTCACAGGACCATCATCATCATCCGGAACCATGATCATCATAATCACACTCAACAGGGAGGTACAGTCAGTGAATGTGTGAAGATCGCAACTTCTAGCTTCCAGTCACCTTTCGCAATGACATTCAGGTCATTGGTCCCTTTTTGCTACAGGAAATCACAGAACATTGTAAATTACTGGAGACAAAGTGAAACCCCTCTCCCTTCATCACTTGGCATTTAATCTCTAATTCAGTCGCTGTGCAGGAACACAGGTGTGAATGCAAATGGAGGCTTCCCACAATTTAAATCAAATGCAGAGCAGCACAAATGTGAGGCATTTTTGAAGCCTGTGTTGATCCTTGACTAGCATAACACAATATATTGCTCACAATCCTGTCTCCCTTTGGTAAATATTTACATGACCTGTTTGTTCAGATACGGAGTTCACAGAGCAGCTTTGTTCATAATGATTATTGAATAATCACAAATATTGTATCTCATGACTTTGTGCAAAAACATCTGGTTCTCAGACATTTTGAAACAGATTGAGCACAATTATTAACCTTTACAATTTATTACTAGTCAGTATTGATGAAAAAAGAAAAGCAGTGTTTTGCATGTTCCAATAAGAGACGTCTCTAGATTGGAAAGAGAAGCAATAAAAATACATAAAAATATAGGAGAAGGAGGTAATAAAAGGGAACTGAAATTCATGAATCATTTGGCATATATATCACTTTGACATTTAGTAGTTGACATTACTAAGCAAAGTTACTAAATCTTTCCTTGCGTTTATATTTATGTGAGCCACTGAACACATAATTCAGTTTATATATTTCTGTACAAAGGGTGTGCAATTCTGTCTTTTGTAATAAATGACCAAAAACAACAAACAGTAATATTATTCATTACAATCGATACATAAATGCATTTAACACAAAGCAGGGAATATTACCTCTCCGTTTATAATTCTAAATCTCATATAAAAGATATTTAAAATACTGATACCTAAGTCACTGCTTTTCTTAATTAACCTTGTGTACAGAAAACAAAATGCAGACAAAACTGCATTATCATCCCCAGGAAATGTCTAATTTATTTTGTGCTTGTCCTTCAAATCTTATGATTCTTTAAGTTTCAGATTAGTGTTGTAGTAGCTGGAGTATCGTGGCATACAATGCAGAATCTAAAAATTTGTTGTGGAGTCTTCACATTTCCTTGCACAATGATATCCCTTAAAGTAACTGGCAGTCTTTCTCTCTAAAGATTCTCACTTTATGTTCTGAATTTTTTCACATCAGCCTATAATGGGAAAGCATGCATGGTTATGAAATGAGTAAGTATTGCAACATCCTAACAGTTTTAATTAGTATTTGTACTCCAGTTTCAGTTATTTGATTGTATCTTACACACATTTGCTCCTCAAGGACTGGACCTTTTGTGGGCAGAGTTAAATGGTAAAAATAATATCAATCAGCAAAATTAGTTTTGTAATTGTTTGAGTATCAGTTTAATACTACAAGACTAAAGAAGGTTTTACATTCTAGTCCAGTTGTTATAGCACTGAGAAGATTCAAGTATAACTCCATGTGTAGTAAATTATAAGTTTGTCTCAACAGATGATTCAAATCTGCTTGGCTGAAGATGGTCTCATGAATACAAAGTAGTCCGGACGTCAAGAATGTTAATGTGTGAGGGAAAGCAGAAGTAATGTTTAAGAAATGGAACATAACAAATTGACAGAAGGCCATTTGGTCCACTTCAATGGTTTGTTTGTTAATAGCTACTTGATCCAAGAATCTTCTCCAGCTGCTTCTTGAAAGAAGCCCAAGTACTGGAGTCCACAAGGTGGCAGGGAATTTTCTTCCAGACTTCCAGTGTGGAGAAGTGCTTCCTGTCCTCTGTTTTGACATTTGTGTCCTTCAAAGATGTCTATTGGGCTGACTTTATCAATGTCTCTGGCGATTTTGAATACCCCAATCAGGTTTAGTGCTTTTAGCCTGGCAGAACAAGCCTGGAACTGTATGTAGTCACTGTTCCCCAGTCTGATTCCAGAGCAGTTGCATTTTTGACAGGAAGTTAATTGAGCAATATGACTTGGACACCGTTTTTCTCCTTAACTCTAGTTTCTAATCTTTATTGCCAAATAAGAGACACTGATTTATTAGCAATATCACTTCACTGCTACACAGGCATGGGATTTGTATTTAAAATAAGACTGCATGGTTATTTTTGCTAGGGATAGCAAATAGTCATCCTTTACTAGTTTACATAGTCTAGGCAAGAGATATTGAGTGGCAAAGGTCATTCGGCCTCAGCTGTCTGTGATTTAACATCATTTCCTCACTTAAACATTATAAATACTATACATACTTCCATTCTCTCTCTCACATCAATCTTTTATATCTCTCCTCCACTCCATTTCCACTTCTGCGGCTGCCCCTTGGTTACTAAGTTTACCCTCACAAAATCTTTAAAGCAATTAGCAAAGTGAGATATTTTTCTACTATATCTCCTTGGATGGAAACTGGAGATTGGCTTAATAAATGTTAACTGTTGTTTTTTACAAAAGCACTTCTACTTTTAAAATGTAGTATCGTTACTTGACTTCTTGTGTGTCTGCTCTGGTCTGGTCGAATAATTTACAAACGCACGCCTTTCCCAGAGACCTCCTGGGAAAAACTAAGGTTGTTGCTGGAAGAGGTGTTAGTGGGGCCAGCAGGGGGCACTCACCCTATGGTCCATGTCCATATGCCCCAGTATAGTGACGGGGACACTATACTGTAAACAGGTGCCGTCCTTCGGATGAGATGTAAAACCGAGTTCCTGACTCTCTGTGGTCATTAAAAATCCCAGGGCATTTCTCGAAAAGAGTAGGGGTGTTACCCCGGTGTCCTGGCCAAATTTCCCATTGGCCCTTACCGATCATGGCCTCCTAATAATCCCTTCATTACTCTGCTCTCCTCCCCAATAATAGCTGATGTGTGGTGAGCGTTCTGGCGCACTATGGCTGCCGTTGCATTATCCAGGTGGATGCTGCACATTGGTGGTGGTGGAGGGGAGTCCCCATTACCTGTAAAGCACTTTGAGTTGAGTGTCCAGGAAAGCGCTATATAAGTGTAACCAATTATTATAATAACTATCATTAAATTAAAAGCATTATTTTCAAAACAAAGATGTTTACTTTTCGCTGTACAGTGAAGTTATTATTACTACCACCTCTACAATGACCGTGAAACGTACAATTAACATTCCAGTTTTTACCACCTGCGCCGGTGCAGCATTTGTAGCTGCCGTGGACAAATAATTCCGCATCCCCTGTTTGAACAACATTTCCCAGGCTTCACATCTGTTTTGCACACGGTTTTGACTTTACAGGGTGTGGCTGCCTTGAAACACAAAAGTTTACTTTGCTGGCCTCTGACTAGCTCTGTAGATCGTCGCCCTCCATCACGCTGCTTAATTCTTCGTGTTGGAGCGAAGCTGAATCGGCTCAACTCTCGGTAAGTTTACAAGGTGTACTATTTCTAATAAACGAGCCTTTCCCTTTTCTCTTTATTTTCACCAAGAAAAGAAGCGTTTTCGAAACTGAAAATGAGTGAGTTATACATTTAGAAAACTTGAATTTGGTGAACTGCACCTGCACTTGAAGGAAAAGTGCGTTCTGTTAAGGATGCCTGTAGAGAAACGATAGTACCCATATGATACCAGTGGAGTTTGACGTTATTGAATTAATATCCTGTAAATGCTCCAGTGATTAAACACAGCGGTGCAGTACACTGTTCATACGTGACAAAATGAGACTGACATGATCACAGCGAGCTCGTTTGCAGTGATTCAAGTTCAAGTTAAAATCGAGCTACGGAAAAGAGATTTAATAGATAACTACTTTGTGCTGTTTTGATTAATTAAAACCAATGTACTAAAATATAGAGTTGTGTATTTTTGTTGTTGCTTATCTTTATTTTTTAACTAGGTAACGTGTGCCTGAGCAACTGGACGATACATCAGCGAAATGGTGAGGCAACTTTTTAAAAAGTTTTATTGAGGTGCGAAGACAGTAGTTTGTATGCAGGACGCTTAAACTGTAAAGCAGTCGACATTATTTGATGCTTTAATAATGTACCAACCCACTGGGGATGAACAGAATTTTTGGCTGATTGATTCCTTGGCTAAACCATATCTTTTCATCTCTGAATAAATGTAGTTTCTTTAAAATTGTATGGTAGAGATTGATTAATAAATTATCTTGTCTGTGACTGTATAGGGAAACTGTACAGCTGGGATGGATGTTGGAGAAATCAAATTGGGTTCTTTGCAATTTGACTGTAGTATGTTGATTTCTTTAAAACATGGCATTTTTCTGATTAACTAACTGTATGTGTATCATAAAGTGATTTATCAAGCAAAACCCATTCTGTCCCCAGTTGTAGAATCTCCTCTTGTGAAGTTGGGATACACTGGGATGCCCTCAAATGAGTAAACGTATTCATCATTTCCTGTAGCCTGTTTTTTTGGTGGTGATGGATATCTTTTCAGCATTGCAAATCAGCAGCCTTTTCCTAGAGGGAAGAAAGATAGCACTTCTCGCTGAGACAGACCACTCACTCTTGATCTGTACTGTGCCTCGTTTCCTCTGTAAGACTAGACATTTCTATGTGTATAAAAAATGTTCAAAATATGATGCTCTAAGAGGTGGAGGCACTAAGAAGGAGCTAAAAACAGTTTGATACCCTGAATTTTAAAAACTCATCACTAAATGTGTGCACATTTCTAACGGTTTATAAATTTATTTTTATCCTTTTGGTGGAGTCAGCTTCCTATTTGGCCATAATGATTTGAAGGCTGTGCTTGGAGTGTGTGTGACTCATTTGCGTGGGCTGTCTGCCACATAGGGTGGCGCCAATTTACTCAGCTTTCCAGCACTTTCCACGTGAACAGTTGGGATTACTTATCTCATTACTCTGTGCGGAAGAGTCTCTAATGTAAACACTCTCCCTGGAAACGCAGGGCTGGGTCTTCTGCCTCATTTTCATGACATGTTAATTTGCTGCACAAACAGCGAATGAGGAATGGAAAAATAACTCCCCAGCGTCTTGCAGTGCAGTGTAAGATGAAGCGTTCCATGAAATCTCACCTGAAACCTGGAAAATGCCACAAACAAAACATTGCTTCCCAAAATCAAAAACGTTCTTAAAAGTCTTTTAAGTTTATAATAAAAACATTAGACATGGTATTGCCTTGAAAGGCATGTCTCTTTGAAATTAATCAAATAGATTTCATATTTTTGTTAGAGGTAAAACTGCAGACAAATGTGAATACTAATTGTAGACAATCGCAGAGTATCACACGCAGGTAGTAAGCTAGGGAAAATAGAAAAGTGATCTGCAAGAGGGTTTTTATGAAAAGGTTTTCGGTGTTTACACCTGCCTTGCGACTTTCAGAATTGGAAGCTGTGGGAATGCCATAGTAGTTAAAGCTTTTAATAAGTTAATAGCTTTTAATAATTAATAGTTAAAAGCAATAATTAGAACCAGAGCTATAAGCTTTGAATCGAAATCAAAGACTGTTTATAATTGTACAATGCCCAACTAACATTTCATTTAGAATTCTGTGTTGTACATCATTTTTGGTCACCGTGTTATAAAAAATTGAAATTTCTGCTCTGAAATCAGCCCATCGAAGAGCAACCTGATAAAGATAAATTCCTGAACTTGAAGGAGTGTCTTACACTGACAGGCAGAAAAAAAATGAAGACTTCAAGGGGACCTGATTGAAGTATTCAGAAATTTCTAAGGCATTGATAACAACAATGCATTAAGCGTCTTTAGAGTCGAGAGTGGAACGTGATCCAGAGAACACGAGTGGAAACTATGTGGACATGTATTTAAAATGAAGAGTTTGAGGCATTTCTGACAAAGGGATGTGGGAGTATGAAAATAAATGATCCAGTCCTGATGCTGGAGCTGATAATCTAGGTTCTCTCATGAAATGACTGAATGAGATCCTCAGATCCATTAGATACTTACTACAAAATGGTATTGGCTAGATGGGCCAAATGTCTTCCTCTTGTTTGTTTCTTATATAAAGAGGAGATCTGCTGGGTTCCAGCTTGAGCAGAGACTTGTTACATTAAACTAGAATTCTGTTTTAACTGCTCCAGAAATTCTCTTAGATAAACATAGACTACAGTTCAAAGGTTTGGTAAAAGATTTAGAAAAAGAACTGCAGTTGTAAAGTTGTAATTATCTATTTTCACATTTTCTCCTGGGCATTTCTTCAGTTCTCCTCTCTGTATGTCTTCCCCTAGTTTGTTTGTAAAGAGCAAACAGTTGTCGGTTGCAAAATTGAAAGCTTCCACAAAAGGCCCCGCCCGCTTTAGTCATGTGAAAGAACTAAAGGGAAGTGAATCAATGGGAAAACCAGAATGTCATGTTTGGAGTTCAGTGGTCGAGAGCAGTTAGCTATACAGGCACATTTGTAACAACCTGGGGACCTGCTGTAAAAGTGCTATTGGTGTGGTGGCTCAGTGGCTAAGGATCTGTGTCTGTGGCTGAAAGGTTGCTGGTTCGTATCCCACAGCTGCCAGAGGAATCCTACTCCGTTGGGCCCCTGAGCAAGGCCCTTAACCCCAGCTGCTCCAGGGGGGCTGTACAATGGCTGACCCTACGCTCTGACCCCAAGGTTCTCTCCGTGTCTGTGTGTCTCATGGAGAGCAAGCTGGGGTATGTGAAAAGACAAATTCCTAATGCAAGAAATTCTATGTGGCCAATAAAGTGATCTTATCTTATCTATCCAGTGCAGTCTGGGAGTTGAAGGACTTAAGCAGGTTTGATGTGATGAAGCCTGCCTTGTTCTGTGTCAGGTGACGAAGTGGCTCTCATGACCAGCAGTAGCTTGACATCCTGGTGTAGTCAGAAGCTCCATTTTAACACTGATCATGTTGTCATGACCAAGAGTTAGTTGGCCAAACAGTCTTTGTACATGGTGGGTCATGGGATGTGGGCCGCAAGTTGAATTGTGCAGATTTTACAAAGCTTATGTTGTCATTGTGGCTGGTGTGGATTCATTAGAATACTTTGAAAGATGTTTTGAATATACAAATACACATTTTTGCCAGGATACAAGTTGTATTGCAAATTTCCAGACTTGTCTTCATATACCTGTCCGGCATTAAGTCGCATGGCTTCCAAAACTTTGAACACAAACATATTTTAAAAGTAGGAAGATACATCCTTAACAATAGTTATAGGCTTGTACTTCATGGGAGCCTATAAGCTAATTTTCCTTGATGATCTTTAAAAATGAGAAGGGCACATGTTTTAAGTTTAAAAAAAATAATAATTTCTTAAAGATTACTTTAATCTGCCCTCAATCAATGGAATTGACCAGGGAAGATAATGCCATCAGGTATGATCTCTTAAGATATGCTAAAACTGTATTTTCTGATTGTGCTGATAGTGTTTCTAATTTAAGTTAAAGTGGGTCGAAGCCCCTTAGTTTATCATATGGCCTTTTAGAGTAATATTATTTTTAGTCTTATGAAAATTGGTGAAATGATGTAGGTTTAAGAGCATATTATGTTTTTTATCAATTAAAGTAAAACGACGATTTCTGACAAGCTGATACAATAGCTAAATTTAAAATACTTAATTATTGCATTATCAGAAGTATTTTTACCGGGACCTTAGATTGCAGATTCATTTCATTCCACCAAGCACCTGCTGTTCCCTGATCCTTTCGGTGTCATTATAGTTCACTTTAAGGGTAGTTGCATTACAGTCATACAATGTTACCACATGTACTGTTACTGCAGCTTGTGTTACAACAAACTTGTGTGGTCAAGTTGATTAAGAGATGTTAATGACCTGTCGCATTCAGAGGAGAGACGTCTGTTTGTTTGTTTTTTTGACTGGCACAACCCAAAGCAAGTCATGCCTCATGAGCTTTGTGTATTAGGTTCTGCATATTACAACTGCCTTTGAAGTATCAAACGTACTACCTGTCTGGCTGAATAAAATAAGTAGAGTGAGATAATGGTCAACACACATTAACAGTGCCTTAATCAGTCACGTCTTTTTAACTTAAAAAAACTCACAGTTGCTTCTTTCTTAAATGGTTGATATCTACTTTGACTCCTGTTGCAGTGTGACATTTTAGTTAAATTTTTTGGATGTTTTACAAGGGGAACGATACTTTATGATAAACGATGGAAGAAACGTTTCAAGTTGTAAAGTAAATCCCCTAAATTACTGACCACAGTTCCCCTTCCTCCACACCCTAAATAGTACAGCCTAAGATATTCGACAAAAGGCAAAAGAAAAGTACAGGCAATCAGCTTCAAAAAGAAAGCCAAAAGCAAAAATGAAACAGTAACAGAAAAATCAAAAGGAACATACATTAACTAAAAGGGAATAATGGTAAGTAGAGTAAAAAGTAAGAATGTACAAAGGCAGCAACATACTGTAGCACTCAGTTGCTTATGGTTGTGACATGTAGGATACATCTTCAGAGTGTGATAAAAAAATCTGAAATTGGCTTAGTCTGCAGTATGCATTTATATACTGTTCTTATACTTCTTTGTGCTAGTTTTCAGTATCTTATTCCTCGTTCTTTGATGGAAGCAGCTTTGAGTGTATTCAAGATATTGGGTTTCCTGACAGCTGATAAGATTTCAATTGGATTCCAGGCAGTTGATTGAGTCCTGCAGGGCAGATTGTATCTGCAAACGGGTCTAACACGGCATCTCTTTTGCATGTGTTTTTTCTGTAAGCATTAAAAGATCATTTCTTGTTGATCTGAACAAATGCCCTGTAGCTGTATAAGACTGCTGTTGGTCATTGTCAGTGTAATTAAATTACTTGACTGAATGCACTATGTTCTTGTTTAGTTGTCCGTTGACTTAATAAAAACCTATCTGCCTTGAATTCTACTCCTTCCTTTGCTTTTCCTTTGAACGTATTGGTGCAAATGATTACAAAAATACAAAGTTTGGGGTTAATCCATGAACAAATTGAACTGGCTTAAATTCACACACACGCATTTGCATACTAGTTGGTAATTACATGTTCTAATCAATGTAATTTAGTTTCAAGCATCTTAATTCTTACAAAAACTCAAAATACTGAGTATGTAATGTATGTCTGTCTTAAGGTTTGGTATAGTCTGAGTGCTCAAGCACTAAAGCACACTTGTTTCTTCTGTGTTCGTCAGTGTTAACCTATTTCTGAAGGAGTACATGTTCATCTCAGTACTTATTGTTTTTATTAGTACTTATTCGGCAGCCAGAATCCTGACCATGTCCAGTACTAGAGTTCACATTACTCCTATCCTGGAGTCCTTGCACTGGCTTCCTGTCAAATTCCATGTGGACTTTAAAATCCTCATACTCGCTTATAAGGCTTTGCAAGGCTTGGCACCTCAGTGCCTGTCTGAACTATTATCGCCCTACTCCCCACCTCGCAACCTTCTCTCTTCTAATTCTGGTCTCCTAACATCCCCAACCCTGTCTACATTGTATGGGTAACAGGGCCTTCTCCTGTTATGCCCCCAGGCTCTGGAACTCTCTCCCCAAGGATATCAGAAAGTCACCTTCTCTAAACTCCCTCAAATCCAGACAAAACCTTCTTCTTTAGAAGACCCTTCACTCAACTGTTTTCAGTCTTTACCCATCTGCTCCTACAATACAATTAGCTTCTGAAACCAAATGGGCTGAGTTGGCCAGAGGGCCTCGCTGGGTTTTCTATCCATTCTTGTGGAGAGCCTCTTGTGTAACACTCCTCTGTACATATCTCTGTGAGGAATCCATTATTATTTTTAGATGTTATGTATGCAGTGCTGGAGCTGATGGCTTGAGAGGAACTACAGGAATAATCTACTATTTCTTTACTTTTGAAGTCTAAATAATAATAATTGCTTACACTTATATAGTGCTTTTCTGGACACTCCACTCAACGCGCTTTACAGGTAATGGGGACT
Organism: Lepisosteus oculatus; assembly: GCF_040954835.1. Taxonomy (NCBI): domain Eukaryota; kingdom Metazoa; phylum Chordata; class Actinopteri; order Semionotiformes; family Lepisosteidae; genus Lepisosteus; species Lepisosteus oculatus. Next base: position 10,789,159 of record NC_090696.1, read on the forward strand.
CCCCTCCACCACAGCACCACCACCTGGAAGATGCAACGGCCAGAACGCTCACCACACATCAGCTATCAGTGGGGAGGAGAGCAGAGCAATATAGCCAGTTCAGAGATGGGGATTATTAGGAGGCCATGATTTGTAAGGGCCAATGGGAAATTTGGCCAGGACGCCGGGGTTACACCCCTACTCTTTTCAAGAAATGCCCTGGGATTTTTAATGACCACTGAGAGTCAGGACCTCGGTTTTACGTCTCATCCGAAGGACGGCGCCTGTTTACAGTATAGTGTCCCCATCACTATACTGGGGCATTACACTGGGACATTATACTGGGACCCACACGGACGCAGGGTGAGCGCCCCCTGCTGGCCCCACTAACACCTCTTCCAGCAGCAACCTTAGTTTTTCCCAGGAGGTCTCTTATCCAGGTACTGACCAGGCTCACATCTGCATAGCTTCAGTGGGCTGCCAGTTGTGAGTTGCAGGGTGATATGGCTGCTGTTAAAATACTGTTATTGTGAGTATTCAATATTGTGTCTTAGTGCATTCTTCAGGAATGTACGGGTTTCCATCTTGACAGCAACACAATGGAAACACAACTGCCTGACATCACACACACAAAAAAATTTTTTCCATGTCCATGTTAGTTTTGACCTCTGCTGTAGATTCTATTCAGACTGTAAGATTGGCCAATAGACTTTTCCAAGTCAGTGCTTGTGTGAGTTTTGCAATACTATGTTTAAGGATTGGTATTTCTTCTGAAATGTATGTGCCCTACCCTGTATGTGTGTTCTTTTAAATTCCAGACTGATTCCCCAGTATCTGAAAATCTTTGGTTGTTAACAAGTCATTTTCACACACAATAGTTTTTTTTTTCCAGATGTGGTATTCCAGTGGAACCTGTTTTGCTTGTGCAATGTTTCTGATACCTTTGTGTAAGTCAGTCCAGGTCAGAGAGAGGAAAGAGGCACCATAGTACTTATTTTTATGGATTTTATGGTATTAGGGTGCCTGGCTACTGTTTTCAGTGGTGCCAGGCAGAGACTGAATCCACAGGCACAAGTTTTATCACTGCCTGGGTCAAACCGCATGAAGCAAGCAATGCAATATTTGTATTTCCACAGTCACAGTTTATATTTATACAAATGTATGTATTTTATATATTTTAAATGTATATAAAAGTAAAAAACTGTTTATGCTGATTTTAAGATTAGTATCGTACTCTTCTGTCAAGTTCAGTGTAAAAGTTAATATCTTGGTGTTTATAGACTTTTCTGAGCTTGGGAATATTCTTGATTGTTGATCAAGAAATGTGTAATTTTATTTGCCATATAATAAAACTGTAGAAATAAGCTTTATAATTAGTGAGTGCTTTTCCAAGTTTGTTGTTTTGTTTAAAACGTTGTTTACTAGAAGAAAGCTGTCAGCCCTTGACAACAGAATTCCAAATTCAGAAAATTATATTTCTAAATTTGGATGATTTCCTTCCTACAGTAGCTGCTGCTGAACAGAGTCCTCTTTTTTTACATTAAACTTAAATCTATTATAGAACAATATATGCTTGGGACTGTCTCATTTCTCTGAGGAATGAAGGATATATATTTTTCTTTATATATTCAACACACTTTTACAATGTTCAACTATTTGCATTTTTTTAAAGGACACTTATTTTGACGTTTTAGAAAAAAAAAGCCAAAGAAGTGGGCGTAATGCATCCTGTTTATGAATGTTGTGCCACTGGGGTTAATTATATACACCGTATATTTAGCTTGTCATGTTTAAATTTCCATCTCAAATTCGTGCATTTTTTGTGCAAATTTGTGTAATAGCCTTGACCTTTACTACCTGCTTTTCCTTTTCTCCCCCTGTTATTGATATCTCTCTCAGAATCAACATTTTTAGTTCCAGGACACATAGTGGGGTGTTCTGTTAAAGAATACAAAAAATGTAACCTTTAGAATTAACCTCCTGTTACATAAACATGTTCCTTTACAAATCACGGAACGATAACTTAAATCCTTCTTGGTCTGTGACGGCTGAAATCAATGCCTGACTTTATTCTTTAAACGTGTGGATTAGCGTTTTTCCATGTGGAGGTGGTTGTTCTCCCTATTCTCCATGCAAAAAGTTTGTAAATTACAGAAGAGGTTATTCTGCCAGCTAGGATCTCAGCAATAAAATATCCATAATGAGTTTGTCACTGAATCAAATATTCTTCAGAAAGCCTTGGAGGTAAAAGTGCATCATTAGTAGCAAGTATTTAGTATTTAATTTCTGTTCTGTGCTTCATCTCTTGTTCATAACATACAGATTTTTATTCCTAAAACAGTTAAAATGTTTTGATAGATCCAAAGTCTAATCCAGTTATAAATACCTGAGTTCAATTCAATATCCTTTATTAATCCCTAGAGGGGCAATTTAAGCAGCAAGTGGTTCAACTTAAAACCCATAACAATAAAAACATATTGCTAACAAAAAAGTTTATACATGAATAAAAACAGCAAATGAGCCATAAAAGTGATTGAAAGTAATAGTGTGTAATATTTAAGAAGGTATTAAAGTACATGCACGTTTGTAGAGGGTGGTCTGTTCAATATACATCATATTGATAAGACTTGTTTACAGTTGTTGTATAGAAGCTTGATGGCCTCTAGAACAAAGGTAAATTTCCTTTTATTTGCCTTATTCTGTGAACAGCAAAACTGTTCTGAAGAAAGGAAATGTTTGTAAAAGAGCCCTGTTTGAGCACGGCTGTGAATTTTCCAGAACTTAATTTTCTTGTATTCAGGAAATGCTTTTGGTTTTTGTGGAAAAAGTTGGAAGCTGCCTCCTCATGATGAGAATTTAAAGCTCCATGAGAGGAAATACAGACCAATTCCATTGAAGGTGTGCACAGCAAAGGCTGTTTAGTACAAGAGCGTTTCTTTTGAAGGCGCATGTCAGAGTGTATATATAGATCTCATAATCTGGGCAACCATATTATTAAATCAGGTGGGTAGCTGCATCAGCATGCGTAGGCTGAAAAGGAACAAGTAATAGGTTTATTCCATGCTGGAAAAAAAGAAAAGAGAAAACACAACGTTTCGGCCTTGGAGCCTTCTTCAGGTGTCACCTGAAGAAGGCTCCACGGCCGAAATGTTGTGTTTTCTCTCTTCTTTTTTTCCAGCATGGAATAAACCTATTACTTGTTCCATATTATGAAATGCAGTCAGCACAACACTGTACACACGTAAATGCTCAAACATGTTGGCTATGTGTCATCAGAACAATTAGAGGCTGTTTATATGCGTCCTTTTGCGTGTGCTGTAAGTATACATAATTGTTTTTACAGGCTGCAAAAGGCACTGTGAAGCCCTATCCCAAATTTGATGCTAATGCAGATGCCACGACTCTGTACAAGGCGATGAAAGGACTGGGTAAGTTTCATCTTCTGTGTAGACTGTGTTCTAGTTTTTTCACAAAATATCTGAAGGCATATTTTTTCTACCATGTTTACTTTTAGTGTTAATGTCTTCTTAAAGCAGCTTAGTAATAATCCCTGGGCATGTTCCTCTGTTCTAATATTTACTTTTGTAGTTCAAATAAAATGGAAAAAAGACACCAGGTAATTTTCAGCAGGAAAATATACTAATTATATTTGTATGGTGCTCTTCATCGCAAACAACCCCACACTGCTTTGTGCTTTGCACATAGGAGTACATTTTATCCACAACTGAACTACAGTACTCAACTAAGTGGTGCCATTGTATACAGCAGCCTCACTACACAGCAGATCAGTAGAGCACAGAAAAATGACTTGACCAATTGTTCAGGGGGTACTTTGGTTAGGTCAAGGAGTTAGGTCAAGTCCAAAGTGCAATTAGTCTGGATACTGGTGAACACCCCTATTGCCTACAAATAATACCATGAGATGTTTAATGGCTATGTAGTCAGGATTTTGGCTGAATGTTGCATTGCATGACAACATGCTTGGGCATTAGTCCCAGTTATTCTACACCGGAGGGAAGATTGCTATCTACTGTACTTGTCCACCGGCACCACCTACTGATTTTCTTTAGAGGTTTCTCATCCCAGTACTAGCAAGGCCCACCCTTGTTCCATGAGAAGTTCAGACTGCTCTTCAAACCAGTAGTACTGCTGTTATGTATGTCATATGATTGACCCAGATTTATTACATAATGTCATTTTTAGATTGTAAGAAAACTAAAGGAATAGTAGATGTAATTTACTTGCTGACGGATTGTGAGGAAGCAGTGTGAACCCTAAACATAGCTAGTGTCCTTTTATGAGGTTATCCATCATTCAGGAGAATAGCTCTGCTATGAATGCCTAACAGGACTTGTGTTCTCTCTTCTTACAGTAAGTCTCTTAAGGTGATGTGAGTAAAAATCTTTGTCAAAGCCTTTAAGTATTTTAAAGCCTGTGTGTGACATATAAAAAAAAAACCTTGTTTGAACTGATTCCAGAGCAGTGATATACATTTTTTAACAGGCAACCAAAACTGCTCAATACTGTCAGTGATGACTGTGTAATTGAACAGTTGAATTGCAGGGTAAGGAGTGTAAGGTCTTGCTTTTTTTGTTTTCCTACCGAGGAGGATGTTGGCAGATATAAATAAATACCTCAAACCATTTCAACAGTAGCTTTCTCACAACTGGAACAGCCAATGCTGTAGCCTTGGTTGTCTGCTCTCAACATTTCAGTACCAGGGGCTGTCCTCATAATTACTGTATAGGTCAATTATTCTGACACCTGGCTCTTCAAGATAAGAACTTCATGTTAAAGGGGAACTGCAAGGCTATTTTTATATTTCGGGGTTAGAAAGAATCAACATTGTGAGTGCATCTCAAACCACAATGAAAGTAAAATGTGCACAGTAACTTGTAAAACCTCCAACTTACATCACAAAAGACAAAATTTCCAGGTATGCGCAGCGCCATGTTCTGCAATTCAGAACAAACTTCCAGTGACCTGTTGCAGCCTTATTACATTGTAAAGAAGCAGGCTTGTGAACAACTCTTTTAATCCAATAGAAATAGTGCTTTCGACTTCAAAAGGGCTTTGCCGACATCAACAACTTGTTAACTCTGACTGTAGATCATGTTGGAACATTTCTGCGGTGAAGTGGCTGCTGCACAACCTGTGTTATTCGCTTATACATCACATTACATCAGTGATTACACTGACTAGTGAGCAGGAAGGGCTGCATCATGTCACAATTCTCGCAAACTCTCAACATTATAGCAACCGTCAAGAATTTTCCCAAAGTTCACAATTTTGTGCTTAATTAAGAAGTTGTGAAAGTTTGTGATACCGGCAATTAGTTTATTTTGTTGGAGACTTAAAAGCTGCTCTGAGAAATTTGGACTGCAGTTCCCCTTTAACTGCCCTGTCCCATTGGTAAGCCTTAAAGCTGCTCCAAAGCAGCTTTTGGCCACAATTGTATGTTTATTGACTTTACAGATATGACCTTGGAAATTCAGTGTTCACTTCCTCCAGAACAAACAGGCATGAGAATCAGTTTGGCAGACAGGTCACGCATGTTAACTTGCAGACACTCGAGGCCTAGCTTAGGTGTAATGATTCATTGTTTTAATTTAAATTTGTGAAATATGTGAAATTCATCTGTCTTTAAAGATTTTTAAACTTTTTAAATCATTGTAGCTATATAGTGTAGGTCCTTTTACAGAACTGTTGTTTCTACCGTTGGTTTTCAGTACTGATCTTCGGTACAGAGGCACATCACTACAGGAATTTGAATCCAAGTACACTTTGATGTAAACAACTTGCCTGTTGCTTTTCATTTTCTTAATACATGACTTCATTTTTTTTCTCTTTTGACCTGATAGAGTTGAATTCTTGTTTGCTGGGTTTACATATATTGAATTATTGAGCAGTATAATTCAGTATAATACACAATATACAGATTTCCTTTACGTTTTAAGAGCTGAAAAGAGAAGTCTTCAAAAAGAAAAATTGAAATATATTAGCTGCGATTAGGTTGGAATAAAAACCAGGAGAGACAGAGTACCCCATAGGATCCTAGAATAGGATCACTCACGTTGGTGAATCACTAAGATATCTTTTGGAACTTTTTGGGTTAACTTTTTGTGCTCGCCCTTGGCTTGTCTTAGTTATACGTTGCTATTTTTCTCAGCCAATCACCATACATGTGAAGCAGAATAACTGTAAGTGTGATCTAATCAGTGGAAACATTTGCTCATGTTTGGAGATGTAGTCCAGCTGCTAACAGCTGTAGCCAGACGTACCACAAGTGTATACCATTCATTATGATGGAAACTCGAGGCAGCTGCACAGCTTTCACTGACTAACGTTTTCCTCTGGACAAAGTATCTGTGAGCTTGAGGATGGCTTGTGCATTTTTTGTCCACGGGAAGTACTGCGAGTGAGTACAAAACTCTGATGGGCACTAATGCAGTAGAAGTCAGTGCAACGTACTGTACATACACACAATTTTGCAGGCAAATGTTTTTGTAGGCTTAAAACAGGAAAGCTTTTTACTGGTTTGTAATGCAGGCAATGTCAGACCATCGCTATCAGTAAGTGAAAGTTCTAAACTTAAATTATGTACTTGTATGATCCAAAACAGATTTAAATTCTCAGATACTTAAGTAAAATATTAAACGTGTACAGTTTTTAAAACAAATTGCTGTTATAAACGACAATGCTATTTTTGTTTTTTTACTTTAAACAATTTTTTTTGAACACATCTCTGTTCCCATTCTGAGTCCAGAAGGTGCCTGTTATCTACGTGTTCTTACGTAGATTACCATTGGGTCACCATTGGTTTCCCAATGTGACCCAATGTGTGTTTCCATATATGATGACTGTACACTGTCTGCAGGTTTTCATCCCCAGCTTAGATTTGAACTACTTGGATCCTTATTGTGTTGCCTGGACCAATTTATACTTATAAACCCTGCTTGACTGTGGCCCTCCAGGATCAGGATAGGACAGCTGATGCATACTTTGTACTCAATAATTCCCCACCTATCACCCTCTGAGACTATATCCTCTGTACTTGCAGACTCATTCCATTTGCACACATTTTCACCTGCCTTGCCCATTTTCAGATTCTCTTTCTCTTGGTCTGCTGACTCACTTCCCTTTGCTTCACAGTTCTGCTCCCTTTCTCTTTCTCCCTCATATCTGAAGAATGCCTCAGTGTGTTTTTTCTGCTTCTGAAACCTCTGCTTGTCCCCGTCTTAAGGACTGTTAAATTGTATCAGAACTACAGAGGCTTCAATGTATCTAAAGTTAAATGTATCCATATATGACTGTATAAAGTGGCACTCTAGATATTTAACTGTCAGATGCCTTTTGCTTTGGAAGACAAAATGAGATGGTGCAATGAGCATGGAAAAACGTCCAGTCATTTGGAAACCGTGAATGGCCCATCCGCTGCTCTTTATCTGAACCTGGCAGACATACTTGAAATGCAAATGGGCTAATCTCTGTATTGAGCTGTTGAAGCCTTTCATTTCATTTGTGTCATTCAGCAGCCCCGTGGGGTGGTTAGGTTATGCTAAATGGGCAGTCTACCACAGCATTTTCCTCAAGTTTTAGACGTTAATTTCCAGATAAATCAAACAAATGACCTCAAAATATGAGCAGGTGGTTTGAGTGGACCATAAAACTCAAATCCAAGTAGGAACTATTGTAAATTTAGACTTGCTTGCAGTTTTCAGGTTAATTAAATCCTAGAAGTGTCACAGGTACACGCACAATTTCTCAATTTATACCTTCTAAATTAATTTGCCTTGAATACCTGGCACAATACATTAACATAATAATACACTTTATTTTAAGTAGTGCCTTTAATGGTGGCTTCTCAAAGCGCTTTACAGAATAAATGCAGCAATAAAAAAATACACATGATATGCATGATGACAATACACGGAGGAGGCAGTAGATGTTGGTACTGAATACAGTAGGAGCAGAGGGGTAAAGAACAGAACCAGTTAAGTAACCAGTTACGTACGTTAACTTAACTGGTTAGGTTATGTAAAGGCTCTTCTAAAGAAGAAGGTTTTGAGTCTGGATTTGAAGGAGTTTAGAGAAGGTGACTCTCTGGTACCCTTGGGAGAGAGTTCCAGAGCTTCGGGGCAAAGAAGGCCCTGTCACCCATAGAGTGTAGACGGGCTTGAACATATAAAACAACTGTTGATTTTTTTATTTTACTTTTTTCATTTTACCACATTGGCACCACTGGGCCTCTATTCAGGTGAATGTATTTAAATTTTGTTATTCAGGTACGGATGAGGATACTATCTTGCAGCTCCTGACAGCTCGGAGCAATGCTCAGCGACAGCAGATTGCCGCAGCCTACAAGACCCTGTATGGAAAGGTACAGAGCTTCCTTTGGCTGCGAATATGTTCTGAACATTAGCTTGCTGTTGTGGCTCTGAGTATTAGTCCCTTCAGGACTGGATCTGTCAGAACTACAGAAATGAAACTAAAATCTGGCAACATACAGCTCTGCAAACATCTCATTTTCTTATCTACTGTTTCTAGAACCTGTGATACTTTAATAGCTGTAACATGGCTTAATTCACTTTATTTATCAATAAAGCAAAAATATCCGTCCTCAACCATGGAGGCCATTTAGTTCTGTTGCTCTGCAGTCCCATGGCCAGTAACTGGGAACAAGCCTTCTGAGGATAAATCCTTTTGATCCTCCTAAATTGAAAGGGACAATTAAGAGTGGCCTATCAAGTCTAACCTGTGTGTATCGAAAAGTCATATAAGTGTGGTGGGAGTGCAGGTAGACTCCACCCAGACAGATGATCTATCTAGCTTTAATTTTTTTTTTCCATTGTATTTATATTTCTACTCGGAATCTGTGAGGCAGTAGTGCTGATTACTGTCAGTCACACCCTATTATTGTTAATATCGCACATCAAACTAGCCCTTTTAAAAATTGTTGTCATGAATTTGTCTTGTGTAATGTGTGCTTTTCTGAAATAGAAAGTACATTGTTTACCCTTTCCTATTTTATTTTGTTAGGACCTAATTGAAGATTTGAAATCTGAACTAGGTGGGAAGTTTGAAACGGTTATCGTTGGTCTAATGACTCCACCAACTCTCTACGATGTTCAAGAACTCAGAAATGCCATAAAGGTAAGCGGCACGTAATTTCCTTTTGGAAAATTCATCTTCAGAGTATTTCTATTTTCTTCAAAGTTTATGCACCTTAGGAGAAAACGTGTAACTCTGGCTTTGAGACTGTGATAGGTGAAAAAGATTGTTTCAGTTCTTTTAAAAAATACCAAAACTTCTATTTAACCCTGTTCTACACTTTGAAATAAACATCCACGTTTTCAGAGAAACTGCAAAAGATAGTCCTCGTTCAGTGTGAAATTTGCTTCTCTGAATGCTTTTCACCAGCAGCGTTCTCGAAAGGGCAATTTAGAACAGCAATGGATAAGTAAGAAAGGTCTCGGCAGCATTTTAAAAATATGGCCAAGAGATTTTAACTTTTTTTTCGGCAAAAATGTTTTGGTAATATAAAAAATCCAATTTTAAGCACAGCTACTAAAAAAAAAAACCAACAGAGACTGGAAGAGCTCTTTATGAAGTCCAGTGAGATTTGTTAGGGGGGTGTTCACCCACACCTTTTGTATTCCTTCCAGAAAACATTACCTTTGCATGGTGCTATGTTTTGTGAGTGTATCACTCAGTACTGTATATCATATCTTATTTGGGCATGAGGCGAATCTCGCACTTCACACTCTAACATTAATGATTTTTGGTTTCTGCCTTTGTAATTTAAAAAATGCTCAGAAATCATCCAAGCAGTTTGTTGTAGAATTTTGTAGAAAGTTGTAGAATACCTACCAATCACAAATACTATTAACAACACGGCTTTTCTATTAAAGTTCAGTGTCACACTGTACAAGTAAATGAGAGTAAGTGTAGTAGCAAATAGCTGCATCATTAATTCAGGTGCACTGAATAGCAAGGACTACAGCTGGCAAATGTCGGCCATTATAAATGTGAAAGGGGAGTTGAAAGGCACTGTATTTGTCACTTGAAAGTATGTAAATCATGTAATTTCTTTAGACTGAATTACAATAACAGCCATTATGAAAAGACTGGTTGTTGCCTGCAGTGGATATGTGGCCAGATGCCCAGGTATTTGGCAACTGTTTTGGCTAATAGCTTCCTTGTCTGTAACTTTTCTTTGGTTCTATAAGACATTTTCCCTCCAAAACGTCTCTCATATTTTATGTTTCCACAAAAATAAGAGGTATTGGATCAACCTAATCAGCCACTTATGATAAACAAATTGCTTGAAAACGGAACATCATTTTTGAAAATATTATTCCTTTTGGATGAGCAAATGCTTAGTGGTTGCTTTAGGTACTCACTTGACTTTGGATTTGCGTTTCTTGTACCATAGCCTTCTTTCTGAAGCCTGTTTACCAACTGAGAATTTTTGATTCAGTTTGCTAGAAGCTACTTTCTTCTTATCACTAATTGAAAAAAAGAAACACCTCTGTGGATTGGAACAAGATTGAAAAGGCAGGAAAATCACATCTTGCAATTAGGTTTTTTTGACTAGGTTCCTTTTGCGCTTGACTTAAACGCAAAGAATGAAAAATGAGATGCTCAGCAATGCAGATATTCACAAAATATTTTAAAGAGATCTTCAGTAATTTACGCTTGCTTGTCTCCAGTGCGCTGCTGCCTTCGTGGATTGAAAATAAAACAAAGTTGCGCACAGTTTCTGGAGTATACAGTATCTCCAGGGCTTTTCTGTGGTGGTTCTATTTGTAATTACCAGGCAGTAAGTAAATCCTTAAATAATGATTATAGGGATGAAAACTGAGGGTTTTCATTACTGGAAGCTCTGTGGGGCACTTTCTAACTGCAGTCATTTTCCTCAGGGTGCTGGGACTGATGAGAAGGTGCTAATAGAGATACTGGCCTCCAGGACTGCAAAGCAGGTCAAAGACATCATCGCAACATACAAACAAGGTAAAAGTTGCTCATAGTTAGACCAAAGAAAGGAACCATCTCAATATTTCCCAGTCAGCTGAGCCATAAGCCACAAATGGCACCTCCTCAATCTCAGACATCTGAGAATGGTCTGGCCCACCTACCTTGCCAAGGACAGTCTGTGTCATTTACTGTAGGGCAGGAGTTCTCACTTCTGAGCTGTTGAATGGCTCATTTCTCCAACATATACTGTAAGCAGCTCAGTAAGCTTAAATGAGAATAGATCTGCAAACAGTTTCCTGCTGTTATTCCTCTGAATAGGAAGGAGTGTGTGTGGTCAATGAAGTCAGTTAAATACAGCAGTATATATTTTACTTCATTGTGCCATTGTGTTATTGTGATTTTGACAGTGCTTACTTGGAAAGAAAAGCTTTTGTCATGGCATTCAGCTACAATTAGAAAACTATCTGATCAGCAGTAATCTTGCCCATGCTTAGTCTGCTATGAATTTTACAGTCTTATATCTGATTAAATTCGTACACATCCTGCTTTGTAGCTGGCTATATATCATTTTATTAACTCAGTACAGGTTTAACGTAATGTAGGGCTAATAGGAAGATTTAAGGAAGTTCGCTCAAGTCTTAAAACTGAAAACCTTATCTGCAGTAGCTGTCCAGTGTCCTGAACAATGACTGTATGTTTCAGTCTGTTATTAACACTCCAATTTAACTAATTATCTTAATTGGAGCTATTTAGCAGTTCTTCTCAACTCTTTATGTCATGCAGTTTTAGTACATGACTGGATTTGAACACGTCTCTTGTATAGCACAAGTCCAAATTTTGGTGCTCTCATTTGCAAACTTCGCCAGATCATTTTACATTGTGAAGCAAATTGCTGTGGCAAAGTTTGGGTTTAATGACCATGATCTTCGGCACCACTGCACTGTTCCAGAGTATGATGCTGACCTTGAGGAAGATGTGACTGGAGATACCTCTGGGCATTTCAGGAGGATGTTGGTGGTTCTACTCCAGGTATGCTCTGAACCCGAGCTCATCCGAATTGTAATCTGTATCTCTTCTAACCCAGTGTTGCACATTCCTAGGCTTTTGTGAGCTGATTGTCTTTGTGTCTGTCCTCAGGCAAGCAGGCAGGAGGGAGTCAACGCTGGATGTATTGAAAGTGATGCCAAGGTAAACAGAGTACCCCCTACTGCGGGTGTTTGTATCAGGGGGGTAATTACAGAGTGAAATGTTTTTATACCTGTGTTCCACAGTGTTTTGGTTTGATTTGTCTGAAATTGTGCCACTATGCACCAGTGAGTTCCACTGTACTGTATCCACCCTGCGAATGTAATGCAGAATATCCATCCATTTTCTGAACTGCTTTCTCCAGTAAGAAGGCTGTGGGGGAAAGCTGGAGTCTAACCTGACAAGCAACAGGCACAAGGTGTAATACACCCCGGACAGAACACCAGTCCATCGCCTGGAGCACACTGTCATGAATGTATTCACACTCACACCAGAGCTTTTATTTTATCTACTGAAGCCAGTTAAACACTGCTCCACCCTGCCGCCTGTACCATATACAGTATACTAGAAATGATTGTATTTCTTCAGTTCTCGTCTTGTCCAAATTAAATGGGTGAATTAAAAGTGTAAAAAAAATCTTTTGCAAAGCTTTGTTTGCTCAAAATCACTTTGTTAAACAAATTTGTTTGTGCACGCACAATACACAGTGTTAAAAACAAGGACAAAACTTCAGCTCCAATCAACAATCCCTTTAATTTAGGCTATTTTTTTAAAGCGATGCATTTTTTTTTAAAGATTAATGTCAGAATAACATAAAAGCATAAGCTCTGGTTCTGTCTTGGGGGTGTTTTCTTGATGTAGCTCTGTCCAGACTGAGAAGGATCAGATTTAGTCCTGCAGGGGGAGATGGCTCTATACAGGTCAGATTGGGATGTTCTAAATTAGCTTCTGGTCCGACAGGATCGCCAGTGCTAGCTAAAAGTACAGAACTGGGAGTGAACTGCAAGCCCTCATGGAGTACTGTCATTGAAGACTGAAATTAATTCTGTTGGGCAGCTGCATTTTCCCAGTGAGAGCTCAGCTCCCGGGATACTGAGAAGCGTGCTAAAGCAGATCACGGGTTATGAAGCAGCAGTGGTTTTCAGTCGTATCAGCAGTGTTGTTGCTGGAGGCACTAGTGTGAGGGGAAAATCATTTTTCTTGTCACAAGTTCTACCAATTTGTTTTGCGAGCTGCAGGTAGTTGTTTGAGATCTTCCAAAGTGCTGTACGTCTGTATATCATTTCTTTCATTGGTAAGGGATTAAGGCATCTAAAGGGGACTTTTCCTACAAATTGCACAAACACTGTGCACCTCAATGTGTTTAAGGTAACTGAGGGAACGTATTATAGATTTAAGGATTTAGTCCAGCTCTTAATCCAAGATCTGCTGACTTGTCTTCTTTCTCTGCTAAAGCCCAGGATCCACTCAGTGGGCAAGGGAGCCTTCCTGGGTTCAGCTCCACATCTGAGGAACTCGTTGCCCAAATCCATTAGAAACAGTGCTTAGATGTTCAAAACCCATTTAAAGGCCTATCTTTTTACTATAAAACTTTAAATATTTACACTATATTTATATTAATATCACATACTTTGTGCAGCGGTACACTGCTTAATTTTTTAAAAGGGCTTATAAAATTCTATTACAATAATTAAGATAAATCCACAATCTGCTGATTTGGGCTTTCTTACTGTAGTGAAAGAACAGGCTCCGCACAGTGGGCAATACAGCCTTCTTATGTGCAGCTCCAGATCCATTAGAAACACTGCTGACGTTGTCAAAATCCATTGAAAGACCTACCTTTTCACTCAAGCTTTAAATATTTATATTGCAATAAAAAACACATACTGTGTGATGTTGTACAGTGCTTAGTTTTTGAAAAGGGCTTGTAAAATCTTCTTAAATTGAAATTAGGATGTTGGAATTCAGAGTCTGTTACAGTTGTCAAGCAAAGTAATAATTCCACATGAAAGTTTCCATCTGATTTTCAGTTGCCTCATGCAGCTTCAGATCATTTTAAAAAGCACATTACACATGTGACCCTGCCTCTCAACATGGGGTTCTGAGTCATTTCTTATGGTATTTGCAGTATTAGGATGGTATTATGGTATGGTGTTTCCTATGGTATTAGGAAAATATTAGCCTTTGCTCACTGACTTTGGGGTTTACATGACTAAATGTAATGATTGTTTTGGCTCACTGAGCTTGTTCCAGTCATGGCTCTCCATGCTGCTTTTGTGTTAAGAGTTTTAGCATTTTCTAATTCGGGATGTAAGCAGTTTGTCTGGTCTAGTACAGAACACTGAACACTGCTCCACGCCCAATCTTTAATTTGCTTAGTTCGTACTGCCATCTTGTGGTGAAAGAATTAATCATTTACTGTAAATCATTGTTGGAGGTACTGTAGGAGCTGTATCAGCAGGAACAAGTAGAGTTTGTGGAAAAGTACACTAAAAATGCCCAAGGTTTTTTAGTTGTGTGTGGGGAGTGAGAGAGCAGGAATCTGAGGATGATGAGAAGAAATGAAACCCAGTGTGAAAATGGGGAAAGGATTATTTTTGTGTGCAATACAATAAGCAAAATGAAGCCTGAGTCATTTTAAGAACATACTGTTAGAAAATTCCTAATGTCACATGTAAAACCCAAATTAATTTGAGTGTTAGACTGTTCTTGTGGTTTTGGTTTGCTTTAAAAGCTGTTAAAATGTTTCTGGAATTGGCAAAGGTTTCCTTAATTGTGAAGTTTTACTGCTTAGCATTGCCAAGTGGACTAAATTTAGAATGTAAGGTCTTCCTTTACATACTGGCAGCATCATTAGGAAACTGGTATAAAGATGTAGAGCCAATTTAAGATTTTCTTGGAATTATCAATAAGTAACTTTAAACAGGAGAAGGCAAATAAGCAGCTATATTTTGTCCTGTGAAAATAGGCACGTATTGTGGGCTGTCTTTCCTCTGCTTTTATTACTGCTTTGATCACCAGTTTCACTGCTTAGTTAACTGCATATGATGTCACGAAATTAAGTCGATGAACATTTTTAAATTAAGGGGTCTGAGTGGGGAACTGCATCTGTGTACGCTGGCTGCTAAGGGACAATTCAGGGCTAATTCCACACTATAAGGTAGAACGAAGAAATGTGTTGACCTTTCTTGAGGTGCGAGCTCAGATTTTTAAGAGGCTCGACCAATATGGAACTTTGTCCTGGCCGGGGACAAACCTGATGTTATTTTGCTCCAGACTTTGTTTGCTGCTGGGGAACAAAAATACGGCACTGATGAGGACCAGTTCATCACCATCCTGGGGAACAGGAGCGCCGAACACCTGAGGAAAGGTGAGGAATGGAAGCCCCTGCTCTTCTGGGGGGTGAGGCGAGGGGGGTTATCTTCTGCCACCTGTGGTGATGAAAGATACTGACATGCTTGTGTGTGTTACAATTTCTGTTTTACTATAGAACGGGTTTGTCGTTTCTGTGCCCTCATGGTTGTGCTGCACCTTCTGTTGAAACTCCCTTCTTTTCCTGTAATGATCTCAAAAAGCAGTAATGAATTGAAATAACAGAACTGACTTCCATTGTCTATGGTACTGCTGTTACTTTAATTCCTTTCAGGTTAACTTGTCATTCCCCTGGACGTAGTTGCTTAGTGAAAGATCTTATACAAATTTGTACTTACAACTTGTGCGATTAGATTTCAATTTATGTGTAGGAGCAAGTCTGAATTCTTCATACTTCTGATGACTTTTAAAGACACTTTCCTAATGTAGTGATTATGTTGGGAAACTTAATATCTTGAATTTGAGATTCAATCCATTGCATTTAATAAGCTTCTGAGCTTTCTTGGTAATTCACTAAAGTCACTTAACGCAAGTCCTGTGACGTCATTGCTGAGTCACACGGGAATTTGATGCTTGATAAAAACAATTGAAGTGCAATTTCTGTTATATCCTTTTCAGTGTTTGACCAGTACATGAAACTGTCTGGGTATGAAATTGAAGAAAGCATCAAAAGAGAGACCTCTGGGAGTCTGCAGGGGTTGTTGCTGGCTGTTGGTAAGAACAAGTTTCTGCACAGCACTGTGCAAACTTTATTACACATTTCATACAATGAGTGCCTACCGCAGTTTTCATTCCCTTGAATGTTAAGACATTTGAATGTTGACAATACAGGACTGGCAGGCAACTTTGTTTTTAAGACTCCATAACTTGTAATTTTTACTATAGTTGTGGAAGATTTTTTTGTCTGTAGTTCCGATAGAATTACATTTTTCCTATTCAAGGTTCAAAGATGGGGCAATAATTGCTGTTTGCTCCAAGTTGTCTCGTTGGGTAAAATGTAAGTGCAGGATGCTTTGCTTGGCAAAGCCTGGCTCATATCGGACCTCTGTTTGTAGTCATGTGTATCCAGAAGGCCTCTGAACAGCTGTCTGGGTAGTGTCAGGCTCGGATGGTTTCAAAATGACTCAGAATTCCTTGCTTCATTGCAATTGAACCAATCCAGGCCACCAACTCAGTAGCAGATGGTCAATTCATAGGGTATAAATGAGAAAAATTCTAAAAAGTTCTTAATATTCTTAATTTTGAAGTCTAAGCTTAAAATACTCAACAAGAGCATCATGTAATGATGAAGTTACTAACAGCTGAGGAAGGAATATTTGCAATTTACACAGTCTACCCGTCTAAATTCTCTTGGTATATTGACACATTTGTCATACAATAAAGGACAAAATTGGACAAAATAAATTTGTTTTCCAAGCCATTTGTTTCTCTTGAACTGCAATTATTATGAATAAGAAATAGAGTAGTATTTATTTTCTGTATCCATTAATATACATTTTCCCTTGTAGTCAAATGTGCCAGGAGTGTACCTGCCTATTTTGCGGAAAGTCTCTACTATGCAATGAAGGTAAATACTTTCTAGTTACCTGTATTGATTGTAAGCTGAAATTGAATTAAAAACTTCACATTAATGAATTAGACATTTGTAACTTCATGATCCCAGTATTTTTGATATACTTGGCATTAGTTTAGGATACCTGTAGAAGTGGTATGTTTTTTATGGTTGTATGTGTGTGATTGTAAAAATGATGTGTGCTTAGTGTCTCAAATCTTAAAGGTGGATTCATTATAACTAAAACTGCAAGATGGAGATAATCAGCTTTGTCTTGAAGATAATGAATTCAATTGCAGTCTTAGTTCAAGGAAGACCAGGTAGCAGACAGCCTGAGCCTGGAATTTTTTTAGAAATTTTCCCAACTAGTCTTTCACTAAAGTGGGCTTTAAAAAGATATCATTCAGCACACAGTTTTCTGACTGTGAGCTGCAGGAAAGAAAAGCCAAGATGGGCCCAGTCAGTTATCCATCTGTACAATCTGTACAATCCATCTTCACCACAGGATTCCTCTCCATTAAGCCCTGGACTAAATTTAGGGACAGGAGTATTTTATATATTTGTAGAACTGCTTATGTTTTTTTTTTGTAAATCCACCAGGTGGTGTTTTTTACTCTTTCTGGTTTGGTTGCACTTTTTGTCATGCATTTTGTCTCCTTTCTAACATCAGTTTGGAGAATCAGAGTCACCTGTGAAGTGCTAAATTATGAAAGCATTTCTTCTAAAACTTAAAAAGATTTGCCCCCTATGAGTCCATTAGACTGCGGGACTTAGTGCTTATGGTTATGCTCTGTAGGCATTACCTATGCAGGTATTCAATGAGCAGAGAGGTTGTGTAAGCAGAACTTTAATAGATGGATCATATTCAAAATGGTGTCAGAATGGGCTTAAGTATTTGACTAATCCTTAGATGTCTCTTTAACCTCTAGTGACTCCTATACCTGCTCTAACCGAACACTTTTTTTTTTTCCATTATTCAGGGAGCCGGGACTGATGACAAAACGCTGATGCAGATCATGGTGTCCAGAAGTGAAATAGATATGCTGGATATAAGGGCTCAGTTCAGAAAGATGTTTGCAACATCTCTTCATTCAATGATTCAGGTAAAACAGATTAGCCTAGCTACAAATCTTAAAGTTCAGATAAAGGATGTAGCAGTTTTCCTTGGTATGAGACCTTTACTATATTCAGTTTTATTCATACCATTTATGAAATAAGAACAAAAGGCAAAATGAGTCATGGATTGGTTAATGAATGATGCCATTCTAAACTGCTCTAAACAGCAGAGCAAAGTGTTTGACATAAGAGTTTCAACAAGCACAAGTGTCACATTTATTCATACTTCTTAGTGTTCCTTTACATATAATCCAACAAAGCACACATTCAATAATGTACTGTTCTTCAGGAGTACACTAGTAGCCTCGGGGACTATAGAAGCCTATCAGTACCCAAAGGTACTACTGTAAGTACTGCTGTCAAAGTAATAGTTTACCTTTTAGTGTTGTCAAGAGTCTTTAGTTTAGTCCTGTTAAACTGTTTTACTTTTGGCATTACTTTGCAGATCTCTCCATACAGTTGCACAGTGTGATTCATAGAATTCATGCAAACCTTGCATTTGTCTTTCAGAATGACACTTCTGGGGACTACAGGAAGACCCTCCTCCTCCTCTGTGGGGGTGATGATGCATGAGGAAGCTACTATAATAGTAAATGACACTTAGCAATATTGAAGGCATATCATTGCTTGCACATTGTATGGACCAAAGTGCATAGTACATTTTTGCTCTGTTTCTGTTTTTCATTTTAGTCTGTCTGCAGTGCTTGTTTAGCATTAGATTGTTAAAATATGAAGTCATGTTTTAAGTGTACAAAATGGTTTAAAGCTGCAGACACTCTGCAGTATAAACCATTTGGTTTAGAGGTCATAAACATAGTGAAATGTTTTCCTTTCCGGCACTCTTTTTCAATTCTTCTTTTAAGATACACGTACATGAAATACATTCAGGTTCAGCCCTCCTTCCTCTGTTTCCAACGTTAAATGAAGAAATTAAGTCACTTCTATTCTGAATTGTGGTGCTTCTTGTAGTCGTCATATTAAACTGTATTGGCAATGCAACAAATTAAAAATGTTTTCAATCAGTTGCTGACATTGTGATCCTTGAAAGAAAAGTAGAAAACCGATGGCTATAAGATAGTAAACCTTTACTAATATTGAAAATGTACATGCAAAAAAGAAAAGTACAAATAGTTGTTCTTAAGTCTTATGAACATGTAATTAAAACATACAACTATTTAATGAACCACATTTGCCCTGTTAGTCGAATTTACTTAAAATTAAAATCTTATTAGCTCATACTGGCATTGCACATGACGGCATTTTTCCTGGGATTCCAAAAGAAAACATCTCAAAAATGATATGGGAATAAAGGTATGAGAATGGAGGTGAGTTTTCATTTTGATGTGAGCAGTCTGTTTCTCCAAGGTGTTGAAAACTGTTAATTGCCATTTACCTCTGGACCAGCTGCCATCTGGTTCACCAGCACTAAACTGCATCTTCCATCCCTGTACTGGCCAAAACCAACTTATCTCAGTTTCAGAGATCTGTCCAGATCAGGCTGGTACCCCTGCTGTCACCTGTAGTTCAGTAGTTATTGGGTTTTCTTCTCAGCACTGTTAAGAAGTGAGAGCTCTAATGAAAAGTATTGTCCTTTTTGGATAGATGGCTATTACCAGAGGCCTCCACTTAAAAAAATCAAGATTCACCTATGGTGCATCTTGCTTGAGTTAAAAAAGTCTGAACTGGCCACGCCTGTAACAAATGATTTTCCTGGTTATATCTGTGAATACCAGTAACAAAAATAGCATCTAGTATTAAATGGAGAATTAATTCAGTTTTATGATTATATTGAATCACAAATGGAAGTGGTTTTCGAGGACAAAAGTTAGAGACCGGTTCTCTTTTGTGATCGAGACGTTGATTTGACAACCACACATGACCGTTGTTTCAGTCCATCAGCTAAGACATCGCCACTAGGTGGTGCCATAGAGCCGTGGTCCTAAGAATATTGCTGCATATTCGACTGGAGAGCCATTTTGCAGGCAGAGTAGAAAAGTTGGACCTCTAGTGAAAAGGACAGCTAACTGCTGCAGTGTTTAACACTGAGGCTAGCATTCTCTTCTCATAACTTTACTGTCATTGGAGCATGGTTTTAACTTTTCTGACAAACACCTGCACACAACATTTAGAAACAAATTCTAAATGTGTGTGCCACTTCACAGATCTGCAGGGCAGATTAACGTTGGCCCAAATTAAACTGAAATGAATTAATAAAATTAAAACAGGATTTCTACCCTATATTATGTCACAGGAAGATTTTTAGAATACAGTTCAAGTGACTTGTTTTTTTGGTTATTAACTACAGTACTTGTTAGATTGATCTAGCTTCTTTTCAAACCTTTAATTTAATTTTTAAAGCCCTGCTTCTTCAGAATCAAAATTTAGCAGTGTGAATCAGTAAACAGTAGCAAATGGTAGGGATTATAATACGATTATGACGTGAGTTAGCTACAAATTAGAATGATGGCTCTGGATTCTCTGGAAGTTAGATGTGATGCTGTACTTACAAAATATATGTTTTAACTAATCCAGAACAAGGTAGAAAGCAGGCCAATAACAAGGTGTTTCCTCAGATTAAGTACTGAATATAGGTTGTTCAAACTCTTAGGCAGGTTTGGCATATGTGAAGGAAGTGAGTATATTTCCCAGCTCGTCAAAATTAAAAGAGTGATGCAACTCTGTATATCCTAATACCAGTGTGGAATCCCACCACAGGGTGAAGAAAATGTCATTGTCTAAAAAATAAGGGCTCGTGGGATACTCTTTATTACGAACAGAGATTGTGTATAGGAAATCCTGGCTTGATTTTATAGAGACATTCACCGGGCAGAAAAAAATTCAGGTGGCATTCTGAACTTTGTAACTTCCCTTGGCACCCACACACGCTAGTCTTCATTGTTGGGGTGTGCCTTGAAGTGTTTGTCATTGATTACGATCTAGCATGCCCAGCCAATAGAAGACACGATGTACCTGCAAGTTGGGTCAGACCATATCAGTCCACAGGAAACCGCCCCGACAGCTCCACCCACAAAAACAGTAACCTTCTACAAAGTAAGAATGCAGGTGAGGCTCTATGATGAATGGTCATGAGGAAGCAAGTATCATCTACTGTTCTGTACAGCACAGACCTCTTTTCAGGTACAAAAAGAACAGAGAGCAGACTTCTAGATGTTCAGAGCACACCCAGATGTCTGCTCCCTTTTTCTATTTGATGGCCAAGAAGCCTTTCTCAACCTGAACAGTAGTTCAGAAAAAAAGTTGTGTGCCAGAGTTCGTGAAAAGAAGGCTCTTTTTGTTGTCAGAATGAAGCAGAAACGGTCATTGATATTTTATGCTGTTTATAGCAAAGACATGCTCAAAGTACAGTAATAGATTAAAAGTAATTGTCCATTTGTTGTTGGAAACTAAATCTCATTATAAAAATAATACCTATGGTTTCATGTTTATTACAAATCTTGGACTATCTAGTGCTAATATAAGTAACCAGTGCGTTTGTGAAACCACTCCATAAAATCAATGGCCTTGTCTTTGCAAGCAAAACTCTTGGGAGATTTTCATTTTATGGTAAAGTACCTGCACCTGGTGATAAGTGATGTTAGGGTGTTAGAGGCTGATTGGAAAAGAGTTTAAAATATAAAAAGTTCTCTAAAAATCTGTGTTGATTTGCTAGGGGGCTGTTTGATAGGGTCCGTCACAGGACAGACAAACAAACGCACACTCGCACCAGGGCCAGTATTCCCAGAAACCAATTAACCTACCAGTATGTCTTTGGACTGACTGGAGAAACCCACTGAAACCTGGGGAGAACATACAAACTCCACACAGCAGCAGCCCAGGACTGATCCCACGGCCCCAGCACTGCAAGGCAGCCATGCTGAGTGTTTTGGTACCGTGCTGCACCACTGCTATCACAATTTGCTGTTTGTGGACTACAGTTCAGCATTCAATTCCATCATACCCAGTCAACTGGTGACAAAGCTCAGGGGATTAGGTCTGTGCAACTCTGTCTGCAACTGGCTGCTGGACTTTCTTATCGAGAGACCACAGGTGGTGCGGATAGGCAATAAAACATCAACACCACTCGCCCTGAGCACTGGAACCACAGAAGGCTGCTGTCTGAGTCCAAGGTTGTACTCCCTATTTACTCACGACTGCACAGCAAGACACAGCAACAATCATTAAGTTTGCCGATGACACCACTATAATAGGACTGATCAGTGATGATGACGAGTCCACTTACAGGGATGAAGTAGGACCACACCTACACCATCACCATCTACCTCTTTATGATTTCTTATCTATTGCACATCTCCAGTCATTGTTTACACGTCTGTATTGTTTACATTCAAACTGTCTACATGTTTACTTGCACATTGTCTATTGTTTGTTTGTACATTGTCTTGATGCACTGTTTGCACTTTGTCTTGTTTTTTACACTTGTTTTACAATCGAGAGACTTTCTGTAAGTAAGAATTCCATTGTACCAGTACCGGTTACATATGGCAATAAAGTTCAAGTTCAAGTTCGTTATTAGGAAATAAAAGTATTGACAAAGCACAGCCCTCACCATGAACGTGACCTAATTTACACATGTATAGTTAATAAGTGATACCCCAACCACACACTGTGATACAACAGGTGTAAAAATGTGTTCCCCAAAGCTGGGCCAAATTAAAGGGTGTGCTACAGTATGTGACACTATTAATCTTCAATTTTAAACCACAATATTGGAAATTTGTGAATATAGCTATAATACAAATGTAGGAGGTTAGTTTCATTAGCAGCACAATATCACAACCAGTTCAGAGCCTAGCTTTGGAATGCACAGCCATTTCCAAATGCTATAAATCTCCAGCTTGCCTCCAGGACACATCACAGGGTGGTTCTCCATCAACCTCTTTATTGACTGTATATCAAGACGTAAAGCACTTTCATCATGTATTTAAACTTGGTTTCACAGGTTACAACACCTCAGAATTAGCCTTTGGGTGCTGCTGTTCAAGTGTGAACTTGGTCAAATGAAAATGTTATTTTAGATAATGGGTGTTCTTTGCAATGCTATTAGTGGTTTTTTTCTTATTGGTCTGTGGGTGTTCTGATTAGGTCTTGAATTATTAGTGGTACAGTAGCACACTGGGTGAAGCACAGATGTAAATGCATTAATATTGGTAGTACAGCCGTACTCGGATCACACTGCTGCCACTTACAGTTTTTAACAGCTTTGCTCACTTTAGTATTAAATATCCAAGTGCTAACATTTTAATGGCAACTTTGATCAGTTTCCAAAAACAAAAACAGGATGCATCATGTGCTGTTGACCTAAATCATATATTTTGCAAAATGTAAAATTTTTGTCATAAAATGAGGTTCGTGACAATGGTCAATGGTCACAATGATCATGTCAAATGATGTAACATGATGGAAAAAATGGTTTTGTATGACACCATTATTTTTCTTTTGACAGGTAAGTCCTTTCACAAAATACCTTAGTGTTAGACAGGGACAGATTGTTCTTGTTTCCAGCAGTCTTGCCTAGTTTCCGTTAAAAGACCTAGACTTTGCACATGTTTTCTTATTAGCAGTAATCAGGTGTAGGTGATTGCTATGTTTTGGCCAAACGTCTGCAGGTTAAGAACATAAAGAAGATTACAAATGAGAGGAAGTATCTAGTCTATTTATGCTCGTTTTGCGGTAATCTCATCCTGCTCTTTTCTTCAAAGAAGTCCGGATCTGTACTTCAAAGGCATTTAGGTTCATGCGATTTCCAGTCTCCCACACCCCCTTGTGTTTTTTCTCTCTTTTTTTAGTTTTAAACACTTCCGTGTAGTTTTCACTTTTTTCCTTTGGTTCATGTTTCTCTCTGTGATCATTAAAAATCCCATGGCATTTCTCGGAAAGAGTACAAGTGTAACCCCGGCATCCTGGACAAATTTCCCATTGGCCCTTAATAATCATGGCCTCCTAATAATACCCATCTATGAACTGGCTTCATCACTCTGTTCTCCTCCCCACTAATAGCTGGTGTGTGGTGAGTGTACTGGTGCACTATGGCTGCAGTCATATCATCCAGGTGGGGCTGCACATTGGTGTTGGTGGAGGGGAGTCCCCATTACCTGTAAAGTGATTTGAGTGGAGTGCCCAGAAAAGCACTATATAAGTGTAAACAATTAATTATAATTATTATTAATTAATTATAGTGTCCAATATTGTACACAATATTAGACAATTTTATCTTTTTAACTGTGATATGTTTTCTGTATGATTATGTTAAATATTTCTATCAACTAACAGCGGGAGGTGAACACACTTTGTTTTACAGCAAAGTATTTTACTCCCCTGAATAAGGCTGTCCCTAAATAAAGCTGAGCAAGACCTCCCAAGCATCAAAATGTTTCTCTCCTCTTCTTTTGCCTTTTTTTTTGTTCTGGAACCAAAAAATCACAACTCTGCAATGTTTTCTTATGTACACAAAAATATAGGAGGTCTTGTTGTTTTGAATTTCTTTAAAATGCCAAGTAAGTCATGAAGGCACTGTAATATAGATAGCAAAGCACCAAATGATTGTTGGAAAGATCAGGGTGCATAAATATTTACTTGTTTTTTTACAGCAAGCATTTAAAGTTTCCAGTCCTTATGAGAAATATTTACCAAAAAGGGATGAGTAGAAATCCTTTCTGCCCGCTCCTGCTCTGCTAAACACGTTAAGTCATGTTCCTGTTAAAAAACTCCAAAGAAGAATTCCCTTCTTTTGTGCTTTTTTCATGGGTGTTTCCTGTCAGAAAAAAAAAAGATTTCTAGGAAGGTTGTGTTTTTTTAGTTACACATATACAGTAATTGTATACAGGGATTGCTTTAAATATTTTTAGTGGTCAGTAAAGGGGACATTTTTGCAGAACCTGACCATTCAGCCAGAAATGTCAGAAACATTATTTCTGGAAAGGATTGCTGCAAACCCAGAGATGGACAGGGTGTAGTTAGCATAGTGTGTCTTTGGAAGAATGGAAGATACCAAAGCACTTGGAGAAAACCCATATAGACAAAATGCAAACAGGACAAAGAGCTGGGGTAAACCAGTGCTCACTGCAATACCACTATGCTGTCCTACCTGTAACCATACTTAAAATTGGCTATTCTAAAAAACTTTAGATAAACAAAAACATACAGTACACTGGGTTATCAGTGTGCTACAGTGATAAAGCTGCTTTATAGCAAGCTGCAAATGAACAGATCTGAGTGCAGTGTTTTAAATAAAACGCAAAATTAGGTTCTTGAATATTTTATATAAGCTGAACCATTTGTAACCAGAAGCACCGGGCTTAGTGTCATTTACCAGTCTTTATTATTATTTTTGCTGCTCCACTCATGGTCACTCCCTTTCTATTTGATAGGTATTTGACACGGTTGCCTTCCATTTCTTGCTAATTGATTGAGTAGACTTTACGGACAGAGATATTCATATTATTTAAACCCTTTTCCAGAGTCAGGTGTTTTTATTCTGCAATGGTAAGAACCCCTGTTAGTGCACACAGCCAGAGGCCACTCAATTAATAAGGTAATTTTTGCCTCATAAAAGACTTCAATCTTCTTTTCAATGAATTATTTACTTCTTGCTGTCTGTGGGGCAGGTTGTGTACAAAACACACATTCATTGCTACTTCAGAAATTATGGCAAGCTTTAAAGCAACAAAATGTGAAAACTGTGCAAGACACTATAATTAAATGCTATTCAAACTAATTATTTAGGTCAGGTAAAAGGAATAAAAGAATAAGGCCAGATAAAGTAAATTAATTTGAGACTGCCTGAAAAGGCAATTAAAAAAATGTGCCTTAGGAGGCTAAAACAATATCTGGCACTTTTGAGAATTTAGACATCCAGGAAAAGCAAATTGAGAGGGACCGCTAATGTCAGGTAAGGCAAAAGCAAAATTATGCAATGCTGTAAAAAATGCTGATTATTTAAATGAACATGAGCACACGCATTCATAAGCGAATAAAATATCCTTTAATGAAAGATGGTTGTTCCATTTCATTCCACATCACAGGTCTGAGGCAGACTGTGCCCTTCTCCAGCTGCAGTTGCTAGGAGCTCATAGAGAATTTGACAGAGGGATCTGCTCCTATGGCCAGAAACCTCCACACCTCTGTGATGTCCTGTATCAGTCCATTTAGACTCAGGTATGGTGGCTTCCAGTAGCTTGAATGGTAGAAACAATTGACTCTTTTAAAACAAAGAACTTCAAGAGATTGTTGAGATAATCTTTTATTTAGTGTGAATGTAGAGAGAAATGCAATTTATTATTCCATGTTAGAGTACACATAGCGAGAAAAATAAAACAATAAACTTTGAATTTTATAAAGAAACCTAGTGTTGCAGGATACTAGTACTAGGGAAGACACACACCTTTCATCATTGCACCCAGCAGATTTTAGTTTTTAATAATCTGTCATTCTTTGTCCTGTAAAAAGGCTTTTGTATTGAAATGCTGTTAAATATATTTTGGCGCGTTTAGTGTGTATCCATTCAGTCCTGTTTTTGGCATTTTTTAATACTCCAAATTCAGACTTTTTCATTAATTCTCTGTGAAGTCTGGCTTTGGCGGTGGAATTTAAAGTTTGCAAATCTAAGATGCTTTTGAGAGCAACCTTGGAGTGACACAAATTGAATTAAAAAGACCACTTCTGGATTCAGGAGTGTCACTTCCTGTGCAAGACTTTATGAGTGTTCTAACACAATCTCAAAAACCCACTGTTACAACGTTAACCAGCAGGTTTTCAAGGATTCTGTTAACGTCTTCCTCAACAAAGCCTTAAATAATCCAAACACTGTTAAAAAAGAAAGTTTAACAACTAATGTTGAATGTGAATGTTGTGGGTATTCCTAGGCATTAGTCATACATAGATTCTTGAGGTAAAATAAGATAGAGTGCTTTCTCAACAGGTTTTACTAGCTTAATGAGCTTGCTAATTAGTTTGATTTCTAAATCAGACCCGTATGGGTTGCTCATGTATTCAGAGGCAGGGAAATGCTATTTTGCTGAAAGTTAGCCTTTGAAGACGCCTTTGAAGCATTCTCTATAGGGAGCTCTTTTTAAAAATATGATATTAATAACTTCCGACTGTTCTAGTTAAACTGCTGTTGATTAATCTGAGTATCCCTCCTCAGGAGAATATTTTACATCAGGATATACAATTACTGCTCAGCATGCAATATTTATGTGAGTCGTACAAATGTATAATTTAAAAAAGCATTCAGATAGTAAGCAAGATCACTTACATGTCTGGAAACTTAAAGGTGATAAAAATGGCAGAATTTGCTTTCATTGGTTGTATAGTTTGGCCTTGATTCTTTAAAAGAATCATTCTAGGGCTTACAAAGTGTAAAGTCTGAGCAAGCTGTTACAGATTCCATGTAAATGTATACATTTGCTGTATTTTACAAGGATAAAAACAGGAACATCTACAGTATTTTAATAGAAAGAGCTATAGGCAATAACATTCCATCCATCCATTTTTTAACTGTTTAATCCAGTACAGTCTTTCAGTGGAGCTGGAGCCTATCGCTGCAACCAACGGGAACAAGGCAGGATACACCCTGGATGGGACACTAATCCATCACAGGCCACACATGGACACAAACCCAAATATGCACATACCAGGGCTACTTTTTCCAGACGCCAATTTACCTACCAGTATGTCTTTAGACTGTGGGAGGAAACTGGAGCCCCTGGAGGAAACCCACATGAACATAGGGAGAACATGCAGACTCCACACAGATAGCACTCCAAATTTGGAACTAAACCCGGGACCCATCACTGTGAGGCAGCAATGCTAACCAATGTGGCACTGTGCCCCCAGAGAATATAATATTAATTTTTAAAAAATGATATATTTTCGTACCAATTGTTAGAATTGCTTACTTGCTTGTTTGGACGGCTAGTGAATCTTAGGGACTGAATTGATCAGCACTGCTGTACGTGGATGTCAAATTTAGAACAAAGCAGATTTCAAAGAGTCTTCTGCTGAGATAAAGTACATTTTTAAAGTCCCTCAAGGCAATTTACAGGCCTTTAAAGGATGATTTTTTTCTGTTATTTGGGTTTTTGTTCTAAGTGCAAAAACGTGGTTCTTTACTGGAGTGATGCAGACGTAGTGCATACATGCAGTTTTTTATGCTGTCAATAACCTCGATCATTTAAAAATGTGTTGCCAAAAGTGGGATTAACCATGCTTGAGCATACACCAGTTTCTTGAAGAAACGGAGCACGTGGGAAGTTGAAAAACAAAACAATAATAAATTACTCCATTGATTACATGAAGCTTTTATGACAAGCTTACATAAAATAAACTAAAACTGTATTTTAATTAAATTAAATGAAAATCCACCTAATTACACTCTAACAGTTTATAATCCAGCTCTGAAAGTGCTGAATTACTCACTAGCAAGGAGTTGCCAACAATCAGGAGGTTTAGGCTGTTTGTACTGTTATTGGTTTTTGAATGGCATGATCGCTCATTCACTCCAATCACGCTCCACTGTCAAAGAAAACCATTCCAGCCCCCTGCTGCGTGGGCTTTATGAAAGAAACAGAAAAAACGTGTTTTGCCTGGTAGTGGCATGCCTAAGAAGTGTAAACTACTGGTCTCTGTGGCTACGTGATATAATCAGTTTACTTGGCACAGGTGACAGAACATTCCGGAGTACAGGAATTGTATTGAATGGAATGCACTGATTTCCAGTAATTAAAGGGTGTTGTTGCATTAGATTTGATTAAATACTGAAAAATTAGGAAAGAGTCTGTGAAAAAAGCTTAAAACCCTATGAGTGGTTCTTTGTTTTTTTGTACCTCACCTGAGTGAGACGACTAGTATAGTATTTCGACAGCAAAAATGGGCAGCGATACATCATTTTTAAAAGACTTCATGGGGCAGTAATATGTTTTGCTGCAGCAGGCAGGTCAGAAAGGAGAAATCATGTTTAACATTTCGAGAAATAGAGAGAAAGTCGGCCTTGTCCCCTGACTGACTAGATTATTTTTTGGGTGCTATTTGGACTGTACTCTGTTCTGTACTCTCATTTGACAGTTTTGAGTTCTTTTCTAACTGACCAAGTGGCATGACTTTGGACAATATATTACGTGCGAGTGTAATCTTCGCAGTATCTGTGTGAATGAAAAATGTGGGGGTGTATCTGTTTATTCACATACAGTATGTTCTTTTGCTTTTTAATACTTGCAGAGACTTTTGTTGAAGATCATAACTGAAAATGTGTTGAAATTACAAAATGCACAACAACAAAAGAGCTCTTTTTTTTAGGCTGAAAGTTAAGGAACAAACAAGGTATGTTGTGAAAGCAGGACACTGAGATTGTTTTAAAAAAATACAGTGTGATGCATGATAGAATCACTTATTGCGTAGGTATATATCAGATTTTAAAATGTACAGATAAAATATTTTCTTTCATTTTAATCTCTGATCTAGGAGATAAAAGATATGTATTTGCTGAGGGGGTGTCTATTTTTTCAACCTGCCTCCAGGTACAATGGAAGATTGTAAGTACAATCTAAGATGATGTGCTAAATGTGAATTTCTTCTACTATGTCTTGACTGAGAATACTTGCTTCAGTCAGCAGAAAGTATCGGAAAGATGCTTCTATGAGGCGTGGAAGAAGATGTAAAGCAGCATAGTTTATACTTTATATTTTATGTCAGCAGCTGTATTGCCTTGCACCTCACGACTGGCAGCCCACTGAAGCTCAGCAGGTGTGAGCCTCGTCAGTACCTGGATGGGAGACCTCTTGGGAAAGCTGAGGTTGCTGCCGGAAGAGGTGTTAGTGGGACCAGTAGGGGGCGCTCATCCTGTGGTCTGTGTGGATCCTAATGCCCGAGTAATTGTGATGGGGACACTATACTGTAAAAAGGTGCCATCCTTTAGATGAGAAATTAAACCGAGGTTCTTACTCTCTGTAGTCATTAAAAATCCCAGGGCGTTTCTGGAAAAGAGTTTCTTTCATGTCCTGACCAAATTTCCCCCCCAGGCCTTTACCAATCACGGCTTTCTAATAATCCCTATCTGTAAATTAGTGGTGGTGGAGGGGAGTCTTCATCACCTGTAACGCACTTTGAGTGGAGTGTCCAGAAAAGCACTATATGCTGTAAGTGTAAGAAATTATTAATTATTATCATACATTACAAAAACAAACAGTTATTCTTTGCTGTTTCCCATCAAATGAAAAGTAGTGCATGCTTTGTTTGTTAAATGCATTAGTTACACCATTTTGGAAATCCAAGTGCTTAAGGCAATGAAAAGCACAATGTGTAGGATGTACTCTTACAATGCTTCATGACTCATCAGCCCAGAATGCAGCTGGTGTAGGAACAGGTCTTAATTGAGGGAGTGGCTAGGTTGGAGCAAAGCAAAGCTACAGCATAGAAACTGAGTCACTTTAAGAAAATCTCATGTGAAATTAATCAAATGAGATTTTTTAACAGTTCGTCTTAGTCAGACTATGTTTGTTTAAATATGAAGGGTGTGTGACATTCTTAATGTCATGTAAAATGGATGTTTTAATTAGTAGTGTGCAACTATAACTTATTTGACTACATAAGATAACTATAGGTGTCTTTCACAAACAAGTAATGGTCACTCACTTAGCGGAAAGTGTGGAAGTGATGTCAAGTATCGTGATATTTAATTTGAGGAAACTTGGGTAATAATGGTCCAGTGATTAACACTATCCTGTTTTGAGACACAAGACTGTTATAATCACAGAATACTGTATATTGCAGCTAAGAGCCAAGGAAAAATAACTCACTTAATAACTTAAATTAACCACAATCACCCTTATAGGAATAAATGTAATAAACAAGTGAAAAACATTACATTTTTTTTTACAAAATCCCATGCCCTGGAGGATAAAGAGACTAATACCAATTTATTTTATCAACAATATCAATCAATACCAACAAAACTATAGTCCCTCATGTCACATTCAGAAGCCCAGAGCACATCACAATATCCAAGTAGCATGCTATTTATTTTGAGCCATAACAAAAATGTCAAGAAAAAAACATACTTTGAGACAAATTCAAGACTCTGCCCTATTTAAAGGATAGCAGTAGTGGTTTGGTGGCAGTGAAATTCTGGAAATTTGGGGCATCCGAAATTCTCTGATTTAAAGATATAAAGCTGTCAACATTTCTGAACAGGAACAAGTAAAGGTTTATTCCACGCTGAAAAGAGAAGAAAAGAAACACAACGTTTCGGCTGTGGAGCCTTGACACCTGAAGAAGGCTTCACAGCCGAAATGTTGTCTCTTTTCTTTTCAGCGTGGAATGAATCTTTACTTGCTCCTTTGCAGCCTGCGCATGCTGATGTAGCTACTTACTTGAAACATTTCTGAACAGTCATTTACCTCATTCATATCATCTTCACTTAACAATACTTAGCTTATAATAACTATAATAGTTATACTGTAACGTATACTATAATTTATTTTCTAAACATTAACTCAAATATCCTTGATTTTGAAGTTTTTTCCCCCGGCTTGAAGTATCGTTCATTTGAAATACGTTTATTTGCATGATCTGAAGACATTTCCAAAGGGTAAAGTAACTGGATTTTGTGTGGTCCGCCTTTACATATTCACAAGATCTGTTTGGACAAACCAAATTCAGGCCTGTTTTAGTATTGTATGCCTTTGCCAAACTAGAAAACTGAATGGACTGATGCAAAAGTGCAGTTTTAAAGCCATGTGACATCAAGAGGAGGTTGGTTGTGGAGCAAAGTTCATTTTGCTGGTAGTTGAGTTGTTAAGAAAATAATATAAAGTTAATTTTTACTCACAATCAGGGAAACCATTTGACTTGCAGTTTGCCTCATGGTACAGGTTTGCAAATGATCTCACTTTTTATGGTACCTGTTTGATGATGCAATAACACCATTTATAGTTATCGGTGCCTTGATTCAGTGAAGGCCGGTTTATTAACACATTGCACTAATGTGGATGTACTCTTTCTGCCTTTTAAAAGGTTAGTACTAGAATTGAATAAATATCACATCACCTGAACCCCTTTTACCCTTTACACAAAGAAGTGTCTCCTGCTCTCAGTTTAAAATCCACTTCCATGTAGTTTCATTAGTGTCCTCTCGTTCGTATATCAGTGTTTATTCTGAAGAAGTCTGCAGATTGATTTATAATAGCTCATTGGTTGCTTTTTCATAATTAAATGTTCTACAGAATTATTAATAATCACAGGTCTTGCACGTACAGTACAAAAAAATGCAACAGTTATAAGAATCACCAGACCAACAGAAAGATCTCAGATATTGCCTGTTTCACAAAACATTGAGGTCATGCCAGGCAATACACTCTCAACTTGAACCAAAACCCAGACAGTGGACTTTCAGCTTCGCCTTCTATAACTCGTCTCTAAGTGGAATGTGGTTGAATATGTGCCTAATGTCTAATAGATTGGAAAAACTTGTTTAGATAGCATTATTCAACAAGCATTTGGACCCTGAATTTTTTCTTGAAAAAACAGTACTTTGCTGCCTAACGGGGTTACTGTGAAAAGCTCACCACTTACTCCTGCAGCGAGACAGGTATTTGGCAATGTACAGTGTTTCTACCCTAGCAAGTTCTTCCAGAAATATCTGCATAGCTTCAATGATCCCAAACATCTGACACTATTACAAATTAGTAAGAGATGCTCAAATTAAATCACTGCACACATTCGATTTTAGGTCAATTGCTAATATCTTCACTAAATATTTTTTATTTCAACACAAGCATTCAGTTTTACACACATTCTTTCAGACCTTTACAAGAAAATACAATTTTTCTGTTTCAATTTATTGAATTTGAGTAAAGGTCATCATTAGCAGGATTCACCTCTTGGTGAAAATCAGTGTTTTACAATTGAGGTTTCTAAGAAACATTGATGTACACTTTTGTATTGACAGAACTGTAGAGCCCTCTCTCACAGTGAACAAATTGTTGCACATTTCAGTCCTGGAGTGTTTTCTTGTTTCCTCTCATACATTTTATTACTAATGTATTAATCTGTGTTTCGTAGTTACACTTCTGTAACAAACAATTCCCAATACTGTAAACTCTAATTTCTAAGAGGTTATATAACTTGAATTCCAATATACATGTACATATGGCAATAATCTCCTCTACTCTCTACTCTACAGGAGTGGAAAAAGTGGTTACTTTTCAGAAAAGGTTATACTTTTTTGACAGTTTGAGGACATATTTTATTTAAAGGAAAGAGGAAATTAAGGAAATAAATTAAACAGGATCTAGTGCTTGTTTTATATGGTTAAAACCCTGGCAATTTACATTTCTAAACTGGAATCCCGAACTGCAAAGTAGAGTTTAATAACACCTCCAAAATATAACATTCGGTTGTGAAAGGCTTTCTATGTTTTGGTGTAGTAAAACATACTATCTTGATTTGTCATTTTCACACTTTTCCATTGCAAGTCTGAAAGAGATTATAAAATACAAAGGAACTGAGACATGTTGTTTCTTGCATTAAGGTTAGTTTTTTTGTGCCCTTATTTAATAAACAATTACTATACAAGTCAGTTTTTAGCCAGTAGCAAATTCCAGAAATACCTACACTTCTGTAGGAGGTGGGTCTGACCAAAACCTTTCAAATCCAATTAGAACAAAACTTTATGGAACAAGGGATCAACTCAATAGTTTCAGCAGCAATGAATATTTCACTTGCAAAGTGAAGGAGAATGTTTTAGGGTTTTGTTGCCATAAGATCTTAGAATGGGTGAGAAACATTATATTGACCTTATTGTTTCACCTTTATTGATATTATTTTTAACATCTTAGCTAGGGAGATTGAAAATGGTAAACCAGAGAAATGGCAACTATTTGGTTAGGCGGTGTAGATTGAATCATATCTTTCACCTCAGTCACTGTAACTTTCTTCTCCACTTCAATCTTCCTTGTTCTAGCAATTCCAATCCTAACCACTACGTGGTTTATTGGGCCTGATATAATGATTCTAATAATCCCCTCAAGGCTGGGGATTCAATACCTCCAGTTCGCAAACCAGCTGTTGATAAAGAGGTACTTCCTATTTGTGGTTTTTAGCGTTTTAATACAGGTTCATATTTCTGTCCAGGAGGAGTCTCTGTTACACTGTGCTCCTCATACACCGATTTGTATATCATACGCAAGATTTGTCGTGTAGGTATAGGAAAGTCAGGGCTACAGAATCATTGCTTCCAGTTGGGAAACTAAACTACAGTACTTTCTTGTTTATCTATAAAGCCCTGTTTCCGAGGATGTGTTCTGACTCTTCTTCAATGATTACATTCTTCATGAATAATATTAATAAACCAATTTGTAAACTCTGTTTCATTATACTGCACTAGTACAGTGGAATACACCCAAATTAAAAAAAACAAACTGTTTTGACAGTGCATGTCTTTTTAGCCAAATTTATTTCTAATTTCAAATCTAATCAAATCTTCTAGATTTAAACAGAACACACCTTGTGAAATACTCACTTTTCATTTATTTACAAATCAGAAGCTCCATGTTGCATTCAGAATTAAAGTAGGGGTTTAGTGAGCTATTACTCTGCATATTATAAACTGAAACTGGGAAAAAAGGATAATCATTATTCCAACATCAGTACCATATATATTTTTCCTTAATCAAAACACTGAATGCCAAGTCACCATGTCCAGTAAACTCTACTATGTTGTAATAATCCAGCCATGTCATTTTTGTTTTTATTTGGTTAAGATGTTAAAAAAGTCTTCTTTAAATAGAATATGTTTATGACAAATTATAGCTGATTGTTATAACAGGTGAGGCTCCATTTAACCGAGAGGTCATTCAGGGTCGGTAACTCGAGACATAGTGGTGGAACAGTGTGGATCTGCAACAGGCAAGACACAAATACAAATAACCCCTAATCATTACAATACTCATTTACTGGACAAGTCATCATTTTGGACTAACAATGTCTTTTTTTAAATTCAATCTTCTTTAAGATTTTTGTTCCCAAATCTTAAAGAAGGAAAGATTCAGCGACCTTATCTAAAAAATGCAGTCATTTATCATCTTTCCATGTTCATGTGACCTGTCAAGTGTTGGTTAAGAACATACATTGACCAACATGAGTAAATCTAATTGAAGAATCTAATTTGTAGTTCTTCAATTTCATTGGAAGGGAGTGAATACTTCTGCAAGGGATTGTAAGACTAGGAATCAGAACTCTGGGGCTCTGGCATACATCTGTGCCACAGTGGAACTTTTGTAACCTAGCTGCATAAATTCTTGAGGGGTTCAGATGTAGACTCTTCATGTTTGTGGAGACACTGAATTGGGGGTCTCTACACGAAACTAAGGTAAGTGTGACTAGAATTTGTGGATATGGATTACTTAGCTGAGGAGGTCTTAAAAGGACTGACACTCAAATGGATTTAGAGTATCAATTGTAAATGTGTCTTGAACAGTAGACCACCCACAGATAAGTAACGATTTTCTTTCAAATGCATCACGTGAAACACAAACTGTCCAGTAATCCGGGATACCCTTATTTGTTGGTATCCATGGAAATTTAATGAGAAAAATGCACATAGGAAAGAAAAATGGTTAATTAGATGCTTGATTCAAAGAAATGTTCTACTTGTGATTGTAGTTATTCTAATCCTGCTGTGATGAAAGAGCTTTTGAGTTGAAACTATTATAAATCGTGTGCATGCTTGCCTAAGACAAGTAGACATTTGTAAAGTTACAGGCTTAAATACAAATGAAAGCTTAGGTAAAGGAATGTGACAAGAGTAATTTACTACTGGGTAATTTGGGATGCTGTTTTGTATGGAAAGAGGTGCATGTATTATTCCAGTTAATGAAGTATCTATCTGCACACAGAAACAGATAAATTCCATATTCTTAACTGTTCAGTGGATTCACTTACAGTTTGGATGCATTGGTGTTTTATCTTATCAAGACCTATAAGATGTACAGTATGAGGAATGAGGAAAGAATGAACAGTATTTACAACAAATCTAATGGTGTATTTAATTCTGGAATGTGCTTTCACATGTTCAGGAAATTTCAGGTTTAAAGCTTTTAGAAAAGAAGGTTAATCAAATGTTTTCTGCAAAAAAAAAGTTAGAAAACACACTGGACTGATTCTAATATTTTGATAATTACAACATATACTTTCTAAAATGAAATCTCTGTTTTAGTGGTAGTCTTGTGTACATTTACTAGGCAATTTTAAGGGCTTCACACACAATTTTAAGGGCTTCACACACACAAGGAGAAGAAGGTGAGATAAAGTTTTCTTAACACGCCACCTGGCAGCTGTTTTATTAATCAAACTACAGTAAACTTCTGCTTCAAAAGAAACCTTTACAAGGCACAAATTGCTTACAGTCACGCCAAAAGCCAACACAGTGTGTTCCAATGTACAACGCCCTCCCTCACTTTCACAAATGGAAGCAAACTTAATTATTTGTAATTGCATTTAGTATTCTCAGCAAAAAATGGCTTACACTTAAGACGTTGAAGCCGAAAAAGCATATTAAATAATGACAAGAGGGTGAGGAAATGCTGCAAACTATTCACAAAATAAAAAAATAAAATGAAATAAAGCTTTAGAACAATATAGTTTCTGAAATACGATATCTCATAAAATTTCCTATTTAACAAGTGGGGTAAAAAAAATCTTTTTAACACAAGTCTTTTAGTCAGTTATATTGTGTTATTCAGAAATTGATACATTAAATTAATTAAATAAATTATGTAAATATATTTTAAGATCATTTTGCATATATTGAATGCTTCACTGATTTGGTGTATTTCCTAGCTTTAGTATAATGATATCTATGATGATACTGTGCAGTGCCTTAAGTTTCTACCACAGATTTGTTCCATAATCGGTCTCAGCTGATCTACAGAGACTTCATTTCGTAATAGCAAGAAAGAGAAGTGGCACACTGGAGCAGTGTTTAGAATTGCTGCCCCACTGAGACCCAGGGTTCAATCCCGGACCTGGGATGCTGTGTGGAGTTTGAATGTTCTCTGTGCTCCTCTGGGTTTGCTCCTAGTGTCCCAGTTCCCTCCCACAGTCCTAACACATTCAGGTAGGTTAACTGGCTTCTAGGAAAACTAGTCCTGGTGTGAGTGTGTGCATGTCTGTCTGTTTGTGCCCTGTGATGGACTGCTGTGCTGTCCAGGGTGTACCCTGCCTTGCACCCATTGCTTGCTAAGATAGGATCCAACTCCTCTGCAACCCTGTATTAAAAGAAGAGTTAAAAATGGATAGACGAAGAACTAAAAACAAGAGCAGCAGAAAGTGTGAGAAGCTTGAAGGAAACACTCTCTCAATGAGAGTAAATAGGGGTCCATTAAAGATGTAGATCTGTGCCTAATGAATTAGAATGCGGTAAAAGGCTTTGTCTCGGTTACATTTGTTTCTAGACTGAGGACACAAATGTAGAAACAGTTCTCTACCAAAATTCAGCAGGACTCCAGTAAGAGGGAATACGAAGAGGAATGGACAAAAGAAACAATACCAAACCTCCTAAATGAGAGCATGCCCTTTTTAATGTGTTTTACAGGAGTGTGGGAGTATGGAAAAAGCTACCCAATAATGTTTTGATGCTATTAACTTGGCTTCTTTCAGCTGATTTGGTCAAGCAGCAACAAACTACTCATGTTCTTCAGCTAAAGCCTTTAAAAGGAACATCATGTAGAAAGAGAAAACAATTCTTACAAAAATGTTTCAAGATAAATGCATTCCAAAAGGGAATTTATATCCGGTTCTTTCAGCGTTGAGATAATCAGACAATTCAATGATAACAGAGGAAGATTAAAGACTTCAAGATTTGCGTGTGTTTAGAAGTGGGTGACATAATTCAAAGTAAGAAGCAGGTGGACTTCCCTCCAATTTAAATATTATGAAACTGTGATTCTGATGTTCAGAATAAAAGCAGTTGCCACAAAACAGCAATAGGGGGTCAGTTCTAAAAACACTCTACAGTTTCCAGTCATTCTGGGAGATATCCACCCTACATTTTTCCCTACAATGTGCAGATTAGTGATGCTGTCTGCTGGTGAATTCAGTAAAAATTCAAATCTCATTTTTTTCTAATTTAAACTCTACAAGGAAATAGTTTTAAGAATATGATGGAATGTAAAGTGCTTTTATTTTTCCAATGTAAGGTGATTTGGAAATTAGAAATTCTACCAAAAACTTAAATATCTCCAAGAGATGAGGTGGTTTGTGTGTGCATGGTCAGAAGTACGTTTCTCAAACTCGACACATGTTGTTCAGCACCTTCACAGATCTAAAAAATGTGGCCTACATTTTATAAGTATGAGGGTCTAGGATTAATAAAGGCTCTCTTGATCTGATGTTGAAATATCCCCCACCCAATAATAAATTACATTCATCAACTTTTATCATAAAAAGGTGGAAAAATGACAAAGCCCTTGTCCAGTTTGTCTTATTGGCCACCTGCCCATTATTGATGAATTAGGCAAGAAATACGTTCAATCTTTAGAATTCTGCTCCATGAGGGATAAAAGTACTGTACTTGGATTTTAAAATGAAATCTAATTGATCTGTAAGTAATATATGCATCAGTGGCTTTTTTGATCTCTAGCTTTCCAGAAGCCAATTAATCTACATACAAACTCCATGCAGAGAGCACCCCAAGAACAGAGCTCATGTGAGGCAACAGTGGTGCCCTAGGCTATACATGTAAGCCGATCTTTTATCACTAAAACACACCACCAAGTGTGAATAAATAAAAAAAAACTTTTATTTTTTGAATTTTTACAAAATTTATAAATACACAAGTACAGTTTATGTAGTTAAAAACGAAAACCAAGTAGAAAAAAAAAGACAATGTGCCCAAATTAATTTAAAAACAGTGCATTTTTCCATCATAAGCATAACATATGTACAGTTTATATTTGTCATATAACGCCACATATACATTTAAAAATGTACTGTATCGGTGAAAATCGGTAGAAAAAATAAAAATTTCTTAAGAACGGCTGCAAGAAGCCGTTTACATCGCTAAGGATGTCACTGGCGCTGATATCCACGACAGTGTCCTACACAGTCTCAGCAGTCCTCGCTCTGTACCATGGAGATGAAGAAATTACACAGGGAGCTCCAGGTTTCGCTGCAATACTCTTCGGCCACTTTCTTCTGGTCAGTGTTTTCTGGGCAGTTCTTTTTGCCTGTCGCAGACGGCCCCCCTGTGGTAGTTTTAGCGCGGCTCTCCTTGGTTTTCGAAAGAGTTTCCTCCGCTTGCGACGAGGTGCTGGGGCTCAGCTTGAAATGAGCGTCTTTGGGGGCTTTCTTGCACATCCCCGCTTTGATCAGGGCCGTGGCGTCTTTGCACAGGTTCTTCTGCTTCTTCAGCGCTCGGGTGATCTGTTTCCAGTAGGACTTGGGGTTGGAAGCGAACTGCGGACAGGCGGAGGGTTTGGCGGTGTACTCGCACGCCAGACTGGCGTCACCCTTACCGCAGTTGACGCTCAGGGTGCTTACGTCTCCTCCTGTGGCCAGCCAGGTGCACAGCGCCTTGTCCTTGGTCGGGAACTTGCCCTTCATCACCTTGCCCGCTTGAGCTTTCTGACCCCGCTCGCTCTTGTCTGTGGGGGCAGAGGGCTGTTTTTCGGGCTGCGCTGGCTTTTCTTTGCCCTCTTTCTTCCTCTTCCTGCCTTCCTCTTTTTTCTCGCACTCGGCTACCAGGACCATCTGAGCGATGCAGGCAAGGACCAGGACCAGAGCAAAACTTTTAAAAAAACTCATGTTTTCGTCCGACGTCTGGCGATAAACCTGTAATAATAAATAAGAATGTTACAAAAACTACACACAACCAAACCAGCAAGACTTTAAAAACGTTAATTGCGTGATGGCATGTCATGCTTTGGTCCTTACGCATTATCACGGCATATACACTATATATAACTATGCTATTCTAATTATGCATACTATTTTTGCTGAGAGAAATTTTAAAATAAAAAAAATATTGTAGTTATTCAAGAATATACTTTGATTGTCATCAAAGGTCTTCACGCACTGAGCTTATTTTGCGTTCGTTTCGCAAGAAACTAAAAAAAATATATTTATTTTTCAGTTTTTCGTAGCCATAGAATCTGGGAGAGAAATTGAAACACGACACACAGAAAGAAACGCAGCTAAACATTGAAGTACTAGTGGAAAGCCGACCTACCCGTCAGTGGGAGAGCGAGGCAAGGAGTAAGATGGACTTGATCTAGTACACCTGGTCTGCGCGCCGGTGTAATTTATACACCAATGTCACGCCTATCGGTACCTCCCGATCGCCAGATATTACAACACAGTGCGATTCCGGAATCCTCTTTCATTCCTCAGCACATACCACGCAATGCTGGAGCCGAATCGCTTGTGGTGTTCAAACAAGCTGTTACACATCAGATGAAAGAAGGGTGAAGTGGCCGTCATTCGGGCATTACGGTAACATGATACAACATGAAAGAAAATGCCTTTTTTGGAAGCAGCTTTGATGTCACGTCGCTTCTCCGGTTATACATAACGAGGGTGTTACGACTCAAAAGCGCTTGAGGCCGAGGATTTGTAAAGTAGGGCGCAAGGTAAAGACACGCTGGATACTCTCCAGCTACCCTGCGTATCACCTGCCACCTGACTGCTCGGGCAGCCCGAGGTTTTGCATGTGACTTGTAAGTGAATTAGAAACTTCCGGATCCCACTGAGAGGTTTAGCACTCTGGAGTGGAGTAGCACTGGGATACTTTGACATTTCTTTAAACGTCGCAAAGTGCTTTCTAAAGGTAAAAGTTTACTCTGTAGAAAATCTCCCCAATAAGTAAAAGCGTCCCTAGAGGGACGAGAAATCTCGTCCTCTAATATGGTGGACGAGATATAGTTATATATAATATATATATAAATTCCTATAATATAGTGGTTCTCACCCCTGGTCCTGGGGGGACGTGTTATGAGTTTTCATTCTTCTTGAACTCCGCGTCTCCAGCCCTCACTGATGAGTTAATTATTCTGCTTCTTTAGACTTTTATTTAACTTGTTTCTCGTGTTAGTCCTGGGTGTCAAAACACTCGACTTCAAGGCTACCGTTTCGAACAACGTCAGCCCACAGAACCTGTATGCAGCCTCTTTTCAACTTGCCACTGGTAGGAAATGAAAATGTAAATGTGTGGTGAAATAAATACATAATCATTCATGACTTTGCACAATACATAAAAATGAGTAAACTCTTACCTTTGAAAGGTTAAAGCTGTGGACGCTCATAACTCCTCGCACTTTATCCAAAATCTTTACTTTCCCCGCGATTGTCCCGGACGGGTTTCGTTCTCCACACTACCCCTTACGTTTCAGGTGCCTTGCGTATAGATGTCAAACTGAGCGTTAAGAGAGATGAGACCAAAACTAAGTACAAAAACGGCCAAGAAAGGCAATTACGACGATTTCTCTGAATGTCGGCAGCGACAAAGTACCCAAATAGTGAGAGAGAGGGGTGGCTCTGCAGGGCTGAAGACATTACTGTAAGATTCTTGAACGCCTTGTAAGTAGCAACATACAACCGAGCCAAGTCATGTTTTCCGTGTTCGACAGATATTTGTTAGCGCTGATTTTTTACCGTATATAATTAAATCATAAAGAAAGGATTATTGTACATGAAGTGCACTACAATAATGTAAGACATGTAGTATACAGATGTGCTCTACATCTTAAGTATACTGTATGCACTCATTTCAAAACTAATTTAGACTAATACTGTATTTTATGTTTTCTATTTGCGGTTAGACTTAAGGTGTTAAGCCGCTTCTAATGCCGTTGTCATTAAGCAAATGTATTCTGATATGCAGTTGATAAGATAGTGGCGATTAATCAAATTGTGAAACTTGTGAAAACATAAGCAGATGCAGATAAAGGTGTATTACTGTAGGTAGCTGGGCTAAAGTTTAGTTACAGTCACAACATTCCACTGTAATCACAATTAGTAATGAAATACATATCACAGTCGTAATTGACTACATGTTTGCTTGCAATACACTTCCACGAATCTTGGGCAAAGAGGAGTACAGAATATAGTGTACACGTGTGCGGGTCCTCACCTGACCCAGTATTATTGACACATACTGTACAATGGCCTAATCAGCAGGTTGAGAAAAAAATCATGAACCCAGACTAATGTTACTGCTCTTAGATAATCTGTGTTGTACTCTACTGTTGCAGGGGTAAGGAAAGGTTCAATATCATGTGGAAATCAACTTCTGTTTAGTTTCTATCTGTTCTAAACCTGACTTTCAGTCCCTCATTAAATATGAGAATAAGTCAATTGGATTTCAATCTGTAATAACTCGTATTCATTTATATTTTGCACTAAAATTTTTCTTCTTTCTGAAGTGAAGGGCAATATTATGTATACCGGTCAAGTTGTGTAATTTGTAGATGCTTTTTAAAAAGAACTTGGGTAGAACCTAGCTTTTCAAAATCCATTTTGACAATTCCCTAGTATTTTGATGTGGGTAATCCTATAGTTTAGATCTAACAATTGTTTCCATTACCTTACATGCAATAAACGTAAGACTTCTTGGTCTGTAATTACTTGGTTCTGTTGTGCCATCCTTCTTGGACAAAACAGTAGCAGTTTTCTAGTCCTTGGGTACTACCGCTATCTTGATAACTGCTGAAATAGTTCTTTATCTCTTATTTCTTGAGTATAAGTGGTAAGATGCCATCAGGCCCTGTGGATTTATTCATTTCTGAATTATTAATTTGTACTATTTACAATAAAATAATATTAATTATATTTACAATATAATAACAAAATTGTCAGCAGAGAAGTACATGACAAGTACATGAATTACATCTCTTTCATATTAATATTTAAATCAGAACTTTGTTTTTCCACTGCCTAAAGCATGATTGTTGACTTCTTTCTTAATTTTCTTTTATAGTCTAGAAGTTTCTCATTACTGTCAATTGTGCTTTCAGTTTTGTGGTAATGAAATACATTTTTTATTTATTTGAGCAAGAACATGTCTGTTGTACTCTTTTTAGGAAATCCTTTCTTTTTCCTTACATTTTTCCCCCAATTGATCTGTTGGGAGCTGTGTCCTTGTACGAGGATGCTCTCTAGTGTGTTCATGTTTTCATTTCCAACCATCGCTCTGATAATTATTTGAGAAGCCATCTGCATAAGTGGTTAAAATGAAAGGTTTGTTTAGAAATTGATGATTTAAAGATGATCCATACAGTATCCTGGCTACTCAGGACCTGTGTTGGCCACTCATGATGATACAGGCCAGCATTGATAAAAATTCAAGAGTTTGAGGGAAAAAAAGCACTGTAGTTCTGGACATTTAATTCACATTGCACTCATGATATCTAGAATCATTCTGTATATCACTCTAAAAAGCCTTTGAAAGGCCTGCTTTCAAGTCCTTTAGTGTCGTTTCACACATTGTATTTTTCTGTTGACAAATGTAGTAGCTCCACACAGTGGAGATATAGTGTTACAGTTTTCCAAAAGGCAGAAAATTAAGTTATGCTAGTAATGGACAAATTATAAAACCAGACATAAAACTGAATGTCACATTTTATATATTATGACATTAGAAAAAATAATGTTATCATAATCAGTGCAATTCTTTGCTACAGGTATGTACAAATAATGTTTAGGGTTAAGGCATTTTGGCAGATTTTCAGTATAGCCAAGTTTTGTGTAGAGTATATAAGAAAAGAATTTCTAAATGAATAAAACAGCAGACACAGTAATATATTTTTATTTCCATGAAGGCAAGAACTTCAGATGAAGGAACATCATGAACTTGCAGAATATAATTAGAACACACAAGTCTTTGTTTTCCTTCTGGGCAAATTACCCACTAGTTTACTTGCTCTGTGTCTTCAACAGAGCACGTCTTTATAACTCTGTCCAGTAATGCAAAATGTCTCCACTAAAGCCACAGTGTAAGAAAATCAGTCATGGCAGCTATGGAATAACCACAAGAGACAGACCCACACTGTCATTTTATTTGATTTACTTGTGTTTGTAATTCTTTCCCATTTTTTCACAACAGCACTTTATAAAGTAACACAGAACTTTGGGAGAAAGCTTATGAGTCAAGGTGCACACATAATGCCACAGCAGAAGTAATATAAGCTCTTGTTCGTCATACTAACCCAAGAAGACACGGCCCTTTGAATGAATTCACACAGTGTGACACAGTAAGCACATAAAGTGTGGTGCAACAGAAACAGACTAAAGCTAAGAATATACTTGGTATTTGACATTGAGGGCTTTAAGTATATTAGGTAAGATGTTTAGAGTTAGCAACTCACCAGGACTGTAAACCTTTAGGTTGTGGATTTCAGGAGTTTGACTGACTGAACCATTATCTCCTACTGCATTGTGCTAACATACGGTATGATTTAAACAACTGATTATTAGGAGATAAAGACAGACAATAGAACAGACAGCTTTGAAATGAGTGGAAACGCAGGGGTGAGCTTATGACGGATCATT
Organism: Lepisosteus oculatus; assembly: GCF_040954835.1. Lineage (NCBI taxonomy): Eukaryota > Metazoa > Chordata > Actinopteri > Semionotiformes > Lepisosteidae > Lepisosteus > Lepisosteus oculatus. The sequence continues at coordinate 10,833,737 of NC_090696.1, forward strand.
AGCAACACATAATGGGGAAAAAAACTCTATTGACAGAACAGGCAAAATTCAATATTTGTAAACAGAATGAGATTATGCTAATGAAAGCAAAACATTCTGTTTCCTCTCAAGAAAAACGACCCAAGTTTACAAATAGTTCTGCACTTTGAAGTCTTCTTTGCAGGAAAATCTAACCTACGAAACAGAAAACAGTCTTTCAGAGTTTACTCATTACATTGTATTTCTAAAAAATCCTGTAGACGGTGTACCCAATTGAAGGTTATTAAGAACAATATTAAAAAGCAGATTTCAGGGTCGTTTCACAAGCTGTTCGGTATGGGAATATGAATACTTTCAGATGAGCATAGCTTCAACTAAAAATCAATTACAAAAGTAGCAATTGCAAATTAACTCCACTGAGACATAAGGTACCCTAATACCCTTCATTTGTTGTCATATTACAGCAATAAAAATCTCTTAAAAAAGCTACAACATTTAAGACCAATCTGAAATCTGTTGATCGATATAAACTATATTACTTTAACAAGAATATACTGACATTTTAATGAACTTCACACCAGTTTAACATGGTGTTTTAAAAGTATATTTTGTTGTTCTTACTGGGGGAAACATTAACATTGCTGTTTAAATCAATGAAATGTGCATTTCCCAGTGTGCCTTACCTGGATATTTAGCCCTTGAACAGGTTGATAAAATAAGCACAGACCCCTTGAAGGGATTCCCAGCAGTACTCTTGTGCCATCTTGTTGGCATCGGCTTCACTGCTGGGCACCAGAGTGGGTTGAGCTGTCGCGGTTTTCGGGGGCTTTGGGAGCTTTTTCGCTGGTTTTGACTGTGCGGGCTTTTCCTGAGCAGTCTTGACCGGTTTCTGCGACGCCGGCTTGGGGCCGACTGCCACTTGCTTCATGTGGGCGTCAGCGGGGGCCTTCTGACACATGCTGGGCTTCAGCACGGCGGTCCCCTGGCAGGCGTGGGTCGTCTTCCTGAGCTCCGAGCTGATCTGGTTCCAGTACTGCTTGGGGTTGGCGTTGAAGGAGCGGCAGACGGAGGGCTGGCCCACATACTCGCACCAGTAGGACTTGCCTTGGTTCCTGCACACGACCCTGAGCTTCACCTCTCCTTGGCCACCCACCGTCATGGCACAGGCATCTTTGCTCTTGGTGCTGAAGCGGATTAGCTCTTCCCCACCGCTTCTCTTGCTCTGTCCGGCGGCCAGCCACACGCAGCAGGCAACACACAACACTGCACGAGCCCAGGCCTTCATGCTGCACTAGATGGCAGTGGTCTAGGTTTTAGCCTCCCTAAGCACCTCGGACTGAACAGAACTGACTGCAGGTTCCCCGCACTATTTATAACCTCGCTACACAAAGAAGTCATTCAGGTAACCCGCCATGTTAGTCCCTGAAGAGGGCAGGCATTAGTGCTTGCAATTTATGACTATAAGAAATCCAGTCAAATAAACTGCAAACATTAATGAAACATCACCTGAATTAGACATAAATACATAAATACTATTTATATACCTAAAAGCACATTTGTAATGTACAAAGTGATACAGACAGCTCAGGTAGTAGCATACGGTTGCTGTCAAGAGGCTGTAAAAGTTTAGGTGTTGCGGTATTATAAACTGATGAAATTTGTTTCTCTCCGTCTGGAGCACGTTAAACCTGTGCTAGCTGGAAAGTACAAGAAACATACTTGACTTAATATCTGTGACTGAAAAAAACCCAGTTGTACTGTACAAATGAATTCCTTCACTTTTGCCTGAAATGCGGTCATAGGTGAAATGGTCCTGTATAGCAATGAAGCTGTTGAATGTCGAAGGAAACAGGGTTTCTCAATGGTTTTAAAAAAAGATAATACTATCTAATACTAGATCTAACAGGGGTTGTGAGCTCAAGTACAGGACGGTACATGAATTATTTATGATAAAAAGTTTTCCCTTTTAACACATTGTTAAAGGTTACCATTTTAAAGTTAACTTGGCACAAGCTTCTTGACATTTTATTTTCTTAAGAATTAACTTGTTCCAAAGAGAAAGGCTGCCTTGTCAGCAGCACAATCTAGAATATAAACATCCGAAGCAGGTTTACTGCACTGGGCAAAATCAAAGACTGGAGCAATGGAGCACAGCCAACTTAGAGGCCAGGAGTCCTTTCCATTCACTAACATGCTGCAGGTTTACAGGAGACGAACTGATCACGCCACTCCGCGAAGTGAAACTGAATTCCATGGGAGGTGTGATTATTTTTTTACCTTCTATGTAGCGTAGCGCCGTTTAAAGGAAACTGGAGTAGATGATTGATGAGAGCACACGCCTGAACTCTTCCTGTCCTTTCAAAGCATCTGGCTGAGAACTTTGATTTTTTTTTTTTCCAGTGGAAACAAAAATGTCTTTTTTTCCCCCCATGGCTTTGCACATTACAACGCATCACTGTTCGCAATAGCAGAACACAAATTCAAGGTTCTTTATAAGTTATAAAATTTCTAAGTAGCAGCACCGTGCAGGAATTGACGGACTTATTCGGTGCTGTAATTGCCTTTTAATTTGGTTCATTCAGAAAAAGGATAAACATAAATGTAGCTGTTCACTTCTTTGATATTCTGATACAGATACATTCCTGGACTTAATGTCCGGCTATGATTGGATGAAGGAAATTAACCTATTTAGTCTTTGGGGAAAAAAACACTGCAAGGGGACCTTGTAGGACAAGTATTCATCATTCAGCATTGACAAAGCTGACCCAAGGAACTTCTTTGGAATCAACAGTGGAACACAAACCGGAAGAAATGTGGAAACTTAGCAGAAGTATCTTTGAAATAGAGAATAGAGGCAATTTTCTGCACAAAGGGTTGTGTGAGTCTGGGTTAAACTGCCTAGTCTTGGGTATTAAAGCTGACTCCCTGCCTTTCTTTTTTTTTCTAAACTGGATTAAATCGTCAAATCAATTACTAGCAAGCTAACAAGCTAGGCTGGCTGAGTAGTCTCCTCTCATTTGTTACCTTTATTTTCTTATGTACAGTATGTTTAAAATATCTGATTAAATCATTTAGGCCTCAGTTTCATCATAAAAATGAAGGTTTTGTAGACCAGAATCCCTAAAACATCCAGTAACGTAACTGGAACCATTGTCCACCAAATATTAAGGCACATTATTAGTAACTGAGTAATTACCGTGTCTGTTATCAGAGGAGGAAACAGTCAAATGAAACTGCTGGGTGTTGTCAGTATGTTTTTATTGAACAGGTACAATCTGGAGAGTTAAAAATAGAAACATCATCTACAATGGTGAAGATTATATACAATGTTATTTTTTATCCAACTAAAAAATATCTTAGTGTACTTGCAATATATGAAAAAACACGGTTTACCGAATTTAAATCTTTATTCACATTTTTACACCTTTAGCTAGCCAGTGGTATACATTTCCAGTGGTAGCTATCATCCCACTGTTGTAAACAGCTATTTCACAAAAGTTATGCAACTCTAAACACATGTACATTTACAAGCACCTATAAAATTATATTTGTGAAAAACGTTTTAATTTTACTCTTTAGCACTCATTTATGGCATATCTTACTGGAATTAAGGTAACATACTGCCTTTTGTGTAACATCATGAATAAACGGGTAAATACACAAGACAATGATTAAAAGCAAACAGTGACGGTCTTTAAATGTCCTAATATTTTTGTGTCTTTTTTAATTTAAACGTAAAATCAATGCGAGACATTAGATGAATGACCATCAGGCTAGTCCATTAAGTTCTCTGACATCTTTCAGACTAGTTTTACTCCCAAAGTCCTGAGCTCTACTGTAAAATTTTGGCTTCAAACAGCAGATTTCTTTTTTTCACAGGTCAGAAGTGTGATTATTAGGTAATTAACCATTTCCCCTCTCCACATTTTTTTTTTATAGGTAAGACATTAAGCATGACCAGGAATTCAAATGGATTATTAAAGCAAGACTTTTGCTTTAATGAATCCCATCAGCCAACACAACTTTCTTTCCCAACAAAATTCAATACATTTGTTTCTGAATGCTATTTGTTATTTATGACTAGGTGAAAATTTAAATTTGTGTAACAAAAATCAAACCTTTTACTGAAAGAGCATATCCGACATGCAACTTGTATCTAGCGTCTAGGGAACAATTCAGCAACTGCCAGCATGCTTAATCTCGCACATTCATGAGTAACTTTTTAGTGATTGAAAAAAAATAATAACTGATAGCCTGCCTTTCCAGTGACAAAAAATACCCTAACAGAATCCTCCCAAAAATCTGCAAAAAATGCTTTTGATTATGCTCGGAAAATATAGTGGTTTAGATCATTGCATTATTTGTGTCAAAAGGGATACTGCTGTCTGTAGTAAACTTTGTACCAGATAGCCTGAGTATTTTTAATCAATATAGCACTGCAAGATATCAATGCAATGATAGCAAGGCTACTGTTGTAACAAACTGCAAGAAGCAAACAAAAAAGTATTAAAAAACATAGAAACTCTTCTTTTTTTTAGAAGTTTTTGCCAGCATATAAAATGTACACTTATTTTTTATATGTATTGCACACATAAATAGAATTAGAGATTGTTTTTCTTTTGAAATGTTTGAATGGGGAGACAAGTGTAACGACAAGTTGTGTGTCCAATGGCACTACACAACTGAGATTCAAGTTTCACCAGTTTGACTATGAAAATGAAAGAGTCTTTACTTTTACAACAAAAATAACCCACCAGAATTGTTGTTTACTTGGTCACTTGTCTTAAGGTGGTTGAATGTGCATACAATAAGTGCAATGCCCAGAGTGCTGATAAAATGTACAGATTGTGTAATAAGTGTCAAAAAAGGGAGAAAGTAGTCTAAAAATACTGGCCCCTCGTGTAGACATCCTTTGAGTGCTATCTCTTCTTGAATGACGAAATTCACAGGATCTGAAAACTGATGATCCTAAAAAAACAACAATTTAGGTTAAAGTTTACGTATGACTATAAAAACGTGAATGAAAGTTGCCCCCAGAAAAGTTCTTTAACCGTGGACATCATTACTTACCACGAAGAATGCCTGCGTCTTCTACCAATTTTCAATAGAACTACAACAAAATGAAAATTAAACAATGAACAAAAACAGCTCAACGTTTTTTCTTAATGGACACACAGGTCAGTACACACAATGAATGTGGGAATATTTTCAAAATGTATTTCCTATATTATGGATTCAGATTCAACTGCTTCATAGAATTAAGGAAGTAACTGTTGTAAATCAGAGCTTATCTTGTTGATTTTACTCAAAAAGCATCTAAACATACCCCCCTCAATGTTTTTAATTTCATTTCTGTTCCTACTAAAGTTGTACTTTTAAACAAAATACTTTGAAAGAGTGACTTAGTGAGTACGCAGATGGCTACATAGCTGAATTCAATTTGATAAACATCACCGGTTAGCATGACTGTCTGCTTCGCAATCTGTTTTAGGTTCTGTTATGGAAGTCATCTCCAAACTGAAACGCGATTTTAATACTAGCTTCTACACTTTTGTAAAATGCAAATTATTCTGGTATAAGATAAAATAAAATACAATCTAATAAGATATATGGGAACTGGATTTTTAGAAGTCTAGAAATTGCCATTCACAGTTTGTGCAATTTAAATATTGAAAAAGTCCACTAATCTACAAGTGGTCAATGAGGTTGGAGAACCCTGGAAAAGAATGGTTAACATGCTCTGCATGAACATGCAGTGTGACAGCAGAGAGAAATTAAAGCAGACTAATGAGACAATGGGAATGGGTGATGAGGGGAGTGATAACTCCATCATTCTGTCTCAGGCTGAATTGAGACCAGGTATAAGACTCAGATAAAAAGTATAGTGGAGTAATCTACATTGCAGTTTAACATTGCTAACACACTTGTTTGTTTACGGTAACAGAAAAATTGCCTCAACACAAATACAAACATCATTATTGGAATAAATATAGCAACATAGCAGCTGTAGGTGTGAAAGTCAGTCTGTTGAGTTTTGTGAAATCTTGATGTATTCAATGACTACATTAGAAAACATGAAAAAACAATTTAAAGACAAAAACACAGAACATCAGAAATTACAAGGCAAATGTTAAATGTAAAGTTATTTTTTTAATTTTCAACTAAAATAATAGTCTCTTTTTCCTATATTACATTTCTCTTAAAAGAAAATGCTTTTAATTATGGAATTTTATTTAAGTAGATACTAATTTAATTAACATTATCTCAGCTTTTATTCGGGTCATCGTATTTACACATACTGTAGTACATTCTCCTATTAATAGCGCTGCAGAACCAGAAGTTGTATTAGAAATATTTAGAAATAAAAATCAACCTATATTAAATCTTTTAACATCTCAAGTGTTCGTTGCAAACTCTCACACAACGATGCGTGATGTGTCATGTGTCAAAACACTGAAAATTTAATTCCCTAGTTTGACCACATGAAAAGGTGAGAATGATTCCATGGGGACGTTGCAAACTACAAGCCACTGATAAACCACGAAGAGTGACACGAGATGAGCCAAGTTGCTCAGCCTGCACTTTTTTTCCTGAATGAGGGTGGAGGCAGAAAAAGAATCCACAATGAAAGATGACAATACTGACAAAAAAAGATGAGAGACGCGGAAGAGGAGACGTTTTCTTATGTACCTTGCTCAACCCAGTAAAACCTGGGCTAGTCTCACCACTCTGCTTGCCTTGGAGGTGCAGAGGCCCGAGGGAATCTAGTCATAGTGTCATAGGAATGGACGCTATTAATGTGAAAACAAGTCCAGGCAACATTATTATTTTCATACGAGACTGAAACGCAAAATATATTGTGACAATTCTCAATCATGCTGTGATTCAGGGTGAAGTGCTTCAGTTAAATGCTTGGCCTTCTAGTCTTAATCAACTCCTATCAAGCTTTCCCATAGTTAGTGAGTGAAGGACAGATGCATGCCAAAGTATGTGCAGGTGTCACAAAAATGCAGGTTAAAATTTCTTCTTCTTTAGGTTAGGCATCCGTAATGAAAATTAAAGCTTACACAGCTGTAATGATTTGAGAAAGAAAGAAACCAGGTTTCATGCAAGAAAGGAAGGCGGAGAAGGATTGTACAAAGAGCTCTCGCCAGCTAAGGCTTCAATTAGATGCTTTTAAAACACGCAGGTGTAGCAGTCATCTGCATCTCAATTTTCGGACTCAAAAGCTCATTTCAGAAGGGCTGGTTTCCAGCATTTGGATAAAATAATGAGCTTGGCTGATAATTTGGGGAAGGATACTGCTCAGTTAACAAAGGTGGGTAAATACCAGGCCTTTTTACTTTGCACAGAACCATGCATTGAGCTTTTGTGAAATCTGTAACCATATATTATGGAAATTGAAGGTGGCTGAAGCCACCCAATGAAAGAATTTGAAATCAAGCTGTTTAATGAAGGTATCGCACAGGAGAAAGATTTGACTGCAGATGGTTGGTAAAGCCACAACTCAGAGCTGCACATGCAAGAAAAGCTACTGATTATCTGGGCAAAATGTGAGCTTTTCTTTTCTGGCTACAGTTCCAGAAAAGATGTTTCCAAATGTAAGCACTGAAAAAATCTAACATGGTATAGATAATCAGATGAGCTTGTTAGTAAGGGTTCACACACCATGCTGATCATGCCAGTGCACTGTAACATTACGGAATAACAACACTTCAAAAGACGTCAGTGTTATTAACACGACACCTGAGCACCAGATGTTCAGATTTCAGCCGTATTTCAGCATGCACTTACTCCCCACACCCTGTGATACTCTCCACCCTCTTTCAATAGCCCCCGGCTAGCTACTGTGTCCAAACGCATGCAATGAAATCTTTCCATGGCGGGGTTACCTGGTCATTATAGGGTTATGAATACCTTGCAAATGTTCATTATGATAACCATTATTACCAATTTCCATACTGTAACAAAACATTAAATATAAAAATGGAAACAAAAGTTACAAATGGAGCACAGGACGAGCTGTCACCAGCCACAATAAAGGACAGGGTAATAAAAGGAAAGCGTTCACTCATTTAAAAATAATGGCGAGGTTACAAATGTAATAATTGTACGAAAATGTGTATAAAATAGCCAAGTATAAATATTCGCATGTTATTGTACAAATGAACTTTAATTTACATAAACTATAATCAACGCTTTCTTATTAAGTGTTTAAATGACTAGTCTTTTGCTTCCAACAACAGCCAATTTGTCATGACCCATAATTACAGTACACAAAAAGCCACATTCTCCACCAAAAAGCTATTCAAAAGCTTAACGTTGAACCCAGCACCAAAAATGTTAACATGAAGTGCAAAATAATTTTTTAGATCTATATTTACAAAACCTCTAGAGCCCTGTAGTTTTCGTAGTGAAAAGAGCAAAAATAAAAGAAAATGGAAAGGAATCTTACGTTTTCATGGGTATAGTCTCAACACTACAAAGATACAAAGAAGCAAAATATTAACAATACGCTTCATTATAAGAGCCATACCAGAGAAAGCACAGTACGGGACTGTTAATATAATCAAGACTCTTTGTGCTGGAGCTCAGAATGACAGCTGTCGCATTATTTTTCTGATTAAAAGGGAGAGGAACAAAAATGCGATGAAGAAAAGGTGGGAGGAATGGGAGCTTTGTTCTGACCAATTTGCCTTTTTTTTCTTAAAGTGCAAAGTGCGTACGTGGATGCAAAGAGTGGCGGAAAAAAAAAGATAAAGAACGGGGAAGAGATGGAACCAGTAGAAATGGTTATCACAAAGTAAAATGCCAAGTCCCTGAGACAGAGGAACTGTAAGGAAGAGAAGAAAAGACTGGTTACTACAAGGGAAAGCTACACAATGAGGAAACCCAAAAGGCACAAAGCAGGGAAAGGTGAAATAACTGCACTTCAGAGGTAACAATGCATGCACGCGATTATTAACAGGTCATGCAACAGGTGCACGAATGTTATTCTACACTATATGCCCTATTATTCATTTAGTTGAGAAATCCTCTGTAGATTGTAAACTCACCATATCCTTAATTGTATTATGGCAAAAAATATGGTTAAAATCTACTAAAGTGTAGATCATGGATTTTTGAAGTCTTCAAATTTAAATTAATCCATAATACTACACATAATACAATACTATCTAACTGTCATAACAACCACAAAGAACAGAAACCAAGCCTGCCTTAAAGTATGAAAGTATCTTTTCATTTTACATGCATAAGAGTATAAGGAAAGCAGCAAAAATCCAATTGACCAAGGGCATATTGGTACTGAAATGCACAAGTAAATTTGTGCTTAGAATATCAATATATTTCAGTATAAATTAGAAAAAATTGGTATAAAAAAACAGAATACACAAGGTCCAACACAAAGAGTTATTTATAAAAAATAATTTCTCAAACTGTTTAATTTACATTTAAAATCCATACACAAGCCACACAATTAAAACATCTGTGTCACAATTATACCACTAACATGGTCGATAAGCACATTTCTGATATAATGTGAGAAAACAATAACAAAAACCCACAAGCTAGTCTACAATACTTACTCATCATACACGTCCTCCGTGTCCATTCTGCGATAGAATTTGGCTAGCTTCACAGCAATAATTATACTTGGAATTAAAAATATTGTACAGCAACCCAGGCCAAACCAGAATGCATTCTAAAAAATGAAAAAAAGATGAAAATGACTTACAGTAACATCAAAAATATTATTATTTTTATAACTGTCCCTAGAAGACAAGTTCAAAGAATGTGAAAGTTAGATTAAAAAGAGACGCATGAAGGATATTCCTGTCAGCATCTGAGCTGGAAGAGAATCAAGAGTCACTGGCCTTAGTTGGGCTGGCTTTATATATCTGCACAAATAAAAAGACTTCAAAGCTGTAGCACCCATCATATGTAAAGAGGAATATTTTCCAAGTGAATTTCAAATTTCTATCCCATAGTACTTTGCCACTGTGCTCTTGCTCTGACAAATATTATTTAAGAATTCAAACCTTTAAATCTGGTATATTTTGGGTGACTTGCTGCTTTTTAGATTTGTTTTACCAGAGAACTGTTTAACTTGGAGGAAAACATGGCCTGACTAAAAATGTAGTTGGAACTGAGAATACATTTTAAACAGGAATGTGTCTTCTCTTTAGCTTTTCCTTGACCGCCCAGTCTAAGACAGAGGCCACGCAAATCTTATGTAAGCTTATTCCAATCCCTCCTTCTTCCTACTCGTTTTTGATACCCCATGGTTTAAACAGCGCAGAGCATCTTTAATAATTAGTTTAACTACCTGTGAAATTCCAGTGCAACATGAATAAACAAAAAAACATCTGGCTGAAAACAGGAGGCTGTCAAAGGTCAGGGGCCCTTGCTCTGGGCTTCCTGGTAAAAGCTTTCACACACGTTAAACAATAAAATTCAGCTTCAGCAATACAGAACTGTTTTTGGCTTTTAGAGTTTACAGTATATCTCTGTCCAGAACTCCCTGTCACAGGTATAGCTGAGTGGGCAGTATGGGAACAAGTAAAGGTTTATTCCATGCTGAAACCAAAAGAAAAAAGACACAACATTTCGGCTGTGGAGCCTTCTTCAGGTGCGATTAAGTGGGCAGTATGTTGTATTAACCTGGCCACAGAAAATGGAAATCCTGCCCTGAACATTTACTGAAGATTTAATATGAACCACTCTGATATTTACTAGTGCGTTTTTAAATACTTTGTTTCTTACCAAGGAATCAACTATAAAGCCGCAAAATACGATTTCCACCGTGTCTATTACATTGCTAACAGGCTTGCACGCTGCAACTTCCATTTCCACCTGAAAAAACAACAAACAGAAGATACATAACTGTAACTTCACCACGCACAAAATGGACTGAAGCTCACTTGGAAGAAAACATATCAGAAGAGAATTACCAACAATTAGGATAGAGCGAATGGCACTCATTCTGAAAAAGTGCAATACTTACAGAAAACCTGACCCATTCTATGTATTGCTTGAAGTAGCCCACTATAGTCTCCATGTATTTCTCTGTTTCCTGCATTACGATGACAAAGTAGAAAACAAAGCTCAGCTAAAATTACAAAATATATTTAACAAAATTAAGAGCTATAGCCGATTCTACGGGCGTTACCTGGTTAACGACGAAGGAGGCGTTGTGTGTGATGAGGTACTGTGCTGCATCGATAGCACTAATCACATTGTTGACAGCATTCTAAAGAAAAAGAGGCAAGGGAGGAGTGTTGAGCCACACAAGCTCAAACATAAAAGTGTTTTCAATAATTTAAAGTTCGGTGCTTTGCAGACAAGTTACATTTTTAAAACTGTGTATAATCGGTGTCATTTCTATCAGTTACTTCTTAAATCATTCTGGCAATGTGTTTCAAAATAAGATTGATCCATTACACAGGAAAAGGCTTTAACTCAGAAACGGTCTATTTTGCGAACAGTAAATCATCATAAGGCCCGAAAATGTGACTATCATGGGGAGTATATACTGTGGCTATCAAAAGTAATTTGACCACAGAATCTTCTTCTGCTTGGTTTCAGTCTCCCACGTGCCTTCTGGCAAACTATAGTTGAGGTTTGAGTTTTTTTCCAAGAATGGCATTCGTTTTGCCACTCTCCCATGAAGCCCAGATTAAGTGAAGCACCCAGGTCATTGTTGTCGTATGCACAGCTACACCCTTCTTAGCTGTGGAAGACCAATTCCTTCTGAGTTGTCACAGGCATCTTGGTGGTGTCCACCCTCCTCATCCGGATACTCAGTTTTCAAGGATATCTGAAAACTTGTGATATCTTCTCCATATATTTCTGGTTCTTTGGGGGATATTCAATGCCTTGAAAATGTTCTTTCACCCTTTCTTTGATTGATGCATTTCTATAACCCTAACCTGGATATACTTTTAATGCTCCTTTGTCTTCAAGATGTAGTTCCTTCTGGGACCAATATTTATTAAATGCGGATTTGCAGAAATAGATGTATTTATTATTTTGCAAATATGATGGGTGCAATGAAGGCGTTTCATGTGAAATATCTTAACTGCACACAGGTGGACTCCATTTGGACAATTGGTTACCCTGGAGCCTATTTAGGCTGTTAAGTCATAGGCTCCTTCTTGAAAGAAACCAGTGTATGAGCTACAGTACATCAACATGACTGAGTAGCTTGTTCCAAACTCCTGCAACACTTTAGTTGTGTAAAAGCATGTCTGCTGTTCTCAGTTACAATTGCACTTGTGTCCTCTGGTTCATTTCTGAAGGGGAACTGCAATGGTATTTTTATATTTCCTGGTTAGAAAGAATCGGAAATTGACGAACGCCATTTCAAACTACAATAAAAGTAAAATGTACACAGTAACTTGTAAAACCTCCAATTTACAAAATGTACAAAAATCACAAAACAGACAAAATTTCCAGGTATGCGCAGAGGCAACAAGACAACAAGACTCCCGGTGACGTACAGTATGCAACCCCATTACATTGTAAACAAGCAGACTTGTGAATACATCTCTTTTAATCCAATAAAAATATTGGTCTCGATTTTGCTTACAAATGCTACTTGTTAACTCTGCATGCAGATTGTGGCGGAACATTTCTGCTGTGAAATGTCTACTGCACAATCTGTATTTATTTGCTTGTACATCGCATTACATTAATGATTACAGTGACTTGTGAGCAGAAAGGGGCTGTTTCATGTCACAATTCGTGGGAACTTGAACACAATTTTGTGACAACATGGCGTTTGCAATTTTGTGCTTAAGATTTTTCTACACCATCAAAGAATTTATTTTGTTACCGAGATTTAATAAATGGTTTGAGAAATTGGGACTGCAGTTCCCCTTTAAACTGTTGGGTCTGAACAAGGGGCTGACTTTGTCAATGTCATTGAGGGTGCTCGATTAATTGCAGAAGGAAGTTGTTCCCTCTTTGTGAGGATGAGTTGATTCTGGATCAGTCACTTACTGGGAGAGCAGATGCAGTCCTCTGAAGCAGTCGGATGCTCTGATTCAAAGTGCTCTGTGAAAAATAAAAATGTGTTTCCAAAACCATAGCCCAAAACACACGAAAAATACCTTCCAGTTTCCTAAGGTGAGCGATGAATGTCAATAAACTGAAAGCAGGAGTGATCAAGTGGGATTAAAATATCAGATGTTTAATTTTCAGTAACACAAAATAAATCAGAGTGGTACTAAGGCCACGTCAGACATACAATGCTGATGCTGAGGCACTGATTGCCCTTGAATTATCACGATCAAACACTTGCAGCGTCGCACACAAACAGTGAGGGACTGTCTGTTAGCTAGAGGTTCAGGTGTCTGTTCCCTAATCTAACGATTCACTGAGCTGAAAGATTCTGCATATTCAGTTAAAAAGTGAACGTGTATTCCACTGCACAAATCAAGAAAACAGTTAGTCTACTTCATCTCAATCTATACACTGTGGTAATTTGGTCGCTAGTTTTTCAGGGATCATAACTTTTGAGATAAAGAGAAATATCAGTGATACATTCTTACCCGTGCTCTAACGTATTTCTTGGCAGCCATTTAAGACAACAGGAAAGATAAGGAAAGTTGAAAAGGAAAGATAAGACAGCTTCATATGTCCAGAAAACAAAAAAAGTACACATGAAAGAGCGAGGATGTTTCAGAAAAAGGTATTCCCACATTAACAGGGAATGCTGCCTACCTCCTACAGAGTTCAAAATAATTTAAAATTGTGTTATATACATACTGTATGTCTCACCTTTTCATCTAAATTATTACAGGGAAAACATGTTATTTACAACAATTACAACTCCAAGTTGTAATAAGTTGTCCATCATTTCTCCATTTAAAAAAAATGGACTGGACTGTTCAGTCAGAGGTCATAATGTGTGAAACTGCAGTCACTTTATAATATAAAAATCCCTAAAAGTGTATTTTGTCAGCAATATGAGTGTTACCATCTCCTACTTTCCAATTACCTGGTTATTTTTGTAGTTGGCACTTTTAAAATAAATGTTTGCTCGTTGCTGCCTCTCTAGGGAATTAATTAGCACCTTGTCTGAAAAATAATGATTGGAAGCCCGATATGCAGCAATAAAAGAGTGAGGTTTAGGAAAGAGTATTGATTTTAAATGAACAGTAAGTCTGTGGAATGCTTTCACTGCCAAGTGTATTTGAGGCTATGACCTTAATCCCAAAACAATCTGAACTGACCGATTACTGGGGCTGCTAGTAGATTTTGAGCAATTCAACCAGTTTGTGACTCCAGACAGAAATAATCCTGTCCTGAAACTGCTGTGTTATCAGACATTGCTTCAGAGGCAGTGCGGTTTACCATTGCCTGTTCCATTGGAACCACCTGCTGACCATGGATCAACCGAATGCTGCTTGCATGACCTTTCAAGGCATTCTCCAGAGCTCCCCGAGGCTGAAAGACAAATTACAAATGGGGAAAGCTAATACCAGGAAATCATATTTACCCTCACAACACCATTGTGAACAAAAGAAAGAAGAAACCACAGCATCTTCATCCTTATGGTCTGCAATACATGGCCTAGGTACAGGGTTTACAGTCTTTTCTGCTACATATTTTAAAAGCCTCATTTATCCCTAGCGTGTTGAAGGTCTCCTGTTTCTGCATTAGGAATTCTGTGCAATGAATAGGGAGCTTGTTCACCCACTCCGACCTGAATGACAGGCACTACCACTGCCGAGACCGCTGTGAATTTTTGTGATCTGAAAAAAAAAGTTACCGACTGCCTTGAAGGGGAAAAACTTGGTAATCAGGGTCGCCGAACACTGAACATGAGAGGAAATAACTAATTATAACGCTTATGTCACTAGGAATCAACTTACAAGCGTGTCCGCCTGTGCTTCCAAGTCATTCGCAAATGCCAATAAATCCACCTTTGTAACTCCTTTGTTGACCTGCGAAGAAGCAAACACACTCATAGGTGCCTGTGTGGGTTGCGTTAACGATTTTCAAGGCGATATATCTTTATGTCAGACTGCCCAAAATCATTTCTCTTTTCTAGGAGCATTGTTTTCTCTAAGGTGCACCTCTAGTGCAGGCCTCAGGGTAGCAGCAGGGCACTAGTCAAGTAATTACAGTGCGTAACTTGTGTTCAGCATATCAAGAAAAGGAATTGGTTTTAGCACAAGTTTAAGAACTAAATGATGCTGGGCTTTGAGGACATGGGACAGTAAGTGGATGTGATTTGTCAGACACGTCTACTTGATTCCTCAATGTACCAGTTCGCTCACTTTGTTCAGCTGACACATGGATCCTTACTGTGACTTCACACAGACCTCGTCTTGTGACCAGAAAGCTGGTCCTGACCATATTAAAACGCGGTGGATGTTTTTAAATCTCGCACGTTTTGGATGCCTATTGATTCTTAATGCCTCTTTCATTTAATTGCTCTGTTATATCTGGACTTATTGTATATTCTCTATACTGTGCTATTTATGCCTGATGTCTCAAACATGCTCCGTATTGAAAGCAAGTGATTGATGGACAAGTGAGATTAGTACTTACCTCGGCTAAATAAGCAGGATAGCTAATACTGGTGATGCCAGTCTTTGTAAAATTCAGGAGATTTTCCCTTCCTGTGGCTTCCAGAAGCACTATATCACTGAGATCCACATGGACATCACCAAACATGTCCACCACATCCTTGGTGTACTGAAAAACACACAGCTCAGATGCAGCATCTGTCTAATCCTAGTGCATTACTATTTATCTTTATAGGCACGTATTTCACATGCTTTACATATTACAGTGTGCAAATAATATTTTTTCATAAATCGACTAAAATAGTTTGAAAGAATTCAAATGACCCACACTGGGATACTGCATTCACTGTGTTTATTCATTGAATTAACATGACATGCCCCTTCATTCATGCATTAATGCTATATCAAGTTCACATACTATGTATTGCTATATGGAATGCGATTTCAAGTTGGGAAAGATTAATGTTAATACCTACCATACTAGTGTTTAAAAATGCACTGATGTTGAAGACATTGTCCAGCTGTAGAGCTGTGTAAATGCCTTTATTCTCTTTGCAGTTGCTAATTTTGGGAGGGGGGAGAGAAAGGCATTAAAAAAACAATTACACAATTTACAGTTAAATGCATTGTTCAAGCTTCACCCGGACAAACAATGAGTGCTAGAGTCAGTGCCTGGACCTCAGCTTCTGAGGTCTGAGGTTAAGAGTAAATTCTTCTTATGCTCCCATCTAGTGGAACAAGGTGGAATTGCTCTCTAAATCTTAATACGTTCTTCACCTTTTGCACCACATAATTCAAAGCCGCTTTACCTGTAGTGTATATCCTGTCACACAAGTCTTTCACAGCACATTACAGCATCCTGATGTATATTACAACTACACTGCTACATCTGACCCCCAGGTCACACAAAAGAAAACCATTTGGAAACGAGCAATGGGCATTGCACCCTGAAAATATTCACAAAGACGGAAATAACTGGAAGGTTTTGTAATGGGGAAAGTAGCTGCACGGAACATAAAAGTTCTAGAAAAAAATGGTAAGAAATCTACTTTCACTCCTTCACACTTGCGTCTGTGATTTCTATACAGGTTTTCAGCATGATTATGACTTCCCCATGAACCGAGAAACACGGCTTCATTTTGTGACATTATCTGAGAAAGTTATCAGCACACAGATGGGTTATATCTGCTCATACTCATACTGAAATCTTCTGCTTATGTGGATATAATTGTAATGTATTATTATATTATGACCTGGTACTTCAGAAAAGGGTTCTCTCTGTGTGAAACACCTGGGAATATCAGGCACGTGTTGGCAGTGTTCCTAAAATATTTAATTAAAGTGTAATGATATAAAATCATTAAATGCAGAGAAAATGCCATTTTGTGTTGCAGGATGAATGGATGTATAGAGGATGTAATTCACGCCATCTACTATTTTTGGCTTTATCCAGGAATCTAAAAATGACTGGAGCAGCTGTCACTGTATCTCTGCAGCACATTTTACCTGTAAACCTTCTCCACTGTCAGATCTATTTCAGGGTTCTGATACAGAAAACCAGGGATGAAATGCTTCCAGGAAGGATTGACCAAATAAGGACTATCCACAACCTGCCAAAATGGAAAAAAAAAACATGGTCAGTAGTTATGGAGTGGACTAAATGCATCTAATAGTAGTTAACTCGTATGAAGATTTCTGTCCTTCTATAATAAATATGAGATTTGTATATTACAATGCGCATTCATTTCCCCTTCTTCCATGTTTTAATTTGATATGCTACACGCCTATAAAAAGTCAATGCAGTTTTTACTTTGCTTACCAGAAACCACTTAAAAAGTGTTATTTCAAGTAATATGATATATCCATTCCTGTTGGAAGTGCTACAGTACGTTGTTGTTAAATATCACCTTTTAGTTTGATTTGCTATGATAGTGGAGAGAAAAAACGCTGCTGACCGATTCCTCACACTGTGTTCATATGGCTTTGGAGACGCAGATTAGTTCAAGCTGCGTGTGTGAGGTCCTCTTCTCAATAAGTTCTTAAACGAGATTTCTGCAGTCACACAACATAATGCAGGTGTTTGGTTGTTACCCCAAAAATGTTACAAGCACAGGCCACAGGAAGTGCAGAGCTCAGGGTCCATGCCAAGCAGCAGATAGCACTGGGTCAAAAAACAAGCTACAGAGCTATGCTGTTTTTATAGTCAATGATTTCTTATTATTTCTTTGAAACTGAAATAACGAGAGGGCATGACAGTGTGGCAGTTAGCACTGCGGGACTCAGCTCTTGTGGTAAGGGGAGTTTCTGATAATGGCATTAAAATGCCATTAAAAATCTCCAAACATTGGACTTGGTGTAAAAATGAGAAGACACCTTTTTTTGTGTGTTTGCGCATAAAGAATGAATTCCAGGACAACACACAAATTATACGAACAAATGAGAGAAATTTATTTTGTGGACTGTTTGGTAATTTGTACTTAATTGATTGAATGATTTCACCCTACTCTCTTGTTTCCTGCATTTACTGAATATTCACCAGTCAGAGAAACAGTATACATGCATCCTTCTGAAGAGCATGCAGGCTTGTGTCATGGTTGAGAAGTTTCATGTGCCACTATGCCTGTGTGTATGGTCAGGAATTTGTATGATTAGTGCTTACTGGTTAAGAGGAGCCCCAGAGACAGAGGTTCAAAGCTGTTGTAAAGCATCCTTAAAGTATATTTACAATATATCATTGAAATGGTGACTCTGACAGGAATCAGAAACTAGTACGCTGGCTCCTCATATCTTTCCAAAGCGTTGTGAATAGAGTCAAACTGTTGTGTACCAGATTAGCTACAGTAACTGCACTAAATATATTTTTTTCTGAAATTGTCTTATTGAATTATGATGATGCAGAGGAAGTGAATTTAAGTCTTAATACATGCAGGCTTAGGACTAATGGTAATGGTACCAAAATATGATACACACACGGGGATCACAGTGCCTGTTTTTATCTCCTAAAACTATACTAAAGAATTTCATAAATTAAAAAAAATACATTATAAAAGTTTCCCATATTTTGAGCATGCATTTACAAAAAAATAAAACCAATAAAAAACTTAAAAATGTGATTGCTCTAATAGGGTTCAAGGTGCCACAAATGCATTTAAAAATACCTGTTCAAATGAACATTTCTTTTGTGCATTTGTAAAGCACAGCAATTTTTCTAAGTGAATGAATGGTTTCTGCAAATTCACAGCAAATGCCATTTGATCCTTTGAACTGTAAAACAAGCTTGGGAGAACTGCGCCAACTCTTTTGACTTGCCTTAAATAATTCTCTGTTCTCAAAAGGCTCACAGATCAGTTTCTCCAGATTGCCCCCAATAACAAAGGTGATCACCACCACGATCATCAGCACCCAGGAGAAGATGAAACTGAACCCAACACCACTGCAAGAAAAATAAGGTACAGGTTTCACAACTGATTACAAAAATGCACTTTCAGTACTGAAAGATCTCTTTCTTTTTCCCATTCATAAACCCTCATTAATGTCTAGTATTACTGCTAATATCATTTAATTAAAGCTATGTATTTAATCACTGCAGTCCTGGCAAACTAACAGAGCTTGCAACAGAGAATGTAAAGAGCTGTTTGTTAGCAGCATGCACATATTAAGGATCTAAAGGTGGTCTATATAAACAGCAGGAATACATCTGAAAACAATCTAAACGAAGGCACACATAATTAACATCAGATACAATATACAACAGGCCACTTATTCTGCTACTTCCAAATAAACTGGTCACTCGCAAGCAAGCAAGCAAAATTTTCAAAGGCAAAATAAGTGAGAAACAAATGCTTTTTGTAGCCATAAGGTGGAACAGTGTAGAAATAACCCTTTTCCTTTAAACAATCAAAAAATCATTTTCATTTTTGGAACAAATATTAATAAATCCATTCTTCCCGATACGCTTGATTTCTGAATAGAATTCCTGCTTTCAACATTTTCAACATTGGATCTGAAGAGATTCCTCAAAGTTGTGAACTGAAGGCTCTGAAGCACATTTTTAAAAGCACTGCAAAACGCTTATTTTTATCTCCGAACATGTGGCTCAGGAAACCCCTGTAGTTGAACCCGCACACCCAGTGGGCACTGCATGAAGTAATTCTACCCAGAAATGAAAGTTCCCATCACATACACGTGAAACTGCGCGCTCAAGCACCCCAAATACAGGGATCACAGAAATTAAAAACAAACTGTTTTAAAGCAGCGAAGGGGTACTGCGGGACTTCTCGGCTAGTTGGGTTTTCTTGCCTTTGGAGAGAATTGCTAGCTGTTATCCAGAGCTGAACCGAGGGGTTACTCACGCCATGAGCAGGTTGCCCCCAGTGTTGGACACGCAGCCCCTGGTCGTGGGGGATGCCTGCTTGTCATGCCCACAGGAGCCGCACAGCAGGCCCAGGAAGTTGAAGGTGAGGATCAGAGCCACCATGCAACACGCCGCCACACAGCCCAGCCACCTGCAGCATGGAGCGAAGAAGGGAAACAGTTCAACAGCGTGCAGACTCCTTCAGCGATCTCGGAAATTAAGGAACCGCTAAGGGGCACTATGTTCAAAAAGAACATAAGAAAAATTACAAAATGGGTTTTGGCCCATCAGGCCCATTTAGCTCAAAAGGTTCATATCCCCAAGCTGAGAACCAAGCAAAGTCCTTAAAAGGCACGTTTCCCGTGGCAGATTTGAAAACCCTGGAAAAGCTGAAGTCTCTCGAGCCAATGCTGTTCATACCTGTAAAAGTCATACTGGTCAATCTGGGGATAGTAGTTCTCGATCATTGCCTGGCTCTGGCTGATGTACAGGGTGAAGTTGACTAGGGTGCTCTGGATAGGGAACTGCTTGGAGAAGCTGGAGATATTGGATCCTATGCTATCCAGCATGCCCTTGACACCTGCAAAGAGAAAGCACTGGTCTTGACCGGCTGCCAGATGAGAACTATCAATAATAGATACCACAGAGTGGAAGACTAGTGGGATTCATGGGGTTAGCTGTCAGAAGGATGGAAATACCACACTAGCAGGGATTAAACCAGCTTCACTGAATGACATTGCAGAATAGAGCAATACAACAGTACTGCTGTCAGAAGTACTGTAGTGAGAAATGTGGGACATGTAAATGACAGAAGAATATTGAAGAACTTCTATAATGTCCTAGCATGCAGTGAATGAACTTTGATCTAAGGGAGAACAAACTAATAATGCTTAAATTATGGATCTACTACAATCAGGATATATGCGTGTGTAATGTAAACACACATATAACAGATGTAGTTAAAAAAACATAAAACAATACATTTTACTTGACTATGCCTAAGTACCATATTTTGCACACAAAGTACTTAAGACATTCCTAGTATTCTACAGAATATACCAGTCACTTTGTGTTTGATGTCAGTGGAAGGGTGCAATGAAAGATGACAAAACACCAGGACTGCATAATCACATGCTAACGCACAACACCATCACAGCTCCGTTAACATATGCGAAGAAACTTACGAGGCAGGGCTGTGATTTTTTACAAGGTCCCACAAATACAGAATACAAAAAACAAAAACACAAAATACAGTTAAATAAAACAGTTACTCAAAAGTTAACAAACCAGGTTTTTAAACTCAAACACAAACCACCGTTTTATCCTTAAAAGATTTGCACTTAATGACAGGAAAGACTTCACATTGTCTGTTACAAAACATGAGTCTCTTTGGTTTGAGTTGCACAAAGGACAATATAATTGGAGAAAAAAAGTGTAGAGTTTGGATTTTGCTTCCCTAAAATCACTAAATATATTACATTATGCATGTTTAATAATTACTGTCATGTAATACTTTTGGCTCTTATTGAAAGCAACAAACGTTAGTAACCACTTATAAAACTGGGCATTTTACAAGATCGTTTTTGTTCAAGGGTAAAAGAGCATTAAGGATTTGAATCCACAACCTACAAAAACACTTCTCCACACTGTCTAAAATATCTTAACCACCAACATTTATTTCCAGGTTACATCTTTTTGTGTTATTTGTTTTCCAAAGATGATTGGGTGAAATATTAAATGATTGTTTCAACAACAAAATAATTCGCTAAACCATTGTTAAGAGTGTCCCAGATCTCCAATTACTGGATTTGCACTAATCCTGTGAGGTTAATATTCAAAGTCAAGGTGAAGTTCTCTACTTTCTGAGGTTATTACATATAACATACTGTATGATCTCAATCACAGTCTTCCAACTTATTTTTGCAGAATATGCTTGTGCCTGCACGTCTTTATATCAGAAATAAGAAATGTACTCTTAAAAGTCAGTGCTAGTGATCACTGGCCATGACAAAGCAACAATGATACAACTAATAATAATGGTACAACTTTGAAGTCAAAGGACTGGGCCTGAGGAATTTAGGCTAAGATACAGGAACACATGTTTTGTTTCTCAGTATCCAGCAGAAAGCAGGGAGTAAGCAGCATATAAATCTAAGAATAATTTGATGGAATGTCAAACTGAAGAGGAATTTGCTATTTGGAACAGGCGAGGTGTTTTGTGGCTGAATACAATTGAAACCAGATGTCTTGCTTTAGAAGGAGCTGAAGAAATCTTAAGGTGTTACATAATTACAACTTGCGTTCTGTGCTGAAAGCCCCCGATAAAAACAAGAACATACAAATTGACATTTCACTTACCTGAAACAACATTCTTTGTCTGGTTCTTCACCATGCCTGGAGTGTCATTAAATGTTGAATAGCCCTGTCAGGGGATACAAGAACAAGTAAATATCAAACGCATATACGAAAGGTATAATTACACTTGCATAATACAAAGATGTAAACCATCATTCCATCTTGTTTTTCAGCCCTGAAAGGAAAAGCTGCAAGTCTTAAATTGGACATCTACTGGTGTGCTGTATCAAAAGGGTTGTAAACAGTTTTATGTCAAAACAGTTTAGTGGTAAAAAAAGTTTAAGAAACAGTTTATAAAAAGTCCTACTGGAAATATTCTAGATTTTGCCACATCAACACATCATGGGTGTGGAACAGGTGAAAAGGTAAAAGCAAAACAAAGATGGTTAAGTTAATTTATAAGAATACACAGATCAGCTTTACAAAAAGTTATACGTACTGTATGTATAAAAAATCATGCAAAACACAAAGAAATCAAGATGTGTGGACAAAACAGTCCACAAATTAGAGTCAGAAGGCTATTATAGGATATTAACATATAAGGATATTAACATATAATCAATATAATACTCTATAGAAGAAAACTATTCAGCAAAAATCTGTACAATTCAATGCAAGTTAACATTACAGCCAGGGAGCTCTCTACCATATTGTGCAAAAAACAATCAGATCTGTACATATTCACTTGCAAGGAATTTTCCTTTTCCTGTGAAAAGATATCAAAGAGTAAACAGTGAAATTGTGAGTGTAGAGTGGGGTACAAACTCAATTGAGGATGCCCAATGGATAATTGAGAAGTGAAGGACCTAGAATTGAATTTGCATAAAGAGAATGAAGAGCTGGAAGATTACAAAGCTCCAGTGCTGACAATATTATTTTCTTTTCAACTGCCTCCTTGCAGTTTTTAAACACCCCAATCCTACTGTGAAGTGGAATGCTTTCTGGAATATGGAAAAGAAAAATGCTCAGACTTTCTATCCTATCATTGGAATTTATTTAAATGAACAAAACAGGAAATAAAACAGGGGTGAAGGCTCAAGTAAGATATTAGTCAAGGTTGTGATTCATTTATTCTTTTACCAGTGAAAGAATGCTCACCTTTTGAACGATGTTGCTGAGGTCAGTCTTGAGAACGTTATTCACATTTACTAGCTGTGTATTCACATCAGGGAGCTGAAAAATATGCATAATTCTATTTAAAAGATTGCAAAATTAATGTTAAATATAGATATTAAATGAATCACAAAGGAAATTTACACAAGCCCAAGAAAACTAGGGTTTTTTGTTGATTTGTAATTAACAGTATTATTTCTGTCTTTGCAGAGGGCTTCTAAGCCTGTAAACAGGACCTGATCCTGATTCAAGGACGGGACAGGAAGCAAAGGCGGTACAGTACTGTGTAATGACAGTCACACATCGGGGGCTCCACAAGCTCGTACCCCGGAGAAGTTGGCGTTGATGGTGAGCTGTCCCAGGGTGCCCCTGATGGCTCGGCAGGTGTCAGAGACGCCGGGGGCGGAGCAGGCGGGGTCGTTGAGGGTGTTGCTCAGGCTGGATCTCTCGTGGCTCAGGTTCAGCTGCAGCTTTTGGGTGCCGTCCTGCAGGATCTCCAGCGAGACGCTGACGTTCTCCAGCGCCTCCTTGGTCTCCCTCATCGCTGCGCACAGCGGGACAGGCAAAGGGCGTTAGACTCCACACCTCAACCGCAAGCTCGCGACAGTCAGGGGCCATGCTGTCAAAACCCACCACATCTCTGCCATCGCGAACAGCCGTCTCTAGACGAGAGACACTGGCGATTCCATATGCAAAGGGCCTTAATTACTAGCACTCATTTATGGGCATAACTATGGTTGTGTCTTTTATTACACCACAGCAACACAAAAACATCTGTCAAAGGAAAAAATCCTGGAACAGATAATTTTGTGTCTATCGTTTTGGTTGAAAAACAACGTAACAATCAATTAGGGATCAATCGGTACCAGATGTGCATATTTGAGGATGTTGGCAAGCATCAGGATTCATCACCATCTGCCCCTCTCCGAATACCAAACACATTGCATACTGTACACTGTGAATCAGTCCATTTTACAGCAGCACGCCATTAAAGCAACAGCAAAAGGGGAATAAATGTGCATATTCTGTGCCCGTGTGTATGAACTAAAAACATTTAGGCTAATTCAAGACTTATTTTTGTCATTTCTATTTTAACTTCTTCAATTTCTCTTAGATTCAGAAGATTTCGTTGCTGGAGAATATCAGTAAGACGTTGTTTTGTCAACAGACTTATGAAAGGTAAGGGAAATGTGTGTTTTTTCAAATCAGATAAGTAATACTGATGTTTTTGCTCTTTATACGTGCAGTTTTCAACTGTTCAGAAGTAAGCAAATACCTCAAACAAATAAATTCAGGAGTCAAAATTTAGAAGTTAGGATTCTAGCCTTTGAGGTTGCAATAGTGTACAACAAAATTATGTACAACTAACAATCACAGACTTGACATGCTACATAGAGAAACTTGCTAGTAAGTTTCAGGATTGTCTAAATAAGAAACACATGTACATGTTGAATGGAACAGATCACTATTTAAAATCCTGAACTGCTGTGTACACTTAAAACTTAAAATGACAATAAAGACTATAAAGCTTATATATATATATTTTACCTCTTATCTATAATTCATATGGTGGGTTTTGACCAGCCCAGTGGGAAATAGGAATCAATAGAAACTGTCTACTTTTTGTTATTTGGTAATGGTCACGCACTGAAGAACTGAAACAAGACGACACCACATTAAAAATGACACAAAAGTAGGTTCACAGTTCACAGCACTTGTCGGGTTCCAGTAACTGTTACCTTTGATAGCCCTTTCCACTTTGACTTCAAGCCAAAAGGAAAAGAAAAAAATTGAAGAAATGATGGAAAAACTAAGAAAATGAAAAAGAAAAGAATATGAAGTGGGATAGTTCTTTACATTTTAACGAGTGTGCGTGAAGGCAACAGTAAAAATCTATAGTGACTCCAATTACACTTGGCAAAATATAAAAATCTGTGTGTTCAAGGAAACTAAGAAGTATGAATTATTTTAATACGTTTTTAACAAACCAAAACTCTCTGTTACTGCCTAGTACTGTATACCTGCACACAACCTAGAGGGAGATGCCAGATATCTATCAGCGAGTCTGGGCAGAGCTCAAGATGCCCAAAGGATTTGAGCGAAAGGGACAGATAGACAGAATAATTTCTCTTTGGCTCTGGGCGATTTGAGATATCTTTGTAAGACAAACCGACAGATTCTACCTTTAGAAAATGATTATTAAACAAATACAGGCTTAAGAAAACCTAATGCTGAAATAAAAATCAAACCACGTCTGACAACTTTTCAGGCAAGTCAGAAAGAAGGATCTGATGCACAGCTGTGGTATTACAGTCCTTGCATTTGCACAGTCCTATAGTGAGACTTGGGTGTATTAAAAGTGTATCAAAATGGAGAATTACGTTCAATTATAACAGCAGGAAAATGAGGAAAAGGAACGTGTTACACCTTTTGTTATCTGATCCATTATGATAGATAAGAATATGACAGGAAGATGGGAGAACTTGGCACCAGGAGGCACAGCAAGATGGTGGTATGAATAAGAAAGGTTGTTCCAGTAAAGGACCAAATAAGCCAAGACAAAGTTATTTTTGACTTCAGCATGGGAAAGGAAATGTTAGAAAAGCTCCAGACTGACAGATGGAAACCATACTGCCTTCTGTTTGCTGATCCTCTGAGGCAGTTTGGCAATTCTACTTGTTAGTGGGAATTGAGAACTTTATTCAAGTTTGCATAACAGGTAACATAAAAAGATGTTTAAAGAAAATAACATGGATCTGCTTATTGAATTCTTTCAACAGCACATTCTGATGTCAAAGATAAAAAATGATTTTTCAATACACTTTTTAAAAGGAACTGCAAAATACAAATACAAACCATTAAGATGGACAGATACTATAAAGTATTTCTGAAATCTAATTATTCATTTACAGGAATTCAAGGGCCTACTAACTCCAAATATATAAAGGAGACCAACTGAGCTCACTTCAAAAACCAATCAATCAAGGAATGATCAAATCACTCTCAAATTCTAAAGTATGGTTTGTTTTAACTTAAAGGTATTTTAAGATTAGACCTGTTAGGTTGTTCCACATGCCAATTTCCTTTGCAACAAAAACGACAGCCAAATCCCTGAAAAGTCAGTTTGATTGCAAAGCAAAATAAAACAGCTATCAAATTTTAAGATAAAAGTCGTTTCAACATGTCATGTGAAATGAGAGCACCACACAATTCACAAATTCCACGAAGAATCAAGTTTCAGAATGAACTAGTGGACTAGTAATATGTAATATGAATATCTTACCTCCAGCCATACTTAATGCCCCGTCCAGCGCAGGACGTACTTCCTTTCCCAGCTGCTGGTGGATGCTGTTGCCGAGTAACAGGCCTATATCTGAAGAGGATGAGGAGAAAATTCAAATTGCAAATTATGCAAAAAAATTGCAAATTAACAGAAAAATGTAAAGAGCAAGGTTTTAAAGGATTATTAAGGGACTGTTAGCTGTTGCCGATTAGCGAAGAAGTGAGAGCAGTGATTTTTCAAGATCTCTTTCTGCATTGGTAGCTCTCTTTATTAGCTCCAAAAAGTGAAGCAAAAAATGCAAATACCCCTGTCTTTTTTATTTTATAACTCCATAGGCCTGTTTAAACCTTTATAAACAGCATGCGAACTGGAGCAAGACAACTGCAGTCTCCTGTAAACTATTTAAATTCAAGTGTTTGTAGAACATGATTTTTGGCTAGTCTTTTAAGAATAACACTGCCTCCTTTAAAATAAAAAAAATAAAAAAATCATATCTAATGTAAAATGTACTGGAATAAAAAAGATATATTTTATGTTTTTACTTCATATATTTTACTAAGTCAAGGTTAAATTAACATTTTCACCTTGTCCTTCATGGTAAATATCAAAAGGTCAATGAGCTTATAATGTAAAATTATTTTTTAAAAAAACATTTATTCTAAACATGTTTGTGCATAAATGATCACTCTTTTGTACAAAAGGAGAATTTCTATTATTCACCTGCCAAGCACAATTCAAAGTTTAGTACCAATCTGTACAAAACCACCAGCTGCCACTACCAAATGGAAAGAATTAGCTTAGAGGCCTCTGGAAAAAGCCACATACATGACATATATAAAACACTTCATGAACAGCAAAGATAAAAATATATTCTAAAGACAAATGAAAACACATCATACTCTACAATATCTTGGTTTAATTTTGGTTACTCCATGCAGGAGGACTCAGTAACAATCCAGTAGTCATTTACTGCCAAAAATGCCTGAAGACACAATCCAGAAACAGGAACATGAACATTTGTCAAGAAATTATGTCACGCAAGAGGTCTCTATTATTAGATACGCAAGAGGTCTACTTACTATCTAGGTCAGAAAGGACTTTGTTCTTGGCAGTATTATATTGTGCAGAAAGGTACTCAATTTGCTGAAATATAAACAAATTGATGTTAAAACAGAGACAAACACTACCCTTTAATACATTTTTAATCTTATTTCAATGAACGTTAAGGAAAATATAGCAGAGGATAACTGGGTTTGTTTGTTAAGATCACTGGATTGAAATGTTAGGTTCCTTTATTGACTTAGTAGAAATAAAGTTGCTTACTAAGGGGCACTCCACTCTGAACAGACAGTGGCTTCAGACCTTAAAATCGTGGGAAATAAGAATCTAATGTTGTCAATAAATTAGATGAACTGTGTATGCTTCAGAGGGACATTTAAATGTGCTTAATATCCACATAACCAAGGGCTTTGGTAATTATTTTGATCATTTCTGTGTTTGGTGGAGGAGAACACCCACTGGTAATGTCTGGTCTAGGGTAATGTACTTAATGCACACTTTTCTGCACAAAATGACAAAATAGAACAGAATGAAAAAGAAGTCATATATTAATAAAAGCACTGCAACTTGAGAGAATGGTTAGGGATACATGGGGTTAAGTTCTATTAGGCTGAAGAGCTTAAGGTCATCTGCCAATGAGGCTCCTCAGGTGAGTACTTATCTATCTATAGCTCTCTTGCTGACATGGAAATAATCCCCGCATTTTTTAAACCATATGTGAGGAAATAATGATAATAAAAAAAGTGAAACCCAGAGGAAATAAAAAGCTATATTTCAATTAAAAAATAAAAATTGTTTTACTGAAACCACATTAATTGATAAACTGTTACAGGCAGGCATCTACTAAATGATACCTTTAATAAACCATGAACAAATGAAACCAACACTGTACTAAATATGTTCACTAAACAGTAATTTTAAAGTTTTATTACAAAATGTACAAAAACTAAGCATACAACAGTGCACAGCTGTAAGGCCTTACCGCTGGAGTCTCATTGACAAACATTTTCAGATCTTTGAAGTTACTGTTGACAAGTCTCCTAACACCCCTTAGCTGAGTGCTGAGGTTCTGATTGGCAGCGTATGCACACAAAACGCCCACTCTGGGGAAAAAAAGCAAACATTTTCATTTTCAGGAATTACAAGAATTGAACATCAGCATTGTTTGTTCTATGATTAAAAATGCGTGCGTTAAAATGTTTTGAGAAAGATCAGGGAATTTCTTTTTTGGATATCGGCAGAACACAATCATTTGGTAAAAAAGATTGTCTCTTAATATGTCTAACTGTAGCATACAAATACAACCCAAAACCCTAAAATAATACAGAAACCTTGATAACCAGTGGTTAGTTGTCTCCTCTGTGGTACATGTAAGCCTTTTTTGAACCGACCCTTATCAATAACCTGCAAGAAATACTGAAAAAATTCATCCTGTTGGTTTATACTTGCAAAAAACACTGCAACGCCAACTGCATGGACTGAAGTCTTCCTTTACAAAACAGATTTGTTTTCAATAAAACTTGTAAGTGACAAGAGCTTGTAAGTGACTGTGACAATGGTCTTGAAGTCCTTTATCCAGTGTCTTTAAAAAAACATTAGGATGAGCTTCTTGGGATTCTTGGGATTAGTTAGCGATTAGCACCTAAATGGGCCAAACAGCAACCTCTCACTTACAATATTTTTGTTTTATACAGCAATGCATCAAAATACATTTTAAAACATGATGGTGATGTTATTCTTTCAGGTATTATGTAGCTCTTTGAATACTGTTACATTAACCGGCCAGCAGATGTCACTGTACTTCTTATTTAAAATGCAAACCAGAAAAGAGATAATCAACAAATACCTAAAAGTAAAAACACTGAAACAAGAGGTATATCAGAATGCCTGGCAAATACAGGGAAATACTTAGTTTATTTTCTTATGAGGACACTCAAAACACTCAAAAGCTAAAAATATTTAATGTTTTCCAAAATACAGGACATAAATAGATTGACCGAGAAATGAGATTGCCGAAATGCTGATATTCTACAATCAAAGTATGAAACAAAATCACCTTTCTGATTCATTAAACGCCTCGAAAAAGCTAATTAGAGTCATAAGCTCCTTAATCCTTGATCACCACAGTTAAGCGAAGATTTTAAAATAAGTTAAATTATGAAAAAGGCTATCTTCCGGAGAATGCTCATCCCCTCTATGGTGCTCTGAATCCAAGCAGTTTTTCAAGAAGGTTTAATAGTCTGATGACAGCCCTGGCCACTCTCTGCTGCTGCCATGAATGAGGTTAGATGTGATCATGGCATATGCATTACAACCTACAAAATATTTCCACACGTGGCACAATGGTTATTTTTGCCTTTCAGTTATTCCTGAAATGTCACGTGCAACATATGTCTGTCTCTCTGCAAAGATCCATTTTAGAATGAACTTAAGGTTCTACACTACAGCAAGGGACAAGTTCTCTCAAAACTGTGTGTACACAGACCACCCGGAGGCAAGTTATTCATAGTATAAGGAATCACAGTGTTGCAACCCAACCTGTCTCCTGTATACTGAAAGAACCTGCATATAAGATGAGCATCACAAATTCCTTTAAGCTAAAATGTATTAGTGATCCAGTACATTTGACTAAAGTGCTTTGATTGTTCAATGGTACTTTAAGAGAATGTGAGAAGAAAACACCCCTGTGCTAAGGGCTAAATGTCTCTCACATAGTGCACTACCTGACAGTATTATGCCAATGATAGCCATGCTGTACACCAGTGTTTTGGGATACAGATGTAGCTTTTCTTTGCTCTTTTTGAAGTCGGAATTATTCATTCTCACACTTCAGCTTCTGAAGGTCCTGCTTTTGTGGGCATGTGTGCTGACTCAGTAACTGCAGTGGTGGTGAATATGTTACAGAAATTCCCCATCTAATGATGCCACAGGTCTACCGAGCAACAAGAGACAAAGAATTCCACTAGACACTCAAATCCTTTGTTAAGCAAACATGCCAAAGCCAATGGACTGGGAAATCAAAGTAAAGAAGAGGAAAACAGAGGCCTGTCCTTTATCCAGCTGTAAAACTGCACACAAAAACACAAAATTATTGCTTAATGATGAAAATAATTCAACTTCATTTGTTATCACTGAGCTGGTTATCTAATTTCTACAGGTCCCACTTCCTTCTTTACGAAATTAGAAGTGGTTCTAAAATCATAGGTCAGAATTACAAATGAAATCCGTCAGCTTGCGAGTGCTTCAAATTGCTTTGCTGTTGATTAAACCGTTAACATTTACTTTTCAAATTTGCCTGCCAGCCAGTGTTTAATATTGCTGCATACAAAGGCTTGTCAAGTCAGGTGCAAAGCTTCAACATAGCAGAAGAAGTAGTGTTTTATATTTGCATATGAAACGAAAATTAACTAGTATTAACAATACCAAAGCGCCAACGCAACGAGTAAATTCAACACGGAGATGGAAGTAAAAAACATTTCAGCTGTAAAGCCTTCCTCAGATGGGCATACAAGGTGATGATAAATTTTATGTTGCACATTTCATGCACAGCTTCCTTCAAAAGGCATTTTACAACACTGAAATGGATTAAGCTATGGGACTGTACTTGTTGTACTACTGTGACTACATGTAATGTGGCTTTGATTTATTTAACGTATCCGGCAAACTGTATACATTTTTTACAGTGGCAGCACATACATTTTCATAAATTAATGGGGTCATTTGCTTGTAAAATGTGAAGCTAGAACATTTCACATTTACAGGCCTATAAAGTGATGGCTTAATAGTGTAAATTAGAAACTACTGATACAGAACTTACCTTGAGAAACAACACAGTGAATAACTTGCCTGTCTAGCATGTGTGCTTGTTACAAAAACGATTAATGGTATCTTCAGGGAAATTGCTTTTGTGCTGATTCCACTGCTAGCGCTCAGTGGAACAGAAGGCTGAAGTTTCTTCAGCTGTTGACTGACAAGTATGCTGATACGTAGCACGTCCTTGCTGAAGAGAAAAAGGGGAACTGTACCACAGAAGCCATCCACAACGCAGTGTCACAAAGGGCCTTTTGTAGTCTCTCTTTATTCAGATTTATATCTGGAAGCCTGCTGTCCGCACAGAGGAACAGGGTCAGCAACACCGTCTCAAGTGAACAAAGGTGCTTTGAAGCCTAGAGCAGTCACAAAGAACAGTCCATTCACCCAGCTCTTTTCCCATCTCTTTCCAAGAACTTTCAATAGCGCCTAATAGAAGAACAAATAGCGGCAAATACAAAAGTAGATAAAGGCCATATTGGGTGCCTTGTCTAAATGTTTGGTGAAACTGGACAGCTTGGAGAAGGAATTTTCTACCCTCTACAATAACGCTGCCATAATGAGACTAGGGTGAGGAGCCCTGTCAGCATGAGAGAGTAGCAAAGGAACAAAGTTAATTTCACATTTAACACTAAAAAAAAGAGAAGAAACTTTCACCCCTGGAGCTGGCTTCTCCAGATTCCTACTCTGGAAGAAACTAAAATTGTCCTTGAAAAAGGTTCACACCTACAGTACCATCTAGCCGTCCTTGATTAACTTCATTTATTTTCACATTTCCCTGGAATTAATTCTCCAGAGTTACATCTCTTTAGCCCCCCTCTCCCTCATTCTACGTTTTGTGCTCCTTATCCCTGCTCCCAAAGTCATACCACCGCACACCTGAACAGGACTCTACAGCCAACAGCGTGTGTTGGGTCTTCTGTATTTTTCATTTTCAGGTGTAGAACTTACCTCTGCTTTTTCCTAGAGTAAAAAGAAAGCAATGGAGGCGATATTTAACACAACACCCTGTACTAGAGAAAGAACAAACAGTAATGATAAAAAGGAGCAGATCTTTGCCCAGTGCAAACTGAGGCAATATCACTGAGACAGTCTGCACATAAGCAGCTGGATTGGGACTGTTATCTCATTCAGAACAGATCATACTAATAAATTAACTGCAGAAACCAAAGTGTTCTTGAACAGCCTTGATGATTCCATGCCAGATGATCAAATGCATCGTAATATCAAGAAAAGGAAAAATTAAAAACAAAGCACAACCTTTTGAACTTAAGCAAAAATGTAGACATGCAAGTGGAATATATATTGGTTAATTGAATGCCTATATATTACACTTATACACAAAACAAATTGTGCTTTGATTTATAAAGCATATATATTTCTATAGATTTCATATCTCTGAACTCAAGGAACAGTACAAAGTGAAGATCAACATTAAAAAAGGACTAAAAAAGGGGGGGCAGCAAAACATTTTAAAAAAGACACCAATCAAAAACTAAAAAGTAAAGGCATGCTTTTTCTGCATTTTAAAAATACCGAAGGAGAAAATTAGAGCAACGATTGCAACAGAGGAGTAACAAACACCCAACTGATTTTGGGAGGACAGGAGCAAGCTAAGTAAGAAAAAAACATACTAGCTGTCATTCCTAGATTGATCAGTAGCATGTTGAGGTCTCTCAGCATCAGTTTAGCAGCAGGTCAAGCAGGATCAGAACCTGATAAGGGCAATTTCACTACAAAGGAAAAAGATGCACAAACGGTACTTGTAATATGGGGATCAAAGTTTAAAGCAGAATCAAGATCACACCAACATTTCTAAGCAGAGCGCTACGAACAAATCCAATATAATGAAATGACAGAGACTGACCTTCGAATCTGGTAATTTGATGCAGAGAACTACTATTACAACTGCTTACCTGAACATTTAACATTTTATCAGTATTTCACAAAGAAATTGATACATTTGGATTTTCCGTCTTTGTAGCTTGTTGTAAGCAAAAATGTTGCTGGCTAAGAATCCGATTTATTGGTGAAGAGTGTCCTCAGAACAAAAGATGCGTATTTTAGCCTGAAAATAGCTGGAAGCCACAGCAGAATTACTCCTTTTTGCAGGAAACAGTCTTCTGAATTTATTCAATTGCTATTTTAAGGCAACAAAAACAAATCAATATAAAGACATCTGACAGCACATAAACTGCATACTTGCAGTCATAAGACTTTGAATAGACACTTGTACTCTCCAAAGCAAACTTCTGCTAAAGAATAATAATTCATAGCTAAATTCAGTTTCATCCTGAGTCTTCATTTCTCATTCATTGTTCATGAGGAGAAAAAAAAAGTAAGATCAATATCTGATATCTTGTTATTCTTTACAAAACTAGGTCAGTTTTTCCAGCTACTAATCCTTAAATAGAAACCAATGAGGTAACATTCAGAGCCCACTCAGATGGGTAAAATAAAATCTACTTATCGTTTAATAAATTACTAGCTTTATTTTAATATCACTGTACTGACAGTGTACAAAGGAGTACTGTACACCACAACTTGTACAGCATCAAGATAATAAATTGAGGGCATACATTTCATGTACGTTCCATGAAGCATGTTAACATTTGATTTCTTTTCACAATTCTGCCCTGTTCAGGTTTTGACTGGATGACATTACATTCTGTAACAGGCTCAGTCCTCTAGTATTATCCCTAACTAAAGTCCTTCTCTGCCCAGCACTTTGACAGACATCCGTCTCCAGTACCAATGGCTTCACAGCCATGTTGTAAAACTCCCCAGACAGAGTAGAAACCGAAAGACTGGGTCTCCTGTCATGGGAGGATTTGCCACTATACAGATTCCACTTCCTGTAACAGACTTGGTACGATGGAGCCGTGTTACACTGGACAAAAAGATTCAAACTGATCTTTATAAATTATGTATGTAAAGTACATTTGAATTTAACAACCAGAGAAATAGAAACATCTCAAAGAGATTAAGGGTCTCAGACACTCTTAAACACCTGTGGAGTCTCATGAAAATCAGCACAACGCAGGTAACACAAAGCTTTTTTTTCTAGAAGTCACTTGTTTCAGTATGCTGCATATCGAGCAACAGTTCTCATCAGGGGACCAACAGCAAGTGGCTGGTAATGCATGATCCACAAACTTCTCAGGAAATTAATTCAAAGTAAGTACGTGATTTGAGCTGAATGCTATCGCCCTGTTCAAACGCCTTTCAACTGCTCTTCACAGCTCCACTGACTGATGAAGTGTTGAGATTCTGACTAGATATTCAGGTTAAAGGAAAACATGAGTTATCAGTCTTCACATTCTCACGTCTAGGCACTACTGAGTGCATTAAAGAAGAAATTTAGCATTACAAATCATAAAACAGAAGATAGACTGCAATCAGACTCAAGAGTAGATATTTTAATTAACAAAACATTTTGTTTTCAGCAATTCAGAAAAGTGTACAAAAGCCTAGAATAAGGTTCGTTTCAAAATTGCTTACAAGTGTTTCTGAATAGAAGCAAGTTAATATATAAACAGGACTGAACAGTTAAGATCTCCACATTAAGTTTGTCGCTTATCAATGTACTCTTAAATAGCACTTTTGTGGTTAGATTATTTTATAACTGTATCTGTATGATTTGTTATGGATGTAATGTACTACTTTCAAAATACCACAGGAGTTCTTGAGCACAAAATATCTTTTCTATAAAACAAAATTAACTTGTTTGCACAAGGCTAAGTCTCTCAAAAAAAACCCAGACCAATATTAATCAATGCTAATTAAAGCCACACCATAACTAACCATAATCATAACAAAACTTAAATCAGCATTTTCCGTTGAAATAATCTTTCTATTGGATTGACTTTAAAACTGTACATAAATTCTCTCTTTCCACTGAGGGGATAGAAAAATATAAAATGATACCTGCAAAATGTCCGCAAAACTAACCAAGTCTTCGTGACTTTAAAGTGGCAATCATTCCCATACAAGTCATGCTCTAGTTGCTAGAAAGCCATGCATGCACTATTTTGAATGTGAAGTAAGTGTTTTTAAGAACAACTAGTAATGTCTTAAGGCAAACCTAGAAAATTCTCAGATTTTCTCAAATTAAATGATGATGACATTAGTAACTCTTACAGTTAATAATAAAGATTAGAAAAGTATAATTTACTGTATATGAGAGTATAAACTATGATAGATGTGCTGACTACCAAAATTTGTCTTTGGTCAAACATATCTTACCACTGATGTACAGAGAAGTCAGCATTAAGGAGGTGAATAAACTCAGAGTTATAAAACCAAAATCACTTTAATTCAGCTGTCTTAAGGTATTACTGGCAAAACCAGACCTCTAGAGCCATAAGTCTCTCCACAAAGAGGTCGACAGCTGGCTGTAATTCTGCTCACACTGCATGGGTGAAAAAAACAGGCAAGCAAAATGGGCAGATTTTGAACAGAAAGAGGACGTGATTTTTGGCATAAAATAATACAAGTTTACAGGAACAAAGATGACTTATAACTAAACATGACTTTCATCAAAATTCCAATTAAGAATCTATTTCTGGTTCAGCATCTCTTTGCTGTAACAAATGTACCTTGCTTTTTTTAACCCGGAGCACATCACAGAAGCAATCACTTTCACACAGAAGAAGAGCATTAGAATATCGTGTCCACCATGTTATTTACTGTTTTGGAAAAATAGATACACAAAACTAAAATGTAAAAATTCTTGTACATCTCATCCTAGCATCCTACATCCGAAGTATCTGTTGCGACTCTCAGCACTGCTGGGAAAATGGCGACAGACCCTTGCGTCCTCTTGACCGTGCTGCTCTCCCTGAAGGCGAGTGTACTGGTGTCGGACATATTCTCCTCTTGGCAGGAGAGTGAGCGAGGGCGGTTTCTGTCAAACACCCATGTGTTTAATACCAGATCAGTAGGAACAATATGTTTAAGTGTCCATCTAGCCAAGTTTTAGAATCATCTCCACATTCAAGACCTTGGGTCTTATTTAGTCTAAAGTACTTTACCTGAAACTTTGCAATAATCTACATTCTATACTGAAAAGACTAAACTTAATGGCTTATAAAAATGTAAATAGTCTTGCACAAGATAATACTAACCTAAATACACCTATATGCTAGCTTTTCACAAATGTGATCTTCCCCTACCACCTGTTCTTAATGAATTAATACATGTATATATTGACATTTTTGCTTGGAATTAGTTCCAATAATTTAGATGAGACAATCTCTCATTTCAATTTCAGCAACAAATCTGCTTTGGTTAGAAAAAGGAAACTGATGTAAAAGAATGGAGGGCTTCGTGGAGAATATCAATCGTATTTTGAGAATAAGTAGAGTTACAATTGTAAACATAAAGTGGTACTTGAGAGCACAAAAACATTGTCATTAAAAGATTTTAAATGTTATCAGAGTATTGATCAGAGCTCTGTTAAAACGTGTAAGAGGTGTACGTAGTTTCATCAGTATAAACCAGTTTATGGAAAATAAATTAACCTCAGGTTAGAGTTAGATTTAATGCAGTAGTGCAAAACTATAATAATACATACATTAAAAACAACCTTGATTGTGAAATGAACTGTGCAATAATAAATATTTAGTATAGTTAACCTTCAGTACCAATGTGTATTTACAGAACCTTTTACATTTAAGAATACAAAAAAAAACTTTCTTGGAAACAATTTGAAATTGTCGGAAAGTAATGACCTATTTTTAGTTCTTATTGGCGTCTTAAATTCAGTTTAATTTCAGTCAAAACAATTCCAGCATCAGCAATGAAGAAGCCAGGTATGTCATTAGAAATGTGCAAAGAGGACTAAATTTAGAGATCAACATGATTTGATAAACTAATAAAAATGAAATGCGAAAGAAGAGCCAAACAGCCTCCTCTTAACTGAAACATTTCTCGTGCAATCACACTGGATTGTACGGGCCTTAAAATAATTTCACACTGTTGTGAAAGATACAGCAACAGAAATTGTATGGCAGGATAAACTTTGAAAGTTCTAGGTACACAAACTTTTCCAAAGATGTCTCTTTTTTCTGCTCCACATTTACCTGCTTCAGCATTTCTGCCTAGGCTTTAAAATTAAATATAGATTGACTGAATCCAAGAGTGCATTAATAAATCGCAGCTTTGATTCAGGATTAAGGGAAAATTTGGCTTTCATACAGACAGTTTCAAAAAATCCTTCCTCTAGCTGTCCAGATTCCTAGAAAGACTTTAAGCCAGGGCTAGAAGGATCAAGCCTTCTTTCATTAATATCTTCTAAAAAAAAAACACATTGTGGTATCGATCATATGTGCTGTTAGTCACAAAGGCACTGTACTCTATATAAGATATCTTCTGGAATAATTCCAAAATAAAATATTGTAAATTAGCAGGTGAGCAGCTTTTTATTAAAGGCTTAGTGGCAAAGTCAACGCATTTGGTAGCTTCAGAAGGATTTGTGAGTAAAAATAGCAGTGCTGATACACACAACCTTACCTGGCAGGTTAATTATCTAAATTAAACTCATTGTTTAACGACTAAGCAAATTTCAGCTTTTATCTCCATAACGATTTTTTGTTGTTTACATTCTATACCAGTAAAGTGTGTGATTAAGGGGACCTTTTGTTGATTAACCACAAATAAATGGCAAAAAAACATAACAACATAAGAAAGGAAGCAAAAGAGAGGAGGTCTTCTTGCTCCTCATCTGGCCACTTACTGTAGTAGCCACCTGGACCTAAAAGTCTGTCAACCTATTTCTACAAGGATCTCCGAGTTTGAGCCTCATTCACCAGATGGCAAAAACTGTTCTAGATACCTACAACTGTGTAATGAATCATTTCCTGTACTCTATCCTAACCGAACCCACTGGAGCTCAGCAGTTGTGAGCCCGGTCAGTACCTGGATGGGAGACCTCCTGGGAAAAACTAGGGATGCCTCTAGATGAGGTCTTAGTGGGGCCAGCAGGGGACACTATACTGTAAAATAGGTGTCGTCTTTTAGATGAGATGTAAAATTTTGCAATCTATATTCTTACTAAAAAGTCCTGACTCTCTGTGGTCTATAATTATATAATTATATAAATCCTTTAATTAAAATGTATAAATGCAAGAAACCAATCCTTTTGTTTCCCACGTGCCATCAAACAGAGTAGAATGTGACTTTTCTAGTCATTTTTAGAATTGACAACCTTCAATAAATCTACTCTGATCTTTCTTAAAATTATATTCTTGTGCAATGTATCCTTCTTGTCCAGTTCTATTGTTTTCAGTAACAAAAGTGATGTAAGACCCACTGGTGCATAGTTTCCTGGCTTAGATTTGTTCCCCCTTATTGTAAACTGGAGTCACATTTGTAGTTTTTTAATTTGTAGGTATAGTACAGATCCTATCCTTATAGAGAGCTGAAATATCCTAGTTAGGAGTCTATGAATAACATCCTTTATTGCCTTAAGCAAAACTGGAAAAATACCATTAGGCCCTGAATTTCAGTACTGCCCATGGGAACTGTAGTTCAAAGTTTTAGTATTACATGAGATGAAACACTGAATTAAAGATGCCATGTAGATTGCATATCTTAAGGTAATCAGCTACATTTAAAAAAAAAAACACTGCTGTGGGGATTAGCACAAGAAAAGTCACTATGTTAATTTGCAAAAAGAAGAACTGGTTCAAAGGAAACACTGCCAAATGCAAAATATTGAACACATATTTAAAACATTAAAAATGTTTTGACTGAAAACACATAACTAAGCAAGGCATCACATTCAAAATATACTGTACATCCCATTGAAGTACTCAAGTTGCAAGCTCTCAGAAGAACGTATAAGCATACAAGGACAATGACTGGCAGTAAACTTTAGTGAGGAGGTCATTCTTTTGCTGCTATGACTGCCTGATAAGGAACAGCACCTGCACAAAACAGAAATGGAACTACATATTTTCAACAGTAAATGACACAGAAGTAGGACGAACAGGTTGACCTTTTTATCCTATTCCGTGAGGCGACTGCAATGGACAGTCTCTGCAGACAGCCTTCAGAGATTACTGGACTGAAGATTCTCATCAACCTGCACTGTGACAGCCTGCTTTAATCACGTGAAAGACAGTGACGACACTGTCTATGACCCCTTTACTATTTTAATCACTTTTTCCCCAAACAGAATTAATCTAATGAACTTTAACTGGGCCCTCTGGTCAGGATGATGTCAGATGAAAATGGATTAAACACACAGTTATGGATTCACAGTTTTTTCAAATGTTTTTACAGCAGCATGTTCTGTGGCTTTTATATGCTTGCACACTGGTACAGCTTCCTGTGAACCACTGCTCATATACTGTATGGACCATCATGTAGGTACAGTACCTGTCGGTCACTTCCAATTCAAGTGGAATGGGTGTTAACTCATTAATAAACTCTGCAAATGGCTTTAACGAGAAATAGTGAATTTGGCACAACCTTTAGCTAAACTTTATTATTCAAACCTGAAGCCAAGCAATGGTGGGCCTGGTCAGCACGTGGATGAGAGATTGCTAAAGAAAACCAAGTTGTTGGTGGACTAGTAAATGGAACCTGGATTTCCAGTTTAGAGACTGGCTCTCATAACTGCTGTTAGTTTGTAAGACTAGAGACTTCATCCCCGGAGTAATGGCTAAATTACACTCTTGGTTTATACAATTTGGCCTTATCAAGTCCCCAATTCAACTGGTGATGCACTTCTTCTCCTCTCCACCTGATCTGCAGTGCAGTGGGACTGGTAGCTCATAACCTCATTGTGTCTGCACTCCAGGTGTGGGTGTGAGCTCCCTTCGATATTTATAGCACCTTCAGATGTAATACACATGAAACGAATGATTTATTTTTATAAAACATTTAATTCTATTCTGAAGAAATTTGGCTTTTTTACCACTGGAAAAAAAAAACATGTCAAACCACATAGTTATCAATACTGTATATTTAAATTCATTTTAATGGACACTAGAGGCATGCCAACTGCAAATTCTTTCATTTTCTCAGATCTGAAATGGCACGATCCTTAAAAAACCAAAACTGAGACATCATATGGCATGCCGAGTCAAAAATAACCATCCTTCTCCACTGTGTGACAGTCATTAACACCAGGCAATATGGCACCAAGATAATCAACACAAGTTCCCTATAACAGAGAGATGAAGGCGAGAAAATCATTTTGGCAGTTTTCCTGATGATAATCATATTGCCACAAATTCTAAATAAACTAGCGCAATTGTAGTTTATGTGATATCTGTATAATTGCAAATAACACAAAAGCATTATGTAACAGTCTTAACATTTGATATGAATAATTTTGTTGCAGGGAAATAATTTTGTTTCTGGGGAAAACTACTTTTAAACAGTAGTCCATTACAGCTACAAGGTTAAATTTGTAAAAATGGTCTTTTACAGGATGATGTATTACTTTACATCACTAAAATACTCTCTACATGCAGCATACCACCTTACCTGACAACATTTTTAAATAATTTCTCAAAACTAAATTTAAAATACAATGCCTAACGTCAATTATGTGTTACTGTAAGGGACTGCTTTTTAACAGTAACTGTAAGTGGGGAGGGGAGACCATGGTTTAACATGAACGTGAATTTGAGTTTCAAAATAATGCACAGTGGGTTCCAGGAATACTTTTTCATTCTTACACTACACCAAGAACCTCTGGGTTTCCTGACTAGTGAATTGAAAAATGAACCTAGCTGTAGACGTACATGTGGGATTTTATAAGGCTTTTAGAGCTGATCACGCAGTTCATTTACTTAATTAAAAGTACAGTTACCTATACATTACCTCAGAATCTAATTATTTCATAGACCAACTATGTAACTGGGAATGTGGGTGGAACAAAAACCAGAAGACTCTAGGCTCTAGAAGGGTCTGAGACCCCTACACTAGATGAACAGATCAGATTAGTTCAAATAAGCAGCATATTACTGATCTACAAGTTAATTATTAGTTAATATAAGCCATGTTACAAAGTTCTGGAATAAAAATCAACATTTCAGTGTATTTGCAGTCTTGGTATTTGAGGGATTTAGCTTTGAACAACTTTTTTTTTGCCATGAACATGTAAACCAAACTGAGGTCCAAAACAAAATTCAATATAGCTATATTGTATTGCCATAATACATATACTACTGATAAACTCACATAATGTGCTTTTGCAGCAAAAAAGTATTCACTCCAGCACAGCTGAATCCAAAATGTGCTTTTAAAATAGTAACAGAAGGTGACTTCTCCTTTTTACAAATGAAGTAAAATGCTTTGTAAACTCCATAGGATACTTTTACATACTAAAGAGAACAGATGTTTCATTTAGTTTCCTATAACACCGTTATTTTAACATTCCTTTCCAAGATTCACTGTCTTAAAACACTGCTGAAAATCAAATGGTATGGGTTCAATTTATTCTTCACTCACTAACTCATGAATAAACTCCTTTCTACAGTAACAAGACAAAAAGAAATGAGAACTGACCTCTTGCCTTTTAACATCATCTCCCTCTGCTATCATACTGGTGGAAGATATTTCACTGTGCAGTATAAGCCTGTCATTAAAATCAGTATCAGGCTCTCTAGCTTCTTAAGAGACTTATTACTACAGTAGGTTTCTGTGGGAAAGGCAGTGTTTATACCTGCAGCTGTGATACCCTGAGGACTGTCTACAAGTACAGCCTTTCAATCAAGCAGTAAAGCAAAGGGTATTAAACACCACATTTGTGAGAAGATACTGAGAGGCATGAAAACAAATTCTTTTTACATAAAACACCAATTGAAGGACAACAGCTTTAAAGCCCACAACTAGTAATAATTCACTCTCAACATGGAAATCTCTGCATGGTCAGACATTCAAAGGGTCTGAAGGCTGTAGCCTTGTAAGAATCTATAATCGGGGAGTCTGTTAGATTCTATCCATTACAGAGGTGATAAAACTGTCACTGTTTAACTTGTTTACGTTGTTCAGATACCTGTGTGCAAACCTCAGCCTGCGTCCCACTGTCTTTGCGATCTTTACTGCTGCAGCAAGAAACGGAAAGCCCTTTGCCTCTGCGCGGGCCTGAAGTGCTCACTTACGAGATGATGAGAGATGTGCTCAAGAGGAGGGTGGCGAAGCAGCCTCTCCGGCAGTCCGCGTTCTTCTTCTGTCTCTGGTGCATCTCCCCTCCGCAGTTGTCACAGCAACGACACAGGCAGAAGCACAGCCCCACGAGAGGCATCAAAAGAACAAACAGCACTCCCAGAGAGGCACACACAATGAAACCGATTTCATAGTAGATGGCCTGTAATCAAAAGAGAGAGCTTGAGAACATTAAGATTTTTATTTTTTTGGCAATTAAAAGGCCAACAATATCTTGGATTAGCTTCTGAGCCTGGGATACTCCAGGAGATAGCAATGCACACAGCCTGCAAACATCTCTAAGATGCAGGTCTATATGTAGGATTGTTAGGTTCTGAAAGTTGCAATTTGTCAAAATAAATATTTGTAAAATAAATGTCAGGACAGTAGTCCAACTAGTTTTCTAAGGGGTTCTGCAGCCCATAGTTCTATAAGGATATGCTATGCACTACATCAACAGCGCAAAGCACAAAAAATATTGTTCTTGCATGAATTAAGGAAAACCTACAAAGTTTGCCTATTCTTATATTGTCTTGCACAGAATGTTTTATCCTACCCTGAAAGCCAAACTAATTCTAAACTAAAACTAAAATCTCTTTCAAATACTACATTACCATCAACAATGAAATCAAATAACACTGAAGGGCATTTAACTGGTGTTATTAGATCAATATAATATAAATCTTCAACCAGAATTAAGCTATCTATGATCTAGTGAAAGCAGCCTTTTTCTAGGGATGAGGTGGTTAGGGTGGTAAAGTACGAGCATAACAAATGAAATTAAAAATGAAATGCTCATCTACATTAATCACACAGCAAGACCTTTTATAAGCCCCTAATTATATGCTGAAACAGAACTCAGTTTTGAATTCTTAATTTTCAACCCACCCAATGTGGACCTGATGATGGTTTCTTTACCTCTGAGCAATGCAGCCATGCTGTACAGAGAGTCTGGAGAGACCGGCAGTGTTAGTTTTTGAGCACACTGCAAGTGCCACAGTGCTGTACAGGAGAGCTGGTGCTGACTGCAAGCTAAACTGGTAGCCTAGGAATCTGTAGGGTCATCCCCTCAACGATGAGAGCGCTTAACCCAGCCACATGATGTTTTGACATCTCTGACAGCCCTCAGCCAAGTGTGTGCTGTTGCTCAGGGAATTGTTTCAGTCAGCGGGTGACTCAGGCTAAAACCCAGGATGTCTATCACACTGAGCTCAAGTGGTGTTCAGTGTAGGCTCCTTTACTTGTTCAGCTAAACAAGAGAGGCACCCAGA
Organism: Lepisosteus oculatus; assembly: GCF_040954835.1. Lineage (NCBI taxonomy): Eukaryota > Metazoa > Chordata > Actinopteri > Semionotiformes > Lepisosteidae > Lepisosteus > Lepisosteus oculatus. The sequence goes on from NC_090696.1 coordinate 10,877,663, forward strand.
ACTCTTTGTTGAAAATCTCTGCAGTATGATAAGTCAACTAATGCAGATCTTTAGCATTACCAACTAATGCTAAAGCATGCTGAAGGTACGTTTTCCATGCCAACAGAAAGGCAGAAACCCACTGCCCTAGACCTAGAATACTGTACTGCACCATGCATGACTTCAGAGGCCAGAGCTTAAAACCTGCTGAACTGGTTTTTGGTTGGTATAGTGTTTCTCTTCTTAAAAAGGTCACAGAAGCATTCTATCTTTTATAGATTTCTTTGTAGTGCAAAGAATCTGAGACTCCTTGCAAAAGTGCTTACCATAAGTCTCACTTCAAATTTTGATTATAGCTGTTACTTATTTTTCTGATAAAAAGCTTTGATAAGCACAAAAAGATTGGTCAATTTCACTTCAGATATGCATATCTATATGCAGATATACCCAGTGTGTGTAAGAGAGTTAAAAAGGCAAAAGGTTAGGGTATACTGTAGCTAGTGCTGCCATCCTTCAGCTGTTCAAAAAAATGTGGATAAAGATTGTTGAAAATGAAAATGGTTTTATTTAACTGGATTGTCTGCAATTAACTTCTTAAGAAGATGCACTAGGTAATTCTGAATACAGGCCCCCTGCAGGTGGCTTGAGGAAAATAAAAGTGCAGCTGTAAAACACCTGAACTGTACTCTCGAGATTGTCTCATTTCATGCTTACAGCAATTCTGTTACAAGGCAGGTGTTCCATAAGCATGCTTCTGCAAGTCATGTACAGTACTAATATTTCTGCTCACTGGTGGGGATTGTGTCTTAAAAGTTTTTTTTTTATGCCCAGTATTAATGTCTTCTCCCGCAAAATATTTGTTTGATCTTATTGGCTGAGGCAAAATACTACCTAGGTGATTTGAGCTTGAGTATACCAAGCGCCTCTTTAGTTGCCTGTAGTCTGTGCCATTTGTCCATGGGAAAGTTAAGTAAAAAAAAATATTTTACTTCCCATTTCACACTTTTTATTATTAAGACAGTTCCCCAGTGTAGAGCTGAATGGCTACAAAGATGTGCTCAGAGAGATTAAGCAGCTGCATGCGAGGGGCCAGGAGGGTAGGAGCAGGGGTGGCGTGGGAGTTTACCTGGAGTGTCAGAACAACGTTTTCTGGCTGATGCACCAGAGCAGATGGACAGAACATGTAATGACGGAGCAGCATGCAGAAAACAAAGTCGTTGGAATGAGTGAATGAGAGAGTTTCAAGGGTAAATTAACACAAATCATGAAACAAAATTGAATGGATTGCCGAGAAACATACACCCACAATGGATAACCCTTACCGTGCAGAAACAGACATTCAAAATCATAATTTCTCTGTCAGGTGCATGAGTCTACTGGTAGACATGGTCTCAATTTTGCAAGAACAGATGACTCAGATTTAAAGCATCAAAGACAACTGATTAATAATAATAAAATACTACTTCTAAGAATAAACCACCAATGCTCAAAATTCAAAACTGAAGTGCTAAAGTCTGTCCAGGAAATTACTTACATTTGTTAGCTTGAAAACAATTACGAAGAAAGACATTTTGCCTGTGGTAAAAATCTCTATTATTCATTTTTCACAATACTGCAAATCTCACCATATAACAAATATCTATTAATTTACTGGTCTATAGAAGTGACAGCTGCTGCTTCAATTAGTTTAGATAATCCTTCAAGTGTAATTTTCTACAATTCTTCACAATTAGTAACAATTAATTTCCCCTGTCATCATCCACACAGACAAGCACACACAATTACCTTCTGGTACTCTGATTGGATTGATTCAAAGTTGTCCTTGGCTACTTTAAGGACAAGATCTGAAATTAAACAGAAAAACATACCACACATTGATAACTTTGCAATGGGGAAATAATTATTTTATCTACTGCACATTTACATTTCAACATAGCAAAGCATAAAATCTCACATGGACAAATCTAACCTTACAATCGTCATCACCCTCTTGAAATAACAGCCATGACTTCATCAGTTAAGAAAAAAAATTACAAAGATGCTTTTTCATGCTTGCAAATTTTTGGCAAAAATAAGCCTTTAAAATTCTACAAAACAAATGTTGCACAATTTCATTGTTCTGCGTAAAGGTGAATCTTAAGTTTAAAGCACACAGAAACAGGTATTCCTCTAGCATTTGCCCATAATTTGTTCCATTTTTCCAGCCCCTGATGGGAAGAAATATCCCTACAGCACAATGCTGAAACCACTATACTTGACTGTTGGGATGCACAGTGTGGGTTGAGGACCAGACAGGACACTTTGCAATTGCAAGAAAGAAGTTACCCTTTTTCCCCATTAGCCTTTTGTCACGTCTGCAGCACTACATGTGGTATTCGGGATGGTTTTGCTAACACAAGTCTGTTTTGTGGCCTGACTGAAAATAGCATTACGCTTCAGTAAGGCAAGGAAAGTTTACTCTTCAAAGGTTGATTGTCTTACTCAGAAGGCAAAAGGGATATTGTTAGTATTTATGTAGCTGGGCTGGTAAGCAAGTAAACACAGAGGACACAGATGATCAAAGGGTATTCCTGATAATTTCCACAGGTTAGCTTCACTTTGAATCATCAACAGTGACATCTGTTCCTAGTGAGGTCACTAAACCAGGACTCCATAGGAGCAATGTCTATTACTCTCTTCTTCTGAATACTGAAAAGAAAAAAGGGCTCACTCATCAACATCATTCATCATCTCCAAAGCTATGACTGGAGAGATCATTTTTCTAATCAGACTGGGAATCAGATTCTGTATAAACTAATATGAGCATTATTACAAGAGACCTTGCAGTCTAATTTAGTTTAGGAAGTTGTGATTTCATTTATTGTGAAATCCTCAAGCTAAAAACGTCTCTCCTATTTTAGCAATGTATTGATAGAATAGGGAGAATAGGGCATTCGCGTTTTAGAGGCAGACTTACTCCTGTGGAGTAAATACCGAGAAAGACATTATTAAGACTTTTTTTTTTGGGTCACTTAAGGTTTTATTTCTGGTGTGGTTAGATTATGTTGTGCATACCTGTATATGGCATATGTTGGATAGTTTTGTAAGCTAATAATTTGTATAGTTTAAGTTTTGGCATGACTGTTACTGTTCTGTCAGAGAACAAAAAATGATGTTCTATGTTACTCGGCTATTTCCTGCCCAGGAATAGTTTAACACTACAATGTTTTACATAATTATTGCTAATAATGACAAAAAGCCTCCAAACTTTAGAGGGAAATATGTTTTACTACACTGGGATCAAGGGAAGACACAATAAGTGCTTCTTGTATTTTATAAAATAAACCCAGAAAACACGGAACACTCGAAGGTAATGTATAGACCCTGGGATTCCAGCTCTGGTTCAGGAGAGTGACCCTCCACTTTGTCTTACAGGTCATTTTGAATCACTTGTTTTTAAAAGACTAGGAACACGTTTTAACTATTGATGCATTAGCGAGAAGCTAATTTACTTAAAGTTAAGGGAATTCTGGTTCTTGAAGGCTAATCGGTCTTTAGAGTTTTGCCCCAAATTACCCCAACAATCCACCCATTCATGTTCTAAACGCTTCTTCCAATACAGGATCACCAGGGAGCCTGAATCTATCCCACAAGCAACAGGCACAAGATAGAGTATACCCTAAATGGGATGCCAATCCATTGTAGGGCAGACACAAACACGCTCTCAAATCAGGGTGAATTTTCCCCAGACGTTAATTGATGTTCAACTTATCAGTTTAATTGTTGCAGGTCTTCAGAAATTGCCTGTTTAATGGCTACATATACAATAAAATCTGTATACATGGCTCATATATTCCCTTATATAGATGTTCCTGAAATTTTCATTCTTCAAAATAAAAATCAGAAATATGTGCAGACACCCTTTTCGCTTGTAATTAAAGGCACGGGCAACATTCAAAATGAGCTTAGTTTCCATTATTTGTAAGATACAAAGCAAATATACTGTACTTTTCTGTAGTCAACATGATATCGGTTGCTTTTCATACGTCATGTCATTGTAGCAGTTGTTCTATAACAAACATGAGGCCATAAGAAACAATCTTTCCCACCAGAGCCAAGATAAATTCCCACACTATCTGGTTACAATTTACAGAAAACGAACAAAGCTATTGTTTGAGAGAAAATGAAAAGGCTACCCTTTTCAGTGAAAGGCCACTGATTTTTTTATAATTTAGACTAACTGATCTGTAGCTAATTAAGATGTTTTTCAGTTTATGAGTTTGCATGTGGTTATTAATCAGTATCAACCCTGAAACAATTATGTGATATAAACTGTACCAGCTCTCGTCCAGGTGTGTGGAATGGAATACTTGTTTTTTTTATGATGGGTTTGATGCATCTTTTCTAATCTGCGTTTTGACATCTTTAATTTGTCTCCTACTGAGAGCAGTTTACACAAACGACTTAATAAGCAAGCTCAGGAGTGAATGGGGAGAGCTCTGTGTGCGAATTTCTCTGCAGGAACACACAAACACAATAGAGCATTTCTGAAACCAAGAAGGATAAGTGCAGAAATATACTGAAAAGATATAATCAAGTAGGAATTTCAATCTAAGGGTAACACACAGATTGAGAGTTTAGTTGGAACATAGATCAGAAGACACAAGGACCCTTCAGAACCATGGATGGCAATCACTGATGTCGACTTCATCCACACATTCTTGAAAAACACCACTCACTAAAATATGCCACTAGAGGGAGTGAATTTGACAGGCTAACCTGCCACATGTGCTTGGAAGTCGAATCAAAAAAGCACCTGGGCTCCAGGTGTCTGGCACCTGAGCATCCTCCTGATGTTTTTTGAAATCAGAGTGGCATTGCCAAGCCCCGACAGGCTTGAACTGTAGACAGAATTGTTCCAAATAGTGCATTACTCCCTTTTATGCACTGTATACAATACATTTACATTCCTTAGCATTTTACTTATGGAATACTACACTCTGCTTATTGCTTTTCCATATCTTTCCGCTCTGCATATTATAAAGCAGAAATGTATTGTGCTCTGATAAAAAATGTGATATATGTTTCAGCCTTATGATAGTTGATTCCAACCTCAAATATATTGTAGCTCTTGTTACCTCGTGGATTTCTTCCGACTCGACTGCGAAACCCACAAGACAACGAGGGAGGTGGGATATACTACTTGACCAAAAAATGGAGGCACTCAACTAATGAGTAGTGTAGAAACGAATTGATGATTTCAGGAATACAGAATCAAAGCTGTGTCCTGAACACCAAAAACTACAACTTCTAGTACAGATATCACACTTAATACCAATGTTAACAATAATGTTCTACATTGCAGAGTAGTACCAATTTTCAGAACTGCTCAGGTAATAACTAAGATTATGAATCTTATTTTCATTGCAAAAGTGTGGGAAAATTACAGCTTCCTCCCCAGTGTTATTGTAAGGTACTTTGTTCTCCATATGCGCTCAATAATCAGGAGCATAACTGTGGTCCTCCCCGGTGTAATTTAGTCTGGCTAGACCATGAGACCTATACATTAGCTTGAGATGGGAAGTGAATTATACTCCATCCTGCTCGGTTACACATAGCCCTTTAGTATTAAAAGATAAATGATAGAGACAAAGGGAAAAACTGGCATGTTTTACAGTATGTTAGAGGGCTGACGTGAAGTATACGGTAAGTTATGCCACTGATGTGTTCCACCATTCACTAATAGATCACTTCAGCTCAAGTTTCTCTGCTCCAACACTCCTCTGACGTCCAGGCAAAAAAAAAAAGACAAGGGCAAGACATCACATTCGTCAGATCACAGATCTGTGAATCTTTTGGGAAGTGATCAGACCAAAGTGCTTCTGATTTTGGGATGCTACATAAAAGGATAAGAAATTTGATAGTTTGAAGTGATTGGATTGAAAGATCTCATTCAGCAATAAACTTCTTCCTTCTTGAAAGAAATTAGAAAAGGAACAAGCCTTCCTATGAAGTCCAGACTGCAAAACTGAATCAGAATGTACACTCTACACTTCGCTTTCAGTACAAAAAACACAAAGTCAGCGTACTAGCGGTCAGAGGAACCGGTTTTCAGCACTTTCTCATTGTTTAATGGTGTATTTTGGGATTTATAAAACACTACAGAAACCGTGTTAGCCATTAACCAACACAATTATGAAACTCTACCACCTCTTGGAAATCTCGGAATTTGGCATTCTTATAAAAAATAATTTCAGCTTCCAGGAAACAAAACTTAAAAGGGTATGACAATTCCACAGAATGAGTAGGTCGGACCTTCACTAAACTGGAAACACGTGTGTAGAAATCAAGGTCAAGCAGTACAAATTATCTACCAGTCATTTGCTAAGGCCCTGGAAAAAAGTCTCTTCTGGGAAGAAGTATTTATAGAGCTCTTAACTCTCCTGGGACCACGGTACAGAGAGCCCCAGAACAAGCACTAGTGCCATGCTGAAACATGCAAGGAGGAGGCAGCACCATCATCTCATGTCAGGCCACAGTCACCTGCTCTATCACACTCTCCGCTACTGCATCTTAAGAAAAACGAAACCTCATTATTGATCCCAAACAGAATTGCACGGTTACTTGGAGTGCTCGAATGGGCAGTGTGGATCTTAAGATGGCTTTTTTATTCTGCAACTGCTGTGCAAATTCCAAAAGAGTGACTTCAACATGCAGCAATCATATGTTCATGTTTTTTTTCCAGGAAATTATTCTGTTTCAGATGCAGTAGTTAGTAGTGAGGGGTACATTAGAAACATTTGTTTTCCCTCAGAATATATCTGCTACAATGAATCAAATAATAAATAAACGAATAATCAGAATAAATAGGCGTTTAAAGAGTTTAAATAGGCGAGTACCATCCGTCTCACCAGTCTGTGCATTTCAAAACAAAAGATAATCAGCAATAACCCATTTCAGCAGATGTGAACAGCTGATCCTTATGCTTTCAAATAACTGGAAAGGAGATTAACAGTGCACAAAGACCTAAATTGGTATGGCACCTTCAAGACTTTAAAAGACACTACTTTATTTTTTAAACCACATTCCTAATATTCTGCAAATTATGCTGAGCTCAAAGAGTACAGTGAAACAAGAGCATGACAACAAACACATTATATTTCCACCTATTACAGTTTTAGTGGCAGATCTCCTGAATACACTCCAAAATGGCAATAATAATGATAATTCATCAAACCATTTATCTTGTTTACTATAGTTTCCTTCTACAGTTCTATTAATAAAGGAGCAAATAGTTCCTGTAAATTAATCCACCAAATAGCCCAGTTAATCAGGATTATGACTCGGTGTCATTCAATACACGCAATGTTTTTAATCAATCCTTGACCTTGATATGAAAGCTACATTGTTACAAATCAGATCTGGTTCCTAATTTAGCTCATAGTGATTCATTAAATGTAAAACGATATGCTGCTGAAACGGAAAAGATTGCAGATGAACAGAGATTCTCAGATCTGCTATTGTTCTCAAAGACTACCAGTAATTCTATTTTTTTCTCATACTGCATTGCTGCTGACCTGGATTTTTTAAAAGGAAAATGTATTCCTTGTATAGCAGCTGGAGCACGCACAAAACCCACATTGTCTCCTTTATTCCACAGGACCAGCACTATAGTGCTGCGTTCCAATCCCATTGGAGTGTTCACAAGATATCACATCATTATGACCATTAATTTGCCTGACACTTTTATCCACAGTGACTTACAAGGGACACAATTTACTGTGTTTTGGAAAAACTGTTGTAACCCTTTAGACACCTGGGTTTCCTGTAACAATCTGATACAACAGAATACAGCACCAGTCTCTCCACCTGGGAGCTGAACCACTGGATGTTTTATGTTGTACTGCATGCATTACACTTTTTTTTGCATTCTCGGGATGCAGAAAAAGTTATTACAGCCGTGGAATGAGGCTCAGTATTGCCCTACTGGTATTTTATCATGCAATATGCAAGCAGGGTAATGTCAGCTTTAGCATTTGGGTAACCTTCAGTCAGTACGACTGGAGTTCTACAGTAACAACTAGCGTACTATTAAACATGTCTGTGTCCCTGAAGCTGACACCCATCAGAGTGGCCTGCACCAAACCTTCATTTATCAATGACGAGAACCTGGTTCCACTGTGGGCGAGTCTACTTGAGATGACTTGGTCTATTGTCCAGAATAACAATGGCATGGAGGCATCGTCCTCTTAAGTAGGGATATTGGCTACTTTGAGTTACTTTTTCTTGATTTACACCAGGCTTGACAGTCGACCAGGAGGCTCATGAACACTTAGTTGAGTTGTACGATAGTCATGAAGGACCAATTAATCAAACGGACATCAACAGCACTTAATACATATCCAAAATCCATAATTTTTTTAAACATACTCAATTAAAGGGAAGAACTGTGGATTAATGATGTTTAAAATTATGTGAGAAAAGACATCTCTGATAGTGTGGATACAACTTCAAACTCACAAACCACAGAGGAGTATTTTAATTGTGGAATTTGAGTCTGGCACCTATTATATTAACTGACTTGTCTGCTCATATGAAAATGTATTCTAGGGCCACTAAACTTAATTCTTGCTCCAATTATTTATTTGTATCAAAGCACATATTAAAAATGGTAACTTTTATTTTCATCATTACTTTTAATGCATCTGTATTAATACAACCTTTATACATTAAATGCAGTGGTGGACTGGGGTGTTTGTCAGGCATGTTTACATGGGCAGATTTCACTAACAAGGCACAAGAGTGTTTACGAAATTTATGCTGGAAAAATTAACCCTTTTCCATCCTCCTGAGTACAGTTAGAGTGCAGTCACAATCTGCTCTCAACCAAATTGTCTTCCTAATCCACTCCAAATTCAAAACCATTTCAAGACCTTCCTCCTCCCCGGTTCTAGCCATAATGATGTGGATCTTCAGAAACCCTGACATGAAACAGATAATGTTCTCCCACTCAAATCACACCAGGTCACGGGCATCTCTGAAGAGTAACAGGACTTATACGAGAATACTACGTACATAAGATCACTGGACTATGATCACTCATTGATGCCGACTAAACTAGCCAAACTATGACTGCAACTGCATGATATTTATCATGATTTTAGGTTGAGAAGTGAACCCCTGTGGTTTGTTGCAACCATACTTCCACGCTAGCTGCATTCTAGTAACCATCTTGCTTTGCTCGGCAACCAGCAGTTCCTGTAAAATCAGGAACACACAGCTGCCGATACATCAGGCTGTAAAGACACAGGTCCATCAGCTACGGAGAACTTCTCTGGCTCTACTTTTAATTTCCTAGAAAAAAAACCCGACCGCATGTCCTACAGCTGTTCTTTTACTTTCAGCCACACATTTTGATCTCAATACAACTTGCAGTCTATGAACATTTTCTTCCTGCAATAACACTGCTAGTCCTATTCATGTCATTTAGACAGTGTTTTGCTATCATATCACCTTCTCTCTACAAGCAAACACAAACAGTTCTTACAAAAGCAATGGGGATAATGGGATTCAGGATTAAGTGTGCTTTGTTTTTAATAATACAGAATGGATTACAAGGATTTTGTTTCAATGTCCATGTAAACCAATAGTGTTTGGGGCTCTTCAGGGTAAAACAAGACATACAAGAAAAATGAGAAATAATAAAACAAAAACCTGGAAGGAGGAGAGAAAATACACTAATTAAAAGCCTGACTAAACAGATAAGTCTTTAGTCTGGATTTTAAATTAGTACAAGAGTTTACATTTCTCAGACTGACAGGAAGTGGGTTCCAGAGCTGTGGAGTGAGGCTCCCAGATGCATGTACCTGTAAGAAGGTTCTAGTAAAAGATGCACCTCAGCAGAGCATAAAGCCCTGCTTAGCGCACAGGGAGAGGTGACTAAGTATTGTGGGGATTTGGTGTACAAAGCTTTAGAGCTTTAAAGAGAAATTTTGAACTGAACACACTGGGTAATGAGGAATGGGAGCAATATACCAGAAAAAGCCGATTTGAAGATCCTATGAATGTGAAATAATTGCAATAATTGATGCAGTTGCTTGCTCTCCTACCTGGAAAACAGTTTAGGCATAAAAGCTCTAAGAACGTACATCACCGCAAGGAAAAAAAAAACAATATTTTTTCATACAGTATATCCAAACTACAGCTATATGCCATGTTACAAAATTTAACTGCAAAATTGTGGTACTGTAACCGTATACAAATATTGGATTAAGTACAGATATCTCTACTTTATGATAAGGCACTCTATTTTTAAAATCCTGCTCTGTCATAGTATTCCTATCAATAACACACATTGCCAGTCGATTGAAAGCTCATCCTAGGGACTGATACTTTGTCCTACAATAAATCTCTGCTTTCTTTATGGTCCTGAAAAATGCGTTAGATACATACTGCATTGTAAAAAAATAATTATGGCAATTGCCTTATTTTTAAATCTTTTATGGGACAGCGTGCTACGGTTCCCATGCCAACAAGCAATACTACAGGTCATTCTAACATTTCTAATCAAAATGTTCTAATATATCCAAGATAAAAATGTACTTAGCTATTGTACAGCAGCTTCCCCACTAGTTAATATCTTTCTGAAAGTTCAAGAAATGTGTAAAATTGATTCAAACAAAAATAAGGAAAGGTAAAGAGATGCCAATGAATTCTTACTGCAATACAGCATCAACCTTGCCTACATTTATGATAAGGAAAATGTTCTCAGACACTATTTGAATAATTAGGTTCAGGTCACTCAAATTGGTGACTTTGTCCTATTTGTCCAGAATCTGAAAAGTGCTATATCAGTCAGTGCACATACACTATTACACAAAGACAAATGTTTGGGTCAACTCGGAGATCTTCCTCACCGTTTTCAGCCAAATTGAAGCCCGAAATTTGCAGGAATCCGCTTGTAGCTGAAAACACTGAAGCCAATTTAATAATACAGACTGACAGGATCTTTTTTTTTAATTTGCCAGAACAGATGAGTTTTTCTATTGATGTTAAAATGTGCATTCGCACCGTCTGTATCTCACACTTCAAGCAGAGATAAACAAAAACAGTTTATGTCAGTAAGTCACCTGAATTTACATTTTTAAGCAAACATACATCATATACTAAAACAGAAAAACAAGTAGTAAATAGATTAAAATAATGAGACAGTACCTATAAACCAAAGAATGTCACCAGTACAGCAGTGTATATCTTAAGGTAGAATTCTGGTGGGATTGGAGTACAACCAGGTACAGTAGCCTCACAGGTATAGAGCACATGACTGGGTTTATGTACATAGATGTTCATGAAGACTTTTGATAAAAATCAAACATGGTTCTGGGATTTGAACCGTAAAAAATATACTGAACATACACCGTAATTATTGAAAACGGCTTCAATTGTGATTTTTTTAAGTTAAATATTTTAGCACCTATAAAGTACTGCATCTACAAAAAAGGTCTTTTTTTATTTATAGCCATTGTTATGCCTGACTTAATAAATATTAGGAAATAAATCATGTGGTACATAGAGCAAGGATTTGGGGGGAAGAAAATCACAAGGTGAAAAACAAATAATAGTGTTTTTAATGAATTACGAAAGACAAGATTACTTCAGGAAACATACTGTGTATTTACGGGAAACAGTGAAAAAATTCCTAAATGAAAAAAGCAAATAAATAAGACAAGTATAAATATCAGAGTTTATATTTGTTCTTAATAACGAGAAGAAGCATAGCTTGAAATGGACTTGCAATGTTCAGTCTCTAGAACTCAGAGCACCTTTACAAGAGCTGTCTGGAGTTCATAAGCGGTTTGAGAGAGCAATGTTGTATTTTGCAATATGTGTGAGATTTTCTCCACGGTTACAGCCTATCAGTGTTGACACAGTGAAGTCTGCTGCTAAATACAGAACATCATCTGCTGCACTGAATTTACACATGAAAGAGCAGTAGCTGCTGCAAAACAGCAGAATTAATGAAGCAGATAAATTAGCACACAGAAAATTCAAATATTGTTCGTTTTTATGACTGAAATGCCTAGGGACATTATTAACTAATAGAATTATTAAACCATGCATACTGTACATGTAATATACGGACAATGTCTTTAATACCTGTGTTCTTTTACTCTATAGGTTTCATGTAGTGCTCGTAATTATTGGCAACCACCTGAGCTTTGCTGGCTGAACAAAATCTCTGCAATTATACCTCCAAATTAATACATGTGAATAAAGCCACTTGTTTAATAGCAAATACTTGCCATATGCAGAGATATTTGAAAGCACAACACACACTACTTGATATATAGCAGAAGAATAACTTTGAATTACTGTAACTTTTGTAATCTGGATACTTTTAATCTTATCTTTAACTCCTGGTTAAAATATATAAATATTGAGTTAGGCACATATAAAAATAACCATTTGATTACAAATTCACTCAAGGAGATTACCTTAGGGTTCAAAATCAACATACAAGAACCAGTATTTTCTGAATAACTTTGAACAGATTGATTTTTACTATTTTTTACACCTTCACCATATTTTAGCAAAGCACAATTCTAGCAATGCAACATCAATATATATGAATGGGGAATTATAGCCCTTGACTGAACCAGACAGAAGAAGAATTTCAGAGAAAGAGCCCTGCACTTTTAACATCTGAAAGTGTCAGACAGGGGAAGTAAAGTGAAAGTTTTGGAGAGCTCATCTTGACCAGACCAGGATATGACCCGATATATCCCAAGACAACCCCTGCTCAACCTGTCAGACTGTGGTCTTATCAGTCACCTTCATGTACACAGAAAAGAAGCATCCCCTATCACAAATTAGAGAATTCTAATTTTAACTTTTTTATGATTTTTGCTTCACAAATCATAAACAAGAAACATAAACCAAACCTAAAGAACAATTGAACACAAGTGAGCTTGCAAATAAAACCTGTTTAGTCTGGTACAGTACCACACGTAACACTGGCAAAAACAGAATTATTCTGCGTCATATGCAAGGGCATCGCAGATGCAGAAAAAAATTTACGGCAGAACAGTAGGAGCAGTGGAAGGTTTTCTCTTCCTGGCACAGGATCAGGCTGCGGATGTGTCCGGAAGCGAGTATACTGGATCCTGAAACCCAACGAGCCCTGTGAGGACCACGTCTAGTGAAGCTCAGATCTTCTGACCTGACGCTATTCATTTTTTGTATGTAATTCCTTCAAAGACCTGCATACAACTCTAGTATGAAGTTTAGGCTTCCACCCCACAATAGACAATCCTATTTTTTTTAGTATTTTCCAGATGGTCTAAGTTATAACTCCTGTTTAGGGCAGCACCACTCCTTAACACTTATTAAAACCCATAGCATCAGAAAAGACGGGGTGAGGGCAGGGGTGAGGGGGTGGACATGGTAGCATCTGTGCTATCTGTCCGGGATAGTGAAGGTCTGATATTGCTCAGTCTGAGGATGGGTATGAATCCTGCTGCTGTTCTATATATCCTATGAAAAAGTCAGTTTATCAGACTCTTAAAAAAATGATACAGCTATTAACCTATTTTGCTTCACAGTTTAGATCGTAGACTGGAGTCCTGCAAGTACCTGCTTGAATTTGGCTTTAGAACTAGCCCCGAGGACTAACCCTGTATCATGGAAGCATGGAACCAAGCACTAGGAAAGGCATAATCCTTCTGATAAGCATTAAGCTCAATGGACTGCAAGCTCGGTGCTCTACTATACCTAAGGAAGCAGTGCAGTCATAAAAAAAAAAATTAAATCCCATGAGTGTTATAGAGCGTTTTAACCTGCAGTAAGATATTTGACTCAAATTATTACTACATTAAGGAGATGTTCCAGACTTAAGCAGCAGCAATTTGGATGACTGTCCCCTTCAGAAGCTGGCATCAGCTGGGGCGCACAGCTGTCGAAGAAATAGAGCAGCAGAAGCGCTCGTGTGGAAAGGGTCTGCTGGCACGCAGCGGACATGTACTGTACACTCGCAGGAGTACAGCTGAGGCGGGGTATCACATCTGGAAAAGTGATGTCGAGAGCGCCTCGAATCAAGCCTTTACCGCCAGTGTGGAACACAGGTCTGGACTAACCAACATCAAACAACAAAAGAAAACATCCTCTAGGAGAGCCATTCAGGTGGAAACTTGTACTTGTAGATTGTCAATATCATAAACCACTGCTCACATGGAAATAAACCTCTCTGATGCAAGGGAAGCTGCTTTCAATCTATTTTAAATACCAGTTGCTTAAGTATTCTTCAAAGCCTGTGTCATCATTGCTCAGCAGCCTGGATCAGTGCAAACACATCCAGAGAGCTTAGAGATTAAACAAAAAAAACCTGGTGTGCAAGAGACAGGGACGAGGGTTTTGTGCAATTAAATAGCCTCTCTCCTTGGGAGGGAAATCCTCTTTCAAGAGATCTGTTTGATGTGAAGGGAGGTGTTGAGGATAGGACTGAAAGCTAAGGGGAGGTGACAGGGTTCACCATTAATCACCGAGCAACACAAATGCCAAATGATATTCATGAGCAAGTAACTGGAGATAAACTTGGAGATGTTCCTTCAAATGGAGATCATGTTGAAATGCTGTTCAAAAGAGTAACAAGAACATTATTTGGGGATTTTCAATTTCAAGCAAGCAGAGAACCCTTCCTCATAAATACTGTGGCGCAAAAATGGTTCATATTTAATATTTCCTTGTTCATACATAATTAAAAGTGGTTTTAGCAAATAAAAAGTGAACTCACTTTTGAAAACAAAATGGATCTTTAATTCTTCAGCAGAAACAATCTCCGATTGTGATTTTTTTTAATTCAAGGTTTAGTTTTGTGATATACTCAAAAGCTAATTGAAATGACATCCAAATGATTTCTGAATACACTGTAAAAAAACTTTAGGAATATTCCTTTATGAATAGGTTAGGTGTGCTAATACTGTAGCTACCAACTGTTTTTAAAATCTGTTCATTGCTAGACACCTATGCAATAACTAGAACAATAATTAAATAATAAAAAATTGTCATATTTAGACAGAAATATTAAATAACTGGTTAAAACTCAATATATTCAATTCACACTTTTTTTAGATGCAGCTGTTGCAGAAATAAAAATAGAAGTAGGAATTTCACGAGCTCCAAAATGTAGGCAAAAATTCACTAATTGGAAGATGAAAGAGCACATCTTTAACGCATACAACCAGGAGTTTTAACCTTAGTGGATGGCATAAACCTCGGGCCTCTCATAGTTAATCAAAACCATTTGGCTAACTTAGAAATCGCTAAATGGATGGCTGCAAAAATAATTTAACCTGACTGCACATTTGCTTGGAAAGTACAACACTATGACAATCAAGGATTAACTGTTTCACCCATCCATTATCTGAAGTTCCTGGTAAAGAACACAACCTATCCTGAAAGCACAAATCACAAGGTGGGGATACATCCTAGATACAGACAGCCAGTCCACTGCAGGGCGCGCACACACAGGAACAACTTAAAGATGTTAAATAACGGACTGCTTGTTTTCATAAGGCAGAAGGGAGCAAGACCACACTGCATAAACCCCTGCAAAAAATTTGCAAACCTCCACACAGATTTCCAGAATCGAACCCTGGATGAAAGAGCATTTTTGCGAGAACCTATATAATTTTTTTTAATATATATAGAAACCGTATTTCACCAGTTGTTGTTTATTGTGTTTCAATTTCACAGTTTCACTATCATCCTTTCCTTTTAGTCCTCCCCTAGCTGAAAGAAAGAAAAATGCTATTTTTAGAGAGTTTAAAATGACAGCAAATTCAGGCACATTTACAACAATTTGCTGTTAAGATTCCAAGATCAGATATAAATTGACCTACACGGTATATCCTTTAAACACATTAACAGTAATCAATTCTTTCCCCTAGGAGCCCCAGAGCTGCACAATTAAAGGATAATTGCCACAACATCAGTTCTCTCCAACTCCTGCAGTGATCAATACAACATCTATTCAGATCGTTAATCAAGTAAATGGTAGAGATAAGCTATGTGTAAAATGTATCATTATCATGGATGTTTAATGGATTATTTTTAGATAAGTAAGAACATCAAGCCTGCAAACAAGAAGGGTCAAATTGACCAATCTATGTTTAGCTTTCAATGGCTAATGAATCTAAGGATCTTAATCACTCGTTTCTTGACAAAAGAGATGGTGCTGGCTTCAACAACATGGGTGGTGTTGTTCTACACAGTTTCCAAAAGTGACCGACTGAAAGAACTGAACCTTTTTAGAGTTGAAAGAGAAAAACTCAGAGGGGACACGATACAAGTATTCAATACCCTCAAAGACGCTGGCAAAATCAACACAGTGGTCTTTTTCACAAACAGTGGACTGAGAAAAGGAGGCACTTCTTTACACAAAAGGATTGCACAAAGGGCTTAGAAAGTATAAAAAAATATGCCTATCTATTTAATTGAAGCTGATCCAGCTCTGTCTTCAAGGAAACTGAGGTATGAGATGAAAAACACTAGAAAGAAGAGCAAACAAACTGATCTCAACTGTAAGTTTTCTTATATGCTCAATTCTTTGGGTAAAGGAGGGCTTCATGTTCTCAGTTGAACATTGCATGATCTTGGCAACCCTTCATTCTTGGAAGGCATTTCTAACAACACTAGAAAATATTGAAAAAAATCTCCATCAAGGACAATCCACCAAATATAAACACTTAAGGTACATGTAAAAAACAAGTATGGCCATCAATTCTTAGAGAAAAAACACAAATCCCTTCAGACAGCATCTCCACAGAAGAGCCGTTGACAGATACCACAGAAATTGATGGACTAAGACATACACCCTTCAGGGAGAAAACATGCAGCAAGAGAGACTGGTGCTGTTTGGCACAGCTGGGGAGCTACAGTAAAAGCTAAAAATTACTGACAGCAACAAGGTAGGAGTCCAAGGGAAACGTCTGCACTGTGTGAAGTGATAAGAGTCACCTCTAACAAATATGCTAATTTATTAATGAAAGGAATAAAGTAACACAAATTACTTTAAAAAACAAAAAAAATGAGAGGAAGCCTAAATGTTGTTAAGAAAGGCAGAACCACAAACTGGACTGAAAGGAGACAACTGGAATATCACCGACAAGAAACTTGTGGACATTACACTTCAAAGTATGTAGTAGTATTTAAAGCAGGAGGGCACCCTACAAAATATCACTTTCATTTTTAACTTCAATAAAATATATCCCTAAAATATTTGCATTACCTACTTTCCAAACAATCAGTCACAATGAAAAACATTAGGAGACATGTAGTTTGGATTATGAACACATGATGTGAACTCTTCCTCCTCTACATGCTAGTTAACAGAGCTGTCAGGCGGTTCTGTTTGCCTGAGGAATGTCAATGGACAGTCTCGCTATTCCCGCATTCTTCTACAATACTGAACGTAGTAATGTGTCCTAAGCAGACAAAACCACAAAAGAATTGTGAACAATGTATTCCCAGTCCTCACACACAAATAATTGTACTAATTTGTATTATGCAGTTGTGGCAACATACGATTAAGTAGGCTTTAACTTTGCAGCTATTTTAAAAGATATTTAATATTAATAATGTAGAAACATATCATGAAGTATGAATATATACACTGTGTATAAAAGGTGTGCACCCCTTTCAAGATTCTGCTTTTCCTGCCTTATAGCTTGTTATTAAAATGTATTAAAACAGTTATTTATTCATTAATCCTAACAAATAACATTCTAGTGACAAAATACTCTAAAGATGTTTAATTAAAACTAAAAATTGAAATAGTCTGGTTATGTAAGTGGACCTGCCCCTTGCAATAGCAATCCAAAAAATAGCTGAGGTGTAAACAATGGCCTTCAAAACAACACACCAAATTAACTGGCCTGCACCTGTGTTAAAGTGCAGTGATTCACGTGATTTCAGGATGCTTTCAGCAGGTCACATTTTCCAAGATTAGAACCTTCCTTTACAAAATTAAAAATGATTCCTGATCCATCCTTTTGCTATCCAAGAAGCTATAATACTGATGAGGACATTAAAAGAGCTCAACACAAACTGTGTCTTGATACTGTTACACATGCACAAACACTTCTACTTGCTTTGATATATTTATGAAGCAGGCTCTCCCAGATGCTGCTTTTCTGCACGTGTGCATTTCAATTACTTACTGTGAAAAGCAGAAATAGAGAAATAGAAAATACAGGGCATATAAACTATAGTGATATCAGAAGGACAGCTTCCTAAACAAAGATGAAAGAGCACTGCTTTGCTGGGAATGTGGAGCAATACCACTTTTTCTTTTTAAATGCCTCTTTTCCAAAGGCCTTAACACCCACCAAAAAAAGATCTTGAGAACTTCACACTTAATATTGAGCTGTTAAAACATAATGCAAAATTCTTTCCTTCTGCCAGAGCTCTTCATTCCACAACAGTGCATGTGCTGATGCTGCACAATCTGTTTCTTACAGCTCTTGTCTCATAAAGCTGGCGTTTTACACCACTGATATAGAGTGTAATATGCTCTAAGTTGGCAAAAGCCTTAGGAAGCAGGAATCACACTGTACAGAGATTTCACGTTATCTGATACTACCAGAAAAATTAAGAGAAATTAAACAATCATAAAACAAAGACAACCTGAGCCAAATCATTCGATAAATAGGATAGAGAAAATAGGATAGGAGAAAGGAGAAAAAACACGTTTTGTTATAGTTACCCATCTATCTGCTTATTTATGATACCAATTAAATCAAAATGACACCGTTACCCCTCATCCTAAGATACACACGGTACAACCCCACCGAGGTGCATGCAGTCATAGATGACACCGTAGAAGTGGAAGATTCAGTTTGGAAAAATTAAAAAGGACTAGAACAGCAGGATTTTAAAGGATGTGACAAAAATCAAATAATTAGCTCATGGCAACCAAAAACATCTTCACATGAATCAAGTTTGGAACCAAGACAAACAGGTAAAAGACCAGGTGAACCACACAAAAGGTTACAACTATCCTTGTTAACCAAAATTATACTAGTAAACCAAAGGGTGGGTCTATTCTATGAAACAATTACATTTAGATCCTTCAGCAGTCTGGGGACAGATACTCCTTCCTGCTATGGAGCTGCAGGCGGCGTGTGACTGAACTGCAGGGGCTGCCATCACTTGATCTATTATTGCCAGACAAGCTTCGTACAGCCTAATTCCAAACCGAAAAGGAGAGAAAGTGCATAAAATGGTGAAAAGGACAGCACAGCTTCACTTACTACTGGATAGCTCAAATATATTCAGTCCTCGCAATATACGAGGCCAATTAAAATAAAAATCCGTCCTCATTTCTGTTTTGTTTTCTTTTAACAAATCTCTAGAGAAGTGTGGTGGGAAAAGGCAAGCTCTTCTTGATGCGAGTAAATGGCAAATCATGAATATTTGAAACCAGACGGTATCAGAACAGTGAAAATAAAGGCCATCCATGTCTTTCAAAGAACAGCTTGACATACAGTTCAGCAGAGACCTGAGAAAAAGAGAGGAGAGATGCACCAGCAGTAAGCAAGATGGTTAGTCAAGATGTAGCGAATGGCAGGATATTAATGGATAGGATGGGCTGCTGATAAGTCTTCTAAAAAATCTGTGAATCTACAAACTCCTAGCAATATTGGGAATTACCAAAAGCTATTTTTTACACATTTGGAAATATGTAGTTGAAAGTACACCCAAGAACATAAAACACCATTTTCCATTTTTTAGGGAGTCTGTGAATGTCCTTTCTCCTGTGTTACTAAGGTTTATAAACGCAGTACCTCTTTCACTAAGTGCTAACTAAGTGCTATGAAAACCTCTCCCGTGAAAATACAACAGCTGCTTTAAGGAACAAAAAAAAATTAGGCAGGTTGCCTAAAAAGGAACCTGCAAAAAAAAAACCAACTTGTGATATATCAACTCCAGACATCACAGCAGCTAGACCTGCAAAGCACCAGATTAAAAAAAGCAGTAAAAATCAGCCACTGTCACTTGCATCACCTGTTTTAATTACAACTTGGGAAAAAAAAAATACTTTGCACCTTTGAAATAAATTTAAAACCACGGTGCAAAAAGTAAGATAAGGGATTCAATGTATTATGGGCTTTGTTGAGACTGCATGGCATGCACAGCAAGATGCCCACTTCCACTAGTCCTCTTCCACTAGGAAATCTTTTACACAATATAACTCCAATTTGCAGCTAATAGCAGTGAATGACCATCATCCATAGGGTTTCTTCACTGTTGGCTAAAAAAATCAAGAGGCTGTCTATATGTGGGTCCCTCATGGCTAATGGAAAACTTTGTTTCTTAGCTGTTCAACAGCGAGACTGTAGGACCTCCTCTACGACACACTACTTACAGAGGAGTGCCCAGCTCCACAGGAACAGAGCATTGCCTGCGTTTGACTCGCATAAGACGTTATTGCTTTTGAGAAGTTTTATTTCAACACATCTTTCCAATTTCAAGGCAGGTTCCAATTACTCTTGGATATCCAGGGGTGGTTTTAATGGACTTTTAATCATTTTGGTTTCTACTGAAGAGAACAGTTTCTGATGAACTTACACCCATTATGTCTTTCTCTTCTAGAGTAGTTTTGTGGATAAGATCAGATACGTGGTGAGGAGATGAATAGATTAAATCCTTCTCTCCTTTGTTTTGACGTCCCTTAGGACACACGTAGTGGTTGACTTCACTAGTTGTTTGCCACACACCTATATGTTGTCATCATTCACTGTGTGGGGTCTGAAGTGATGTGTCTTACAGTCCATGGTTTTTCAGCTCACACTGCCCTTCGTGCCATCAGATATGTGTTTGGGATTATCAGTGGGTGCAGCACAGAGGCGACTAGTGTCCTACTTTTGTGCAGCCACCTATGGGAGGGAATTGTTGATGACCCTGACCGTACTGGTGTCTTACTGTATTTTCTCAGTGGTTTCTGTCGTTCGCTTCATCTCAGAATAAAAAAGCTGTACGTGTATTATCAGCCTTTGGTCATGTTTTTTATATAACCCCATTTATATTGTTGTGTGTATTTTTCTCTGACTCTCAAAGTTATATCATATACTAATTGACTGCTCTGCTGGAATAAACATTGCTTAAATGACCCTAACAAATATCCTAGCTTCCTAGACTGTTTTTTATAGAAAGAAAGTGGATGTTGCCGTAACACAGAACTCCCATCTCAGTCCTCAAAATGTTCAAAGATTTGTAAGATTTGTAAGCTTATCATCATGTTGTGGCTTCATCTGCTGCAAACTGTTAAACATATGGTACTTGGGTTTTACTGGGCCATAACTCTCCTCTTTCTCTTTAGGGGGTGATGGAGAACAGAGGATTACATTTTTTAAGGCAAGTGCGGAACAGAAAAACAAATGTTTTTACTTCAGTTTGTGCCGAGACAACTACTGACACAGATCTTATTTCACTGACCAAACTGTTCTCCAACATTTCTGAATGTACTATATTGGCAGAAATGAACGCTATATAACCCAGCAGAGCCCTTCACAGAATGTTATTTCTGTGGTGCTGTGCAGATCTATATCTGGCTTTCAATTATTTAATGCTAGGCACGTGTTCAATGCACCTGCCAATGATCTTATGTTTTTATTCTGTAAAACCAACCATTTGCTAAGAATTTATTTTATTTTCATATTCAAAACCCCCCTTCTCTCAGTTTCTCAATGTGGATATTCTGCTGAGAATTGTTTCTATCACAATGCATGCACCCTAACCTAAGAGGGAGCCTCAACTATACTCTATTACAGAATGGATTGAAACGCAATTTAAAATCATTTACATTTCCAACATACAAATACATTTCTTTTAACTGTGGCTCAATGAGTGGCTTTTGAATCTTATGGCAAACAACTGAATCAGGGTTTCATCAGAGGTACTATTAGAATATTTGCTTCTAATCTCAAATGCTGTTCGCACAAAATTAAAGAACTGGAATCTAAATGAGCACTCCCGGAGAAATTCCAATTATTTCAGAATTCTGCTCCTTATAAGACATAAGGACATGCCACATGGTAGTGACAAATGTAAATAGTCACCCAAAAGCCTTCAGCCCCATATTTCCAAGACCGAATCAGATATTCCAGTCTTAATTTCTCCAATTTGAGTTACAAGAGCACTGCACACCACCAACAAAGGCAAGTGCCCTGGGATTGAAGGCATACTCCAAAGCTTTTTCTTTGGTTTCAGGATCAAATATTACCATTGTTTCATCATTATTAATAAACGACAGGGAGCCTCCTCTATGTGCAAGCCACTGCACCCTGTTCCTAATAAGTTTGTACCCTAATCTATATACCAAAGTATTTTTACGTAGAGTTGAGACTTACGCGACTAAACCGATCCATCACGATCAAATGGGATTTAGTAGAACCACTATGACAGTTAAGACTCACTGCCCTTCATATTATTCATGCCACCATTGACACCAACATTTAGTCTGCAATCCTTTTGTCCTATACCTGTGTTCAGCTCATTTTTGTCAAAATTCTCTCTGCAAGGTCAACTAGGATATGACCTTTACATAATTCCTGTAGTCAGTTTTGAAATTATTAATCAGACTGCCACACAGTTTTCACCTCTTTAAAAAAATGTATTCACTCAGTATCCTCTAATGAATGTTTCAGTTCAATCAATATTTTTAAAAGTTGTTCTGCCTCATACTGAAAAGTTTTGGAAGCACAAATTGGGTTTCCTTCAGAGGATTTGGGGTGCTAAAATTCTACAATTCTCAATTTTTCTTGAGGTGTAAAAGTCCCAGTTGTGAACTACAAGGAAAAACGGTTACTTAACCATTTTTCTTTAAAAGTGAAGTGAATGAATAAAGTCGTTAGTGTTTTTCTTTCCTGTAGCAAGTTTCAGTAAAATGGAAGGATGTGAGTTCCATTCAAACTGTGGCTTTACAAATATGGAATTTACAGATTACAGAGTTCCACTAGAGAGAGTGAGCATTTCAGAAAACATCTTTAACTGCAGTTATTTTTAAAAAGGGGAAAACATTATCAAGGGAGAGAGTCTCTCGTTCTGCTTGTTTACTTCTACCGGTGGGTCCAGTTGAACAGCAGGAGGCTGCGTTTGCAAAGCTGAAGATTTGCTGTGCACATCAAGCTAGCAAATGAATCCCAGATTAACATCAGCTTAGTGGGGCTAACACCTGGTTACCACAGCGACAATGACACACAGAAACGGCTAGAAATATGATACTCCTACCCATCCGTAAAAAACTCTTATCCATCCTTCTCCCTACATCGGATACAATAGGGAAAACTAAAAAATACTTCATTTGGAAATGATAGTGGACACACATCCTGCTGCAAAAGGAAACTTTTTTTTTACCTGTCCCCCACAAATGGTCTTTTCACTTTCTAACACCTTTGAGGTTAATACAATTCAATGACATGTCTGTGTCCAGACTTTGAGTGCAAAGGCCCCTATGCTAAAGTGACACCTCCATCATATCGAAGCAGATCTAAACTTCATCAGTAATTACACTGTCTAGTCCAAGAGAGCACAGCCACAGCTTGGTGCAAATTCACAATAACGATGCCAAATGTGCTAGTATGCAATTGCTTCCCAAAATCCCATCCATTGGCACCTTTATATGCGGGCAGATGCTTGTTCAGATTTGCAAGACTGACCTATATATCAAGCACATTACTGAGACAAATAAAACTCGGTCCTGTGGCCTCAAGAGTTGTAAGATATAGGATATGCATTACTGCACTATTTATTACCGCATAACACACCATTTAGATGGCCTTAAAATAAAAAACTAAAGTTATTTCTTTAATGCACAAGTGGTCTGTGCACAGTGGTTATACAAATGAATAATGCCTCAGTTATTAAAATTACTTAACAACTACAGAGCTTGAGCATCAAAATATTTTAGCCTATTTTGTATATCAACATGGCGTTTAAATTTAGTCGTACGTCACAAGATTCACCAGTTACAACAGCCTAGCTTCATATGTTTCATTCTAAACAAACGTTACACTTTAATAATAGACAGCTAAGACAGTGGTGCGGAACAGAGGTTAGGGCTCTTGGCTGGTATTAAGATTGTGGGTTTAAATCCCAGCAGTGCTCTCTTGCTGTGACCTTGAGAATGGTACTTCATTCAAATCGCTTCAGTTGAAATACCTAGCTATAATCAGAGCATGATAAAGTTGTTCAGGATAAAAGCGTAAGCCACATAAATTAGTAATAAGCATATTTATTATTAACAAAAAGCATTGTCTTCTGTGAAAAAATGGCTGTTAACTTTGTTTTCCTACAGTAGGATAAGACATTAGAGAGAATGGGAGGAGTGGTCACACATGATAAATCTCAAGGTGGC
Organism: Lepisosteus oculatus; assembly: GCF_040954835.1. Classification (NCBI taxonomy): domain Eukaryota; kingdom Metazoa; phylum Chordata; class Actinopteri; order Semionotiformes; family Lepisosteidae; genus Lepisosteus; species Lepisosteus oculatus. The sequence goes on from NC_090696.1 coordinate 10,902,033, forward strand.
AGATGTGTAGCTGTCAGCATTTCGCTCTGTGTTCCAGCTGCATGCATTTGCACTTGTATTTAAAATCCTGGAAATGCTTCAAAAGCCATTTAGAATGCACTTTAAGATGTTGTTCATTAACAAAAGCTGTATCCACCCTATTCTTCATGAACAGTTGGAAAAATGGCAATTCCTATTAATCAAGATTAACACCTGATTAACACATGAAATAATGCGCATTCAGATTATTCAAATTTTCTTGTTCAACAGCAGTTGATTTCAGAAAACATCTTAGATTAGGTCAATAATTTAAAATGAGCAAGTAATGGCATGCACGTTCTTTATATTCTCTGGCACAACTCTGGTGAAAGAATAATAAAACCAGAGACAAACATGGACAGGACCGTTGAACATTAAAACTACAGAACACACACCCGTTACACTCTAACACGGACTGTATATACATATATCTAGGTCTATGTTCTACAGACCCAGAAAGCCAGAATGCTAGCCCTGTAATCCGTAACACCAATAAACACCTAAACAGCCCAAAAAGAGCACAAAACTCTGAGTCCTAAATAAAAGAATATGACTTGGTACTAGATCAGTCTCTATTCTAAAAATGGAGTGCCAAAATTAGGAGAACATTTTAGTCAGAGAACTCTACTATAAAGGAAATAGGACAGTAAACTCCCTAGTATAAGGGTTCAAATGACTGAGCCAGAAGCTTGTCTCAAAGGCTGATCAGAACAAGGGCCTCTCTCAGGGTAGAAGCTTTGAGGAAGAGGAGGGTGATGCTGTTTCTTCTTCTCTCTGCATTTCCTTATCTGCTTCCCTGTCCTCCTTCTCTTTCCGTCTTTTGAGGCTGTGTTCCAAGACTGATGAACACTCCAAAGATAGTTGTTAGTCCAAAGTTAATTGACCTGAGTAATTCACCAGAATACCCCTTTGATCATATGTTACCTGCCTCTAAGCAATGTTGGATCATTAAGTAATCTGTTTCCCTGCTCTGAAATACACTAAATATTAGCCCTAATTACTGGGTTTGTACACAGTCTCTCACACTCCCTTTATTTTAACTTGACATACGTCTTGATCCAAATTATTGAGAAATTACAGTATATTAGAATTTGTGCAGACCAGTCAATTATCTAAAATCTTGTGGTTTTTGAGTCTTTAAATTTTAGAAATGCATTTAATATAGGAAATATATGTTCAATGTGTATTTAGTTCTTGTAGTGAATGTATCGCTGTTGAATTTGCCAATTCAAATACATTAGAGTCACCGGTATTTGTACATTTAAATGCATTGGATCTCAGTCCTTTATCTTAACCTTAACTGTAAAAAAACTAGTACTAAAATGTGTATAGAAAAAGTAATTATAACCTCTGCAAGTCACTTTGGTTAGAAGGGTTAGCCCAGTTAATTTGTTCTTTGGCACAGCTTTGATGAAATGAGTAATAAGTCAGGCACACTTGGTCAAACAAAGCAGTTATGTACATCAAATGTAAACTTATACAAAACAAACCAAAAATTATTCATATATTGATAAGTCTACCTCCCTGTTAGCAGTTTTTCAACCACACTATGCAGACTCCAATGTGAAAGCAGAAGCTGATTTTCTGAAATAGACTGGAGTGGTTTAGATCATCCCCCAGGAGGCTGACAAATCCCCTAGTGGGACTATCACTTCAGCTTCAATTTCCTGGAGACTTCTGTTCTTAGTGTGCCCAAATTTAAAACAGATCCCACATGGTATAGCAATCTACTTTGAAGATCTAACCTACACCACAACTCATCTGACATGGTAAATGTTTTATAAGATTCCTCAGTCCCCTAACATATGTGAATATAGAGAGGAAATCTTTCAGGTGTGTTAAGGGGGAATGGTAGTTAAAATAGGGGTTTACAAAAATGGTGAATATGTGAAAACAACCTAGGTTAATCAATATATCAATTACTTAATCATACCCAACTTGTAAATCATTTTGCCAAGAATATACCTGAGTGTTTGGTATAATTAGAGGCACACAAGTCATTTGTTCTCTGGTACAGCTCAGATGAAAAGAGCAATAATTTAGGCTCACTTGGTTAAACAACTTACAAGTTACACTGTTTACAAATTCACCTTCAAGGCATCCAAGAGCCCTAAGTCGTCCTGACCACCCAGAAAAACCCAGACTGCCACCAAGCATTCAACCTCTTATAGAACACCTACAAAGGCCAAATTAAGAGACAAAGCTGCCTTCATCTAAACCAAACAGAATACGACCTATGGTTAGATCTTTATGTAAACCTAGATGGTACAAAATGAACAGGAACCTATCTTCCTATTGGAAAAATTTACAAACTAATCAGAAGAGGCCATTTTTTTAACAGAGGCTATACAAGAAATCAAAGTTCCTAAAAAATAACATAATGGTATTTATGTTGTTAATAGTAATTAATATACTATTTATTATTTATTTATTAATCAATATATTAATTATTAATATATTAATAATTAATAGTAAGGTCTCTTAATGAGGTTCAAATACTTAAATCTGGTCTTTCTGGATGATCAGGAACAAGAAGCTCTCACTTGTCCCTTATCTTCCCTATCGCTTCCTCCTCTCTTTCCCTCCTTCTCTGCCTGTTTTATGCTATCTTCCTAGACTGCTGGTGACAGTCTTAATGATTTATCCATAAGTTAATTAACCAAGGTAAACTCCAGATTGCTTTGATCACTGAATCTCGCACCCCTGCTTCTCAGCAAACATCTCTGTGCTTTGAAACAAGCCAGGTGTTATCTATTGTATCTAGATTCTTAAATGCACGTCCATAGTCACTTTTAATAGTTGTAACAATATGGAGCATGTTCTGAGGCTTCTCGAAAACCTGCCTAATTAGGCTTTGCTGGATGCAACTGGAAAGATAATTTTGAGAAGCTGATTTTCACACAGTCATCTGGAGGCACTACATCGTTTTTTTTAAGTTTCAGTTGACATTTAACAACACATTTCTGACCCATCAATAAGCTCCAATTTGTCCAAGTATTTATAACCAAAACACTGCAGCATTATTTAAGAGGTATTTAATGTTAGGAAGTAAGTTGTGTGGCAATTAAAACTACAAATCAGTACAGGTTAAATTTAAGGAAGGAGTCCGGTTTTAAACCACCAATGGTAATGCAATCATGTATTACTAGCAGATGAGTTCCTAATGATTACCATTGTTTTTAGATCCCTGCTGACTGGGTAATAAAGGTCATGGTTACATAACATGAATTCCATCAGGATCCTAGCCTCTTTCCCAGGGTTTGGTCCACAGAAATTTCTCCAGAGAAATCAAATCCATAACTTTAGGAAGGAATGAGTTCTTCTAAAAATAGGTATTTTATTTTAAGAGTAGTTCTGCTTCCTTCTTCAAAACCACCTCTCATGCATGTTCCCCCCAAACAGAAATCTGGCAAATAAAATGAAGATTTTACTCTCTGGACTTTCAGGGCAGAAATTTGCCTTCCGAGGTCAGCAATTCCTCAATGAAAGTTGCATCATTCCTGACTCGCTCTTCACTTTAATCATTTCTATATTTTATCAATGTTAAGGGCAAAATGAAAGAGATCCACACCTTGCAGGCAGACATTTTCTCTTCTGAAAATGTCTTTAGAAGACTTCAGCACACCTAAATGAGAAATATACCTAAATAATAATTCATCTTTGCATCCCACAGATAATAGCCTTCATAATAGAGAACCCCCACGAGATTTATTCACATTATTTTGTGAATAAATTATTTTGGAATGAACTCTCTAAAGCATGTATTGGACTGCCACTGCGATAAGCGATTTAAGGCAGTTTCTTAAAGTGGTCCTGATGTTCTCGGATGAACTGGCTCCTCTGCATGACCCAATCCAAGCAATGTCTTGCTCAGACTTTAAACCTTGATGTATCACCGATGCAAGAAAACAGAGCTGAAGGATATGCCTTCAGAATGAGAACAGCTCACAGAAACACTTTTCCTCAGAAGTAAAATCTGAAACATTTCTTCAGTTGTTTTTGTTTTTTTGCCAATGCCTTTTGCCAATTGCTTTTCTCCAATAACACACACGGTTTCAGATTCAGTTCAGTTTATTGTCATATGCACAAGTGCAATTAAATGCTTATTTGCATGTATGCTCCAGTACAAAGATGTTATGTTTGTTAAAACAAACATGGAACAGCAGTAGCAACCACGAGTTAAATAACATACAACTTAAAAACAAATCAGTGTGAGCCTGTGGTAGGGGTAGAGTTCAGTAATCTGACAACTTGTGGGTTAAAGCCCACAAAAGAGGACCATCAGAATTGTTCTGATAAGCATAAGAACAATTGCATTTGCTTGCTTTGCCCAATTTGGATGATTAAAATTGGTAAAATCCAGTGCTTGAACTGTTCCGGTTTTGTATTTGATCGTTCAATATTTTAAAATGTTGCTGACCCGATTCTGTTTCTCAAAGAAAGAAGAATACTACAAAACAAGGTTACTTTGTTTCACCTTCAAATCTGTACTACAGATTGATTTTTAAACTGTCAAAAAACAGTTGGCAAAATATATTAATACAGTAGCACACCCTTAAATTACTCCAACTAAAATTTACACCATTCCCAAGTATGTTACTGAAAATAAAAACTCTGAACTCGGAAAAACCTAGCCTCCTTCACAGAGAGAGAACAACTTAACTATGGATGAGATTTTTCTTAAAAATGCGGTGATAGAGGATTGAAAAATGTTTGTGCTTTATAAGCTGCACATCACAGCAAGCCAATCAACTCTTATTTTAATTCCTTCTGTAGAAGTACAGTCTCCTGTTTGATCTACTGCATTGTGCCTCATTAACAAACCTAGAACTGTAGGCAGAGTTACTCTTGGTGTGACGGAAAGGGTTGCAGATTTTTACAAATATGGCGTTGCCAATTTTTTTTATAGAAGTGCCAAATTTGAAATCGACAATATAGTAATATTATGCATTCATTTAAAATCTGCTCTGTAAGAGAGATCTAAGATCTTTCCACGCACATCGTGTTCGACAATGTCCAGAGCTAATCGAGCAGTAACTGGAAGATGTAGCTCGCACTAACAATACTGTGAGATAACAGGCACCAGGGAACTCTCAGCTGCAAAAGTCAGTAACCGATATAGCTCAGGTATCAATCAATGACTCAGTCTGGGCTACCGGGCTCAGTCTGAACTCCTTCCAAGAGCCTGTGCTGGATGAGTCACGTGGATGCCCGAAACATTTACAAAACAATGCATATCAGGCACACAATATTGAACTCACTTTTAATTAAACCTTCAGCCTGTTCACTTATCTGTGGGTTGCTCGAGTGCAGACTCTTGTCTGTGGCCTGTTGCTTGCTGAGGCTTTTAACTTCATCTCTGTGGGAAAACTACAATAATTTGTCATCTTGAACTGGCAAGCAGGTCACAGATTCGATGAATCCAAGATCTTTGTACATGAAAGATTAGCTATTTTTGGAAACACAGTCTTTCAATTAAGTAGGTGATTTATTTATTTATTCATAGAAGCACACAAAGGTGCTTTTGGCAAACTGGACAGTTTCTTTCTGTCTAGAGGACAATAATTTCAACATGCCAGAGCTCTGAATAGATGCATGAAAATTCATTTAGTGAGCAAGCGAATGAATATTTGAAAAGCACAGCAGATATATAACTAAAGTACTCAGAACACTTGAGAATACAGAACATCAAAGCCTCCTCACAATGGCAATATGTTCACGTTTTCAGAAAAATGCCACTCTGTTTTGTAACAGGTGTACTGTCATTTTACTGAACAGATATGACATATGGAAATTCATCATGCTGATCTGATGTTGGCTTTGGATCAGATAGAAGATTCAGTGTCTTAGTTCCCTCAGCCATTAATCATCCCTCTAATAATCAATAGAGCTCAGGTCTGGTCCTGTGCAACACAAATGCCTGATTCATCAGTTAAAAGACCTTGGCTCCACTGCTGTCTAGTCTGCCTGAGATCTTGCTCCAGCATCATGCTGATGGAAGGAAGATATTTTACTCATGACATAACTGTTCCTTTCTGGCTTTTGTTTTTATCAACACATTTCATTGAGAGGATGGTTAAACCACCTCTTTACCTGTACCTGATCAACTCATACTATAAGGTAATTTAGTACTTCTGCAACTTTCAAAAGCACTGGTGCATCAGGGTTAATCTGTATTTTTCTAAAAAAAAAATGTGCATAAAGTGTGCAATTAGTTGGGGCTTTTTTAGGTTCAGCATAAGATGGCTTAACCTACAGCTCTTAAAAGCAAAAAAAGTCATCCTGTATTCTTGTGAAATTTAGCGATCACTTTTTATATCGGGCATACAGTAGAACAGTTTTGCTCCACAGTATTTCACCCACATTGTTTGGATCCACAGTCTTCAGTAGTGATACAGTACATGTCAAAATTAAGCATTCCAGTATGAGTACATTGTGTTTTACACTTTTACATTTGTCTTTGATCAGGATACCCAGGATTTGTCAGGGGTCAAATAAAGAAGTACTATCTAACCATTGATGGAGAAACTCATTCTAATTTCTACCTTTAGCAATAACTAATCCTAAATGACATATTACTGGCAATGACACAATGTTTAAAAGGATTCATTTATTTGTCTGTCTAGTTAGCCATAATATGTGCACTAGCCTACATTATTGCATCTAATTCTGTAAGAATCACACATTGTCAAAGACAATGCTGTAAATCCATCAGTTATCAGCTGTTACCAACATTAAAATCCCTAACATACTGTAACTGGCAGGCTGTGCTCATGAAACACGGGCACTTAACTGAAGTTTTGTGAAAAGTTGAGTCAAACACCATTTGAGTGCCTCTGTAATGCTTATTATTTATTATTTAATTTTGGTGATGAAATGCTGTACTCACCTAAGGAAGGATCTACTGTTAATTTTTACTCTTTCCAGTTTCCCCACATGGGATTAACCCATTTTTGTGCCTTCGCTATAAGAATTCGGAATAATATTTTCCCCGAACAACACTGTAAGATTTTATAGAATGTTACAAGGTGCACTTTAAAATGGATATGAAGGCACTCAAAACACAAACTCATCTCCCCAAACCCTGATAGCAGTTTTCAATCATGAAAAAATATAAATACAGTAGCTTTTTATATAGTCTATATACAGTAGCTTTAAAAATGAAAATAAGTTACAAATGGCAATTTGGAAATACCATCACCATCATAAAAATCACCAATATACTGTATTTATTACAACTTCACACCTGGTTCTAGCAGGATTTATAGTTGAATATGGATATTTCAACCGTTTCTCTTTAAGAAGGAACGTCGCCGCCTGGTCACTAATGGAGATGACCAAGATTTCCTCTAATACATTCACACACAGCGAAACATACCATTCTGTGAAAATAGTGAGAAATAGTCAGTGAAAGACTGGAAAACTGCTAGATTCCAGAATCTCCTCCAGCTTATGATGCTGCACAGTACACCAGATGTAAACTAATTTGAGGATTAAACACACAAGTAAAGAGATCGCACTCAGCAAATACTAGGAGAAGATTGGAACAAAAAAATAAACGAGTTTGACTGTATGTGACTCTACCAAAACCTCCAAGTTAAAATACAGTAGGTCCCAATTCACAAGAATTTATTGGACAGAGATCTCACATAGCCTTAATGACTTAAATTATAGTACTGTATTTAACATCTGCATACTGAAGATATCCCTACTCCATAAAGATTAAATGGATAGAAAAATAAAACTGTATATGTACAGCAGCTCATAATTAACGAAATATTTTTCTTTCAGTATATCTGATGTACATGAGGAGTAGATCTCTAAAACAAAATGCCAATTAGACATACGTGATGCTTCGATTTAATCTTCCATAGTTCTCTGAACATCTTTTAACTGTTAATGAATTTCTCTACAGGTCTTTTTAGGCATTTTGCATTTTGTGTGAATTAAGTTTTTTTAAGTCCTATTTTCACATCTTTAAAATAATGTCCAATCTTATTTCTTTGTGCACTGTTTCAAACTAATGAGAGACAAAGTCTTTGAGACAAAGTAAATCATTTTACAGACTAAAGAAAAAGATTATAATCACTCATTCTATAAGGAGGCAGAGGTGATATGTATGTGTTAAATCAGTGATGAATATTGATGCTTCAGCCCCCTTGTTCCCATATCACTGAGGCTACACAAAACTCAGTAACTGTTTCAGGAGAACTCAAAACCATTAAAGTCTTATACTCTTTCATGCTGGATCACCTGTTTCTGAACATCCTATAAACCAGAAAGTTTTCAATGAATTAACCAGGCAAAGGGCTACATTAAAGGAACTAGTCCTTAATGGCTGATTTTCTGTTGAAAATGATGTCTAAATGACTTAATATGTAAGTAGCTTGTTAAATGATCAGAGAGCATTCAAAGACTTCAGCGTGAGATTGAACTGGTAACCCGCTGGATCAGGGCTCTCCAGAAGGAGGGTTAGAAAAGTCTTCTCTAATGCCTTGTGGGTTATCTGGCAGACGAGGAAGTCTTTCAAATTGATCATGTCTCTTCTAATAGAGGGATACCAGATGGATTATTTTAAGCTACGTTTTTTTCTTTCTGCATGCTGTTTGTTGTCCCATTTAATCAGAGCTACTGCAGAAGCAACCGAGGCCTCGGGAGTACAAAAATCCAGTGCTGAAAAACAATGTACAGTATGAGGTGGGAGTGAATCAGTGTAAATTCTAAAACACTAAATCAGACTCTCAGTACAGAGAAACAGTGGATTTGCTTTAAACCATCAAACACGTGTTGGATCACAAAATATCTAATGCATGATCAATTATTAATAATTTTTCATTCCATCTTTGATTTAAGGCAACAGGCAAAGACAAAAAAAACATCTTACATAGAACAATGATCTATTTCTTGGTCTGTATTAATCAAAAGGAAAAGAAGCAGTTGACTTAAGTCTCATCCCTGCATGTTAATTCCTAAACATATTTTACAGCTGTTACTATATTCTATAGACAAACATTGTTTTCCACAGCAATGTGCAGCTCTGACCGGAAAACAGAAACACTGCAACATATGGCACTTGAGATTACAGGATTACCCAATTAAGCAGGTGACTCAGAAAGCCACACCTAATCTCAAGATTTTCTAATTGATTATGAGCCCCAAAATGGCACAGACTTAAAGCCAATCTTATTGTACGTCTCTCACCTCCCACACGACCTTAAATTCCCCTCCCTTGTTTAAAAACAACAAACCCAAAACGTACACATGCAAAAAATAACTTTGTTAGTAGTTTCCTGAATCCAACTTCTGCATTCCGTCACTGAATCCAACAACCACAGAATGAATAGCAGTCATAACAGAAAAAGTGTTTAGTTAGCATTTAAATACGCTTTCTTAATTCCCGCCATCTGCCAGGCATAATAATGAAGTGGTTTCAAACATTTTTCCACACAAGCCAAACACTATACACGTTACAAGCAGAATAATAGATTATGAGCTAATTGCCTTCTTTTGTCAATATTTTAGATTGATTTCAACTGTACCATTTTCTTTTTAAAACTTGGATCCGTTTGGCAATACGGATGCAGTTTTATAATAGGATTTTAAAATTAACATTGGCTCTTACCTAATAATGCGCAAGATGGGTAATGCTGAAATCAATAGAGAAATTAAAAGCTTCTCTATTCGTACCACAACCACAGCCTGAATATTTGAATATTTATCGTTTTCTGTGAATTCTAATTAAGCACACTCCCTTATTCTTTCTGGCCAGCACAAAGGCAGAAATTAGCTCTGCTTCTGTAACTCACGAGTCCACTTACCTGCAGATATTTAGCAAAAATGTACAGATCACAGCAGAAATAAGACTAATGAATGAAAATGAACAAATCTTACCTTGAGGGAATGGATTGGGCTGCACCACATATAGAAAGGCATGCACCATATGATAAAGAATTCCTATAGCTCCAGGTTCATAATATGCATGGGTATCGTAAACTCCAGAGGGAACAAACCCAAAATCCAAAGTTCCCGGTTGCGATATTTGCTTGGAACCTTGGGATTCAGACACAGTATAGCCCCAGAACATGAGAAGCAGCAGACCCGCTTTTCCAATCATGACTGTCTGTATGCAGGCAAAAAAGAAGAGAAAGGGGGAAAAAAAATGAAAAGAGTATTTTTCAGGCTGAAAAAAAAAACCTTGCTGATCTGTATGTTTTTTTTCCTCAGAAAACAGCTCTGAAGAACAGACAGGGCTGCATGTAAACTTTAAGTCCTTGACTCCTGGGATGAATTCATTGTAAACATCTCTCCCAGGTTAGGTGCTTGTAGGCTTGAGATACAGATGCTATTCCTCTTCAGCTCTTGGCTTGACGGTCCCAGAGTGCCTATCTGTGAGTGCTGAGAGGATGTGTGCTGGCGAGTGTGTGTGCGCGCATGTGTGTGTGTGTGCTCGCGCTCTCTTCAGCTCTAGATGACAAGCGAACTGCTGTAGTAGCTGGGAACAGAACAGAGCCAATGCACCATCTTCAGCAGCGACAGGAAGCAGCTGCTCCAGTGAGAAGTACTCCTCCTGCTGGAAAGATCGGAGATAGGAAGCAGGAAGCCTGAAACACACCAAGGCAAAGAACTTATTAGGCTTTAAATAGCACTTCAAGTGTCCGTGTGTGCTAGGAGAATGTTAGCTTATACAAAAGAAATGACAAATTATGTACTTCTTAAATGCAGTTTAAGAAGAGTGCACACACTTTCTGTGCTTTAAGAAATTAACTTCGAAAGTACATTGGATATTTAAGTAGCAAGTAGCTTCAGATTTATGTTTCATTTCAATCGCGCAAAACAATATAAAATACTATATAATGTGTAACATTTCAATAGCTGGACAGGATAGCTAGAATTTCTACAGCTCCCCTCAGTCTAGTTAAATCCATGGCATCACTACCATGCAGTAATTATTGCTCTAGTAATGTTATTTTACAGGGGCATTAAACTTTTAAACTATTTCACTTCTATGTCAAACATAAGAATAAATAAAAATCAGTGTGGTGTCCCCCCTGACTGTACTCTGCTGTTTTTCATTTTACAGACAGAACTTTTAAAAGTCCTACTTTTTGCAAATGTCTGTTAAATCCAAAGTCCACTTAAACCAGGGTTTACTGTACTTTGGATGCTACACCATGTAAAATAGACACAATTGTAAGTAAACAAAAAGGCCATTTTTAGCGACTAAGAACTTCACCGTGGCACGGACCTGAATCTAAGTTATAAAACAGAAGCTTAACCCTTATGCAAATGTGAAAAGTTCTCTTGGCACAAAGAGATCCTTAACACCGGTACTTTGAAATGTAAAAGTAAAAAGTTCAATCAAGACATTAAACAAGATTTCTGAACTAAAAGCAATAATCAAAAACCAGTGCTGTACATTAAGGTGAGGGCTGCACAGTGTGACAACATATGGGTTAAACTGTGGAGGGGGGTCTGTTATGGGCTTTTGTTTTTGTCCTATATTCTGGGCTCGAGTTGCATTTTTCAACTCTTTTGCTGATGGTTGGAAGTTAATTCGGCTGGACGCTAATTGACCCATGTTAAACCCTGTAAGGCCTCAATATAAACCATAAAAGGGTGGGGTGGGGAAGGTTATCAGCGTTTGGACACCAAAGAGTGTTGGTGAGTTTTCCCTGGACCTAGTAGTTGTTGATTAATGGGGAAGTGACATAGAATTTGTTATAAGTCGGGGGTCTCAAGACCACAGCATTAGGTGAAGTATTCACCTTTGCTTAAATGGAACTAAGCTGAAACAATAATTATTATAATAATTGCCACTCAAAGCTCTTTAGAGGTAATGGGGACTCTCCTCCACCACCACCAATGTGTAGCACCCACCTGAATAGGAACAATATGGATTTTTTTTTAAAAAGCTGGCACTTGACGACAACAGCTAACACCCTTCTATAGCTGGAAAACAAGGTTTAAAAAGCCCGGCTGTGATGACCAGCCTCCCAGAAGCGTCACGGCAGTCTAACAATACTCCCAGGTCATCCTGCTGAGTCACAGGGATGGCTGGTGCTCAGCAGAAGAGGGATAACAGTGCCTAGCTAAACCCTGGAATGGCCCTGATAAGCATCGTTCCCCTTAGCTGTCAGACGTCTGGGACGTGACAGGGGTTGAGCCATGTGGAAAGCACAAGACCCTGACTGAACGATGCCCGCCGCTCTCCAGCGGCACTTGGATGGGTTGATGAAATTCTGGTCAACATCGATAGAGGGGCATCATCTGCTACAAACACAGACCAGGGGCGAGTCAGCAATGCTTGGACAATGTGAACTGCTGACTGAGGGGAGTGTGGAGGTAGTTAAACACTTAAAACAGAGTATAAAATGAATTCATCATCATCCATGAAGTACAGTATTACTGACCTTCAAGGTGCTATGATGTCATTTCTGCCCGACTTAAAACTAATCAAAGTCTAATAGAAACAGATATCGGGATTCATCACTACACTGTACGGCATGGAAGAAAACTTTAAAATTTCATGCCAGAAATGATATTCATTTATGCAAGATGGATAGAGTACAAAACCATTTCACTGCTGCGGCAGAAAATCAGATTGCGTCCCTGTTGATAACGAGGAAAGGGAAAAATCAGCAGCTTCTCCGATTTCTCTGCTTAACCTTTTAGCACATGAAAATGAAACTAAATACGGCAGGAAAATAAAAAGCTTCATAGATATTTTGCCAATTTCTCGTTCATCTGACAAATGCATGTTTCCCCTACTGTACGAGATTGTATTTCAGCAGTCCCCAGGAACTTGCTCTTCACCGCAGGTTTCCTGTGATGAAATGAACTGAGCTTAGCCTACAATACTTATTCCTACTGCCACACAACTGCATTGTTAACTGAACTTAGCTTATGTGTGGGAACTTCAGGTGGGCAGGGAATATGTACCAACATGCAATATTAGAAAAACTGGGAATTGAACCAAGCCACACATGCAAGAATGCGATTTAACAAGTATGACCACTGATCAATGTGCAGCATGATGGCACAGTGGTCACCCATGAAACGGGTTTCCTCCGGGTGCTCCAGTTTCCTCCCACAGCCTTAAGACATTCTGGTAGGTGAACCGGTTTCTGGGAAAACCGATCCTGGTGTGAGTGTGTCTGCCCTGCAATGGACTAGTCCAGGACGTACCCCACCTCCCACGCATCGTAAACTGGGATTGGCTCCAATTCCCCCTCCACCCTGTGCTGGATAAAGTGGTTAGAGAATGGACAATTACCTCCATAAAGGCTTTTGGCCCTGTTGCTAAGGATCCGCACCTGTGGCTGGAAGGCTGGTGGTTCAAATCCCGCGGCCAGCAGAGGAATCCTATCTGTGTGTCTCATGGAGAGCAAGTTGGGATGTGTGAAAAGCCAAATTCCTAATACAAGAAACTGCATATTGCCAATAAAGTGAACTGAGTGATCTCTTGTCTTATGAAACTAACTTAATGGGGTAACACTATGAAATGCTTCATACCTATTAAAAATCTTAAAAATGTCGTACTTATGCTTTCCTTCCCATTCCTGAACTCATTATATTCTCTGCAATTTTCTTTGTTTAGACTTACGTAATGGGTACAGTAAGAACTCCACACTCTTATTGCAACTAGGGGTGGGCGGTATAACCAGTATAGACCGGTACAAATATGTGCCACAGTATGGATTTGGCTATAACGTTTATACCGGTAGAGAATAGATTTTGATGTTTACACAGATTGCACCGCCAGCATTGTCGCAAAATGAGGTTTGGAAATTTTTACTATTGACCCGTCATAGTTTAAAATTCCAAAGAGCTTACAACAGGGTCTAAGGTTCTAAGGTTACATGTGCTATTCTCCCAGAATATGTACATGGGGCAGTGTGGTGGCTCTGTGGTTAACGATCCGCACCTGTGGCTCGAAGGTTGCCGTTTCGTACCGGCTGGCAGAGGAACCCTAATCCGTTGGGCCCCTGAGCAAGGCCCTTCACCCCAACTGCTCCAGGGATGCCGTATAAATGGTTGACCCTGCACTCCAGTTTTGGAAAGCACTTGAAACTTCTTCCATATGGGCTGAGATCTTAAAATAATTCATTTCAGTCCCTTATTAGAAGTTTCAATGGTGTTCAGAAGAATATCTTATTAATGCAAACCTTTTAAGAGTGAAAGCCTAGGTGCACATCTTCCTTTTTTCTTACTCTTAATCATACTTAAAGCTTGTTACTATTTCTATCCAACCTGGATCACTCCAGGTTCAATAGGAATTGATTAGCTGCCACAGTGAGTGAGTAATAACACTCCTGGGTATTCACAGGAACCCGTCTGCTGCACTCTTGGGTGCACACACACTTGGATACCAGGATTACAGACTATCATTTGTGTGGGGAAGCATCCTGGAAAAAGACCTTGGGCAATAATTTGTTGATCGTCGAGACTCTGTATAATAAAAAGGCTTTGTTCAGCTGCACATCATAAAATGAGTTAAGATGTGTAAAGGTATGAACACAGGCTCTTATTCTGATATAGGAAACTAATTGCAAAACAATGGACATCAAACTAATGTAAAGGAACAAGTAAAGGTATATTCCATGCGGAAAAGAGAAGAAAAGAAACTGTTTTGACTGTGGAGCCTTGAAGAAGAATGGAATAGCATAGAATAAACCTCTACTTGTTCCTAAGCAGCCTATGCATGCTGACGCCGGTACCTACTTGAATTTTATCAAACTCATGTATCACTCATTTACACATGCATGCATTTAGAGAACTAGATTCCACAAACTGTGCTTCTTGATTATGATTTTGGGGTCATTTTGATTAACTGATCATCAATTACTTACCATAAGACACCTCATTAATGAGGGATGATTTACCCAGGTGAATATCAAGTACGGTAAAAACGAAATCAAGAAAAATACTGAAAGGAAACAGCATGCCTTGCTTAGCAAGGGAAGAAAACCCACATCGTCGTGTTGGAGGTAGGAGTAAGAAAATGCACTGTCACTCTGCCTGGAATGCTAACAGCCAGCAATTTCAAACCTGGAAAGAGGTTACATCCAAATCCAATCTCTCAATGATGGGCATTGATCTGGGAGACCCTGAGTCATAGCACCTTTCCAAGATCAAAGTGTATTTGCTATCTAACTCCATTTGTAGCGATTGATAGCAACCTGACATCTGGATGCTCCACTGATTGAGTCATTTGACCCCACAGCCCTTCTTGTGGGTTCATGCTGATGTTGCAGGACAACAAATGCCCTAATGCTGCTCCCGAAACAAAGGTTTTGATGAGCATGTGACCATTATGCTGACCAGCACTGAACATTTGTGGAATGAGTTGAGATGACATGTGACATCTAGAGCTCACAGACCAATGAATAGGGGATTGCTTGTCTAGGCGGAGTGCTTGTGTCACAGTTGTACATTGTGACCCACAGTTGAACTCCTGCTGATGACAAATAATAAATCACACACTTTATGTTTCAAATAGGTTGTCGCAAAGATTACGAAGCTTTATTTTAATTCCTCATTTTCACCATTTCAAGCGATAGTACAATGTGTTCCTTGTAATTCATTTTTTTATCATCCTTGTTTATTCAGTTTGGGAGTTTTAGATCTACAAACTCAGCTTTGCCCAGCCAATGGAAATGATTTCATTAAACTTCACTTTAAAAATTGTCAGTATTAGTTATTGCACATCTGTTCTGCCTCACTGTGATTTTGGACAATGCTCAGACAGAGAATGGAAAAAGGGAATAATATTTGCTGCCACTATTTTCACTTTACAAATGTCACTTTCAATCTTTAAGCATCTCTGACTTTATATTGGCTACAAGTATTTTAACCACAACAAAAAAGAAAAATCATCACTTATTGAACAATCCAAGATAGGGCAGTCTGATCCTTATTTCTTGCTGACAGGAGAGAAAAAATTCACAGCTGCTGTGTCAGTGTAGCACATTCCTCTCCCTGTTTGGTCCCAGGTACATTACCTACTGCTTAGTATGCAGTGGAAGACATACTCCGTAAGCAAGTGTAGAGGGAAAAGGGCCTTCGTTCATTATTGGAAAGTTTAAAAAATCATTAAAAGCTGAAATAATTGATAAGGGAGATCTTAAACGTAATACAGAGTTTTTAACTTAAAAAACATCCTCCAATTGTAAGGAACATAGCATAAAAGAATAAAGAAGAAATACAGTATATTACTTAATACTGAAGTCAACCTTCACAAGATTTAATCAAGATTTGAAGTAAAATACTGAAAGAGAAGGTTGGTTATACTGTCTCCTTCTAGGGAAAGCAGAAAGTTAATTCAGTACTGAAACTGTTACAGAAGACCACAATTGTGGTCTTTTCACAAGACCTCAAAGCAGGTACAGTATGAGCAAGGAGCATTCCTGTCTCCTATTCTAGGCATAAACAAAGAGGGTCTCCAAAACTCAGCCACACCTGGACACACCCAACCCATGTTACATGGTTCATACAATAGCCCATGCACAGCATACACAAGGAACGGTACTACGGACAAGTTTCACATGCTAGCATCTACAGGAACAAGTAAAAGGTTTATTCCATGCTGAAAAGAAAAGAAAAGAAGCACAATGTTTCGGCTGTGGAGCCTTCTTCGGGTGTGGTTGACACTGAAGAAGGCTTCAGGAAGACGAATAAATCTTTACTTGTTCCTTTGCAGCCTGCGCATGCTGACACCCCCACCTCCTTGAACTACAAAGGATCATGTATAAGAAGCAGACAGACACAAACACACACACTCACACCAGGGCCAGTTTTCCCAGAAGCCAATTAACCTGCCAGCATGTTAATTCATGCTTCAGCGGGAGCAACTGAAGCAAACCCACACAAAGACGGGGAGAACACACAAACTCGACACAGACAGCACACCAGGTAGGGAACTGAACACAGGGCCCCAGCGCTGTGATGCCAACCACTGCGCTATTGTGCCACCCCGTTCCACTGACCCAGGAAATTTGAATTCCGACGATGAATAGTACTAGCTATTAAAGGGATGTACAAAGATTTACAAATCCAATCCTTTTGTTTTGCCCTTAAATTCTAAGATATATAGTGCCTAAAGAAAGTCTACGCCCCCCTTGGACTTTTTCACATTTTATTGTGCTACAGCATGAAACCATGATGTATTTAACTGACAATTTTTGCCACTCATTAACACAAAGTAGTCCATAATCTCAAAGTTAAAAAATCCAGACATTTTACTAAATTAATTAAAATTCCTTGGAAATGCGCTAAGTGGGGAAGCTCCCTGACACGGGTGTATTTATTCTGAAATCATGGGAAACACCTCAACTGCACACAGGTGGACTCCAGTCAGGTGAATTGGAGAAGAGAGTTGGTTACTTCAGAGTTAATTTAGGTGTGTCAAAGCAAGGGGGTGAATGGATTCAAGCATTTTCTGTTTTTTATTTTTAATTATTAAAAAAAAAAATCCAGACATGTTACTACTTTGACATCATGGATTACTTTGTGTTGATGAGTGGCAAAAAGCCTCAGTTAAATACATCATGGTTCCGTGCTGTAACAATAAAATGTGAAAAAGTCAAAGGAGGGTGTAGACTTTCTATAGGCACTGGACATTAATTGCATAGACACCCATGGAATGGCTGAGTATCATAAAGCAGAATGGAATTATAAATCAAAAGAGAGTCTAGCTCATATTGAAATTTCAAGTATAGGGGAAAAAAAGCAAACAAAGACCATTCTCTCAGATTAAACAAAAATGATTGTAAAATAAAGAAAAGGAAGACAAATACAAAATCTGGCACAGCTAAACCCTCACACAGAACTTTCATTTGTAGAATGAAGAAAAATTCTGGTCCCTTCCCTTCTTCCATGTATTGAAAGATTTCAGTATGCAGTCCGATTCAGTATCCTACCAGAGAAAAAAAAATATTACAGAACTCCGATATTCACTTCTGGTCCTGGAGGGCTCCTGATCTTCAGATTCCCATCCCAGGACTCCTAAAGACTTCATTTGACTCAACTGCTCACTTCGATGGTCTATATTACCACTGGTTGTAGGTCTTGACTCATTGAGGATTACAAGTATCCTATAAAACCATGTGGGCTGCAGCCCCCAGGGTTCAAAAGTGAACAGCACTTGATATAACAAAGCATTCAAGAAAGAAGCATGGTCATTTCTTATTAAACAAGCTTAAAGATACAGTAAGTAGGAAAAGTGTGATCAATGTTGAAGTTGGTGCACTGCATCCACCTGTTAAAGGTCCCTGCAATAGTCTTAAAAAAAATCTTCACAGCATGGTTATTGCAACATTTAAGCTGTTGCCACATTTTAACCATAGTCTTTAAATTTTCGGCAGCAACAAACAGGAAGTAAGCATGGAGGAGTTCTCCATTGCATAAACCTCAGGGTTGAGGGGAAACAGAAAAAACAAAGTCAAAACACCCCAGTTAATTATGCCAGTGATGTTAATGCCGACACGTCCATTTGAAATGGGTGCTGACTTCAGCAGGATACTGTAAAGATCCTGCAGGATCTTATAGGGGCTTGTGTGATCCTGTACAAGATTTCTACCAGAGTAAAGATCTCATCAGCCTCTTTCATTTATACTGGATGAGAACAACGGACCAGAAGAAATTTTCATCTTACACCCAATTCAATGTTATGATCGCAAAAGGAAGATTAAGCTAGTAATTCAAATAGATTTTAACAGGACAGATGTGGATCCAAATCCTGAGTGGGCCACTGACTACAGTACAGCATAGAAGGGCTTGAGCAGCATTAAGATCACACTAATAAAACACCCAGCTTCTTAACAGTGGATATCCAACATCTACACACCCTTACTGAAATTTCAGCTTTTGTTGATTTAAAGACCGAAATCAAGAAAATCATGTCAGATCTTTTTTCACCTTTACTAACTGATCTGAGCATCTCATCCAGCCACTTGTTGAAGATGATACCCTGGCCTTCTTTCCCATAACATGGCTGGGTAGCTTGTTCCAGATTCCCGCAAATATAAGCCATTTCTGGTGCGTTTTGGGCAGATGCCGTGGTCTTTCTGTAAGCTTAAACAGCATGAATAGCAGCAATAACAGCAGCAGCTCTGACTAACAGGCAAATAACACTTGATGGCAGAGAGCTGCTCTGCACTTCAAGGGACTGAATCAGAATACAAGAAAAATGAGCAGAACACAGAGAGGCCAGGCGAAGACGGAGTAAATGCTTAGCGGCCATACTGTACATCCCTTCTTCCACAATGAGAAGCTACATGCTTGTAGATCCAAATCAGCCACCACTGGTGTAATTATTAGTGATATTTCAAAGTGAGAGAGCAGAAGTAATGGGATAAAGCTTCAAGCTTCAAGCCCATGCATTTACATCATCGAAAAAGAAAACCTAAACTCAAATCCTAAATACATCTAACCAAGAATTTGCCTTTGTGGATTTTTTTTTTATCCCTGACGTTGCATGCCCGTTAGCGATTGCACAGCTAGAGGATGAAGCTTTTCTGTGGAGCGAATAGTTTGCACAGTAATTAATTAGGCAGAAGCAACAAACAGAGGATCAAGCAGAAACACACAGGAAATGAACCAGAAAATGCAAATAATAAGACTAACACATTTAAATCTGTCATTTACTTAACTGGTTCCATTCTTCACCCCTCTGCTTTTCTTAGTACCACCATCCACGGTCTCCTCTATATATTGTAATTGTGTCTTATCTTGTGTATTCTCCTTATTTATTGTTATTGTCATCCTGTAAAGCGCTTTGAGAAGCCACCTTTAAAGGTGCTATTATAAAATAAAGTGTTTTATTATTATTATTATTATTATTAATCACAGGATTTATGTATTACTTCAATTTAAAAAGGCGGAAATTCCCAACATTATTTTACAACTTGAACAAGAAGTGTAACTGCAGGATGTAAATTTTAAATAAACTAATTTCCTACGTAACGAAACAAAAATCTGGAATGGTTAATACAGTAAGGGTCTGCCTAATACCGGATCTTATCTGATGAATGATATGCTCCTAAGTGTGAAGCAATGGTCAGGATGCCCGACCACTAACTGGAAGGCTGTGTATTCAAATCTTAGGCAGGAACTGAGAGAAAAGAAGTTCATTGTAAAAGTTATAACATGTCTGATTAGACCGGATCACACTGGGAGCCTGGTAAAGTACAAATTGCCACATCAAAAGACATTCACAATTAACTACACTACAATTAACAATAACAGCCAGGCAAAAGAGAGGCTGTTAATTTGCCATTAGTCCACTGAAAACTGGACAAAAGTCAAAAGTGACAAGAAAATTACAGCGAGGTCCCACTGCTGTAGATTTATAGCTCCTTCTGTGTGACACCCCTACAAACATGGCAGTGCCTCTTCTTAAAAGGCAACAAACTTGAGCATAAAACAAACCTACATGCTATATACAGAGAGGGCACCACTCAAGCTTGTGCAAGACGGAACACAGTCTGTTACACGTCTGACCACCCCCTTAACATAAGACAGCTGATGATGTGATGTTTCACCCAGGCATAACAAAAGTCATCTGATGCAGTACATTATTATTATTATTACATTATGATGCAGTACAGTATATCTGATCTCAGTAGTGGTTAGTGGAAATGGCCGACGCGCTTCAGCTACTGCAGCTGTTTGAATGGGCTACTGAACACAGAGCGAAATGAGTGTAAGAGCACTGTTACTTAGTTAAAGATAACATACCGAGAAACAGGTGATGAGAGGGGCGCACAATCTTCACATCTTTGTTCCCCCACGTTCCACAGTGCAACCTTAATGACAAAAACGGTTGCCTGTAACAAATCTAGTGAACGACCATCAGGTTTGGTCAAAGTTCACTCTTTTCTATCTTGAGCCCTTATTTCAGAAAGTAGACTCTGTCAGAACTGACCAAAGCCTGTGTACATGAAGGAGGCAGTGTTTTCAGCTCTCAGCAAAGGGAATGGACAAAGAAGCAAGTACACACAGAGGTACCACAACCAAATAAAGCACAAAGGCAACATGAAAACAAAAACAAGTAGGCCTTGAGATGGTTATTCTCAGAGGTCAGTGCACACAGACACCCAGGGAAGACCTAATTAGAGAACAATACACTCCTCATAAATCATGCAGCAGAAACATTAACTACAAAATGAAACGGGAAACGCCGAGCTGGAAGAGACTTGAGAAAAAGACTTAAGTGTTAACACTTCACTTACATCATCAATGTGGGGAAGCAACTACAAAGGCAAACAAAATTCTAGAACATACAGTTAAAAGCACAGAATTTCTATCAAAGAACGTTACATTAAAAAATCACTACGTAGGCCTCATCTTGAATGCTGTCTATAAGTCTGATCA
Source organism: Lepisosteus oculatus (assembly GCF_040954835.1). NCBI lineage: Eukaryota > Metazoa > Chordata > Actinopteri > Semionotiformes > Lepisosteidae > Lepisosteus > Lepisosteus oculatus. The sequence continues at coordinate 10,923,423 of NC_090696.1, forward strand.
CCATGTGATGGAAAAGATATTGCAGCACTGGAAACATGTCAAGGAAGAGAAACAAGATACATTCACGGGCGTAAGCAATGTCTGACATTGACACGGACAGGCTACAAAAAGGAAACCGTTTTAATCTTGAACTGAGAAGACCAAGGGAGAACCGATACATGTACAAGTCCTCAAAAACATTGACAAAGTCAACGTAGTTGATTTCATTAGGATAAACAGTGCAACCTGAAAGAGAGCAAACGCATGGAACATACGTGGAAGTGCATTCAAAAACAGAAGGCACTTCCATAACCCGAGGAAGCTCCCACACATACACATATGGGGGTTTTCAATCCTGTCCATCTGAAGCATCTAATCAAAGCCTTAACTGAACTAATGAGTGGCCTGGTTGGAATACTGTAAGTAAAATGAAATCACAATTGTAATCGTTAAAAAGTAATGTCAAACCAATTTAAGAGCTAAAAACAAACAGTTCCTATTAATTCTATTATTATGTCAATTAATACTTCGGTTATGTAACTGAGAGCTTGTCTGGTACAAAAACCAGCAGGTGTCTGGGACTCCAGGACCAGATTGTGAACCCCTGCCCTAAGGGTTGTGGGAGTTGGAACAAGCTGCCCAGCCGTGTTGCTGAATCCAATACCCTGGCGTCTTACAGGAAACAACCGGATGAAATGCTTGGATTAATTAACTACTGCCTTCCAAACAGGCTAGATGGCCTCCTCTCATTTGTAATCTCTCATGTTCTTAGCAAATGGGAAATATCATTAGCTCCCAAATGCCACCTGCTGGAAAAAGAAGCATTTTTCAAAGATCCGGAAAGCATCCAGGAAGGAATCACTGCTGTCAGCATTCAGAGATGGTATTCAGAAATGGGTATTTGTATAAGAATGCAGCATAAAGTTCAGAGAGCTGAACAATAACAGCTTTAGACAAAGCCCCAGTTAAGCCTGAACTGCCCACTCTCTCACAAAAAGACACAGATTTGAATAAGATCCATGGAAATTAAACTACAGTTCTGGGAGTTATTTTAGGACTGTAAAGGGAAGGTGACAAACTGAAAGAAACACCTGATTTCCTTCAGCAGACAACACGGTATGAAACTAACATGAGAATGGCTCTAAATATTCCCTCACTGTTAGATTAGCCAGAAGAATGCAGTTATACATCTAAAATTTAAGCACATGCAAACAAATGCATGAAAATATAAGATTTTGAAATAATGAGCTAATTGGATCAATTTTGCAAGTCATGATTTATTTAGTAATCCTTGATAGTAAGATTTCCAAAGACAGCGATTACAAAAATGTAGGGAAACTTCCACTTCTGCAGCAGCGTGGAATGTCCCTACACTAATACAGGAGGGATATCATTTCATTATCACACGTTTACACCAAATCAAACAATCACAGCAAAAATCAACCTGATATAGTGTTATTGCAGAACAGAGAGAGCAATAATTGGTCAGAGGAAGGTATGAATTTACAGTTAAATCCCTTGCAGGATCTGCGCCTGACGCTGGAAGGTTCCTAGTTCATATCCCGCGGCTGGCAGAGGAATCCCACAGCGTTGGGCCCCTGAGCAAGGCCCTTAACCCCAGCTGCTCCAGGGGTGCTGTACAATGTCTGACCCTGTGCTCTGACCCATAGCTTCTCTCCCTGTCTGCGTGTCTCATGGAGAGCAAGTTGGGGTATGTGAAAAGACAAATTCCCTAATACAAGAAATTGTATACGGTCAATAAAGTGATCTTATCTTAACTAGACTAGACTATATTAAGTTGCATTTTAATATCTATCAGCTACATTTATCTGATTTTAAATGTTGAGACCTTGACCTTAATAATTGTCCAATTTACTTAAGGGGAGATTTTTAGATTGGCTGCCTCAGGGTAAAAAGCACAAAAACAATCTCTAATGTTTTGCAATAACTTCAACAGTCAATACCCTAGCCTGCCTAACTGTTAACCTTAACTCTAGACCAAACTTTACTCTTAACCTACTCCTAACTCTTAACTAAACCAACATAGTTCTGACTGTAACACCACCTAAACCTAAATTTAACCCCAATACTACCCCAAACTTAACCTAACCCTTAATCTAACCTCCATACCCCAACCTTAATTTATCAAAATAGAAATGGGACGTAAATACAGTATGCTCTTAATGTGAAAGACTGGCTGGTTTTATCATATTTATAAAAAGAGATGTTGATCGGGAGGAAGGGATTCAATGAGCTCTTCACTGTAATGGTCCCATGGATCAACAATCTACCATGTTTACTGAACAAAAAAAAAATGCATAAAAGAATCTGTGTTTTACAGAAAAAGGGAGTGCTGTTCTAGACTGATGGGAATAGTATTTTCTCAAATGACGTAACTAGCTCTACCCCTCACCCTCTAATTTTACACTCGGAAATCAAGACAAGCAAAACAGCTTGTCTTGTCTTTAGACTGAATATCTACAGGAATACAGAAAAAAAGATGATCAGTAGGATTCCTTTAGCAAGAAATTACAACATAGTTTGTTATGCCCACCAGGCACAAGTATCTTCCAGTATGAAAACAGACAACATCAATGTCCCTCAATCCTAATGGCTTGGCAGGGAAAACAGTGGAATTGTGGAGTTTTTCCACCTTGCAACCACAGCAATTTTCAATCAATTACAGCCTTGCAACATTTTAAAAACACACCGAATCAAGCTTGTCCTTAATGCCAAGGAAAATAAAAAGACACCAATACCATTCAGCAGCCTAAAGCTATTGTTCGGAGTAAATTAAAACAGAATTCATAGATGTAATACTCACATGGTATCGCGCAGAATAAAAAGTTTAACAAAGAAAAGAAACAACAAAGGAATGAGTGATTAAACCAATACAGATTAACTAAGGGCTTCTCCAGCACTGTCCTGTTTCTTAAAAGCACCTTCTCTTTTAAAGTGGAACTGCAACGCTATTATTATAATTTATTTCAGGAGTAAGAAGAATCGGCACTTATGAGTGCATTTCAAGCCACACTGAAAGTTAAATGTACACAGTAACGTTTAAAACCTCCAATTTACATCACAAAATAGACAATTTCCAGGTAAGCGCAGCACCATATTCCGCAATTCAGCAAGAGGCAACAAAACACCCAGTGACGTGATGTGGCCCCATCACATTGTGAACAAATCTCTTTTAATCCAACAGAAATATTGCTTTTGACCTTGAGAGGGGTTTGCCGACAGATACAACTTACTTGTTAACTCAGCATGCAGATCACTTTGGAACAAACATTTCAGCGGTGAAATGTCTGCTGCACAACCTGTACTGAACTCGTTCGTACATCACATTACATTCCTGTAATGTCATTACAGTGACTAGTGAGCAGGAAGGGCCGCATCACGTCACAATTCACCCAAACTCTCGCTGTAGCCTGTAGTGAGGCCAGCAGTTTGTGACAACATAACTGGTCCCAGAAATTGGAACTGCAGTTCCCCTTTAAGACCAGTATGTATCCCATGTTTCCGAAGAGAGTCTGCAATACCTCTAAACAAAATCTAACCAGTACTCTTCGCCAATTCAAATCCAAAAATAAACCACCATATATATTAATATTTATTTTATGATTTCTTACTTTTCTAACAGGCATTAAAAATAAAGATGATATTGGTTCCCATGTTAACTCATTGCATTTTTGCTGCCTCTCTGCATATAAAGCAAATCATTCGATTTCATACAATATAATGTAAAACTTAATACAGATTCAACCACTTGCTTTTTGTAACAGAATAATTTTAACCGATTTATGAAAAACAAAATACTATATCCACATAAACAGGCAGGTTCACAAAATATACATGTTAACTCTGGAAAATACACATACTGTACAGTATTAGCAGAACAGACAGCTTTTAGATTTTGTGGGGTATATTATCCCTTCTGAAAGGTTGCAAGGGAAAAGGAAACCGACATCTTATTCATAATACACCTTTTCCTATTTGGATAAACAGGATTAAATAGAAGAATGCAGTCTGGGAAACTATCACAGGGATTGCACCACTGTAGTCCAGATAAGCAGCTGGGAATTAACCAGTGCTCTCATCTTGCCCTGCACAGTGTGAGATAGGGCACCACCTTCAGAATCAACACTGTCCTCTCGAAACAAATGATCACTTTACTTTGATAATTATTTAATAGGGAAATGTGAAAACTTATTATATATTTCAGTGGTTCAAAAGACTGTGACTGGGTGGATCTGAATCCTGTTTCTGGTAGACTGCTGGGTCTTCACGTTTGCGTTCCAGCTGAGCTCTGAATCATCCATGCCAAAGGGTGTCTTTAACTAATCTGCTTGCTTGGTTTAGACTCTTGCATTCAGTTTCAGAAATATCAAAAGTCAAAATTTTGTTTTCCCACCAACTTCAGCACAGACAATACCTTTCCCTCAACTTATTTTTGACTCAATACTCAAATGTGATGAATTTATCCGGAACAGACCGGTGAAAATTATATACAATTATATGTATCAAATACTCCCGAAATAAAAGTGTATTTTTTCCACAGGTTCAATTGGTTACAATGCAGGCAGCATAACTCAATGTGGGTACTTGAAATCGGAATTTGGTACAGGGATGATAGGAATTACAAATTCCATTCGTAATGAGACTCGTTCTGGGGAAAACATTTGAAAACAATTAGATGAATCAAAGAGAATTTAGGATTCATAACTGCTCAAAGCTGCGAAGCCACCAAAATTAAACCGGCACAGCGCTCCAGCCACTGTACTGACAAGATGTGTACTGACTGCATAAAAAAGTACACGATTGGTGAATTCACACGTAGCGTGCCAACGTGTTTTTTTTTATTAAACAAGGCGAAACAACTCCACCTTTCCGCTAACTACAGCTAAATGTACCGCAGGAGGGGAAAAACAACTTGTGCATGTTCGCATGTTTATATCGAACAAACGTGTTCAATGTTCTAAACTTTACTAAATCAAACTACCAGGATATAATATCGTGAAGCCACGCTATTTTAGCATTCAAATAGCGCTACCGACCTCAGTGCCAGAAAACAATATGCACATGGGGGAAAAAAGCACTCTCTCATCAGTGAAAAGCTCCTCCCGTGGCAAATACTGAGTATATACTGTACCATCTGTTATAATTAGCCCGAAGTCAACACCTGTTTAATGCATTAAAGGCGAATTCATTTTACAAAGAGTAATCCCAAAGCGAATTGAATTTGTTATATCGTTGTTTTCCTGATTTGTGAACTGCATGAGCATCATTTACTGAAACAAGCATTACGGCATCGCCGTAATGGCAAAAAAAAAAAGTAATTGCTTTCACAAGAATTGGTGTTGCATTTCCTAGGTAAAAGCCTCGAACTCAATAGAAATCACAGCGTTTAAACTACTTTATCAAGAATGTTTTGCCACAGTGAAGAGGGCTCGCCTACCTTGATTTCTATACCACTCGGATCTCCTGCGTGGTTCTTTCTATACAAAAACTACTGACCCAAGAGCTCCACTTCCACAAACACAGAGCACGAGTGTTGACATCGTCTGATTTGTTAATTTCACAAACTGCACGGAATACTCAACCATTTCTCCGTCTCGCAGCCAATAAACGTCGTCTGCGTCAGAGACCTCCTGTATTATTCAGAAACCGAGCTCCGTATTGCCACCTGCAGCAGTTTTAAATCCCCTCGGGAAGCGCTGGGAAACGTATAAAGCAGATTGCCGCTGTGATAGCTGTGTAGGGTTTTTGTGGCCAGGAGTCCTCATGCAACTGAATCATACATTTTTAAACTACTCCATCCCATTATTATCTTTAATTATCTGTGACAATATTTTTCTTTGATATTTAGGGTGGAGGACGTTAAGAAAGCTATTAAACTCTAAAATGGTCTGTGTATATGTAGCACAGTAGCACTAGCCCCAGAAAAAAAACCTACTTCATTCGTTTTTAACTGCAGAAGGTCCACAAAGTTTTTAGGTTTGTTTGTTTTGTTCACTTCACGCCGCTCCAAGAAGGTAACCCAGACCTTAACGGTAATACATCTGGCACAAGTCCGTAGAGCACTTAATACAAAGTTAGCGAAACTGCAGTCTCATTGACACACGGAGCACCATATCTCATAGCAGAAAGGCTAAAGAAGAAAAAACCGCATGATGAAGGATTTTTCAAGACAAACGATATATCAACACAGCAATACAGGCAGGATAACCTCACAAACTAAAATGACATCCTAGTATATTCATGAATAATATATACATCCTTCCCCAGAGCTGTTAAGTTGGTGACGCCCCCACTTCCCTCCACCTTATTATGATCCTAACATCCTCCTGTACCCACAACCACTGTACTCCTACACCACCACACACACACATGTAAGCCAAAATTGTACTGTCCCCTCGATAGCCCAGTAAAATTGTAACAGGCATAATAATATTTAATATTAATTAACTATACTACTTTTAACCACACTATTTTTTGCGCTGTTCCAAGAATTACCTTGCACTGTTTTTGTCCTGTTAAATTTTCTCTGTTTGCGGAATTTTGCACAGTTTTCGATTACTTGATTACATGTTATTTATGTTATGTTATTACATGTTACTATTATTGCTATTGTGTAACTGTCTATTGTCTCATCTTCTGTCCTATTTATATACTGCACCTGAGTGACTAATGAGAAACACTTTTCATTATACTATGCACCTGTGTAAGTTTAATGACAATAAAGTTGAATTGAATTGAATTGAATACATATAATTAATTTTATCTGTCTGATCGAAAAGGTGTTCCTGGAATGGTCTTCATCGTTTTTACGTTTGCGACGGAATCAAGCGAGTAGGGTAATTTTAAAAAAGTGAGATTTTAATTTCGGTGGCAAACCTCTGCCACAACACTTAATCTTATTGCAGATCACTGCCTCATTATAGTCTTAATTCATGAGTTCTTCCTTAAAACTGCTGGATTGGTTATCAGTCTGTGACAATTTTAAATTTCTGTTAAGGCTGACCGGGGATTTTCATTATTCTGCTTTTCTGTTGCATTCCAAACATCAGAGGAATCTACACCTTCGGGTTACCTTTGCAAGGGTCATGCCAAATGACTAGTTTACCTTGGATTTCCTCATTATTTTTGATGAAAAATACAAACAATGCAAAACAAAAACAAATTAAGAAAATGGGGCTTTTTGATAACTGACTCAATACTATAACTTTAGATTCCTGCTCTTTAAGGGATGCTAAATCAATCTATTTACAGAACCTCAGCTTGCCGTTGTTCCACCCATTTGCATATTTGAAAATATTAACGCCTTTGAAGTAGAAAATTATTATTATTATTATTATTATTATTATTATTATTATTATTATTTGCATAGGAGTGAGTCTAACTAGATATTAATTTAACTTTAGAACAGACGAAACACTTACAATCCAGGGGGCTGTGTGTTCGCTTAAGAAAAGTGACATTTATAGTCCCCAGAAAAGGAGTGACAAGACTTTCCCTGGGCTTCCCAATGCCTCATCAATCAAGATTTGAACACATTACAAAGACAGAAGGCAAAGCACTGCTTCCAAAGTACACTAAATCCAGTTTCATTTGTGAGACTAAGATACTTTAAAAGCTTTCTAATAAAAAGCAACTTTACAGCCAGAGCCCAGGCTGAAAGTGAGTGCATGATTCTGGGGATTTTAGAGCACAAGGTTGAATGGATTATTAATTTGTTGATCCTTAAAGCACTTTGTCTTTGTGAGTCTTGTCCTGTTTCAGTCTTAGATCATCAATGAATGGAATTTGGCTATATTTGTGCCTTCATTAGTTATAACCCTGGAGGTTTGATCATTTCTAACTAATGGTCAGAAACCATTACTGATACCTCTTAGGTCACTCGTAATGTGACGCTGAACAACCTTACATAAACTGAGGGAAGACTACAGTATATTCACAAACGAACCCTCCCTGTTTTGTCTTTTTGAACATCTTTTGTTTTAGTCTGACAAAGTAATATGAAGTTAGTCCATAAGCATAAGGCATTCCAGCGGAAACTGATCTAAAATAGGGTTAGAGTCTTTTAAATTGCAGTATTCATCTAATTTGCATTTCCAAGTGGTTAGATCATCTTTATTTTTTTTACCAGTATCTCTCCTATTGCTCAACAAGCTAATATATTTGTCATTTACTACTTCCTGAGATTTATGGAAAAGGCAGTCTTTTGTCCAAATGCTCTCCATCCTGCCACCTCTTAATAGCAAGCTATGAAAACAGCTCAGGCAGCACCATGGCAACGATTGTGTAGTCAGTCCAAGGAGGGTATTGGAGACAAAGTTCCCCTATACAAACTTGGCTCTGTTTACACAAAATGGAGAAACACTTCTTTTTCCAAGGGCAGTTAAACAATTGAAATACACCGCTGTCTACATTGCAAATCACAAAGTAATGAACCTTCTGATATATTGTGTTCAGCCCACGGGATGCCTGACCTGGCATTCAAACCTTGGGAAAGGTAATTTGAATAAATCCGTTTTTCCTCGTTTAACTCAAATATATTGTGCCAATGCAACAGAATTCAAACCAAGCCATTTTCACTTTTATCTTGAAAAAAGTCTTCCGTAATTAAAATACTGTCTTGTTTAACCTTTTTTTTATAACAATGGCCAACATGGTAGATACGACAGTAGCACTGGAAGCAGAAGACCTGCAGTGAAGTCCTAGAGCAAAGTGTGTGAGAGGTCTCCCTGGTGCCCTGTGAGGGAGGGGGGGGGGGGGGGGTCAGTCTGCCAAGGAGAAATAATCTTGGCTTGGAGTTCCAAGGATACGTCTATCACCATGACAACCAGACCTCTTTTCGATTAAGTGGTAACTTTACATTTCAAATTTTTTTTTTTAGTAACTTTACCCTCCTCTGTCCCCAGCAACCAGCTTGGAGGCACGTAAGGAAGTGTTTTGCAGTAAAGCTCAGAACTGCTCACAATCCAGAAGAAAACTTGGGAAGCCCAAAGTTGAGCATGAGGTTACAGATTGCACAAGAACAAGAACAGTACTTGAGCAGCAGCGTGAAGATTCACAGCTGTTCGCGTCCTGTAGTAATTACCGACACCCACCCTTCCGAATCATGGTTTTCTAAACTCTTTATCCACGGGGTCAAGGAGGAGCCAGAGGCTATCCCAGCAAGCAATGGGGGAAGGCAGGGTATACCCTGAACGGGACGCCAGTCCATCGCAGGGCACACACAGGCACAAAAACACCCACACTCACACCAGGGCCAATTTAACAGAAGCTGTTTAACCTACCAGTATGTCTTTGGATACTCCAGGAATTAAACCCACCACTATGCTTCCCAATTACCATTATAGTGTACCTAACCTAATTACTAACATTCTGTATTCTGGTTTCATACCATGCTCTGACTTCTGTGTTAAAACGTTTTCTCCTAATAACCTACATCCTTAAAATGAACAAAAAATAAATAAACTCACATCCAAAACCATACTCTTTTAAAAAAAATACCTTCCCCATTTACAAAAGCCAAATGGTTAACTTAAAACAGTCCAGAAGGAAATAAAGGCTATACCACCATACTACACAGCTAAAATAAATGTCTGCATGGAAATGTAATACAGTATAAACACACACATAGGTTTCTAACCAATAATCCAATCCTGAAAGCCTGTGGTTTGAGTGTTATATTATTTTTCCCCTTTCTTTCAAGTGTGATGTCACCAGAGGATTTTAAATAAAATGGTTGTCAGCAAAAAGATGGACTGTGGAACTTTTAAATGTACCGTGTTTCTCTTTAGCTCATTAAATCCAAATTACTTTGGGCATTTTGATGACTCAGGATCTTCTACCTCACTGAACATTCAGTACACAAATGGTTATCTTTATTATTTTAGCTTGGAACATGTCACAGTTGTTGTGAACCTATGATAAAACTACAGCGTCAACCCCAAAGACCAGACTCTAGTCTGCTGTGAAACTATGGTCTATAATGAATCAAAATCTAATTCAGTTTGTTTAATGACAGAAATTAGTGGATTTATAAACCACTAATATACAGTAGTTTTAGAAGTAATAATATGCATACCTAACTATTCATTTCAAATCCAAACTATAAATGCAATTTCAGCTTTGCTCAGGATATTAAAATATATTAGTTTATGGCTGATCTTTGTGATTGTCTTTTCACTGTGGTATGGCAACATTATTCATTCTTTCTAGTAGGTCTTTATATCCTTTTTTCATATAAGAGTACAAAAATAATTCACTAAAATGGAAATGCTTTCTAACAGAAAATATCATAAAACCCACATAAGTGACGTAGTTTCCCAGAACCAGATACTTTTAGGTTGACTCACAAGCAGATGTTCCTGATTAAGAAAAAATCTCTCTTGCAAACATCCTAGATTTATAAGAGGGGAAAGGAAGTAAAGACACCATTTGTTATCACCCTTGTAAACCATCTCTAATCCTGCTCTTTCAGGGCTGAAGTACAGTATCTGCAAGATGTTTAGGTCTCACTAAAACATCAGCACCTTAGGAACTGGCAAAAGCCAATTACCATATGAGCTAATTTAAGTTATTAAGAACCAAGGAAGAATAAACGTCTGCTGACACAGAGTACAGTAACGAACTGCCAGGACCAGGAGGGGACACCTCTTCTCTTGTAGGTACTGTCAGTAACACAATACCTGCAAGGGCATGGCTTTGGGTAATGTAATATGCCATGGGTTCAATTTAGGACCTGATGTGATACTGTATCTACAGTATGTGGAGTTTGTACAGTATGTTCTTCCTGGGGATTTCATTTAGGTGCTTGAGTTTTCTCCTACAGTGCAAAGACATACTGGTACAGTAGTTTAATTAGCTTCTGGGAAAAACTGGCCCGGGTGTGGCTGTGGGTGTGAGTGTGAGTGTGTCCTGTGATGGATTTGTGTCCCATCCAGAGTATATCCTGCCTTGCACCTGTTTATTTAATTCCAGAGATAACTAGAGGAGTACTATTTAGATTTCACTCCGCCTGGTACATCTTTTTGCTCTGAAAACAGACGAGAGTAATATTGACTGCCGACGGAGGGACACTGACCTGTCTGTCCATTTGTTTGCATACAGTTATTATCGCATATGCACTGTCACAATGTCAGCGTTGTTTGAGGAGCCCACTGAAAAAGAGAAGAATCAACCCCGAACCCCCCTTTCCACAATTCATCATCTCTTAAATCCAGTTAAGAAAAATACTTTGAGTTTAAGGCCCAATGATAGTCTTTTTCCTGGTTTTTCTAACATAAAATTGATACCATCAGGAGTCAGCCTGTATTGTGGTTCCACAGAGGGTAATTTTTAGGAGTGTAGATGCTTTGTGCATCTCACCTTGCAGGGTTCCGTGCAGCATCTCCTGAGCAACTATCTGAAATGATCACTACAAAGAAACCACCACATGTTCCTTGAATCCTGCCCAGCTGTGTTTAAGTTTTGCAATTCACTTTTCTAAATGTCACATGTAGTACAATGAGTCATTAAGGTCTGGAATTGTCCACTCAGCTTTTAATTCTGCAGTTATTACCTGCTTTACAAGTGGTATTTAGGTACAAGTGGCGATATCTTAACAGTTTTGGCAACATGCTGTTGCTGATCACTTATCTGCCAGTCAGATAAGATACTATACTTTAGATAAGATCACTTTATTAGCCATATACAATTTCTTGCATTAGGAATTTGTCTGTTTGCGTACCCCAGCTTGCTATCCATGAGACACACAGGCACACAGATGGGGAGAGAGAAGTCTGGGGGTCAGAGCGCAGGGTCAGCTATTTATACGGCGCCCCTGGAGCTGGGGTTAAGGGCCTTGCTCAGGGGCCCAATGGAGTAGGATTCCTGCGCCGGCTGCGGGATTTGAACCAGCAACCTTCCAGTCACAGGGACAGATCCTTAGTCACGGTACCACCACTCCACCCCTTTATGAGCCTGATGTTTCTGGGGTGCACACATTCAATAGTCAACAAAAAATAACACCATCTCTAACATGTAGCAACATTTAGAAAGGTTACTGGCCAATAACCACATTGAGCACTGCAAACACCAACAATCAGACAACAAATCAATATAAAAACAATTGTATTTTATATAAACAGGTTTCAAAGCCTAAGAAGAGAAAAAAAGTTTGTATGTGTTTTTAAAACAAGAAACATAGTACACTAGAACTCCAGTTAATAAGAGTCCTCATACTGTATTTGAAAGTCATAAATCCTTCATACCACCCATAGAAAGACTGAAAGAAATAGCTGAAAGCAGATGGAAAGCAGACAAAAACATTTACTCTTGAAAAGAGTAATTGTATAATGTTTGAAAAATCTCCAAAGGAAAACTATTTTCTTACCCAGGTAATGCTGCATTAATCACTCTTCAGTTAAAAACAGCCAATTCATACATTGTGTTGATGTCTTTAGATCAAAATCATGTTGCACATTTCTTGTTCCCTCATTTTCTCAGAATTCTACTTTCTGAACAAATGTACATTTTGTCTATAGACAAGAAATCAGTTGTCACCTTTGTAAAGCCGGTTTACATCATCATATGACAGGTCAAATACACATTTTGTAACTTTTGAAAGCACATTCTAAAATATGAATGTGAACCCTGTGAAGCAGTTGATCTCAACTGCAGTGAGTACGCTGGAGGTGGATGGAAGAAATAGTGTCCAGACAGACCTCACAGTGATAAAAAGCAAACTTACAAACATAATGGACTTTTGAATGATCAATTGCTGCATTTTGCATGGGCTATACATTGACCACACAATCCTTGCATACTTATAAAGACAAAAGCATGTCTACTGCATAAATCTTTTAAATCTAAAATTTCACCACAAAGTTACAAAAAGCTTTTATTTATCACCCCCAATGAGATGCATTTATTACAAAGGTACATAGTCTTGTATTTTAATACATGAAAAATTAAATTAATTATACCATTACTGTTTCTGTGTACATCACATTACAAAGAGACTTGTTTAAGTGTACAAAATGTTGGTATTTACTACTTAATTCCATGCACAAAATGCTATTCAATGTACCAGCCAACTTGCTAAAATGCCATGGTCCAGCTTTCTCAAAATAGGGGGTATTTTTGTAATTCCATGGTTAAAGTCCAGTAAAGGCAAACCCGTCTCAAAGTGAATTCAATGAATGCTGGTATGGAAATGTTTATATTGCATTTCAATATTTTCTTTTGTATTAGAAAAAAGCCATATAGTCAAACTGTATGTCCACACAGTTCCACTCTGTGGATTAAAACTTAATTTGCAGATCAGATTTTTCTAATTTAAATATTTAATCTTTACTGTCAGATGAGCTACTTTGTCCAAAGTTATTTAAATTTCTGTAGTCACACTAAACTATTGAAAGATTTATCTGCTTATTTCAAATGGCATACATCTAACCTGTTGAAAAGGCTAAACAGTAACTAAACATTACACTTGAGGACAATTCTGTATTCTAAAAGCTTTTTCCCCCCAATAAACTGCAAATAGCACTGGGTAAACAGCTCTAAATTCTTACTAAACAACTTCACAAAATGGGATGCTTTTACTCTGCTGATCTGTAACATCTATTGGAATACAAATAAATGGATTCTAGATGCATTTCTGTGGCACTTCAGAATGTAATGATTTCCTTATTTCACTGTTATGATTTAAGTTGGTTACAATTTATAATTTGAAATATTGTCAGTTCTGTTACTAAGTACTTGTGGAAAATGGATATTACTGTTGCAAAAAAATAAGACTTAAGACATTTGGTGTATCAGTGCGTAAAACATAAAAAAACAATCCAAACAAGACTGATGTCAAACCTAAAACACACTTGGTAATGTCCCTCAGTAAAGGTAGTTACAATAAAAAGACTATATGCAAAATTATGATTTGCAACAGCATAATTATAGTTTGCAACAGCATTTCATCATTTCACAACAATCTTGCTGTACTCAGAAGTACAAAAGCATACACTAATTGCAGTATAAAGTTCCATCTTCAATGCATTTATATTCATTGCAAAACACTGTGGTACTTAAAAAATTCCACTTTGCATTCTTTGATCTATGTTAAAAAATTCAACGTCATCTAAGTGCATTTCAGTCTTATATTTCTGATTGAATCTGTATCCTTACTACATTCAAACTGAATTAACTGAATCAGTAGAACGTAATATTCTACATACAGTACACCTTGTACTCTGAAAATGTCAAAATCAATAAAAGAAGCCTTCAAACACTCAAAGTCAATTATGCAATCAGGGCTCTTCTCATTGGCAGAAACAGAAAATGATTGATGAATAAAACTGCGTTGTTAACAGGCAATGATTTCGGTGACCTACTGTACCGTGATGAAAAGGGGGAATAAGTATATATGATTAAAGTCTTCAGAACTGTGCAGTCCTTAGTCTCCACTATATTTCAATGGTTATTTTAAAGTGTCCTAGGCACACCCTTCTACAGTACATTAAAGGCCTTTGAATAACAGTCCGTTTTGTTGTTGGAAATATCGCTGAATAGCCATCTTTAACGGTCCGCCTCACAAAGCAGTGAGTTCCTCCACTTCGGTCAACTGGACGGTTAAGCAAGACTGAACAAATGTTTTCTGTTAATCACTGGAAGCCTCATCGACTCAGAAGTCACCTCACTGCAGGGTTACCGGCAGAATGGGGGAAAAACCAAGAGGAATTAAGAATAATTCTTCCAGTCAACAATAAATTACTTGTATTTCAATAAATACTTTAGTGCCACTCTTTGGCAAAGGATGTTCTTGGCAGTATATCATTTGCCATGCTGGGTCTCCTGAGCAGTTCTGATGAGGAAAACTGAAAACATTAGTCAATCCGGTTTCCGCATATTGTGAACCTGTCTATTTCCAGAAGATCTTTCTTTGCTGTTCTGTGCTTGAGCTCAGATCTGTCTGAGGTTATGTCCTTCTCTTCTGCATCTGGAGTGGTGAGAAACTGGTCAGAGTTACTGTTTGGAAGTGCAGATGAAGGGTTTTCAGACCGATGAACTGGCTGGCTGGTGATAGATGCCGAAAGGCCGTCGTTGGCTAAATCGTCTGCTGGAAAAACAAGAAAAAATAGCCAAGGCTTCAGCAAGTGACCGTATCTGTCTGACATCAACAGCACAGGAACTGCTCACTACATTACAGGCAAGACACAGAACAAGAGATTGCATCACGGCTGTGCTGAACTACTTATGTTTTAGTGTTAAACTTCACTAGGACTTTAAATGTGCTTTTGAATGTTTAATTCTATTACAGAAATTCATATCACAACACTTCCAACAGTGAAGATGTTTACCTGTCTACAAATTGCAGCACTAATCATACAGTATATGAACCTACAATATTGCAAGTTTAATTTTTTTAGCAATATCCTATGCATTAGTATTGGAAACTTAATTAGTATTGGAAAATTACTGTTATTGTAATAGAAAAGCTGTCCCTCAACATTCTGCCTGTGATTATTAACACAGTTGTTAATGTTCTGCTAATTTAACACTATTGTATGTATACCTATTTATGTGATGAGTGTGAATTCCATTTCTATATGATGTAAACTTCTACCCAAGTAAAATAGTTTCAAGGAAAATGTAATGTGTGAGGTAAATGATTCTCGGTCAATGGAAATGGCAGATATCACTGGTGTCTTGATTTTGTGTGTGTACATAATATGATATGGAAAACAGTTTGTAATAGCTTGCTTGAGTTTATTCTCACATTCTTTGTGCAATCTGAATTTATGTGTTATTTTATAGATTTTAATATGATAAACAGTGTTTGGGACCATGAAAACATCAGTTTTCAATACACTTTACACTAGGGACACAGTACCCCTGCTCCCCTATCAGAGTATTACATGAATATCATCATATGTGCACTGACTTCAGATCAGAACCTACTACCACACCTAAAGGAGTAGTGACTTTCAAAGATAATGATTGTTGGCTGCGGTTGATGGAAACAATGGTGTGCCAAAACAAAAGCAATTAAACAAGGGTACATTGCACTAAAGCTGAAACCATTTCATCCAGGTGTACCCACACAACCGGCCAATAATAACAGTTTTAAGTAATAACAGCTTAAACCTTCATCACAAAAACTTTAATAAGCAGACAGAAATCTGATCATCAACCGATCGTCAAAGCCCTTGTTTAATGTTCTTATAACACTGTAAATACCTTGTAAGGTTAATTAAAATCAAGATGCTCAAATGGTCCATAAAAAGTTATTTTTACCTGGTGGGTTTGTAAATTTGTTCTTTGACTTGCTGGCTTGTTTTCCCGGTGTTGCAGCTGGTGGATTTTGAAACAGCTTTTCCTCCATCTTGGCCTCTTTAACATATAAACAAGACTTTCCCAGCAATACTATACTGTTCAACACTTTAAGTGTTATTATCCTGTTGACAAAGAGAAAGATTCATAAGAAGACCACATCGGGATTATTTGAAAGACTAAGCTCAGCTGACTCAGTTCAATTTCAAACTATGATTTATGAAAAGAAGTTCACGCACATTTATTCTGTAATGGTGCATCCCATTTGCTAACGCTGTAAAGCAAATAAAGTAAACGTTCTTGCAACAACTCAGTAAGATTATCAAAGCAAGGAAAGCTGAAGATTAAGCATTAATAGAAGCATACATTCTCAACTAAATCTCTTTCAATTTAAAGATTCTGTCAATAAGAAAACATGAATTTGTAGCAGATGTGCAATACTATCATGTTATACGGAGAACAAAATACCATAACAAGTGTTTTCAGTGAAGGGAAAGACATTTTGTATTTGAATAGTATGTTATGGGAATAGTTGACTACATGATAATAAGGACAACAGGAACAAAATGGTTGACCTTTCATGAGAAAGGACACATTTAGTACAATTTCTACATTTAAAGCTAAAGTGGGTCTAAAGGCTTAAAACATTTATTGCAATGTTAGTTGTTTGTTTTAGAAAATGTACAGTAATTATTTTGTGATGTAAGAAACATCACAACCACAGTACAACATTTAGTGGGGGCAACTTTGACACCTTCTCTATCAACTTTGTACACCAGCTTGGTGAAATTGCTGCCCATTCATCTTGAGTAACTTGAGGACCAATTATGGACAGCAGTTTTCACTTTAATGGTGCCACTCCAGGACATTCTGATATTTCTAACTCCATAGTGGCTTTTTCCTTGTGATTTGGGTCTTTGTCCAGCTAAATGGTGATTTTTTTGTCCCAGTTTTAGGTCTGAAAAAGGTTTTTCTCCAAGATGTGCTAGTACTTGTGTTTTGTGAAACAGACACACAGTTTTGCATTAGACCATTCTTTGAATTTAGGTAATTCCGTAATTACAGTAATTAATAGCATCCTCATGCAAAATCAACAAGCATCAAAAATTTCAACACCAAGGCCAAATATGACAAAGTAAACAAAAGAAAGAGAAAAATAAACAAAATAAAAAATGTGTCACTTCATTACATTTGTGCAGACAATTTTCATGGATCATGAATCAAGAGAAATTGTTTTTAAAGAAATAATTTAGAAAATGTAAATTCACATTCATACATAATTTCTGGAATTTGTAACAGAATGTGCAATAACAATAAATAGAGAACTTTTATTTCTGCCCCTGTTTCCCCAGTACTGGCTACCATGAGTTTTGTTAGGGGAGAAAAATATTTTCTACCCAGCAATTTAAAAGGAAAATGCAGCACTTCTGTTTCTGAATTCTTGCTTTGTAAAAGCCATGTCTGTCTTTTAAAGCTTGTAATTATTAGCTTAATCAGGTTAATTAATGAAAAAACTGTCTAGATGCATCAGCTCCAGTTCCTTGAACATTCACTGCTTCAGCTTCTGCTTATGATGAGCAATTTATATTGTACCCAGGTTTGACTCGCTAAGCTATAATTATATGAATCTAGGGCAGGAAAAATGATCCCCTCTCAGTATGAAGACTGATCTCTAATCAAATGCGCCTGTTTCACATAAAATATCTCCTTTGTGAGCTACTTTACACACATTCTGAGTGTTGACTGATTGAAATCAGCAGGAGAGGGGAAAGGTGTAATATTTATCTGAACTGTTGTGTAAATAAATTCAACAGCTTTCAGGAGCATATTAATTCCCCCTATCATTGAGCTAAATTATACATGCGCTTAGAGAAACCAGCATGAAAACTAAGTAGAATAACTCTCTTGGCAAGTGCATCGACTGCAATTCGCATATCTTTAGATTAACTCATTGAAAAAAATACAGTATATTTTTGCTCAGATATCACAGATCTTGAGAATAATTTACATCCTGAAGCATGTTAAAAATATCGTGCCTTTTTCACAGCTTTCTCCCTTCACCTCGTTTCCAGTTGCGTCAGTCTCATCGGCTGATGAGGACAGCTTTTTTAGCTTCAACGCTAAAATAAGACCATTACTAACAGAAATGACAGATTCCCCACTTTCTAAACCTGGTCTTTTGGACTACCTGATATTCATCAAAAGGTTGTAAACAGAATAATGGGGGAAAAAATCAAATGCCTAATTTTTTTTATTTAAATATCCAACTATTTGCCACTTTAATTAAATAAAAACCCCAGTTATGGACCTCGTCATTTTAAGACAACCCACACAGTCACTGCTGCAATGTGAGATGAGCAAGACAGTGTTGAGCATGTACAGTATGGTAACTTTGACCTCCAGTGACCCTGTCTGCCAAGTTCAAGTGCTTTGTTATGGGTACAAGGATAACAATTCTGCAGTTTTGTTTCTCTGTTTGCCAGGGTGGGGGTGGTGGTTGATTTTGCGCTTAATATCAGTATCTTCTGTGCATTTGAGTGAAAACTTTAATTTGTCACCAATATCATACCCTATTCAGAAGAGTTGTGGATGTAGCCTTAAAAGACCCTGGTTAAGTAGTCTACTCTAAGTTTCTTCCTTAGGGATGGCAATACCTATATTGTAGAAAAGCAATTCGTTGATCAGCTTGATGAAAAAAAAATTGTTTTAGTACAATAACAATGATAAAGTAAGAAGCAGGAATTAAAAATCCATTCATTAAGGATTATGAACATTGATCCTTTTTTATGCTTTTTGAGATTGTAGACATAACAATGACAACCTCCATAGACATAATCGTGCACATAAAATGAAATAGAGATTGGATATTACTGTATATACAGTATGTTGCTAACCAAAAAGGTTACTCTACATAATATGCTTAGATTGTGTTATTTCTTTAATTACTTAATATAATTAGAACAGCAGATGTAAACAATTCAATTGTACTCTTATCACAGGATTTCTATTATATCTATAGTTTAATGTACATCTAATGAATATAACCTGATTATATTTTCAATGTTACATTGTATGACATAGGCACTATATATTAACTTATTAAAATTCTCTATAATACTGTATTTTCTGTTACTAGAAAACAAGAAAACGAGCGAATGGGAGGGACATTGTCTGAGACATTGTGTTTATCTTGATAATATCTTAATAATCTAAGAATTCTTAAAGGATCCCAGGAGTCAGCTTCAACCATGATCAGGGAAATGATTTCAGACTCCCAGAGTCTGATCTGTAAAAGCATCTTCCATTTTATGTCCTGAATGCCCCTAAACTTAATATCCTTTTAGGTCCTTCAATTGTGATCATGAGCACATTCTTAAATATGACCTGATCAACACCAGTGAGAATCAAGTCCCCAGAAAATCATAAGACCAGTTCCAAATGAGAGGAGTCTATTCGACTCATCTAGACAGTCTGGTAGTTTAATTAGATAAACAACCAAATAATCAATCAAGTTCTTCTCTTTAAACAACACCTTTATTTAATTAGGGAAATAAGTGAAACTGTAGTTTTCTGACCTCTTGAGCAAAATATACAAACACCCAGTCTTATGGTACAAAGAATTACAACTTTAAGCTTTTATGTACAATAGTCATTACATCAAGAACACTCATTGAAAAATGTGTTGTTTTTATTGCTTTGACTGCATTACAATTCTAATAAAAAATCCTCCCTCTGGAGCATTCAGTATTCTGTAGAAGTTTTTATTACATTTGGTGTACTGAAAGCAAGCTAAAAACATACACTTCAGACCTTGTTAAACAAAGTGCCTTCACAGCATCCAAATGTGCCTGCTTGACAGCAACTATTTTTAAATTAAAGCACAAAAACTGTGGCGTTTCCACTGTACTGGAAATGACAGAACTGGATAACACCCTCAGCAAATACTTTCATCCAGCTAAGTGCTACATGTCCCAAGGGTAACAAAAATAAAGCAAGGATTAAAAATACAAGCTTGGATTCGTGTCAGAGGCACAACAGAAAAACACTGAACATACCCCAGGTTACAAATACTACCAATACAACAAAGACATAGCTGTCTGTGCACTTCACCGAAATAAAACTTAGTTGTATGCAACAAATTAATTGTTGTTATCTAAGGTCAATTAGTTTAAAATAGTACTTTCATTCCAAAAAGAAGGTTTATATTTTTCTAATTAATTTTGATTATGACTATTATATAGTGAATTTAACTATTTATTATCTATTATGACCTCTACCACACTGAACAATCACATTTTAACTTTTATTGGTAGTGTCACTGGAACACTGGCTCGACAAAGTGATGATGTTACACGTTTGTCAAATTAATACTTTGCATTTGAGTTAAATATTGTTGGATAATTTAAACCCCAAGGGAATCCTGCCTTGTGGCCAATGCTTCTCTGCACAGCCTCCGGGCCATCATGACCCTGAAGAGGATAAGCTGTTAATGAAAGTGATGTGATGATGATGATAAACTCTAAGGGGAGCCTAGACTATGAAAACAATATTGGAATACCAATTTGAAATTAAAATCGAGAAATGTTATGTTAAAATTACATGGTGCACTAGTTAGGGCTTATTTACACTATTGTGTCCAATTTTGGTCACCATGTAACAAAAATGATATCGCTAGTCTAGAATCAGTCCCAAGAAGAGCAACCAGGTGCATCCCAGGACTTAAAGGAATGTCTTACATTGATATGCTGAAGGAACTAAACCTTTTTGGGAACCTTAAATAGGGAAGATTGTGAGGGGACTTGACACAAGTATTTAAAATCCTTGAGGGTATTTACTGTATGGACTTCTACAGGATGAACACTGAAACACAAACTAGATGGCACAAGTGGGAACTACGTCGAAGTGCACTTAAAGCAGAGAACCTGAGGCACTTCTTTATCCAAAGAGCTCTGGGGGGTATAGAACAAGCTACACGGACATGTTATTGAAGCCAATTTCCTGGCGCCAATCAAGAAACAGCTGGATGAGAACCTGGGATCACTTCACTGCTAACAACCACAGGAGTTGCATGGACTCAATGTCCTTTTGTTTGCAATTGTTTTTATGTTCTATAAATGGAAGCTTTACTCCCCATTTTGTAAAACCTGTGAGCATGAGGACTATCATGGTTAACTTATGTTTTGGGGACCTTCAAAGTCTTGCAGTAGAATCCAAGAAGGTTGTTGTACAATTGGCTGATTTAATATTACCTCCTCTCCATGTACCCTCATTTGCATGACAGGAAGAGCAAATATTTCTAGGAAAAAAGGCTTTACATGTAAACACAAAAAAAACACCAGTTATATGCGTGTTGGATACTGGAAAACATGAAAACCTATATGTCAACAACACAATAATGGTGCTAGTATAGCACTTACTTCACTGATTGAGTGTGCATCTCCAGTTGCTTCAGTTTCCTGTACTTCTAAAGAGTTTTAAGAACAGTTTGTTGAAGATTATAGTACTAAAATATATTTCTATCATACTTATTGAGTCGGAACACCCCAATTACAATGGAACAAATTCCAAAATCACAACTTCAGAAAGAGCATGGTGTTTCAGTGTGTGTCTTACCCCAAGTAGAACAGCACTGCACACACAAAAGCAAGGGATCCCTGGACTTTCACCGAACTTGTCACCACTCTCGTCAGCTAAAACCAGCAAAATGAAACATTACGTTCAAGTTTCATGTACTATATGCATTGGATTTAATGTAGCTGAGAAAACATACAAAAATTATAAAGGTTTAATACAAGTAATATACAGTACACACCTTAAAAAATGTGACCTCTCCATAGATTTATGTACAAGGTTATTTTTTAATAAGTCTAAGCCTCACCAGAGGTTTTAATTAGTTATGCAATATTGTAAAACCTCTTTTGCATAATTGTTCCTGTGTTGTATGTACAGTATAAAACCAGGAAAAGATGAACACTGGAACTAGGTTCATACTGATAAGAGCTAATTAGTTAAAATGCATTAAAAAAAATAAAGCAAGAACTTGCTTGAAGTAATGGAACTTACAAGCACAGCAAGAGGTAGAGGAATAAACCCCATTCTCCTGGACACGGTGTCACTGTAGTCAGTGTACGCCTACAATGAAACAAACTGGCATAAAATCTATGAAGTTATAAAAGCAGATGAGCAGCTATAACTGAATGAAAAGATGCATATTTAAAAAAATATATAAAATGGAAGAAAAAGGTTCTTTCTGTTGTCATAATACTGTACAACAATTGCAATTACTGATTAAGAAATTCTAAGAAACACTGAAAACAATGGCATGAATCACAATTTAAATATTTCATTAGAACCAATGGAGGCTGCAGAAGTTATTTTTACATTCAAGCAGACAAACACTGAACATGTTTTGTTAAAAATTACTGATAGGATAATCTGACTTACATTTTTTTGCCGACTGCTTACAAGGTCAAAGGCAAGACTGGCTCTATATTCACTATATACCTGAAAGACAAAACAATTATAGAATGAAAAGTATTGTTCTAAACTTGCTGAGCACATCTGTACAGTAACAGTAAGCTGCCTTTTATAATTAAGGTTATGTTTTCATTATTTTGAGGAAAAAACATTCTTTCAGTTCCACCATGAATTTGTACAGCATGTAATTTGTATTTGTGTGGGGTGTCAGTCACCAGCTATTTTGTAAATGAACCTTCGAAATACCAAATTATTGTGTTTGACACTGACTCATTCTATCAGAATTTTAAATCTTGCCGTGAAGAATCCAAAGTAAAAAGTGATTAGTAACAACAATAACAAGACAAAGGGCCTTGCAAAACTATTAACCTTCTGCCTAAAGAGGCCCCATTTTCTCTTATTACAAGTGATGTACAGTATACAGCAAACCCTTAATTTAATGGATTTGCTTTAGCAAACAAAATCTGCTTAAGGGGCATTTTGCCTGCAAAATCAGTAATATTTCCTGTCCATAACTAAATCCTTGCAAGAGGTGTTGTTAACAGTATGTTTCATGTGCTTTTAATGAATCAATCTTAAAAAACGATCATTTTAAAAAATACACTAAAATGCTAATAATATGTAAAAAACTCTGTAAAATGCACAAATAATAAAACACGGTAAAATAAATACAACACAGATTTAAAATATCTGGTACTGTAATATAGGTACTGTAGGTCAACTGCTTACGATAAATGGTGTTTGTGTTTTGTGTGCTCTAGCAAATTTTATACAGTATATTTACAACACATGAAATAAAATCCTTGTATATTTATGATCAAAAAATGAACAGGAACAATTTTAATCGACTGTGCTGATTACAAAAGATTCATATATTTTATTTTTTCTCCTACACTATTGTGTTTCTGGGGCTCAAAAACATCATTTGTGATTTAATCGTACCTGTCAGCAATAGCAGACATTCCTTCTCGCCTACTAGTCCGTTAAACCAAGGGTGTACTGTACTCATTTTTTAAAGTGCTTATTCATAATAACAATGTGAACGCCCATACTGAACACCCTTATGCAGAAGATAAATGTCTGCAGAACAACCGTTAAGAAAACTAAAATGAAAACGTGTTGATTGCATAAGTGTTCACCCTCTTTGTTTTGGTAAGCCTAAATTAGCTCAGGGAAACCAAATTACTTTGACAGGTCACACAATTAGTTGAAGAGCCTCTGTGCGGTTAACATGATTTCAGAATGAAAGCCTGTCCCTGTAAGGCACCTCACAGGTAGTGAATTTCAAGCACAGATTCAACTATTAAGATCTAGGAACTTTCAAAACATTGTGTGGATAAAGCTATAAAATGGCACGGATCAGGAAAAGGCTATACTTTTTTTTTTAAGACAGTGGATATCCCTGTTTAGCATTGTGACGTCAATCATTAAGAAGTGGAAGAACTATCTTACTACCCAGCTACTTGAACTGCAGGGAAAATATTTGTGAACCAACTAGATTAAGATATATTTGGATTATTTAAGTAACAAAAATAAAAAAATCCAATTTAAAAAATATCCTTGTGTAAATAGGTGGACCCTTAGATTAGGTAACTGGTGGCACCTCCTTGATCAGCAGTGACTTTTATGAATCTCTCAAATTGGCATTAGTGAATTTTGACTCATTCTTCCCTATAGAACTGCTTCAGGTTGTTGATATACTGTATGAGGGTTTCCTTGAATTAACATCTAGCTCCACGTCCTGCTATAGCATTATAATTAGGTTTAGGTCCAGACTTTGACTTGCCCAATCCAATGTAGATTACTTCTTCTTCAGTCATTCCGTTACAGATCTGCTTGTATGTTTAAGATCCCCATCATGCTTCATGACCCACTTTTGGCTCAGCTTCAGCTGTTGAACAGATGGCCTATCACTCTCATCCAGAATTTGCTGATTTAACACCAAAGTTCATGATCCTGTCAATGATAACAAGCTATCTTGATCC
Source organism: Lepisosteus oculatus (assembly GCF_040954835.1). NCBI lineage: Eukaryota > Metazoa > Chordata > Actinopteri > Semionotiformes > Lepisosteidae > Lepisosteus > Lepisosteus oculatus. The sequence goes on from NC_090696.1 coordinate 10,948,181, forward strand.
TGTAACAGTAAAGCAACCAAATAATAATATACTGTTCTCTCATCACCATTCTTGAAAGTGAGGATGAGGTTTTTCTTTTGGAAGACATGGTTTGGTTTTCACCATACAGAACATCTGTCATTGAGGCCAAGAAGTTCTCTGTGCAAAGAACATTCTTCCAGTAATCTTGTGGATCGTAGAGGTCCATGCTCTTTGGCAAACTTGTGACAGGTGGTAATGTTCTTTTCAGAGAGTAATGGTTTCTTCTTGGTTATGAAAATGAAAACCATTCAAGTTCATTCTTTTCCTGAAGGTTGAGGCATGAACGCTGACATTATCTACAGCGGGAGAGGCCTGTAGATGTTTACGTTACATATTACTCTGGGGTGCTCTGTGACTTCCAGGATGTTCCAGGTTGCTCTTGGGAAGATCTTGGTGGGTCGGCTTGTTGTGGGCAATAAAGGAGTTCACTTCTTTTTTCAACATATACTGTTTCTTAATAATTTTAAGGCAGGCAAGGAGGAAATTGGTTAGGGACTCCATTCTGAGGCCGGTGGCAACTTTCAAAGACTTTCAATCTGATCTCAGTCTTTTCTTGAAAAATGCCAGTATCTTCCCACATACTCCCATAATCCCCTGCATAAGGAGGTGACCCCTGTTCTTGTTTTAAATGTACATCCCTTTAGTTTCCAATTATGCCCTGTCGTTTACATCTCATTATTGATTCTGAAGAGGCGCACAATTCATTAAAGGGTTGTGTCACACATTGTACTGCCTCATGTGACAGACATACATCTTACGATGTAAAATGTGGAATATTCCCAAAAAGTATCATCCGGAAGTGAAATGTCTCCTTTCAGTTCCCTTTCCATTTCTATAGTATGTCTTAAAGCCTAGGAAGAAAATGTTGCTTCTTGATAAATGACTGTTATTAACAAGAAGGGATATGAAGTGGGTGACCCACTTATAGTACACAGAGCTGCTTTTATAATTAATTTAAGAAAATATATACAGTATGAAGTAAAGAATTCTCCACTGATTACTTTGAATAATACAAATAAACGAAAGAGAATGCAGTCCTTTTATGTACTGTATGTCTGCAAAATGCTCTCTTCAGTGAAGTATAATTATTTTTTTTTACAACATTATGTTCTTGGATACACATCGGTAAGTTGTATATGATCCTTCTAAATTGCTGCTGAGAGATACTTCTTATTTACTTTTTAGAGGCATTGCTTAAACATTATTGTTGATGACTTTGGATTGTGAACCACACAGCTTTATGTCATTTAATCGTTCAAAATGCTTCAGTGAACTGTTCAACCAAATAAAATGCTTTCTTACTTAAACAGCAAGGGTTTAAATTTCTATCAAAAAAGACTGCTCTGCTCTGCTCTCTCTAGTCATGACATAGGCAACGATACATTTAGACTCGGATTAAAAATGTATGCATGTTCAGTTTACTTATAATGATATTATAGCAATCAAACCTAAAAATATTATTATGTAACATATATATGCTAAATGGAGCCTGTTGTTTCTGTTAACATAGAGTATATTTATAGGTAGACAAACTTTGAATGGCTATGTAATGTACCAAAGTACAACTGATTTGTTTTCTAGGTTGTAGGTAGAAAACGTTAGTGAATCAGCTTGTTTCAGGAAACTTTTATTGTCTTTCATAGCAGACTGTGTCTGAGATTTTTTCCTACACAATTAAGCAAATTAAATTAACATAGAAAACTGGATTCCCTAGAAGGACACATAATATGTTTTACTCAAACAAAATTACCTCAAGTGACAAAGCTTATGAAACATTCACCATTGTTCATGAACAGAATGAAACAGTTGTTTGAAAGTTCTTACATTTACAAATTTGCTTTGAAGGAGAAGAAATAATTTGGGAAATAAAGACACCTACATGTAATTGGATGTAAGAACATTAACCTACTCTTTCTTGCAGCTAAAACTGCAGGTTTAATTTAACTCATAGGATGAAAAGTAAATGAAAAGTAAATCTGGGTTAAAATATAAAAAATAATTAAAGATGGACAATGAAATAAAATGCCAGGGTTTAACTTACTGTAATTGAATTAAATCTGCTGATCATCACACATCTCGCCCTCTAACCATTTTTAAACTAAAAAAAAAAACTTAACCTGGACGTTTAATATAGATATTTAACAAAAGCAAATTAATTTCAACCTTAAAAGTTAATGATCGCAGACAGTAACTTTCTATAAGAATAACTCTTAAGTCTGTTTAATTTATTCCACTCCAGCAACCTACAGTACCTCCTCCCTCGAGCTTGAGGCATCTTCAATAAATTGAAAAGATAGAAAACTAAGGCATATCTTGTTTTTTTGCAGCTTTTCAGATTCCTTCGTGCAAACACTTCATTAAAACAAAAGCACAAGCTACCAATTTATAAAGATTTTCTATGATCAGCACCCAAAACAGAACATCAGGTCACTGTGCATAGTTTTGAAAAATGTTTGTGTGCATGTTAAGAAAAGAAGCATGGCTTTGTTTTTTCCATATAAAGAAAATGCTGCACACTGGATTTTTTTATGGCTGGGCTTGAAATGTTTTCTTTTACGATGGTCTGATTAATTACATTCCAACAATGGTAAGATTTATGATAACACAAAACACCGTGACAGAAAACAGGTAAGTAAAAACTATTTCGACGACAGTGCAAGAAAGGAAATATATATTCAAATAAAGCAGTTTTTTATGGTTTTGAAACAGGATTAACCTGTCATTGTTAGACTGCATCCTAATGCTGCTCTGACCCAGTTTCCAGACACATACATGCAGACATAATTCTTAGACCCAATATCTCAAATAATTCAGTAAGTACAGTACAACAAATATTGTTTGTAAATTATTCTTTTATGTCAACGATATCTTTTCTAACTGCACTGAACACTCATTTGTTCTAGAAATCTTTGGAGTCACATAAATAAGAATTGAATTTACACTTTCATATACTCTAGTAGGGTTACTTTCTCAAAATATAATTTACTTTTTTTAATTGTGATGGAGATTTAAAAACCTATGATAGGAAACGAGGAGTTTAACACAGATTAACCAGACTTCGTGCAATGAACAGTTTAGAAAAATATATATTAAAAATATTACTTATAATCATAATTAAAAATAATGTATAACATCAAATACATTTTTTACTTCAGTAAATGACCATAACCAAGTAACTAAAATTACCAACAAAGTAGTAACTCAGACCAGCTTTGTTCTGCCCATCTTTACTGGGATCCACCAGGCCATGATTAATGGAATCATTATGGACAGTTCTACTTTACCACACACCTCCTGGCAATATTCATCTATTGACTGGGCAATAATTTTCATGCAGATCTTCAGTAACCTGTTCCACTGACAGACATTCTAAATGTACTGTGAAGTGTTAAGGATGAAAGAAGCACGATTGGTTCCAATGCAGCTCAGTTGCCTTTCTAAAGGCTCTCTGTACAGTTACACACATGCTGCCAGTGGTGTTTGTGGTGACAATGTTTCTCTAGGCGAAAGTATCCAGACCAGGTGCTGTCCTTTGCATAATACATTAAACTGAAATCCTGACTACTTGGTCATTAAAAGATGCCATGGTAGTGTTGATAAGAGTATGGGTGCTAACCCCATTGTCCTGGCTAAATTCCAATCTGTGCTTCCAACTCTGGACTTCCTAAAGTAAACTCTATATTCCAACAAATGAGGAAGAAAATAAGAGAACAATAGAAATATACTGACTAATATAACATGTTTGATTACACAGAGAGAAATATGCTCATGTATCACTGAAAAGGCTCAAATCCAGCGCAGATGACAAATAACAAAACAGATTAGACTTCCGTCACTGTCAGTACTTCACTAAATAAAACTTTTTTCACATTACATTCTTTGCTTGCTGTGATTGCCTTCTGAAAACAGTGCTAAGCCATTTGGAAGTGTTGTCTTGAAAGAGTACACTACCTTTTACATAATGACCGCAGACAGACACATTTACATAATGTGGCAAGCAGTCGGGTGTACTTACATCTGCTGTTATGTCGTTAAACTTCGTAATAAAAGCATGCTTTACAACATCAACAGCAATCTCGGAGGCAATTACCATACAGACATCAGGAAACAAAACCCACAGGTGATCTAGGGATAAAAACAGATCAATTTAGCACACACGCGCCAAAACTATTTGCAAATTTTCTCTTCCCTGTAGGAAAATATTGAGGCAATAAAGCATTTATTCATCTTAATGATTCACAGACAGGCAATTCTTATATAATGCTTTAACATTTTTGTTTTTGTAAACAAATTAGTGAAGGAACCCTGAAATGATGCAACTAGCTAGAATGCCAGCAGCTAGCTAGAAATTGTGAACTATATTATCTTAATTATTATTTAAGAGTTTAAGTCAACTTCAAAATTCATATTCAGATCCTAAAGTCTTTAAATCTTTAAATGAGTCTTTAAATGTTTTGACTATTTTCCTTCTTACAGGAAAGCCTACTTCTATTTAATTTGACTGTTCAAATTTAAATCCCAGAGGGATATGAATACAGGTCTCCTACACTGTCTGGATCCATTTTCTTTAAAATGGAAAAATAATGTAGTACAGCGTTTATTGAATCTGATTTATTGTGGCTTTGAAGTATTTTTCTCTCTGTTATTTCAAACATTTAGAATTTAATGAAAGAAAAGCATTCTGGATATCCCTATTGACTAAAATGGCTTTTTAAACCATCACCAGTTAACTGTAACATCAGTCCATCAATGTTGATGGGAAGCAAACTTTGTCCTCCCTAATAATGATCCTGTTGGTAATAATGGCTACTATTAATTTTAATAGATGATTAAGAAATGTATTATGGATTAATCCTTTAGTTCATTGTTTTTGACAATAACAGTAATATGGAACAATTTGTTATTGGCATTGTTCTCAGACAAGATGGAGTTTGTCTCCATCATTGACCAACTGATTAAAGATGATTGATCAGATGACATTTAAACCAGGACGCTGACAGTGGGGAAAGAGATCAAATGTAGATCCTCTATATTGCGCTGTGTCAGAAAAGAAAGGGAAGCTTCTGACCGGGGATCTAGAGATTTGTGGGGTTTTTTAATGAAAAAGCTTCAGGTAAAAAAGTTTGGAAAAGGCTTTGGAAGAGCAGAACAACTTTTGGAAGAGAGATGTTTTTGAGGAAAAAGACTTGGAGAAAGACAGTGCTAAGCCAGTAAGCAGCTTGGCAGTTTAGTGGGAATTAGAGAAGAACTGAAAAGGTTAGTGAGGAGCTTAGATTTTTGTTTTGTTCTGGCTTTTGATTTGTTTCTTTTCACACTCTTAATAAAGAGCTCTCTTACTGTACCTTATGGCTACTTTTGTGTGTCTGTTTTTCTCCCAACGATTTACGTATGCCATTGCTTTCTGAACCAGGTATTCCACATACAGTATGGTGGAGGATGAGGCCATAAGTTGCAGTCTTGGGGAACTTCACACTCTTATGGATATTATGAACGCCAGTGTGGAAAAAAAAAACCAAACCAAAATGTTTGAAGACGGTAGTTCGTCCTCTATTGCCTTCTGGTAAAATTTGGTTTTAGACAAAAAAAAAATCTCTTGTCCAAACCAAGAAATATTAACATGCATGTTCTAGGTCTCTACACCAATCCAAATACTGTATCTCTCTGTTGCTAGTTTTTAATAAAAGGAAGGTTTTAATAGTTACCTGGATTCCATGAGAACTGTTCCATGTTCCTGAGACACACTATGAGCAGCAGTACATAGTTTGTAAATCTCTCTTTAATGTCTAGAAATAGATGTATTAAATAAATAAGATATACAGAAACATGATTCACTCCTACATTTATTTCTGATATTTTGCAAATAATATTCGCGGACCACTAACTTACGTGATCATTAATAATACCACAAACCATTTTACAAAATGTTCAAAACATATAACTATGCAACATGTTTCCATGCCAAGTTCTGATCTAATTAAATCTGAACGGTTTCTGCCTGTTTTGCAGTCTCTTAGGATTACAAATGTCAAATTAAGTTTTTCTTCTTCACATAAACTTTTTTTTTAAATAAAAATAGATTTTGCACAGGCAAACGTATTTAAAAAAAGGCTTTGTACTGGCTATGCCAGATGATACATGATGGTGAAGATTCCTATTCATGGCGCACAATGACAACCTGATACATTATTAAATATACTGATATGAATAAAACCTCCTATAAAAATTCAATTTCAGCAACAAAGGTCTTAAGAACATATCATTATTTCATAGATGTTTTTTATATTTGTTTTCTGTAATGTCTTTAAAAATATATAATAATAAATATAAAACAAAAAATATTTTTTGTATTAGTATTTATCGCCCTTTAGTGGGGGTAATAATCATAATTAGTGGAGGCACTTTTGGCAGAAATTACAACCATACTGTAAAGTCTTCTTGGATAAGTCTCTCCTGCAATTTTGCCCCAGGAGCTCTAAGTCCAAGGAGGGTGAATACTTTTGATATCCACCTTAACATAGATTGATTAAATGATTTTTAAAAATTAACTAGTGAAAGGCTTAAGAGCCAGAGTATAGAAATGCTGAGGCATCTTGGGATTATTTTTTTTTTTGTATATACTGTGCACCAAACAGTAACTACCATATATAATGCAGTGAAGTCAAAAGATTGAAAAAAAGGAAATAGTTAACCTGTCTTAATTTTGTCATTTAAAGTTCAACAATAATGATGAATCAAAGTTGGTTTAATGGTTCTTCCAACCATAACATTACCATGGCTTGAAAAATCTACTTTTTTTAAACCCCATTTGAATGGCATTTTTAAAATCTTTTAAAACTTCCCTAAAAAAGGAATAATACTGTAAAAGATTAATTTACAAAATGTTATGTTATCAGTTTGGTTATTCTAAAATTTCCTAATATGATCAGAGAACATTTGCGATGCAGGTGAAGCTAAAGATCCAGTGATCTTTAAATTGAAGCAAAAACCAGAGTACTTAGAGATTTAATCAAATTATGGCTGTTTTAGCACCTATTTGAAATGTAGGATGAATAACACTTTATTTCTATCTTCAATCATTTTTTCAGGACACAAGTGCATAACACATTGGATTGCTCCTAACGGTAAATGCAGTATACAGTAAAATCAAGTGATTTTCATCAAATCAAGTAAGTTTCAAAAAAGAGAAAAGAAGACAAAAGGCACACCCACATTAACTGAGGTGCTATCCATTGAAAATTAATATAAATATTGATGAGTTGGACACACTCTTTCCACTCATTTTGGAACAGAAAGTATAATTATACTTAAAACAACATATAAATCTATATCACATTTCATATTTTAAAAAGAAGCATAAAATGCCAAATATATGCCTTAAAATGTTTGCCTATTTATTTTTTCATGTTTTCTGAACTAATGAAAGCAGATTCCTCATGGGCATAACATAGCAAACATATACTAAAAATATAATACCAAGGAGAAATAAAATACCAAGGAGTTGATTACAGTATATTTTCAGCCATTCTCCAAACCGTCTGTTTGGCAAAGGAAAACAAAATATACTGTAGTTCAATTTTCATTTGAAATCCAGATATTTATTTTGTACATATCATTGAGATTTCAAAGGAGACTTAACAGCAATGATTAACATTTCAAAAAGACTACCTTTATAGATTATATTTAGTTCAGCACACTTCAAAAGGCAATCTTCTCATCACTACTGTTGCTAATTGGAATGAATTAGCCATAGGAAATTTTGCCATGCTGCAATCTAACATGCATTTAAGCAGTGGAATAATAAAGTAAATACTTTTTTCTTATCAAAGGGACAAAGCGTGTTAATATTTAAGAGAGATTAACTTACCACTATTTGACATCTGAAACAGATTGTTTTTCTCAAATTTCTTGAAAACACTCCCTTTAATTTCCACGAACTGTACAAAAGGAAGTAAATGATGATTAGGTTAATTAGGATAACTAGTCATAAATCAATGATCTTTCTAAAATGTACACCAGATTTTACTTATGCTGCACATAGTAACACTGATATGCACCTGCTTTATCAATTAACCTACAGGTACGCATGTCTTTGGAAAACATTTTAAAACTAAAATGGCCAACATTTTAAGATGGATTTTTCCAAATCCATGTAGTACTGGAGGACAGGATTTTCTTCATTTTTAACCATGGTTGACTAAGATGTTTCCTACACCAGCTAAAATCTCTGTGAACATTTATTTGCAAAAATACAGATAAGATAATTTTTCTTCAGTGTAATGGATGCCCCAAGTGTTCTATAAAAAAAAAAAAACAGAACAACTAAAGAGGGCATGTGTGTTGCCTGATATATGAAAATAGTGTACTTGCACATCACACAAAGAGAGACCCAGATGCTTAGGAAGGGAACAGCACAAAAAATAATGCACTGTATCGACAGAGGTCTCACTTGATGAATCTTAATGCTTTCTGGACACATTTAACATTTCCTTGCAGAAGAGACCCTGAGCCATGATTAAGTCTATCAACAATTAGACATATCAACAACAGACCAATAATTTGTTGAGTCTATCAACAACTATAAACCCCACTGAGATCATCAGACAGTGCAGCAGGAGAGTAACAGGGATCGACACCTTTACGCTACATCTGCATCACTCTCACCACTCTCACCACCGCTACAGCTGGGCCCATATCACTATACTCAACATATCTTGCCAAACAAATTATAAACATTTAATCCTTTAAATTAGTTATTTTACAGTTTTTAAGACCTAAGCAATTTTTATTGAAGCTAACTGAAATGTCTGAATGGGAAAGGAAGGATTTTTATCTTGAATACTTACATTGTTTGACATCATGATGGTTAGCAACGATTTGTTATGTGAATTAAAGGCTACATTCAACGTTGTTGCTTGGACCATGATAAGAATAGCATGTAGAACTGTAAAGACATAACTAAGGAAAGCAACAATGTACACTTGGAATTTGAAAGCATGACAGCAGAAGCAAGGCAGAATGAAATAAATCTAGCTCGGGCTAACAGTATATTTAAGTTTTAGTAACAGTAATATAAACTTATTTACAGATATTCCAACAATGCCATATTTTACATCCAGACTACGGTATAGTTTTTAAGGCATAAAACAAAAAAATACAAACAGATATACTAGTGCACATTTAATTACAAGAAATACATTTTCAAATTTTAGAAGGATACACACATAAAGTACTGCCATGAAAAAATGTGGAATCACTCCTATATGTGCACGCTTTTTTTCCTTGGGTTCTGTTGCAGTCCAGTACAGGGCATCCAAAATATCCTGCCCGAAAGATGAGAACAATCGATCTGCCACCTGACATGGAGAAAACAGACATGTTACTACTGAAAGGGCCCTAAACCACCTTAAACTGAAATCTGTAGCATTGGAATATACTACATTTGATGCCCAAGCTGATGATTATCGTTTTGTAGCCTTTCCCTATAATATTGGAGAGTGCACTACAGTTCTCATTCGCTTAGTTCTAACCCGAACACCAGGACAAAAGGATGCAAACCAATCATATAGCAGAAAAGACCCATTTATGTCCATAACAGAAGGGATGATATTATCTTTCAAGATAGACGTGACCTTTCTGTGCTAATCATACTCCTGGTGAAACTGTCCAGAAATTCAATTAGTGTTTTATCCAACCATGTCATGTGGTCCCTTTTGACTTGGGATTCAATTTTTTGCTGTTTGGATAATTAATGTCTTTGGTATTATTTGCCATTGAACTCTGCCACAGATACCAGATTCAAATTATATGGTCATCTAGGAGATATTGTATTCAAATGACATTTTAAAGACTACCAGTTGCTACTTTTGGCGACTTATCCTCTCAAATAATTTCTCTCACCCACTGCCTCTTTAGGTATGATTTTCTTATGTCATCTTCCCCATGGTTTAGCAACCTTTGCATCAGCCTTTAGCTTCTTGATGATGGACACCAGACTAAACTGGAATGTCACGAGTTTTTTTGGTGCCATCATAATTGTAGAGGTTGATAACCCGTTTTTCTTATATCTTGTAACACAATTCTGAGCTTCCCATGACAACATGTAAAATCTGAAAATATACACCTACTGTAAATGTAAACATAAATCAAGAAGTTCTAGTGACTATTTTTTAAGAGAAGAAATACTACTACTATAAGTTAAATGTTGTCATTACCTTTTTGATGTTGAAAAATGTGTGTTTACCTGCAAGCTCAACCATCAGTGACAATGGTAAAGGCTTAATGCATGACTGGAGCACATTAAAGCACCGATCATTAACATTGCTCATCACATAAAGAAGGCTGAGAGGAGGCATGTGTCATACCTCCAGCATGTTGTAGATGATGTAGAGCTTGATGACAGACTGCCCTCTGATTAAGTGGTACATCATAGAGTAGTCAACGTAGTGCATCATGAAGTAACAGATAACCATTATAAAGCCCTTCAGGACATCACAAACCTGGGCAGGCTGCAATAGGCGATTGCCACTGAAAATAAACATAAAAAAAAATTATCGTGCTACTAAGGGTGGAACAGAAGCCCTTCTTCACAATGTTAGTCAGATGTCTGTAGAATATTTTCATGACATGTACTCTATTGTAAAACACTGGGAACCTCCTTTTTTTGATTAATTATTTAAGAGATGTCCCTCAAGTCAATTTAATTAAATCCCATTTTACATCCTCATTGCTAAGGAGAATAGCATTGTTTGATCTTAGTATGGTATAATGTGTCAAAGGATTTTGAGGGGTGATGGCACTTTCACTGGTGATAAGTTGTTCTTGTGGATAATCTGTGCTGTACAGTACTTGAATGGAAAGATTCTGCTTGCGGATATCAGCGAGAGACCCCTGGATGCATCATTATGCACACTAACGTAAAATGGCTGACAAGCTAACGATCTGCACAAGAAAAACCAAAGCAATTAAAAAATGAATTGGAAATGTCAGGGAATTTGGAAAGATTGTTTTTTATTAATGTCACCACCATCACCAAAGGTAGAACTGTACTCTAGTTCAGGGCGGTTAACAGGAAGTCCATTTGGAAAGCCACTTTTAAATGAGGCAATGCAAGCACTAATAAGCTTAACACTGCATGCTACATGCAAATAAGCAGTATAAGTATATTTTGAAATAGGTTGTACATTTCGTGCTTTTAAGCATCAGCAGGAGAATTTGTACATGTAGATCTGCAAAGTACACTGAAGAAAACAAAGTTTAAATTCAGAAGAACTGAGATTTCCATATTTAAGGTTATGATGAAATGCCTAAAAGATGTGAGTGTGCTTTTCATGACCTTTAAATTCTAACTTTACGAATTTCAGTTTCATAAATAAACCATCTGCATATACTGTAGAATTATCTGTTGATGAACTGACCAATTTTTCACCTCAGCCTTTTAGTTTTCTTCAAAAGTTAGTGACTTCAGAATATATCAGACAGAAAAGCAGTTTAAAGTACTGGTTAAATAAATACAATGGAAATAAGCCACTGACCTAAATTTACGTACCCCGTTCTTTACCAAAACATTATATATAATGCAAAAATGGCACAGTAATACAAAGGTGAGTAAGGGGGACTTCTGGGACATTAGAAGAAGAAGTAGACTTTGCGGGTTTAAAAAAAAAACAAATGCTTTCACACTTGTATCATCATACTTCTATCCATGCTTATTTATTATTATCAAGAAATCACTTTACAAAGAAAACTCAATCTCACCCAGATTTACAAACTTGGTATATACTTGTTTCAGCCCTGCAACAATAAATGATACTCTTACCGGAAAAGAGCAGAAGGAGAGCCATAGCAATTAACACTTATACTACTTATGGAACAACATCATTTGTAGATCATACAGAACCAAACTCTAATACATTGTAAATAAAATGAAGCTGGGCTACATTATCACTTTCAACCTTATAAGGAATTCTATAATTTTACACTTTTTTTTTTAAGTACAGTGATCATATTCAGCAATTTAAAGCCGCTTCATTGTTCTTCTTAAAAACGGTTGTTTGAATAAACCTGTGTAAAACTCAGCTGCTCTTTCAATCCCTTCATATAAAGCTGTTAATTCAGAAAATTCAAAACAGTTGTAGAAGCCCTGCAGAAGCAATAGCAAAAATCAGAAGAGCTATAAATAAGGACAAGTTTAAGTCTTATACAGGCCTCATGCTAATAATGTATGATCAAGACAGCTGCAGGCTCACAGAAGTAGGAGCAACCAATAGGAGTAAGAGCTGACTCCTGAAATCATGGCAGATCTAGGGCTGCTGTAAGAAAAGGTCTTACATGCACTATGATTCACCAGCATCTTGTGAGTCTCTTCGTCTCATTATCATCCGCATTATCATCCTTTAATACCAAGGTTAAAAATGCAGAAAAGCCACAATCTTGATTGAAAAATGCAGGACCGTCTACAAACCATGTTTCTGAGACCAATTTTTTTTGGTTACAAGAGGCACACAGATCTTTCGTTGGAAACTATCCAGGTCACTATCCTGAAGAATTAGCTTCCTTCATTTTACAACAATCAATTCAATAAATCAATGCACAAAGTCAAGTTATAACAATCAGCAGCTAAATATCATTGGCTACAATGCTTGGTAACAGGAGCAGAAAGCCAGAGACACACTGAGGGGCTGGAGTTTTGCTAAATCCTTTTCACAGTTACAGCTGTGAAACCAGGATGTTAGAAGCTTGCTTACGCTGGAGTATGTGCCAATTAAAATGTTTAATTCAGTGTCTAAAATCTAATTGTGAATTCCCCTAACAGTACAGATTCCACTGTTACGGCTCTATAAATATGCCAGACCCTTTGAGAAAATCTAGGAACATGTTCAGTACAGGAAGTGTGCCATCTTGTGGCAACCATTATTGTTTACGCTATGTTTCCCCACTGAATCCCTACAGTATCTCCATTCTCGCCCTTTCAGCTGCAGTACAGTACCAGTTGAATGTGACCGCTTCAGGCAGTGTGTGCTCATGTTAACAAGGCAGAGATCATCACTGAAACAAGCAGTTTTTCTGAGTACGGCCTAAAGGTCACATATATTTCAGAAACTTCAGACACCTAGAAGCATTTGTCATTCAGAAAGGGACATGTAACACAGCACACCACATTACACATGTAATATCCACAATGGGTTGCTTCCAATAATAATGCATATAGGTTAGCCTATTTTTAAAATTTTGTTTGGGAGCAACCTCGCAGGTTTCAGGACTTTGTAGATACTGAATGATCAAAAGAAATGTGCTCTGGCTAAGTGAGAGAGGGGTTCCTAAGTAGAAAAAAGGCAACAGTACGACCCTCCCCACCTTCCCTCACAACATGCAGCATACAAATAGGGCGAGGTGTGGCACAGCCACTATTATTACTTTTTGTGCTTAAAAGCAAATATCTATATGATCATAATGTTACTCGAAAACTAAAAACTAGGCTTGCTGTGGCACTAAAGGCAGTGCAAAAAAGCATGGGAGCATGTATATTAAAGAACACAGATGATTTTTACACAAATGCTCTTAATTATAGCACTTATTTTATTGTACTACGAAGTAAGCAGTACATGAAATGCTTGCATTTATGATGCTGAATGCTTTTTTCACACCCCCTATTCAACAACTATCAGTTTGGATTCAGAGGATTCATGATTCAGTTTTCATTTGAAAATAATGTCACTTCACAATCTGCCAAGAAAGAATACAAACCTGAATTAAATCACATACTGTATGCCATCAATCACAATGTTATCCTTTTAAAACATCAAAATTACTTCTCTGATTTCAGTTTGCATTTTAAAGGAATTTCATTAGATTAGCCTCCAGCTATAGGAGATCAAAAGCACATGGATTAAAAAAAGCTATTTTCTTCCATTTTTTCCAATTACAGCAATCTTTGGCTGAATTCAAGCTTTTTACACCTAAGGCAAAAAAGAAGGAATTTGGTAATACTTAGTAACATAAAAGAAACCTGCCAACTATAATTGTATCAGTTGGGATGTGCATAATCTCATGGGAAAATATTTAAGAATGCAGAGTACGTACGCAAAGTAGTATAAAGAGTAATTCCTATCCTGTTACTTTAGATTAATGCAAGTCAGTAATACCTTTACACTGGAAAACACACTGGGAAACAAAGTTAAAAGCTGAACAAAGAGAACCCTAAATTAAGACCTGAAACTGATGATAGTGCATAGAATATATTCTAAGAAGGGACTGAGATCAATTTCAGAGATTAAAAAGAAATATATATATACACAATTATGTACAATGCTCAAAAGCAGCTCAATCAAAACATTTTTAGTCTGAAAAAGATCTCAAAACAAATGTTTTGAGCAGCTAAGAGTAGTATAGGAAAGCCATAGGTATGACTATTACAATTATTGTCATCAATGTTTAATTTCAAACACGACATTAACAAATGTACTCCTAAAAAACACTACCGTCTTTGTTCCATACCCTGAAAATATCTGACTAAATAAATAATTTTGCTGTGTTTAGAACTGCATCTTATTATAGATTTTAAGAATCACTGAGCAAAACCACTATGAGTCACCCTTTTCAGGAGTTGTAAATATCTCATGATGTTGGAATGAAACACATCAATGAAAATGTCTTGGTGAAACAACCTTATAGGTCAGCAGCATTTATTGTCCATATACAGTACATCTATCTGGATAAAATACCTTTATTATTTATTTGTCAGGATTTACAGATAATATTTGTTTTTTAAATAACCTATTAACCATGGGCCTGTGATTTCACAGACTATAGTCTCTTGCTCTTTGTCCAATAGAAGAGACTAAATGAGATATTGGGGAAAAGGGGTTTGTGTTAGTACTTTGGGAACTTCTGGACAGATGTTCATTCTGAGATTTTTGGTTTACTAAGCAAAATGTGAATAAAGTTTGGACCCCTGATTTACATCTGTAATGAAGTAGAGATTTCATCTTTCACTAAATATTTTAAATGCTTTATATGAACTCTGTAATAACTGGATATAAGTGTAAAATACAATGAAGGCATATTTTTCTTTGTTCTCAATGGTTCTTCCTGCTTCTCGAATCCTTTTGATTTAGATAGTTCCACAAATGCATAGAATGTTTTTTTGATGCATACTTATTTGCAGGTATGCATACTATATTACAGAAATTACTTTTTCTGGCTGAAATAACTGACTAAGATTCTGACATCTAGAGATGCCCTCCAGATTTATTCAAATCTCTGTTGATACTGGAACAAAATACAGCATAAAACAGAATTACAGACTGAATGTGTCTTGCTTGATAAAAATCTAATGTTAAACTGTAATTATAAGATTTGTCCAAAATATGCAACTGAATTTCATAAAAGACACAGAACAGAGTCACATTTATTCACACCACTGTAGTTACCATTTTATAAATTTATAAAGTACATCGACAAGACACTTTCCTTTACAACAAATCTAAAAGACCCTGTAGGTACTGTATGTACAGTATGTGTATGGATTTCAGTAGCTTTGCTTTAAAAAAAAAAATTAGCTGTTTTGTAATCAGGCATAAACTGTACAGAAATATCTTAAGGCTGTCGATCCAATGCCATCTGTTACAGCAGGATCCTTCATCACATCAGCAGCATCAATGCATAGTTATCTCAAAATAATTCACAAAATTGAGTCAGTCTCAGTTTCAAAACCAAAAAGAAAGACTTCTAATGATCAATTCACTACTATTCTTTATAGTAATAGAGTGGGAACAAAAAAAGGAAATTAGAACATTCCACAATGCCAATTCATCTTCATCAAATTTCCGAGGATGAAAAAGACTTGTATCTGAGATACTAAATCATACAAATATGTAATTAAAGCTAAATAATAGCTAGCAAACACTGTGATCTCCCCCTCCTAACTGTTCATGAATATTATATCCTTCAAAAAAATGTTTATGTTGCAACAAGTACATTTTGAATAATACTGTATAACGGTTTAGTTTAGGATGGCCTTCAAAGTATTATAGAACAAGTAGACTGATCTTTTTCCACCACTTCTCTTTATAGTATTACACCTATACATATTTTGAATTAAAAGCCTGTATGAACTCTGATAGTTATGTTTTTCAACAATATTGATGAGTATAACATGGTTTGATATCAAGAGTTTAGTAAAAACCTGTCATGGCAGACAAGGAGGAGTGGGATCGTACATTACAGAAAGTTTCCATGTCCAATTATTTCTTGTTAATGTGTCAAAATCTAGTGAGGACATGTGGGTTATACTGATGGATAACATGATAAGTGTATGACTGTAGGAAGAACAGACATTAATAGCCATCACTATGAAAACATTAGGAATGCTTGTAATGAATGGGATGCTTTGATAATGGGAGACAGCAATTTTTCCTTTATCAACTGTACAAGCTAAACAAACACTATAAATCGTTATTGAAAGGTGTAAATGATGGCTTCTAACAATTTATTAATACAGCAGCATAAGAGAGAGAGAGAGAGATCACTTTATTGGCCATATACAATTTCTTATATTAGGAATTTGTCTTTTCGCATACCCCAACTTGCTCTCCATGAGACACACAGACAGGGAGAGAAGCTTGGGGTCAGAGGGCAGGGTCAGCCATTTATAAGGCACCCCTGGAGCAGTTGGGGTTAAGGGCTTTGCTCAGGGGCCCAACAGAGTAGGATTTCTCTGCTGGCCGCCGGATGCGAACCGGCAACCTTCCAGCCACAGGCGCGAATCCTTAGCCAAAGAGCCAGACAGAAATGCAAAGTATTTATTATACCTTTGCAGGTTTTAGGACTTTGTAGATACTGAATGATCAAAAGAAATGTGCTCTGGCTAAGTGAGAGAGTGCTTTCCTACAGTAAGTAGAAAAAAGGCAACAGTCTCCCCACCTTCCCTCACAACATGCAGCATACAAATCGGGCGAGGCGTGGCACAGCCACTATTATTACTTTTTGTGCTTAAAAGCAAATATCTATATGATCATAATGTTACTCAAAAACTAAAAACTAGGCTTGTTGTGGCACTAAAGGCAGTGCAAAAAAGAAATATCTTCAAATATGCTGTTCACATTCTATTTTTCTAAACACATTTTGGCTTCATGTAAAAAAAGAAAATGTGGCGACCAGATTCTATAGTAGTCCTACAATATTCCAGATGGATGGATTTCATGTTTAACCCTGACAAATGAACAGATTTAAAATACGTCAGAACGCATATCCACCCACGCCACTTGCACCAACAACCTGGTTTACCTTGTTGATGTCCCATCCCAGGCAAGGTTAGGACTGGTCAGTAAGGGGATACGAGACCTTTCAAGGCAAACCAGTTGCTGCTGAATGTGGTGTGGGTGGACGAGTATGTAGATGGCACAGACCTTCCAAGATCAATGCCCAGGTGTGATGACTGGGGTCACTGTGCTATAGGAGGTGCCATCTTTGTGCTGAGACTTTGAAACAAGGTCCCAACTACCCAGTCATTAAAGATTCCTTACTGGTACTGTTCAGAAGAGGGTGGGTGTTATTCCAGTGTCCTGCTAAATCATATTTATACAGTACC
This sequence comes from Lepisosteus oculatus, assembly GCF_040954835.1. NCBI lineage: Eukaryota > Metazoa > Chordata > Actinopteri > Semionotiformes > Lepisosteidae > Lepisosteus > Lepisosteus oculatus. The sequence goes on from NC_090696.1 coordinate 10,965,789, forward strand.
TCACACAATTTGGCCAAACTAAATCTTATCCTGAGTTCAACTAGTGGAGACATTCTCACTTTTCCATTTAATCTGGTGTGTAGTGGGGATGCTGACACACAGAGCGAGCAGTGAATAAATGAAGTGGGACCTACAGTATGTGGAATCCTCTGGGGTGACAAGCATTACATAAATGTAATTATACTTTCTACTATCCAACCCAGTCTTTCACCTGCGTGTTACCAGTCATCTAAGAGGAAGGTGGCACACAAGGTTAAATGTCTCCTTCAAAGGTGCATTAGTGATTGGGATTGTTTCTACGTTTTTTATTCTCCATATGGTATGTCTTACCTGCATAACCATCCTGCATAAAGAATTGGAAAAATATCTTTTTTGCACAATATTTGCATGGTAAATGCTTTGCATTAATACACAGATACTGAAGGGCAGCACTCAACCAGATAAGCATCTGAAACATGTTGTGGTGCAACTCACTGGCTTCAGCCTAAAGCATGAACGTAAGGCAAAGCCACACTGCATGAACAAAAACAATGGTACAAAGAAGGGCAACTCTTAATGTTAACATGAAGCAGTGGCAGGCATCAGGGCAGAAAACCCATCTGTGCATACCTGCTGCTTTGACTCTTTTTGCAGAATGGGCATGTATTTGCCCTAAAGACAGAGAAAGCAAGAGGGAAAAGTCAAAATCTATTTCTATACTTTACTATGCATGAATCTTAACATGTGTTTTGGGCAGCATTAGGATCTCTCTGACAAAATCCTTAAATCTTATTTCTCCCACACTTAAGCAGGAACAGTTTTAGAAATGTAAAGACATATTTGCCATAGAGACATGAAATAAACAGACACTGCTGTGTTCTGCTCAAAAAAGGCCAGCCTCTCACTCAAACAGAATCCCTAGTCGGTTCACGTATGGCAGACCATTCTTGTTCAGCATCTCTTTGCACGAGTAAGAAAAAAACGCATCTGCAAACTCAAAAACAACATGCTTTTAATTAATGGTGTAACATGGGAGCTGCAGTCCAACATGTGTATGGAAACTCCCACGTATCCCAATAAATAATGACCAGAGAGGGCATGGAGTTTGTTTTATACTTCCGATCAACTAGGAGTTAAACAGAAGAAAGAGGAACAGGCTTTACCTGAAAAAAGTTGCTAGAGTGAACATTTGATTAAAATGATATGTTTTACAATATTGTTTATAGGAATCTATAATCCTAAATTTAATTTAAAAAAAACCTTTCAAGCTTTTGATTTGACAGATGGCTTAAAACTACTATATTTACACAATGTCACTTAACACACAAAGACTATTTTATGCTAAGCTGAATCAGTTTTAAGAACACTGCCTCTGCAGAGTTCCTGTTTACTTACTTGAGTCCACAGCAGGGCAGGGTGGTGAGCCTGATGAGGGCCAGGATGACTCGCATGGGAAGGAGAGTAAAGATGTATAAAAAGGCATCCAGGCACAGAAAGAACCCGAAAAACATCAACTGGAACATAAAGGAAAGAAAACAACCTGTAACGTGACCCTTCGGATGATATATGCGGCAAGACGTTTGTATCATTTCAACCGCGGCACGAGACTTCAGTCAAGGGAAGAAAAGCTGTTTTCAAGCGAGCAATCCTGTCTGACTAGTACTGCAGGAAGCAAACAACCACACAGAAATGTACCGTCTAGTTAAGGCATATATATATATAGTTAAGGTTAGACCTGCTGTAGGATGTAGTGGTCTAAAGACCTGGAATAATACCTTAGAGCCAGAGACAGGTAGGAACTGGGAGTTGATCACCTTCTCATGTTTCGTTATGTACAACATAAATGGAGAGTGAAAAGACATCAAACAAAATTATTGCACTAAACGTTTTACATGTGATTTCTTCTTATTTAAAAATGCTATGGTATGAGGCCACTCTTTAACCAACACAAAAGCTGTTGAAAACAAGTTGGTACAGAAAGTCCCAGTGCGACAATTCTAGGGGAAGACCTTTTAAATGTTTTTTAACATTTTAGACAAAATCTAAATCTTATCCTTAATGCTGCAGAAAAAAAACAAACACCCATAAACTCACTCAGACATTGTCCTTAACTTTATAATAATACTTTTCAAATCAAATTCAATTAAATTCAAAACACTTTAAAGTTGTGAGCAGTGCAACATACAACACACTACCAGTATTCGAAAACACGTACAAAAAAACATCAAATGTACTTGTCAAAAACACAACAAACTGTCATACTGTTGACAAATAACAAAAACTAAATTACAAAAATAAATTAACAGAGTCTATAGTAACTGAGTGATATTTGCTTCTGTAAGTTACTATGCAATATATAACTCAATTTATTTCACATAGCAAACTATGAAATGAATCTCTTACAGTATATCTCAAAGTGTCTTTCAAAACTATTAATGAAGACAAATGACATTGCAGTTACTACTGACATAGTAATACATACTGTATTACAGTAATACATACTGTATACATATTGCATTTGTAGTACTACTGTTAAATTAAATACAGAAACTAAAAATGCTGAAATCATGTGATAAAATAATTTAGCTAATCACAGGAAGCATCCGGCACATACAGTAGAGTAATAATAGCTGAATCAGTGCACCCTTCGAAAAATAAAGAACAGAATTTAAAGTCCATCCATCCATTTTCTAACCACTCTATCCAGTACAAGGTTATGGGAGAGCTGAAGCCCATCCCAGCAAGCAATGGGCGCAAGGCAGGATGTACCCTTGACGGCACACCGGTCATCACAAACACACATGCTCACACCAGGATCAATTTCCCACAAGCCAATTAACCTGCCAGCGTGTCTTTGGACTGAGTGAGGAAACCCACACAAACCCAGGGAGAACTTACAAAATCCACACAGACAGCACCCAGGAACTCAACCCAAGGCCCCTTTGCGATGCAGCAATGCTAAACACTGCACCACAACGTGACTCACCCACATCCACAAATGTGTTGCTTAGTGACAAACTTAAAAATGTACAGCACAGATAGATTGACTGATTGATTGATTTGATAATTATCGGATTATTTCAATCTAAAGACAAAGTGCCTTCTCCATTAATTATGTTTACGAACTTGCTGTTCTTAGTCTTAACTTATTTGTTATTGTATGTATATATTTTATTTAACTCTGCAAGCTTTAGCTGCCTTGTCCTTATCATGGTGAACTGGTGGTAAAAATTAAAAATCAATTCCTTTAATGGAAATATCCAAAAAGACAAGATTAAAATAACAAATATTGCAACAAATTAATATAAGAAATCAGTTTTTGACATCATTTCTGTTTGGCTCCTCTTTTAAATATCATCATCAACCTTTTTCAGTTTACTCCCCTGTCTGTTGAGCTTTTTCTCATACAGGGGCAAAATGAATATCTTCTAACCTCACACTGCCTTCAGGGTCAAATCAAGTGTTAAGCTGAAGGGGCCATTTGGCTTCCCTCTGTTCACAGACTATAGTTACTCACCCACGAAGGATGCAGGCAAAATAACATGCATCACAGAAGAATAGCACTAACATATGCCTTTAGGCTTAGGTTACATTATCAGTTCTTTTGTAGTAAAGCAGATTAGAGGATTAACTGCCATTTTTCTCAGATTTCAGAAAATAAATTGATCATTTCTCAGGCTAAAAGATTTCTAGTGATTCCTGTCTTTAGCACGCTATATACTGTACAGACTGTAGGACTGTTATAAAGGGCTCATACATTTCATGGGTTATAACATAAAAATGATGGTTGGGTCATAATTATAGTTTATCTCTGTCTCCTACTTATACAACATTATGCCTTCAAAAAGACTAAACACACCAGGGCCCTTCACATCAGTACACACTACAGTCCTTATGACCTTCTGTATTTTTGCCCCAGAAATCACCTCTATGTACCAATGCAGCAAATCTGGTCCCAATAAGACACTTTGTGCAGCAATCCATCATATCATCATATTTGTTCCTTTAATTAGCCCAGGAACCACAGAATGAACATGTCAATTTAATGTACAATTGTAGAGTTTTGAGGAACAAAACACTTCAGTCAAGATCCTATAAAGAGATCCATTATTTATCTTGTCAGCTCACTAATACAATATTATTCTCCCAACATCAATCAAAACCAAGTATTAAAAAAACTGTACCCCTGAAGGGAGACAGATTATGCTAAAAAAGATTAGAGGAAAGTTGAGCATTAGCTAAAATGTACTGTACTTAAATATTTAATACCTTTACTTAAAATAAACTGAAATTCTAAATGTACAAAATCACTCATGAAAGAAAACACAACGTTTTGGCTGTGGAGCCTTCTTCAGGTGTAAGCACCCGTACACAAGAAGGCTCCACAGCCGAAACGTTGTGTTTTCTTTCTTCTTTTTTCAGCATGGTATAAACCTATTACTTGTTCCTTTGCAGCCTACGCATGCTGACGCAGCTCCCCACCTGAACAAAATGACTCATGCCTAGACTTGCAAGACATTACAACATTGTTCAGAATTTACTGTATTTCATTTTCATTTAATATATTCATTCTACCTGCACCATAGATTAAAATTGATTCAATGACTAATACTTGAATAAATAAAGACGACTTTTCATGCACATAGTTTAACATAGTGAAATGCAGAGAATATTATGCTGACACTGGCTCCCTCTCATGGTGTTTATAGTTTATTGCATGAAGTATCTAAGAATCTTCTGCAAATACATGATATTTGATTAAAACTGATCTTCTTCAACAGTACATACCAAAATCTGATTAAGTGATTTTTGTTCTCCTAATCTTTTCTTAAAGAGTAGAAATAGAAAATACAGTGATATCCTTACATGGCAAAAATGTTGCTTACAGCCCATGTAAAGACACAGCAAAGAATATCAGTCAACAGACAGTAAGCAATAAAGTGGTACATCTTCCTTTTAGCTCAATGGATCAGCATTTATTTTCAGTTTTCAACCTAATTTCTTCTGCTCCTGTTGGAACCTTGTGAGACTTTCTTAGTCAGTCTGCTACAGTCTATCATCCAGGCCTACAAATATCTTGTGTTTTCTTTCTCCTCAGGGTCTTACTACGGTCTGTTTCTCTCATGTTGTACATTTTGCCTAGAACTAGTTCTCTTTTTATTTAAAAAACATAAGGAAAAAACGTTTTCTTGAATATTTCTCAAAAACGAAACAGAACTTACTAGAAGCAAAATACACAATGCTGTCTCACAGCTCTTGGGTCCTGGGTTTGATGCAGGATTAGGGTGGACTGTGTTAAATTTCAATGTCCTCCTCATATCCAATCAGGTGCTCCTGATTCTTCCAACAATCTGAAGACAGGCTGGTTACATCCTTCTGAACTGAACCAGGTTATTGCCCTGTGCTTCCAGGAACCTTATCATGAACCTCACCAGGCAAGCAGCAAACTGATTACAGTACTGTATGTGCGGATGGATAGAAGCAAATTTATTCCATTAAGTATTTGATGTATTTAGATGATCAGCAGAACCAAAGTATAATTTTAATGGCACCGTAACACCAAAATAATAATCATAATAACCAAAACACTTTCTTGTCATTTACTAGAAAGCACAAGAAGTTGCTTTTAAAGGTGCTAATAATAAGAGCAATAATAATAAAGATCATCAGTACTACCAAAAACATCTGCAAAATTGTTGTACTTGAAAAATTAAAACTGTCTAACACATATATTTCCAATGTAGTTGTATTCCATGTTTTATCTGTATTTTATATAATACATATAAGGGGATTTGTAGTTGTAACCAATAACTTACTAAAACTAAGAAATACTTAAAAGAGAAATCTGAAACACAATTGAGTTTCTCATTAATTGAAGTTATCGACATGGAAGTTAAACATCCTGTAAGGAAACAGGTGCCATCTTCATCCAGGTGTTCCCATCAATGGGATGAAACCATGAATGAAAAAAGGGATGATGTTTTAGCCATACCACATCCATGAATTAACTGAGAACAATGCACAAAATAACAACATTCTTTCATAAAACACAAATCCCCAAAACAGCTGTATAATTTGAAATTGAAAAACATAAAAAAATGCTATAATGTTGTGTAAGATAAGGAAAATCAAGGATGCCATGCTTTTATCAATCTACTGGTACACAACAGCTGACACGCTGAGGAACTCGGGCTCAAAAGAGCGCTGGCAAGAAAGACACAACATTTGCTGAGGCTTCAATCATAGACATTCGACAAGACATTTAATGAAAGCATGTGACACCAGGAATTGTCTCATAAAACAGACTTAAATGGATTTGACATAATTGCAACATATGCACTTAATATAGCAGTAATATCTCTATGCAGCTGAAGAAAAGTACTTCCTTCATCTGTATGCCATGATGAAGCACACTAAGAAAGCCTGCCCTACTACAGCCTGGCTTGACGCCTGTGGCAGGATTGTTCTGGGGCTTTTGTCTACCAGCAAAACAAATGTTAAAGTTACTGTACGTTTCTTGGACGGATCCTGCTTTATTAAGAAGCATATCTTTCCTAACAAACTACGATAAATACAACAGGCCCTTCATGGCACCATAAAGCCACAATGAGGTTATTGAATTCCAGGCTTCTCATCATCAACGCAAACTGGGGGCTACCGTATTTGTATGATGCAATAGAGGTTTCTTCAGTTGTGCTCAGTTCCACTCCTCATTTCCACACAGTACCCAAAACATATAAGTTACCAGACATGTACAGTTGTCAAGTCTTCCCTCAGAGCATCAACACATTTTCATTTTCCAGAATGCTGCTGACTTGTATTCAGATGTAATGGATTTCACAGCATGCATACGCGACCGATAAAGCCTGCAGCGTGATGTTCAGATGCAACATCTAAGACGTCCTGGATTTAAATACATTAGCTGCTTTGATTGCATCCAAAACTGATACGTATTTTATATGCAGCCCCCTGATACCCACCTGATGCAACTGCTGCAACTCACACACGAATTCTGCTAGGTCTTACTCGAATGTTTCAGATTGGGAGACTTTGTTGTTGCTTTTAAGTAACCTTTTAACCTTTAAACATTAACATTTAAAAAAAAATGACAGCAATACTTAAAATTAAACAGAAATGTTATTTAAATGATGCAATCTGTTCCTATTGAAAACCTACAGTATATCATCAGGTAAAATCGCTTATGCCCCAGACATTCAATATGGACTTTACATAGTGATACCCTTTGAAAGTGTTTTTTTTTGGGCTCATGAAAGCAACCTAATAAACCAAGAACCAGTAATGACATACCTTTTCTAGTTCCCTGGGTATCCGCATACATGTGTAAACTCTTTCTCTCCGCTCTGTGTACTTTGCCTCATTGTGTTCCAGAAAGTATCCACGGGTCAGCTCAGCACTAATAAACCGCACCAATGAAAGATCTGCATTTAAAAAAAAGACAATATGTTACCACAATGCAAACATGAAGCTATTCATGAAGCATGCTTATAACAGCCAACATCATTGTGGAACCAGCTCTATTAATGGCATTTTGTTTAGGAGACAATTACTGCATTAAGCTGGGTTCCACTAGCGGTCTGCACAAAGCATTAACAATGTACAGTATACTCCCAGAACAGGTCAATAAGGTTTTTGTTGCAAAATTTCCCCTGTGTGTAAAATGACTTACACCTCTGACTTGCTGATTGTATCATGAGAATCAATGCTATAGCTAAGTTCCCAAATAAATATTTTGGGAACTTCATACAGTATATACTGTCACGATCGCTCTACACAAAGTTTGTTCTTCAAAATAAATAACCCACTGCCTGTCAAAACAAAGGAGTCAGTCTCCAGAGTGTCGGAAAGCTGGCTGACAGAGAAAAAAATGATGTGCAACTCGAGAACAGAATGTTTGTTTCTTAAGAAATGTAAATTTATATGAAAAAAAATCTAATTTATACTGAAACTCACGTGGCAAATTAAAAATACTAACACATTAAGAGCACAGATATTCTTCATGTTTTCAAATGGTTTTTCCAACACTTCATTCCACTACTAACCATAACGCATATCTTCACTACAGTAATGTCATTTAAAAGCATCATGCTGGCTGTTTCATACAGTATAAACATTTCCACTTATTTCTGTCGAACAGATTTTGCAAACTACAAAAAAAGTCTCCTCACATCATCTCTTGACAGTATACCATATACTCCCAACATGCAACAAAAGAAAAATCTGACCGCTATTACAAGTGTTGTATTACCCACTGAGCACTTACAGTGAAAAACCTTCTTGGCACTTGGTAAATGGTAAGGTGTCGCAACGATGAACCACGGTCAAGTTACAACAGGGATTATTTTAACAAGAATAACTGCTTACAAATAAAACTCGTATGGCACAGCTAAACCACTTCAGAAAAATAACACGCCACTCACTCTTGAACTTACTCCAATATATTTAAGCAGGTTTTCTGAAATATTTTTCTGAGAAAAGTTTAATCAAACATCATTAGCCATTAACCCAACAGTGATTTAAACATCACTGCAATTTAATCAATACTCTAAAAAGATGAAAGCAATTAAAATGCCAATCTGAAAAACTGCCTTTCATTATCTTCATTAGAAACTGTCAATATCTGGAGAGCCCCCCTTATCCGTGCTTGAAAGCAAGCAAGTATGCATCTTTCCAAAGCGTTTCTGCAATCTGTACATTATTTCTAATATTTTCTACATATCATCGACAGAAAGTTAAGCTTTAAGTCTTTAAGATACCAATAAACTTGCATGGTGTTTTTTTTTAAGAAAACAGGAAACTGAAAAACAGCCATGCTCGTCATAAATTGTCAAATGTCATATGGTAATGCAAAAAAAAAGTTTTTTTGTATTTGTGACCACATACAGTACAACATCCAGAGCACCACACAGAGAGTGTGTCTCTACATAATGCTGACTCATGTCTGTCCATCTGTCTGACCAGTCCAGTTAAAGGCAAAGTGCATAAGAATCTCTCTCTAAACTGCTGGTTGTTACTCAACAGCTGGTACTAAAATATTTAAGAACTAAACTTAGATTTTAGGTTGTTTTTTTATAGGTGGTACTTCTATACAGTAGGTAAGCAATACTGCAAATGAATTTATCTCAAGCACTGTCATTTTACAGATGTATTGTTTCAGGTACAGTATATGTTATTTTGGACACTACATGTTATTAAGGCAAAACTCCACAGCAAGTCTATAGCAGGGTGGTCAAGTAAAAAAATACACAAAGCTGTGTGTCACAAACTTCTAAAAATGTTCCACTGCATGTGAACCACATAGGCCACTGGCCTTTTTACTGTTGTCTATACTAGACAAGGTAGGCTTTTTCTGTAAAATCCAGGCTGTAGAATGCAGGACCCTTTCATTATAAGCATGAGCATTACATATACAGTAGGCCTTAGAGTTAAAAGGCTACGCGATCAATTCTAAGAATAAAAAACAGGTGCAAATAGCCAGCACCACAACAGTTCAGGGAAACAGCAGAGTCATGGCATCAAAAAGGTTATGAAATATCAGTGTTGTGGATTTTAAGATATTTTTAAAGAAACAAATATATATAATTTTCTAGTTTTTATAGTATTTAAGTTTTTTTTAGTTACAAGGAAACAAATACTGTGGGAATGCTGGATAATTACCAACTGGCAAAACAAAAACAAAAAAACATAGTACACAACACTGTGTTTTAAAAGTGTTTGTTCCTGATCTTAGAAAACTACTATACAAAAACCGGTCGAACAAAGCTTAGTCATGTATTTTTCCACTCTTTCACTTCATCTGAAACTTTTAATGTTAATGTTTGAGCACTTCAGGAATTTAAAGGCCGAAGAGAGAAAACATTTTTTTTCCTATAGATCTCATTCCTATAGCAATGCCTGCCTTTATACAGTTGTTTTAATCTAAACAACAGGTATAAGTGCAGGTTGATACTGCATTACTCTTTTGTGGCCATAGTTGTCTAATATTTCTTCTAGTGTTGCGACAGAGGACCCATGAAGTCCATTCCTCTCTCTCATACACAAGGTTACACATTGAGTAGCATTCTGAAGCTGTGCACAAAAGAAGAGGAAGAAAGAGGTTTAATTGCATAATAAAACAAAGGATTATTAAGGCACATGGAAAAACACTTCAAATCTTTTAAATTCTTTTCTTAGGTATGCTAACATGCACTGTATATGAAAAGAAAACTCTTAAGTTCATAGCAGTATCCATTATAAAACATAAAAGAGTGTAACACGGAGACTGTATTTTATTTTCCCACAACTGAGAACACCACTAGAGCCACATAAAGCCCATAGCTGAGTCAGCATCAACTGCAACACTGACTGGGCTTTCATTGACAGCAAAGCAAGTCCCCAGGAGTACTGTATGTAAGGCATCCTAGGCATTGCTGAGCCCACTGAGCACCACTGTTTGGACAACCATACTGTATCAACTAATGACATAACCCAAACCTGAACTATATCATATGGTTTGTGTGTGCACATTACTGCTCTTGCTTTGTCAAAGAACTCTAAGAGCAGTTTGAGCAAGAACTACCTAAAGGCCTTCTGTATACCACCAGGATTCTAGTGGATCAACAGTATGGATTTCTGTCTGGACTATAGGGTTCAACTTACATGTCAAAGGACGAAGTCCACTGCTTGGGCCACGGAGAAGCCCCCTTTTAATTTTTATGTAGATTATAGTACTTGATTAATGAACGATTCAGTTATTAATGGAAAGAAAAACAGTTTATCGGCGATTGCCTGCTCATAATTCATCTGAGCACATAAATATTACTAAAGCATTTTAAAGTGATTTACTCAAGAATGATTGTGACACTTCTATTTTACATTCATGTCCACAGCAGAAATTATTCATGACTGCTGCGATAGATGATCTTGAATGATGATGAACAAAGTTAATAAATTTCTCCTTTAAATGTGAAATCCCAAACGATTCTTAACCTTCTTAAAATAAAAGTTCAAAATTGATTTTTACACTTTGCAGCAATGAAAGAGGTACTGCAGTCATGAAAAGTGATGTTGGATCCAGAAATCGTTTTCAGCCTGCTCAAAATACTTCAGCAAAAAAGCAGTCAATCATGATGTTAAGTGTCTCAGCGATAAAAACAGGAAACATTTAGATAATGAAAGAGAAATGGATGGATTTCACTCAGGTAGACATAAAGGAAGACATGAGAAACACATCTCTCACATAAGATGAGATAAGGTTCTGTGTTAAATAATAATAATAACAGTATTGCACAGAAAAGAAGAGAAAGAAGTATCACAGGTTCTGGAAACATAGGCTAAATAATTACACAACTATGCAGGCATGCATGGTATTTTACCAATTGTACTTAAATAAACAGGAGACACTATTCATAGGCTATTACAGCAGCACTCACTCAAGATGGGGATGATAATCACTGATCAGAAACAGCTATTGTACTGTAGCTCACTCCCATAGAAAGAACGAAAAATCTGAACCACGTCATAATTAAACAATAAGTCTTTCTTCCATTAGTTGTGAGATTATAGAATTCTAATCAGGACTAAACCAGGGGATAACCTCTATGGCCATATGATTCAGGAGAACAGTTCATATACTGTAGATTTAGATATGTTAAGTCTTGCTTAACTAACCTCTGAACAGGAAACAGCACTAATTCATTCACATAATGCATGTGTTAAGTGTTATATTGGAAGGCACAGTGGCGCAGTGGCTAGATATCTCCATGTAGTCTGCATGTTCTCCGTGTGTTAATGTGGGTTTCCACCGGGTGTTCCAGTTTCTTCCCCACAGTCCAAAGACATACTGGTAGGGTATTGGCTTCAATGAGAGTGTGATTGTGTAAATGTTTGTGTCTATGTCTATGCAAGCCCTGCGATGGACTGGTGTCTCATCCAGGATGTATCCTGCCTTGCGCCCAGTGCTTGCCGGAATAGACTCCAAATGTGTTAGAAGTACTGCTCTTAATAATCTATATCAATATATATATATAAGATGCAAGACTGTAACAAATGTAACAATATAAACACTATTTTTCATGTCTGTAGTACACTAGCATGGCCTAATTTAGAATATTAGTGTATTCAACTTACTTTCTAACAATACAAAAATGATGCTTTACAATCAATGGGGGGCAGGGTGGTGGCACTATGGCTAAGGATCTGCGCTTGCGGCTGGAAGGTTGCCAGTTCAAATCCTGCGGCCGGCAGAGGAATCCTACTCTGTTGGGCCCCTGAGCAAGGCCCTTAACCTACTGTAGCTGGTCCAGGGGCGCTGCGTGAATGGCTGACCCTGCGCTCTGACCCCCAGCTTTTCTCTCCCCGTCTGTGTGCCTCATGGAGAGCAAGCTGGGGTATGCAAAAACAAATTTCTAATGCAAGAAATTGTATATGGCTAATAAAGTGATCTTAATCTAGAGAGGGGCAACAAGGCACATTCCTGGTCCCAACTGAAAGTCCTTCATGGACAGATTGAGAGAGCTGAAGCCTTTTAGTTTTGAACAGAGAAGACTATGAGTGGGCCCCATCCAAGTACTGTAGTTACATTTCCTTAAAGACAAACTCAACCTGCTCACCTTCTTCAGAATTAACTGCGAAACAAAAACCAGCAAAACAAATTGAATTTAAAGGGAATGTGCATGTAATAGTAAAAACAAGAGGACAAGGACAAAAACAGGTGAATCTGGTACACCTGGAAATGGCAATCCAGCCATGATGTCTAAGTAGAAACCAATGCTTCTTGCACAAAACAGCTGAATGAGATCTTAGGCTCAACTAGCTACAAACAACCAAATGAACAGGTTGAGCTGAACAGCCTTCTCTTGTAAAGGTAATCACTGTGTGCTAGCTAGAGAATCCACAGGTTAGTGTAGGCAAATGATGCCTCTGTTGTCCCATGAACTCCCAAGTCACCCTGTTGATACAGATTTGGGATGGAACAGACATGTATAACACACGCCTAATGGTTCCCATGCCGAATGGTAATCTTGTTTAATGGCCAAGATTAAAAGGCAAAGTATTTCACATCCATCCAATATCAGAAAATTGCTTATTCTCAGTGATGGTCCCAGCAAACCAGGGATCGCCCCAGAGCACAGGCCCTAAGATGGAACCATACCCTAGATGCGAGTTCACACACAGTAATTGTACAGACAGCAATTAACATAGACATGAGATCTTCGGAAGCTGGGACCCATGCAAAACCCCTGACGGTAGCCCAGTCGAGAAGTGAACCCAAGAGCTGTGAGGCAGCAGTGCAAAATGCCAGTACTGTACCACCCCAAGAGTTTAACATACAAAGGAAGGGATTTTAACTGCAGAGTAACCTTTCCTACTTCACAGCAGCTACAACATGCAGATTTGAACTGGATCTCCAGACTCCAAATTGGAAAAGAGAATTGAGCATAACTTTATTTGTACAAATTCTTATTTTGCCTGCTAAACACCCTCTATAGCTTAGTATGTTCTACTGGAAAACCTTATAATATAGGGGTGTCCTTCAAATTAACAAGAGGTGGAGAGCAATCAGATACACAGTGGATTCTAGACATTTAAAAAATAAACTCTTGCTCTGGTCCCATATGCAATATCATTTTGGTGCAAACGTTTTTTTTAGTATCTTTTTATGTTTTGATAACATTAAATTGAATAATATTTGTAATTATTTAATGAACGAGGTGAAGGTGAATGGTGATCATTTTATGCGAGCCTAATGATTTCACATTTTGCCACGGGCTGTATTTTCAAGGAGGCCTAAGCCCAGACAGTCCTGTAGCTCCCGGTGGGTGGTGTGTAGTTACTAGCCCAGCTGTACAAGGAATACATACTCACAATCGCGTCGACCTGCCATCTCCACCAACGTCCCGAGTGAAACTGAAGTTTTTTTTTTTAAACTAGGCGTACCTGCAACACACACACTTCACATCTCTACCTTCACCCTTCCCCGTCAACAGCAGAATCAAAGAAAACGCGTCCCCCCTTCACTTTCGATCCCATTTTTTGTTTAATTGTCAACCGCATTATTATTTTGAAAGCTGATGGAAGATTTAACGCGCACAACGACGATGTTTGCACAGACTTAACCAGAATTAAAACACGGGCGACGGCGCCTCTAATATCGAAACTGCCTTATTATTTGCAATGACCGCAAGAAAGAACCGCGAGCGCATACAAAAGCGTCTGAGCTCAGTAAAGCAGTGAGTACCGAAAGGAAACCGGTAAGCTTTTGAGCTTTAAACAGGTGCATTGAAGTAGTTACAGTACAGACTGGACTGTTCATCACAGGGCATTGTGTGAGCGAAGACAGTCCATCGCTGGAAATTACACAGCATGCTAACATCGCAGCAAAGAGTTTACCCACCTAGCAGCCATTCTGGTCATTACCCATACACAGGTAATTTGAGTTAAACAGATTCCCACCTAAATGAACAAACGGGCCCTTTTTCAGCAGGAGTAGCTGTCAGGTGTGTAACAGTGGAGTGACAGTACGGGCTCACTCACCTGACAGGCTTCTCCGCCTCTCCTGGTTGACAGCATTCCTTCCATAAAACCCCAGAGTTTCTGTAGTTTCCGAGGCGTTGTTGCTTTTCTCCGAATTAGTTCTGACGCTCCCTGCCGGCTTCTCCTTTTCTTTGTCCCCGTTCTCCGTCTCCTTTTCCTCTCCCAACCCAGCTGCCACCGTATCCGCCATCTTCGCTCAGTCGCAGCGAGAGCAACAAACACAACACTGACGTCATCATTCGACATGCAGGGAAATCCGCCTAGGAACTACAAGTTCCGCCATGCATTGCGGAGTTTGGCTTTCATATAATTTACACGTACTGTACTGTTATTAGTGGTAATATGTGACGGTATTTTCAGAGAAAAAAGGTAATAACAGTGGAACTTCGTTTGGACTTAACTAAAAGATAGGAAATATGTTCTCTTAAAAATATGTTTTTGAAACTTAAGTGAAAAGAAAAACTGTCTGGTGAACTCACAGAATGGTTGCAAACGACAGGACTTATAGCACATTTAGTAGTATATACTGGAATTGATTTGAGGATTACCGAGCCGTTTCTCGAAAGACGTCTTCAACAACATTCACAACTGGCAGCCCACTGAAGCTAAGCAGGTGTGAGCCTGGTCAGTACCTGGATGGGAGACCTCCTGGAAAAACTAAGGTTGCTGCTGGAAGAGGTGTTAGTGGGGCCAGCAGGGGGCGCTCACCCTGCGGTCTGTGTGGGTCCTAATGCCCCAGTATAGTGACGGGGACACTATACTGTAAACAGGCGCCGTCCTTCGGATGAGACGTAAAACCGAGGTCCTGACTCTCTGTGGTCATTAAAAATCCCAGGGCGTTTCTCGTAAAGAGTAGGGGTGTAACCCCGGTGTCCTGGCCAAATTTCCCATTGGCCCTTACCAATCATGGCCTCCTAATAATCCCCATCTATGAATTGGTTTCATTACTCTGCTCTCCTCCCCACTGATAGCTGATGTGAGGTGAGCGTTCTGGCGCACTATGGCTGCCGTCGCATCATCCAGGTGGATGCTGCACATTGGTGGTGGTGGAGGGGAGTCCCCGTTACCTCTAAAGCGCTTTGAGTGGAGTGTCCAGAAAAGCGCTATATAAATGTAAGCAATTATTATTATTATTATTAACATGGCTGGGTAGCTTGTTCCATACTCCCACAAACCTTTGTGCAAAGAGATGCTGGCTCTTCTGTCTTAAACACATTTTCATGTACTGTAGATTACACTCCTTAGCTCTTGTTTGTGTTTTGCTGCTTCGGAGCTGAGGATTCTGAATATTTGAGTCAAATCAGGTCCCCTTTTAGTTTTCTCTGTTCGGACTTAAAAGGTTCAGTTCTTTTAGCCAGTCAGTGTATGACATTTCTTTCAGTCTGAGAATCTATTTTGTTGCTCTTATCTAGACCTATGTAAGAACAGTAATATTTGGACAAGACACAATTGCCCTTGCCCCATCCGCTGTGCTTTACCTCTTTGCTGTCATCTTAACTAAGTTAAACATGAAGCCCCCTACAAAAATAATGTTAAGTTTTGTATAGAAATGTACATTTTATTGGGGCTTTTCTCTATATATACATAGGAAATTTTTGACTGGATTAAACAGAAGAACTCAGTTCCTTAGGTAGTATTTATTATAACATAGTAGAAAGAGTCTTCTTCAGTATCCTTAATCTGAGAATGCATTGTAATATGAGCTGCCAAGTGGCCTCATAAATACAGACCCTGGTGTGATATAGGTTTTAAAATCCAATTCGCAGAGTGCTACTAGCTGAAATACAGCGGACATGAAAATTCTGAAATGTTCTTCTATCACACATCTGTACAAATAATCACAAGTTCACCCTCTGTCCTCAGAAGCTTTTCAGACACTTTCACTGGTCATACTGTGGGTCGCTTACCTGTTTGTGGGGATTTCATGTAAATTAGGGTGAAGAATTGATTTACAGAAGATTAATTTAAAATATGAGCAAATCAAAATTGAAAAAAGCAAGAATATGTTACTTTTTAAACAGCACCTGAACTAGAACTCTGCCATGCAGTAATTATAAACACATACTTTATCTGTTCCACAAAGATCTAAACGTATCTCAAACTTCTTGTTGCACTTCACTGGACCCCTCTAAATCCCTGTTCTGTTTCAGTTACAGTACCTTGCATAATTAAGTGTAAAAATACAGTATATGTAAAGGTAATTATGAAGTGCTCCTAAAGAGAGACATTTGTTAAAATGCCAAATATTTGGTAAATAACTCACTTAAATCTTCTAAAATGCTTTCAAACAATCCAATCTCACAGCACATTAGACACAAAACCCAGGCACGTAGCAAACACTTTTATTTAAGTAACAACATCTAAAATAAATAGCAAGTACAAACTATAAGAGGCTTAACCATTAAGTGAGTCCATAATTTGATAATCTCGTGGTCACAAATAATACAGCTAAACAGGTCTTACATAAGATCTACTTTGAGAGAAATGGATGTGTTTCTTATTCTCCTAATGTGGACAGGGAGTCAGTCCAGGCTTTGCATTCTTGGCAGAGCTGTTCATTTTATATTTAGCGTCTCTTCGTTTGCCAGGGTCAGACAGAGAAACTCCAAGTCTGTATGCAGTCTGATTGTAATTCCATCACTAAATTAGGATTTGGCTGGTTTGTCTCCTTTGAAAATGCATGTGAATACAAATGTCAAGAAGAACCTTCAGGGAAATATGGAGTTACTCGCAATCATGCACATGTTATTCTCATAGCCCTAAGTTTGTATGTATCGGTTAACAATAACAAAAGATACGTAAAATATATCCCCCATAAACTATTTGTGAACACTTAATTGCTATCAGAAAGGCTCATATTGATCATGTAGAGTGGATGTGATACAGCCCATTGTTGGAAGGGCCACTGTACCCTGGGCGAGTGGTGTGTTCACTTTGAGATATTTTACCACAGCGGGCAACACTTTCCCACCCTCCAGGTCCTGCATCCGAACCAGAAGAGGAGATGTCAAGTTGTCAGACAGGAGGGTCTTATTTGCAGTTTCTGTACCAGTCCCAGAGGACAGCGCGGTGCCTCATGTCTCCATGGCCATCCCACCCAGAGTCAGAGAGAGGGGAAGAGCTGCTGTCCTGTCCAAGGTTTGAGAGGGGAGGAGCTTGCTGTCCTGTCCAAGGTTAGAGAGGGGAGGAGCTTGCTGTCCTGTCCAAGATTAGAGAGGGGAGGAGCTGTGATCCCACACAGAGTCAGAGAGAGGAGAGGAGCTGCTGTCCTGTCCAAGGTTAGAGAGGGGAGGAGCTTGCTGTCCTGTCCAAGGTTAGAGAGGAAGGAGCTGTCATCCCACCCAGAGCTAGAGGGGGGAGAAGCTGTCATTGCACCCAGTCAGAGTGGGAGAAGGGGCCAACGCTGCTGTCCCGTTGGATGTCGGAGAACATGGATGACCTGCCTTCAGCTCCAAATCAAGACAGCAAGGAAAGGAGAAAAAGCCAAATCTGTCTGAAGCACCTGTCTACTTCCCACTAAGCACTGTAGCCACATCACATTAATTTAGTGGAGGCTATCCTTGATGTGGTGGTAGAAAACACAATGTGTAGAATTCTTCAGAAACAGCATGTGATATCACAAGTAAACACAAGGGTGAATTATATATGTACTGTATGTATATGAACAGTCTATACCAGCGGCCTGCAACCCTGGTCCTGGATAGCCACAGTATCTCCAGGTAGTTTGTTCCAGCTAAGCTCTGGATGACATAATTGGATCAATTAGTTCTTTAATGCAGAGGGGTTTACATGCTTTTCAAGATCCCTGCACATTGACCTTTCAAGGGTGTATAAAACCTACAGAAATGCAGGAGAACTGCACTCTGTCGTGAGGACAGCAAAAGGAAAAGATACCGCACAAAGGGGATCCTCAGCAGCTGAACCTGAAAAGACTACAGCCTGGACTACTTTATGAGCAGATTGCAGCTGGGGCTCCTTTACTGAAAATATTTAAAATGGCGGACCAAGGAATCATAACTCTGATTACAGTAGTGTTGTGATTAGACAAAGACATAAGATTCATACCAGCTGCTTTTGTCATGTATCCTACCATTTGAGCATTCTTAAAGCCTACCTTGTACTGTAAAGGCATGTACTTTGCAAGAGATTACAGTGTGGTGGGAAGCCAGTTTGAAAATGCATGGTGAATGGCAATCAAGCTAGATTTAGTTAATTAGAATTCTCAGAACATGCTTATTTTGTTTTCTAGTCATAAAGTACAGTACTGTAAATGCATGGATTAATTCTAGTTGTAATAACTATCCCTAGATTGTTTACGACCTGTTGACAAAGTTGCTCCAAACTAAGAACGTTTCTTCAGCAAAGAAATCTGGTACTTCATTTTTTTATTTTCAGACATTTCTGCCCTTTCTTCCTATGGGAAGAATTTTGTTCACCTCTGACTCAGCCTCATTTGTCATTTCTAATCTTCTCAAAGACCTCAGTTCCCTGTTAAAAATTAAAGAGACGGTAGATCTATGTAGAAGCAGAACAATAAACCAGAAACCTTCTTTTGATTATGATTCTTATTTATTTTACATTTAATATGCCTTTGGACTGTGAGAAGAAACTAGAGCACCTCCTGGAAACCCAAGCAAACACGGACAGCATCCCAGGAAGTGAATCTGAAAACATTCATGTTTGCAAATATGACCTCACAGATTCAAGCCTTTTTCACGATTCAAGTTATGGCTCAAACAGGTGGCACTGTATGATCAGTATACAGTATATTATTAAAAGATATTTTTAAAAATATGTTTTTTCACGCATTAGAGCTTGGATTGGCAACTCCAGTAATTTAGGGCTGCAGAATCCTAGACTCATTATTCCACGTCGGTTGTTAATTGCTTAAATGAACTGTGATACAGTGTTTCTTTCCAGAACAAGCTCGGGAGCAAGTTATTTGTTGTCAAATCGAATTACCAGGCTCTGCTCACTGTTAACTGCAATGATGGCTGACATGAATTGGGAAATTGTTCAAATCACACGGGTCTGTCACTTGTCCTTTGCAGGATTAAATCTACATTTTAATCTTTGTTGTTACATGTGGCCATTCAAGTACTGTAGTGGGGTAGAGTTTCACTCTAGTGAGTGAGCAAAACTGCTTCAAAATTTACCCTAAACTAAGAACTGGAAGAGTTATACACTCTAGCTTGTGGTTCATTCTGAATATTTAATACGAAAATCTGTATCAAATGAATGTCAATTAACAGTTGTTTGCAAAGTCCTGCATTTATGAAACACCTAGCGACAGCTTAGGTTCAAATATATTATGAATTGTCAAATATTCGGAATAACCAATCAGTCCTGCACCAGTTTCAGGTGCTTGAGACTGCCTTATTTGGTATTATAATGCAGGTAGAATGAAATCTGGTCTCCTTCACATGAGCCTTGTCTAGAGACTTGTTATCAGGCTGCAGTACATTTTAATTAATTTTTAAATTAATGATGGAAATCATCAGCAGGTGTAAGATTAATTAACTCAATTAAATTTAATCTGACACACTTCAAGCAATTATTCTTGTGACTAAATAGCAGGATTCTGAGAGGTATTAACAACTTAAGTGGGCAACTATTAATTTAGAATTAATGAAGAGTTTAATCACTTCCCTTTTGTGTAAAATAATGTTGTGATGCTTTACTATATGTTAATAAACATATACCATTTTTAGTGACTGATTAAATTAATATCATGGTTTCATATCAGGAATGTTTCCTTTTGTTGTTTATACTGCAGGTATAGGTATCAATATTTCACATGCATGAAGCTTAGTCTCAGTGGCTTTAATATTGTAGCACTATTCCCCTCGGAATTCACTGCTTCAGTACTTATTCCCCTTTCCGTCAGTTTCACCTTTACCACTTTTTCACCTTCTAAAAGAGTGGACGGAGCTCTTACTCTGCACCAGTTCAGGTGGGGAGCTGTGTCAGCAGGCGTAGGCTTCAAAGGAACAAGTAATAGGTTTATTCCAAGAGAAGAAAGAAAACACGACGTTTCGGCCATGGAGCCTTCTTCAGGTGTGGGGCCCCTTATGTATGGTTGGCCCCATGTGTTTTCTTTCTTCTCTTTTCAGCGTGGAATAAACGTAGAGCTCTTACTTTTTCTCCCTCTTGTTCTTCCAAGGAAATTAGAGCAGGACATTTGTGACAATATGTGCTTATTACCAAGCTAGCTCCTATACTGTCACATACTGTACTACAATATATAGTATGTATGATTAAAAGAGATAATTAACTCTCCCTTATATGATAAAGAAAATATTGCACTGGTTTCAAGTTAATTAAAATAACAGTTATCACAAACTTACATATAGTAATCATCTAAAATAAACAACATGAATCCCTCCTCTGACTCCAGCAGATGCCTGCACCTTTTCTTTCTGCCTCTGTGATTAGCAGATCCCACTGTAATGAAAAGGACAGTGAAACTGTCAGTGAGCCTTTAAAGTCGTCTCTAGCCTGTCTTTCCCCACTCTGTCAATGTAGAACTGGAAGTGTTTGTTACAATACACCACTTGCTGAAAGACACAACCTTGTGCTAAGTGCTAAAAGCCCAATGAGGCTGGCAGAGAAGCTGAATTGGTGGAGCATGAATGCCATCGGAGATGGTTGAAGCAGGACGAAGAAGCAGGACAGACGGAGATAATGGAAATGAGATGGCAGCCGGGATCTTCACAGGAGTGGAAGCAAGCGCAGCCTTCATGACTGAAGCAGATTTGGGGCTGCACTGCTGTGTAGGATTCTGACAGAGAACTGAGCCACTGGTTCAATGCTGGGGAGGAGACTGTTTGCAGACAGATCCAGGACAGACTAGGAATCTTTCGGGAAGATTCAGGCAGAGAACACTTCAGTGACACTGGTAAGTAGTGCTGAGTGCACCACCTTAATCTGAAGGCTTGGTCGGAAGGCAGCTCAATGACAGAGCACCAGATCAGTGGCAAAGCAGGGATTATGTATTGTGGTCTTGATGATTGAAGCACTTGCTAATTGGACGAGGGAGGCTGGAATAAGTGGCCTGAACGAGTCCGAATATCCCCGGGTGGAATGCAGCTCCTCACAGGAATGTGCTCAGTTCCAAGGGAAGCTGACCATGCTCAGTTCAGTTTATTGGTCATATGCAAGTGCAATGAAATGCTTATTGCGTGAAATAATGAAGTGCGATGAAATGCTACGTTGAGTAGTAGTGGGTACGTGAGCAGGGGGTAAAGTTCACTTGCTAAATTCATCTCACAGTCTTATTCTGTGGCCCAGTTTATTTGTAAGCTGTGCTTAACAAACCTTCGGCTTGGTTTCATCCCAGTCTGCTCTTCTTCGCTCCATGACCCCATTCGTCCAGAATGAATTGCAAATACACAAATGTTAAATTTGCAGCTGTTGAGACACTGCTGTATCTCTTTCTCTCTTCCTCTCTCCCTGGCTGTAGCTACCTCCAATGATTAGCAGGCCCCATTGTAAAAAAAAAGATTTCGTATGAGCCTCCAAGCAGTCTCCTTGACTTTTTGCTCCCCACACTGCCTTGTCCTACCCTTGTCACTACACTATTGTTGATGACACTGTGCTGTGGTTTGATCAGTCAGCACTTTCCCAGTTAGCTGCATGATATTGGTTTATAAAAGCAACGGTGTGAATGATAATGTTGCACTAACACTGGCACACACTTGGCATGGTTGTCTGGTTCAATTAGCTACTATATTAAACAGAACAGAAGCCTCATAAACTTTCAGTGCTGTTGTAAATATGTTCATACTTCGATTACTGGAAATTTGAGGAGTCTATTACCATTTAACATACCTCTTCAAAAGCTTAGAAAGACTTTGTTTGTCAACAGCCAGTTGACATACTTACAAAAGTATACTGTACAGCAAATCGTATCAACATTAAAACCCTAAAAATCAAGAGATAAGGAGGGCTGCTCTGTGCTAAAACCTTTTTATATCCAGTTCTAAAGATAACAACACGACCTAAGTGGTAGATTTTGTAAGATGTGTGGAACTATAGTCTACTGTACATACTGTAAGTCAAACACAACACCATGAGATCTCTGTGTTAAACACTGATACTGCTGTTGAGTGCTCAAAACAGATTAAGGGGCTTGTTGTTTGCAGGGCCACAGAACTATTCTACAGTCACTGCGCAGGAGTATCAGAAACCTCTATTTCATATAAGCCCATCTGGGGTATAAGCCCTTTTTTAAAAGCCTCTACTTAGATACTGAAAAATAAATGACCCCATGGCAAATGTTGAAAAAATAACTAAAACAGAAATAATAAAAATTAATATAATCAATACACGTATTCCTTGATGGCTCCTAACAATCAAAACAAAACCGAAA
Organism: Lepisosteus oculatus; assembly: GCF_040954835.1. Classification (NCBI taxonomy): domain Eukaryota; kingdom Metazoa; phylum Chordata; class Actinopteri; order Semionotiformes; family Lepisosteidae; genus Lepisosteus; species Lepisosteus oculatus. The sequence continues at coordinate 10,988,671 of NC_090696.1, forward strand.
AATCTATTTTTTTTCTGCCATGAGATGGCGATAAAGTACAGATATGCCTTTTTTTTGTTATTTTCCAGGTGAAGCAGTTACTGTAAATTAATTAGTGCATACAGTACAAAGGAAACTTTGTGTACTACAGAACTGGTAAGATAATATCTATTCAGCCAATAATAATAATAATAATAATAATAATAATAATAATAATAATAATAATAATAAAAAATGATGGTTTGTGAAAGACTGAATCCTATCAGGGTTACACAGTGGCGCAGTGGTTAGCAAAACTGCCTCAAAACACTGTAGGTTCATTTCCAGACCTGGGGTGCTCTATGTGTTCTCCCTGGGATCATGGGAGTTTAATTCAGCTACTCCAGTGTGCACCCACAGTCCAAAAATATAGTGGTAGGTTAATTGGCTTCTGCGAAAATGTGTCTGTGTTTGCGTCTATCTGCCCATCACTTGCAGAGATAGGGTCTGGCTCCCCAGCGACCTTGCATAGTGTAAAGCAGTTAGAAATTTGAATGACCTAATTCAAAGGTTGTGTCAGAGTTTTTCTTATGCCCTTTGTGTGCTTAGGTTCAGCTCCTTTTTCTCAGCTTGAAGATGACCTTGTAGTCCTTATTAATCACAGCACTTTTATGACCTTAAACAGCTTAAAGTTTGACCCTTATTTACCGTATACATTAGAAAATGGTGGTTGCGTCTTTCCTTTGAACTCCTCCTAGTACTTATTATGTGTTCAAATAAAGCCTGGCACTAACAACATTGCCAGTGACAGACCAGGCCAGGGGAATTGTGAAACAGGGAAAGTGTCATTGTTGGTCAAGAGCATCAGAAATGAATGTTACACTTTCTTCACTGACCACTCTGAGGGCTGAATTTCCCTGAGGCTCATTGGGCTTTTGTTAGAACTCTGTTCTTAACAGTTCCTTTCTAAACTGTATTCTACTGTTAGTCATTGCTTCCAGAAATATCATGTTGCAGATTAATTGTTGCAGAAACATTGATCTACTGTAGCATAACACTGGGCAGTTTGTCCTTAACAAATAACTTCAATGGGCACTGAGGTTGTTGCAAAAGGGGAAAACATCCCTTTGGTACCCGGATTCTCCTACTCTGGGAGACCTGTTTTTGTGGCATAGCCTCTGTGTCACGATGATCGCAAACCCCTCCTCTTAAGGGCGTTCCAGCCCTTCCTTGTTTGTTATTAATCACCCGTACCTGCTCCCTGTTCCAGCCCCCTTTTCAGTTCCCCCTTAAAAGCCAGACACTGACGCTATTCCGGGCTCTGCATTGGTTCCCGCTTCAAGCGAGTCCGGGACCTGGGTGCGCCTGGCCCCGTTAAGATTTTAGTTTCTGTTCCTGTTACCGTTCCCCCCCGCCGGTCCCGACCCAGTTCTGGTTTTAATCGTCTGTCTTGGATGGATCGCCTGGCTTTGGACTTTCGCGCCATTTTGGATTTCACTTTTCACTCATCTCTGGATTGTTTGCCTCGGCCACACATCCCCCGACCACCAGCACTCCATGGACACCCCCCCCCTTTTTCATTCCTGTCTCCTGCATGCCTTTTTTCCCCATGTTTCCTCACTTTACCCCGGATTGTGTCGTCTGCATAGGGTCCAGAAAGAACGCCTTCCTGACACTTTGGGGAAGGACACCTGTGGTCTGGAGCTGGAGATGACTGTGAGCACCTTCAACATAAATAAACCTATAGTGGGTTTTGCCTGGTTATTACAGAGCTGGAAATTCTATTATAAAATGATCCCAAAAGAACTTTAATTCTGCTCAAGTTCCATTGCTTGAATTCCAAATACCTGGATTTTGAAGGAATGATGCAAAGAATTGCATGCAGAATTAATGTTAATTCTGAGTCCACAGTGCTCCATTAACAGTTTTAATTGCTTGGAAATGTATATTTTACAGCAAATTCAACCATGAAGTTTGATTGGACTGTAATTTAGAGCTCAGCTGGAAATAAAACCTGAGGGACCATATTGCCCAGGCATTTAAACCCTGTTCAAAGAGAAAAACATTATGTTTTTCAATAATAAAACTCTCGGTGAATAATGTGAATGTGAGTGTCTTTCCGACATCCTCTAATTTGCCCAAACTGCAGTCAGAAATGTTTTCATTTTGATGTGCTTTTTGTTCATGAGGACATGCACAATGACATATAGGAAGATCAATCACACTGCATTTCAAGTGTAAAAAGTCTGATTAAATCGACCAACCAATACAAACATAAATCTGGCGACAGATTCAAATGCTTTCCATTTTCACAAGTAAAAGACGAATGCGTCTGGAGGGGAAGTCAATTAATTAACGATTTCAGATCCAAGCACTCAGGCAAGCAAGCAAGGAACTGCTGGTTAGAAGGAAAGAACTGATAGGCACCTCTTCAGCGCTGTGTGAGATGTGTGAATAAGATGTTTAAAGCATTAGCAGTGGCTTGCATCTGTGCATTTACAAGGTCCAATTAATTTAGTTAATTAATTAAGTGGTTGGAAAGATCTCTTTGAGCAGATGTTGCTGTACAGTTTTTTGCAGAGAGAAAGATGTAACATCAGGAAGGGGGTTATTACAGTAACACACAGGCACAAGATTAATAGTATAGATGTTTGGAAGGGAACAAACGAGCGTTAAATGTCATACATTTCTTTATTCTTTTGACTTCTGTTAGGAACAGGGTAATATTTAATTTCTGAGTCATTAGTACACTTGTCAGGACTGCATGTGTTACAAATTATGTTGTTCTATAAGAATTCCATCATATTAATAAAATACTTATTTTTAATCTATTATTTGTTTAAAATACATATGTGGTGTGTTAAATGTTTCTCACAATTCCTGCTGTTTTCAGTCCTTAGCACTATGTACCACTCTTAGAGTTCATATTGATTTTAACCATTTGTGAAGTGGCCAAGGACAGGTGAATGCAGGAAGAAGGGTACTATATGTTTCACTGACGTAAGAAATAGCCTCTCTTCAACATCACTCAACACAAAACACGCCTGTACATTTTTTGCCACAGTCTAATACATAGGCAAAGTAGGTACCAATGTTAACCAATTATTTAATTGGTTAACATTATTATGCAAATACATTTGCACTTCTTGATATATCCACATGCATTGGAAGCCACCCAGGTATATTACTGTGCTCAAAGTACAGCAGGATTACTCCACTTATCCCACAACCTTCCAGTTCCAAGTTCCGAGTCCTAATTATTATTCCACACTGCTGCGTATGTCCTGTGTATTCAGCTTACTGCCATCATTTCTGTGCATATTTGTCCTCTGGGCCATTCACTGAGTGCTAATGCACACTGTGCCATGGGGATAACATTGCTGACACTCTGCAGTTGTTTAGAAGATGCTCGACATTATTCTGCTAGACCCTGCATCATATTCAGGCAATGCTTTAGTTAAGAGACTGCAATGACATGTCTTAAATGCATGACATAATTATTAACTTTTGAACATGATAAGCATTTATGTATGCATATTAAATATATGCATCATTTATATATTTAATCATGCTGTTGCAGCTCTCCTGCTCCTCTGACTAATGACAAAGTATATTACTTAAATATTCACATATACTGTAACTACTGTAGGTGATAGAATACTGTGCTGCACCAGTATATTGAAATGATTAGTAGCAATCGAAACAGATAAAAAACAAATCAGGTGATAAATTAAAAATAGCAACATTCCACATTTGGTGTTTCACTTTGTTAGGATCTTAGGTTTCATTCGTAATCAATTGAAGTCAGCAGATTTATTTCCAAAATGCCTTGCAAATTCCTGTCCTATAATTTTGTATGATGTCATAAAGATGAAACTAAGCTTTTAGATGGTAAACCCATTAGTTGTGCATATTTTCACTTAGAGATGTTTTATATGCAATCTTTTTTTTAAAGTGTCTTGGATCTTTAATGATCACAGATGACAGCTCTTTGAGACAGCGTTACAAGCAGTTTGCTCTGTCATCACTGTGGGGCACTAGAGTTGCACTTTCTGTGCAACAGCTGGATAAGATCTTGTAACTTTCAAACTAACGGTGTACCGAATGGCCTCCTCTCATTTTAAACCTTTCTTATGTTCTTAACTGGCTAGTCTGCTCTCAACTTTCTATCTGACCCCATTTACTGAAACATACAGTAGGAGCAGGGAAAATGGTACATTATATAGGTATGATTTCAGATCTTTCCAGTGTAGATTTCAACTATATTGAAACAGAAACAAAATCTGTGAGCAGCATTATATATGATTGGCAGTATAGATTAATGTAGTTCAGGTGGGTAGCTGCGTCAGCATGCATGGGCTGCAAAGCAACAACTAATAGGTTTATTCCATGCTGAAAAGAGAAGAAAGAAAACACAATGTTTCAACCGTGGAGCCTTCTTCAGGTGTGAGAAAGACAGGGCAGTAAGCAAAGGTAATGTAGCGCGAGAAAAGCTGGGAGAGAGGAGGAGCGAGGGGCGAGGGGCGGGAGCAGGGGACAGAAAGAGGCCAATCAAGAGGAGTGAAGTCAGCGAAACCTACATTGAATAGAGAGGATTTAGAAGAAAAGTAGTCTGTCGTTAAGAGAAGGGGGAAGGTGTGATCTTAGCTGCAGGATAATTTTGGTTTCTGTAGTCTTTCTGATGTATGAGTTCGGAAAACCGTCTTTTAGAACACAGACGGAGAAATTAGAGTGGTCAAGGCCGTCAGAGGTGGAATGGGAAACAATGGGCTCAGAGAGATCTTGAATCTCACAGCCCTAACATGTCTTCTGAAGCGGTCTCCGTCTCCTTCCTGTTTCTCCAATGTAGATGGCTGAGCATTTACTGCAAGAGATACAGTAAATAAGGTTGCTGGAGGTACAACATGCCATCTGGGTGAACCATTTTCCCCACCCAGGTCTGTAACTTCAGGTTCCCACCCTGACCTGCCTGGCCTCTGTCAGTTGGGACCCCCAGCTTCACTCTGTATGAGAAGTAGGTTTTCTTCCCGCTGGCTGGTGAGAGCAGACCTTTTAACAATAGCAAAACTGCAATATCCTATTTAATAAAATAGTTCTTCCCTTCCCACTCTTCTGTGTGTCCATGCTACAATATTTTAGTATTTTAATATTTTTAATCCTGTAGCATGACTGACAGAGCATGTAATTTACTCAATTTCCCTTCGGGATCAATAAAGTCTTATCTATGTAAATTAAAAAAAAAAACATTTTAATAATGCTTTACATACATATACTGAATTAACATCAAGTAGCAAACTCTAAATAATACTTTTAACATAACTGTTTCTTTGTTCAATCAATACCAATCCTAAGTACTAAGATTTTTAAAAATCAACATTCAATAAAAAATATATATTTTATTCAGAACAAAGGGCTAGCAGCTCCACATTTTGAGATCAGCACTCAATTGTCTTTTTTGACCAATTTCTTTTTTATTTATTAATAAGGGACATATATACAATGCAAAATATAAACACAATACATAAAAAGAGCTCCATTTATTTCCCCAATAACACATTCCCCAACAAACAGCACTCTTATAATTATCATGAAACCAAGCAATTGAGCTTTTGGACAACCTTAGATTTTGACTCCTCTTCTCCTTCAAGAGGTGAAGGCCTGTGTTGAACACTGTTAATGATGAAGAAAAATGATAAAAACAGGTGCATATCTCTTGTAACCACAGTTTATTGGCACACATAATGAGAAAGCATACATAAAATACATCAGAAATGACACAAAGACATTTTGCTAGTATTTTACATGTTGTGCTGAACAATATTAATACGAAGATGAAACAAATTCTGAAATTTGTTAGTTTCCTTACAAATGTTCACATAAATACACAAAGATAAAAAAGAAGAAAGACAGCTGATTCTCTTTGCAAAAATATCAAACATGGAGTTAATGACAATACTGATAAGGACTAATAAAACATCAGATTCAAATCAGGTACGATAAAAAAACACAAAAGCCTTTATATGCAGCTGTCTTGTAAGTAATGAGTGCCATGGCTTTAAAAATGTCTGGATCATTAGCTTATTTACAAAGCTTCAACCCTTTTATCAGTGGTCCCAAACTGAAGGTCAGAACCTCTCATTATTTATAGGTTTAAAATGGACAGGATTCAAGGAAAGTCACTTATTTATCTCTTTAAAACAAAAATATTTCACAATTACAGTACCTCTTTTCAAATACCTGTCTTCTTGTTTGCACTACAAAAAATGGATAGAAGCGACTCAAAAACGCACAGCTCAATGTGCTTTGAACGAGTGGCAAGGAGCTGAATTGGCTGGGCACTCATACTGATCTGGTGAGGTGCTGTAACTAGCAATACTCTTATTCATTGATAGCTGAGACAGGTGTGATGAGGGGGAGAAGCAGGTATTTGATGAGGTGTAATTAAGAGCAGAGTCATGCTATAGTGCTACCTGAAAGTGCAGACAGGACAGAAACAGACTAGGATTCATGGACTGTGGAACAGCTCTTAGCCTGGCTATACACTGGGTTAGCTGTTATGAGGGACACAATAAATTACGTTTTAAAACCTGCAATGTATTTGAGGACAAAGCCAGACTCACATGGGCAGTCTTCTGAAGAGCATTGTCCAAGTCATTATTAAGTATATCAATGACACTAACAAAAACATTTGGAAAATAATCACATGTTCCCGTGATTTCTCTGGGTTCATTCACATGAACATGTTGCAAAACTAAGCAACATTCATTGTGAATATCAGAATCCAAATCCAAACCATTAGTTTAAAAACAAACAAATATCAGAATTTGGCATCACTTTCAGATTCTTTTGCTATAAAATCACATGTACAGATCACTAACGGGAAAAACTAAAAAAACAAGTAACTAAAAACAATTCAAGCTTGCTTTCTGAAACTGGGCTTTTAACCAGTATCAGTTTGGGAAACTGTGTTTGAAGACTGATTTACAAAGAAAAACAGTTTACAAAGGAACCTTTCAAACTGTAGGATGACCAAAGATGCTGACATTATGTTTGTTTTACAGTGCTCTCGTATGATTACTTGATAGTTACAAGGTCAAAATCATAGTAAAATACTGCCATGTGTATTGGAGAGGAGTGGGACAGAAACAAAATAAACTAATGTTGAATTAAATGTAAAAACAAAATACAAAGAAGTTTCTAATAAATCCACGAGTGTCACAATGTAGTTCGTTAAAAACGTAATCCAGTAAGATGAATGCAGTAAAACTGGAAGCACGTTGTCAAAGAAAATAATCAAGAAATCCTCTTTTTCCTTTACAAAATAAACACGATCCTAGCTTAAAAATGAGAACCTGTTAAAAATGTGATTTTCTGTACTGTGTAATAAACCTCTGAATGGAATACTATGAGAACAACATTCTTAAACATTTTTACCCTTTATTCTGAGGTCCTTTCTAATATTCCTGTTAAAAAAGACTCTGAAAGAATTGAAGGTACTGTATAGCCACACTAACCTGCAGTAGTAAACGAGCTACACCCAAGAGCAAGACGATGGTATTAGATGAGCATGTGTGTGCTGGACTTACCACAAAACTTCTGCGGCCGCTGGTTTGTTCAGACTCCAAGGTCCTGCCTTCAGAAACAAGACTCCCAGCTGGGGTACAGTACAGTAAGTACAGGGGGGAAAGTACTTCTATTTTCCAGCTAAATTAAACAGTTTGTTGAGTGGCAAGTAAAAATGTGTATTTATAATATGTATACTGCAGTCCCCTTTTTAAATTTTCAGCATTACAAGGAAATTAATTTATTTGTAAAATCTTTAAGAAGCCTTGTAACACCATGTACAGCGCAAAACGTGACACCCAGTACAGTGTGTTGTCAGAACTCAGAGCGGCCCTGGCAGTAAAGGCCACCAGTGGCCGAGGTTCAAGGTGACTCTACTGGGAGGGCTGGGGAGCTGTGCTTTCTGGCTTGCTGTCCTGGGTATTGGGTGGCTTGCTGTTCCAGGGGCTGTTATTGCCCAGCGCGGGGGAGTTATTGAAGTCTTCCTCGTCATCGATACCGTTGGCGGCATCGTACTGGGTGTTCTCCAGCCTCGTGATGAGTCGCTCGTCTTCGTCCCCGAACTCCCCGCCCATGAGTGTGGGCTCTCCCACCACCATCACGTCCTGCCAACACAGTCAGGCACACGGGTCAGTTTGCTCTCGTAAGAAGCCCTTGGCCACCTCCAGCACCCTTGGCCCTGGTGTGTCTGTGTGTGCTTTGTGATGCACTGGTGTCCTGTCCAGGGGGTATCTCCTCTTGTGCCCACTGCTGCCTGGTTAGGCTCTGCCTCCCCAATGACCCTGTACACTGGATAAAGCAGGTTATGAAATGATCTTGAATAAGTACTATGCTGGTTTATTAGACTGGGTGTACATGAACAACACAAGCACTTGTATTAGCTGTCTTTGGTAATTGCACTGCCTTCTACTACATAATATTACCTGCTACACTTGCTCTCTTCTTATTCGAATTTCTTGCTGGCAACAGTTTCTAAACAAGATTTCTTGTTCCTTCCAGGTTACTGGAAAATATATTTTTTCATCATACAGTAGATGGGGTGGCTCTGTTGCAACAGCACATTGCAGACTACAAAATCACCCCGTGTACAGTGGTTTTTACTGGGCTGCCTCTGAAGCCTGCAATACCTCAGTTTCCATGCCAACCTAATAGCTTAATGCAATGGCCTGTAGCAGACTTTTACTCTGCTGTTGTGTGTGGCTGTTTTTTCTGATGTGGCTGAGAGGCCAGTGATAGCTTAGCTAAGACAGATTTAAACCTGGAAGACTGGAAGTCTTGTGAACACCCCTGATTTAAGCTACAGCTTGTAACTTTTCATTTTATGCTTCCATGTTTTACTTTCCATGACTGTGCATAAAATGAAGTTACTGCTTTTCTCTTGAATGTCTTGATCAAGTTTGAACAACACGAAGATGGGTGGTAGTGCTTTTACAATATTAAAGATGATTTAACCTGTGTGTTCTTCATGATTTAATAAGTGGAAGAATGATACAGAAACTATAATTGGTGCAAAAAGGCCTGGAAAGATTTGTGCTTGGAAGTGTAATAGACACACAGAAGAAGAGACAGATAAAGAAATATCCTGTCAGAGCACAAAATAAAGCATTAAAAGAGTGAAGACATTAAAAATATCAAAGAGGCAGATGCACAGCAAAATAAAAATCCCAGGGATTCCACAGAGACCTCCTATAATATCATATAATATTCTGAAGCTAGTCAAACTTCCGGAGAAAACTGGATAAAACGTATTATAGATACAAGCTTGAAGAACAATCTTGGGGGTGCCTTCATAACATTCTGTCTACCACCTTCATCCAATGATGGATGAATAAAAAGTGAAGATGGTGAGGATGAGAAAAATGTAAATAGTTTGATAACAAATGTCATGGATCCAGGTTAAGTGAAGTTTGTATACTTTTCAATACCTACTTTATGTATATCTACAGTATGTCGAGCCACTGATATCCAGAGATGAAGTAATATGATTAACTCATAGTATGGAAATATTCAGGCAGACTCATGCAGTTTATAAAACTATACAGTACTTGTAAGTGGTTTCAATGCATAGTACAAAGGTATAGTGTACTATATACAGTATATATACTGCATGCAACAGGTTCCAAATTGTGGGATTAGTTTTCTTTTTAAATCGCCTCAGCCTTCTTATGTATCCATCTATTATCAACAAGCCACTCATCCTGCTGAGGGCTGAAGCCAGATGAGACAGAGACAGCGTACACAGGCGCACCGCTCTCCCTCTGGGCAGGAGGCCAGGCCAATGCAGGGTCACAGAGAAGGGGACAGTTCAGAGGTGGGGAGGCCTATCACATCTAGCCAGTGTGTCCTCGCAAGGTGGGAGGAAACTGAATCAACTGGTAATTACCCCCGTGAACACAGGGAGACCACGTGAATCCCACATTGGGGTTCAAGGCCTAAGACTAGAACTAAACCCGGAAACTCAGAGCCTCAAGGAAGGCGGGCTCAGCCCCAGTGCCGCCCAGGTCCAGCCAGGGAAGGAGGGAGAATCCGCACAATTTCTCAAAACACGTCCTGTTCGGTCACTGTACAACACAGCAAACGTACAGGCACCCAGCAAATTGTACTACCACTGGGGAAAGGTTGATTTATCACATTTCTAGTCCCAGCCAAGGTCTGATATTCACATATCCCAGGCAACAAATTTCAGGGCTCAGCGTGCATTCTGAATGAGAGCACTAACTGACTGACATGCTCAATTCCTCAGGCCCAACACTTGTTTTGGTCAGGATTTCATAAGATTACTTAAGAAAGTTACTGATGCTAACTTTAATTGTAAGATAAATATAGCTAATGGATTATGTGAAATCTGTAAGACATATTTAACTGGCAATTAAATCTGCATCAGCTTTTGTGGCTGGTGATGTATTCAATTCTTGTAATTTTTTTTAAGCAAACACGTTTACTCAAGATCGGTGTCAGGACCAAAGGAAAAGTGCGGCCAGAGTACTGCCAACAGGCACTTGTTCTGCTTTGTGTCACCCACTGCATCCTGGGACAGGATGGCACTGCCATCTAAGAAATGAAACAGGGGCTAAATAGAAAACACTTCACTGATCATTTGTCTCGACTTGGTATGAAAGCGCTCAATTCCCCAAGCTCTCTTTGCTGGAAGAAATGTAGAACAAGTTTGTTTATCCAAGACGGTAGATCCTTCTCCCTGTTAGCAAGCCAGCAAATCCCCCAGCCACCACCAATACACTTGACGTTCTGCTACTTAATTATGGTAATTAATTTAGGTAAGGTTTTCACTAAATAACAATATACACACTGATTTGACAATTTGCATAGCTAATTAAGTCATTAGCAAAAACCTGCTGATTGCCAACAAGCCCTGAATTTGCCATCTGTTATTGTACGGTGTCTTGTCACCTACCCCAGTAAAGAAACTCTGAGCCAATCTGTGCAGAAAATATACCAATCTGTCCAGCTGGTGTTGTGAGCTAGGAAGATTGAGAGTACTAATTACAATTAAATTGATAATGCTTACTATTCATCTCATTAGCAACTGCCTGTAAGGAAACAGCAACATGAATTCACATTCAAATTATCACTTTACTAGTAAAAGTGTCAAGTTGGCACAAATGATGCAATATCCCTTGCAATCTTCCATACTACAAAATGTGTGTCATTCGTACTGAATTGTCTGAAAGAGGAAACTATGTTTACTTAGAGCACGTCTTTATTTTAACACATTTTACGTATCACTGACGCGGTTTTGGAACTGAATGCAAAATCCCTTTCAATGTGTATGAGTAGAGATCACCAGTAGAGGTCAGTGTTGCATGAGCAATGCAATTCCTACCTCCATCAACATCATGCGGGGCTGCTATTGTGTTACTGAAATCACGTAGGCCTGCATTCAGCTGCAAAAGTACAACTTCCCTGACAAGACCACTAGATGTGCGACATGTGTACTCAGTGTGTTACTCTGTCTGCAATCAGGACATGTGTCAACACTTGAAGAGGGGGTGTGAATGCTGTTTCAGGCTGTGATTTTACAAAATAAATATGACAATGAGTAATGGCTGAAACCGCATGGCCCTCGAGGGATCCTGACTGCAGGAGCTATACAGTCTCTTGGAAATGTAAAGACAATGAGGGACCAAGCCCTGTTGTTTTCTTACTTTTTAAAGGATCCTGATGGTGCTAATTTTTAAATAGAAAATATTTTTCATGCACCTATCTCTAGTTCAACATACATTCCTCTGAAAACTGAAATCTCATGGTTTGAATGTATAAATCTGCAAACTGAACACAAACTACAGTATATCCCTATAAACAAGGATTATGAATCCCGATATCTCTTCGCTGAAGTTAATTTACATGCATAACTGGGAAAAGAAGGATATAACAACACAGAGTATTTCAATATGTGACAAGACCACAGCAGATCAAAGCTTCACAGACTGCAAGTCTAGTCTTTTTTTTTGCCATGGGTGAGAATTAATAAAGGAAGGAGAAAAAAAAACACCTGATGAAATTACTAAGGAGGCGATGGAAGTTCTACTGTCTCTGAATTCATTCTCACAACTATATCACAAGACATGAGAAAACTTTCATTTTTTTCATCCGGTCTTCAATGTGGAGGAATGCTCACAGAAATCATGTTCCTTGGAATGTTCATATGCAACCGCAAAAAACTAACTTTTTTTTAGACTTTATCTTAATGTAAATCTTAGACTAAATTCCATGTATGTTGCCTAAGGACAGAAAACAGTTTGTGGACTGTAAGCCTCCACTGCTATTAGTTTTCAAGTCGAAAGTGTGTCGAATTCAATGAAGAAAAGATAAATACATTTAAGTGTGGTGCTTTGAGATAACACTTTGAAATTAAGAGTTCATAGCACAGTTATTATTGCAATTAAGCCGAGGTAAACATTAAACATTAACAAGGAACAACAGAGTTTAATTCCCACTTTCACAAAAAAATAATGTTTTTGTCCAACTTTTGTCACAGTCAAATATACAAAACGAATATATATATATGTGAAATTCAAGTTAACTGTTCATGAAAAGAGACTGGAATTCAACAAGTATCATGTCAGTAATGCACCTGTGTTTTGAAAGCTTTATTTCACAGCTGTCATTGCGCACCTCTGAGCAGCCAGCCACCAAGACAGACCCTGTAGATACCTCCAAACTGAAGAAACCGGCCCAGCAGCCCACCGTGTGCCTGCAGGGGTCAGGCTAGAAGAGAAGAGAGGATGCTTACAGGTACCTGACTGGAGAGGCTGAAGTTACTGGCCGGGCTTCGCTTCTTGCTGTTGCTGTTGGCATTGTTGCCCACACTGCTGTTGGAAGCGCTGCTGGCTGAGTTCTTCCGTTTTCTCCTCTTTGTTGTTGTTTGTCTTGTTGGTTCGGCTAAAGAAAGACGGAGAGGGAAAATAAAACCCCGCAGTCATGCAGCAGCAAGAGCCAGTACAGCTGGGCTTCCGAAGTCAAGGCAGGTCTGGATTGGCATACAGTATAACAATAGAGACGTCAGTGTGATAAAATCATTGCGTTTGGACGGTAAACATATTGGTATTATAGTGGTATTATCCCACTGTAATTATTCACATAGTTAACACAGCAATGCACTGTACATGTGTACAGAAGTAGTATTTTAACATCTCCCCAGACATGCACTAGTAAGAATGAACAGTTAGGTAAATGTTTTAACATAAATGCTCAAAAACAGAAAGCTAAAACGAAAAATAAAGAATTTTGAATGTCATACTTTATTATTCTTTTCAAGCACTATTCCACCCATTCATTTAGCAGTGTGTCTTCCTATTGCTTCTGAATGTTTTTAAGTGGAAGAGCAACATCTTTAGTATCCTGTTCTTAGTCGCAGTTGGCCTCATGTATGAATAGCTTTCTGTTCCGGTATCGCTGTGGACCTGCAGGACTTATGAACTGTTCAGAAATGAGCATTTTGATTGAATGTGTGATAGATTAACGAATAAAGAATAGAGTGAAATATTTCACTCACACAGATATAGCCACAGAGAGAATCATTTTCATTTAAATATTTTAAATAATAAATTATGGAAATATCAGATAACGATTGAGCATTCATGATGTAATCCATAACCTTCCCTATGTGACTGAAAGTAGTTCCACTGAGATCAGACTATTGGTATTACACTTTGGATTAGAAGATGAAAAAGTACCTTTTTTGTGATTTGTAGGGAAAATTTCCGTTTTGAAGTTCTGTGGATGTCCTGCTGAAATCGGAGCCAGAGGGAATTTTATTTATTAAGGTAATTAATGTCCATTAAACTGTGCAACACACAAAGATCTGCATTATGACAACTGATAAAAATGAAGATGAAACTAAACTTTAAATTGAGACCAATACATTTTTTAAATGTTGGAGTGTCCATAACTGAAATTATTTTATCAAATCTGCAAAAGACATTTCAAGTAGATGATTTAAATTAAAATTTTAAAGCCTAACATTTTATAAGAAATACTTCTTATTAAGTGAACATATTTAAGCTATGATGATAACTGATACTAGGCTGAAACAATGTTAGGGTGGTCCAGTCATAAACTTTCATTTATTTGCCAGATGGAAAAATGTTTACGTTTGAAAGCTAATTATTTTTATGCCTGAATTTATTGGTAAACATTTAATCCACAGATGAAACAGGATTTCTCTGTAACCATACAAGAATATTAATAATTGTAGAACAAACTAAGAAGCTTGTTTTAAGAATTATAAGAAAGATCAATATTTGTAGTTCTTACTAATCACACCAAGGGAGATGTTTTGAAATCATCTGAATGACAGACACAAAACCAAGAACCTATTTTATTTATGTAACCAAAAACATCACATTATACTAGTTTATTAATACTGTTTATTTCCATATAGTATTATGAAATCCATGTCTGTTTAACAATTTATGTTTCACATTACAAGACATCTACTGTACAAATACATCTTAACAAGGAAACAAAACAGTGCACCGCCTTGTAATTAAAGAAATATGTTTATCTATAAAATATTCCTGTAAAATCTCTACATAAAAGAATTGTGAGAAATCTATTCTTATATCATTCTAAGAAAAGAGTAGGATTTCCATGTCTTTGTTTGAAGTTATCAGCAACAGATTCCTGTTTCCTTCCTCACAAAAACAGAAATGTTCCAGTTATGAGGTGAATGAAAAGGAACATGCTAAAAAGAAAACAAGACCAAACCAGCCCATGTACTAAAAAATCACAGATGCAACCAATGATGAGAAACAATGTCACAGACACTAACTAATCTGATTTTATTATGATGGAATTTGTGTAATTTAGTTTGTTTCACAAGGAAGGAATATATTTGCACTTTTCAAAGTGTAGAGCAATCTCATCCACCCATCCTCTAGCTGTTTAATCCAGTACAGGGTCTGCCGGAGCCTATCCCGGCAAGCAACGGACACAAGGTGGGGTACACTCTGGGCGAGATGCCAGTCAATTGAAGGACACACACAGACGCACACTCATACCAGGGCCAATTTTTCCAGCTGTCAGTTAGCCTACTAACATGTCTTTAGACTGTGAGACTGTGGGAGGAAACTGGAGCAGCTTGAGGAAAGCCATGTGAAGACAGGGAGAACATTCAAACTCCGCACAGAGAGCACCCCAGTGCCCCAGTGCTGTGAGACAGCAGTGCCAATCATTGTGCCACCTGGTCACCTGGTAATGCTTATGCAAAATAAAATTAATCTTGCATACAGTTTTTCAAATGAATGTTTTTTACTCCAAAGAATGAATTTATAATATGTATGCAGTCAGGTCTACTAAAGAATTTCCTCTCCCACTCCATATTATTTTCAAAAACACTTTTAATTGAAAGAAAAAATGATAAGTTGCAAGCTGTTACGAATTTGAAGCCAGCGTCTATTTTCAACTTCCTCTTTTTCTCTATTTCGATATTTTTGTGTTCAGTGAGTTATTTTTTTCCCAGCACACACTGCTCTGCTCTTCATGACAGCTTTGTGCTGAAAACCTCTTCATCTCCCTTGCTGCTTCGAGGACGGCGGGAACTGGGGTGTTTTAATATTTAATGTCTAGAGCTGACTGTGTTTAATGAGGAATCTAACTGCTCCTCACACAAAGTTTCTGTTTTTTTTAACAGGACACACATTACACGACAAATCTTTTGTCATGATTGAACGGTCAAGCCAAAGATTCAAGATGCATGCCATGCAGGATTTGGGAATGTGGTTTTCAGGGTATGCGCTGAAACAGGTTTGTGCAAGGCAGAGAGTGTTTTTGTGAAAGATTCTTAAATACCTGGAGGAGCCACCATTCTTTGCCACTTCTGGAACAAGCAGGTTTTCAGACAGTCTCGTGGGCTCAGATTGTAGGTTTTGTGCCTGGACATCAGCTCCTGCATAGGCTCCAGTATGACACACAACTGAAAGCCCGTGGAAAAGAAACAATGGTGTTACTTTACAGAATGCATAATATAACAAGCCATTGCTTTACAGACTTTCAAAGTAACCATATACTGTATGTGCCTTTTTTAGAAAAGAAAAATCTTTCCTTACCAACTGAATAAAGACTGTAGTAAAGCATTTTTATGCCACTGTACGAACATATTAAAGCTAAAATTCAAAAGTTTATTTATTTTAAAATGAATCTGAACTGAGAAGCAAAATAGCTAAAATCAAATAGTAATAAACATAACATGGGGATGATAACGTGGCACTGGGGCTAAGGATCTGCGCCTGTGGCTGGAAGGTTGCGGATTCGTATCCCGCGGCCGGCAGAGGAATCCTACTCCCTTGGGCCCCTGAGCAAGGCCCTTAACTCCAGCTGCTCCAGGGGTGCCGTATAAATGGCTGACCCTGCGCTCTGACCCCAAGCTTCTCTCCCTGTCTGTGCGTCTGTGTGTCTCATGGAGAGCAAGCTGGGGTATGTGAAAAGACGAATTCAAGAAACTATATATAACTACTATAGTAACCTCTCTATAACAGGGTTGCTGGTATAGAAGTAGCTGAATTAGTGAGGCAAGTTGCTTGTCACAAAGTTCTGAAGACTTATTCCCCCAGGAAGAACAATGTACTGTATTAAAGAAACACAAATATGAATTCTTCTGCGACTGGGAAAGTCCATCCTATAACAAAAATTATTTTTGCAAAAGTGCTGTGTTGCAGAGCAGAAACTACTTCATGTTAACTGTCAATGAGAGCATTAATGTTTTATGCACAATGAAGATAATGCTATCATTACCACATACAGTACAACTGCGTTTCTGAGATGAGAGTAACTAATGCATGTCTGGCAGTTTCACGCCTTACTAGTTTTTTAATTCTGTTCTTGAAATGAATTTGCTCATAATAGAAAAGCAAAACTCTGTGCCCAATGGCATTTTCATATGTGTTTACAACAGCTTGTTTAGTAGCTAACTTTTTGGAATGCAAAGAACTTTGAATCAATAGATAAACGTTTTTCTAATGAGACAATAAAACCTCTTAATGCAAAATGTTATTTTTTCAATTTTCAAAAAATGTATACAACGTTTGAAAACTAACACACTAAAAATGAGCACCCAACTGAAAAAAGAGCAAAATAATTAAGTTAACCTGGACTGTGTCTCATTTAACTTAATGACATTACATCAAAAATTTAAACACTGACTTATGTTTTACTAATTTGGCCAAATTAACCAGTGTCACATCTTTAATTGGCTGATTCATGCTTCTTTTTTTAATAAAAACATTAGGTACCAAAATCTCAATTGAATTCAAATAGGAATTTAAGCACCATGTATTTCAAATATTGAGTGATATGATTATATTGGACTTAAAACAGTAATGGACTTAGTTATTAATAAACTAATACAAATGTGCAGAAAAAAATAATTTACTTTACTTCTCTTAATTAATACAAGAATACAATTACTACTACTTTCTTTACAAAGAGGGTTGTGAAAGTATAGAACAAGCTGCTCAACTTATTTCAATAAATGGCTAGGTGAGATCCTTGAACCAATTAACTTATTCCAACCAAACAGGCTAGATAGATTGAATGGCCTCCTGTCATTTATAACCATTCTTATTTTTATGTTCAATTAAGATTTTGAACCTTTACTTAGATTTGAACCTGAACTTTACATCAACATGAGATGGACACAGCCACATTAAACCACTAAGCCAATATCTGTATTGTAGCTTACATTACAAAATACCAAGTACAAAAAGTACAATGTTATATACAGTATAGCCCACAGTGTTGTGAATAGCCGGAATTGGTTATTTTCATCTGTTCCTTTATTTGCTATGTCTTGCCTTCTTCACCAGACAAAGACATGAATAAAACGAGGACTGCGACTCTTAACAGCTTATCTCTCTGAATCTCTATAACAAATACTGCTAGTCTTCTGTATGCCCTGTTAAAGCACTCAAATTTGTTTAGAAACAATACATGCAGAAAAGTGTAAAGCAGCTCTGGCAATACCCACACCCAAATGTAGATTGTGTAGTGTGTCACAGCAATGTTACTGTAATGAAGCCTATATTGTAACATGTGGTAACATGGTTGGGTTCACCGCTACAGAATGTGATATACTGTAAGTATGCAAATTATTTAATCTTTTGATATTTCAGTTTTTATTAATGCTGAAATAATTCATAGAAGTATTAAGAGGTGTCTGCTATTAAGGGGGTTTATTAAAAGGTAATTGTAATTCCAGTTCCTGTCTGCCATAATCTGTCCAGTTTTCTCATTACATATCAGCCTGCAGTATACTGCCCCCATCTGGAAGCAACTGCTGTGTCTTTATAACCCAGAATCACACCTGCAACACTCGGACCACAGACCATGCAGCTCCCCGTGCCCTTTGCTTGGAGTGAGCAGCTTTACTGGTTGAGTATCATGGGAGCACATCTTTATCAAACGCAAATACAAATAACTTGACTGTTTAGTGTCTTTGCAGGCAGAACAATTTGTTTCCATGCTCATCTTCCAGGCAACTGAAGAGATGACAGCAAGAGGAATACTTTGTAAGACAATTGATTACCCATGTAAGACATGTTTCAATGTTTCATGAATTTACTTTTCCATTCAAGTAATTCAAATATCAGTGCTATGTTCAAACAGACTTCATCAAAATCTGGTTCATAATATTTTGCAATTGACAATAAATTCCAAATCGTACTACTTGGCTTAAATGGCAATTCCTAATTCTGATGATAACACCTAAAATAAACTTAAGGACCTACACCTTAGTGCCCCGCTAAGTAATACACAATGTTTAATGTTAGACGAGTACTCTTCTGTACTCTGACACAAGATTAAATGTTAAACGTCTAACAGCTAGAAAAGCCAGTCCTAGTGTTTTATGGTGCGACATTTCCCTGCCATACTAGAATATGCCATTGTTGCAAAGTGGAAGGAATTAGGTCTTTAAAACCCTCCTTCATGATCTCAACTTTGAAAACTCCAAACAGAAACCTCTCCCATGAGTTCACATACTGTATGGAATATCATCGTTCATGATGCCACAAGCATTTGTGTACAGAGTAGAAACTTGTTGCAGAAAATGCATAACCTCTGAAGAATGTCCTACTGGGATCTGGAAATCCTCTGGAAAAGGCAAATGCATCACAATCAAGATCAGTAAAGCTATTCACAGATATGAAATCACGATATTTTATATATTATTCAGTATACACTAAAAGTAATTGCTACAATCGATACACTTTTTAAAAAAAATATTCTTGCTCCTGAGCTAAGCATTGTAGCTCCAACACAATTCCTGTACTTTTTTTTACAAAACAAGGTCTATTTTGAGACTGAATTGAAGGAAGCCTGCAGCATTAATAAATGTAAAAGCTTGACAGTACAGTAACATGCCAACCAAAAAGCTTGGCTTGCAGCCAGGAAACTGCCACTCCATTTCAAATCACTGCAAAACACAGAGGAAATAACAGGTTGTGGTTTATTCATTGGCCCAAGTAATTCAAGAAAGATTATATTTTAATGTGACTGCTTTTTTTCCCAAAAAATTGGAATATAGCGATAATCATTGCAAACATAATGATTTAAAAATATATACACTGAAGTACTACTTCTTTCTGTAAATTTGTACAGTATGTACTGTTTTGTGTGAGGACAAGTCTAACAAATCACATTCACATAATTCTTTAATAAACACATATTAAAGGCTCCAAAAAAGAGGAGGACATTTGGCCTGTCTAGCCTGTTTAGTTAATAGCTAATCGATCTGAAGATCACATTTAGCTGTTTCTTGAAAGAATCCAGGGTACTGGCTTCAGTAACTTGGCTGGTGTAACTTGTTTCGTACTCCAATAAAAATTGGTCTCATGAAAGATAAGGCAGAATTTTGTTCTTCATTTGTGCAATATTATGTTCTTTCCTGTCTTTCCTTGATGAGAAATTCTCAGTTTCCATTTGATCTGACTGATCTTACTGCTTTAACCAGCATGAGAGAAAAAGCCTATCAATAAACCCTCAAAAAAATCTTTCATCTTATCAAACTGCTAAATCCTCTTTTCACTCAATGAAGCTGATGTGATACAGCCACTTAACCTAAGAGAAGAGGGCTCAGTGTGGTCAGTCTTTGCCTGCCAGGTAACAGCTCAGGAGGTATGTTCCTGGCACAGAGATGAAAATTAATCTGAAGGGAAAAAAAGGCAAATCCAGTATTCTCCAAAAATATGGTCTGAGGCTGCACAGAAATTCATGATCCATTCCAGTAAAAAGGAATCTCTTCAATTTACTAACTGTACCGGTTGTTCTTATATGTCTTTTTTTCCCATACTCAATTTGTTTCCCTATAGTCCCAGTTTCTATGACAGAATTCAAGCTGTCCAGAGGTGGGTTTATAGAAGATGGACAACAACCTTCTGACTAAGATGATGCTGAAAGTACCAGTCACCATTCAAGACTGATGATGACTTCTGTGTAGCTAAATGAAGTAATCAGACCCGAAGTACAGCAAGAGTTAGACAAGTTACCTGAGCAAAATGTCATCTCTGGGACAGCTGTCAGTGATGATTTCTATGGCTTCTAAAACTTCTAAGGCAAGAAGCATATGCAATGTCCATGCTTCAGAATGACAGTATTGTTGGCATTCAGTGTTTGGATGTGTGCGTACAGGGACACACAGGATATTGTGGGGGTGTCCGTGGAGGTGTTACAAGCTCAGTGGCTGTCAAAGTTTTCCTCATGGAGCTGAACTGCACAATGAAGAACTAGAATGCGTGACATAGCAAATGACCTTATGTCCGTTAGGTATAAGACTATGAGACAAAAAGGTAAAAATAATTTTTATTTTTTTATGTAAGATTGGAAGGCGGGGTCTGACATAGCAGGTGTAGAAATTTGTACCGATTATTCAGGCTCAGTCAGTAGGATACTAATAACTAAGGTATATACTTAAAAATAAGGTGTGAAACAAATATCTTTATAGGATGTGACAGGCATCCTTATGTTATATATATATATTACTCAAAAAAACAACAACTCAAAAACACTCCTGCAAATTGTGTCAATGAATCTAAAAACTCTTATAATAGCATATTTCTGCTAAAAAACACGTTTTTTACACGCTATTACAAGCCCCTGTGCTCATGCGATGCATAATTAGAAAAGAAAAACTACCGATTCTGACAAATTCTCAGGTGTTCCAGGCCTGGCATACAAATGACAATGCTGTCCGGTTTCATGCATCACATATCTGAGATTTCAGATTTCCAAAAGTCTGGCGATTACACTCCATAAACATGTTTAAGACTCGAACAACTGCTCGCCTCTGGCATTCCTGTAAACAATCCATTTTGAATTTTGAATGTTTCTAATCTTTTTTTAACATTAAAACAGTCCAGCTGACATCCGAGTTTATGGCTCTGTACTGTGTAGTATTGTATATCACATTTTAGAAACAGGATTCATGTTTCTTATAGCAGAGCAGAAGAAACAGACAATGTGGTGCCTTTGTGATAAACAGAAGTCTTCCTTGATTGCAAAAAAGCACTAGGAAACGATTGGGGGCGGTAAGGTATGGCTGGTTGAAAGAGCCTACGCAGAGAAGGTCCTGAATGAAAGAGATTTTTTGGGAGACATGCTCCACTGGGACGCGATCAGTGCTTCAAAAATTACGATCACTATGAATTCATTATTTCAGAATCAGAGTTAGAGATTAAAAGTGTTCTATATACTTTATAAAGCAACACAGGCATTTTGATACACACGGATTTCTTCTACATTGGCTACACCAAGATTTCTGATAGCACTGCCCCTCTTCTCAAAGGTGGCATGCTCTTCAACGGTGAAGACAGGACTAACACGGGGTAACCTACTGCAGCTGCTACTGAAGCCGGGGCTGCTAAAAGCACACTGACCTCCCTGAATATGCGGTTTAGCACAACCAAGTGATAAAGAAGCCCATGGGATTTCTGGCTTCAGGGCATACTACAAGACTGTGAAGGGTCAATTTTAACATTGCAGTGTGAGGTGAGGTTGTAATTTGATGAAGTTGTCATATTTTTGTGGTCATCCTTTCGCTGCTGCTACAGTATGTGCCACTAATTAAAAAAACAGGAGTTCTCCTGTGTACGTGCTTTGCAGATGATTGGAATCAAATAAACTAAGAACTACACATATTTTGTACTTTTTCTGGGGGGTGGGGGTACTGCAGTGCTCTCACTTTTTGGGGAATGTCTGAGACACACAGATTAAACCTACGTTGTTTTTTTCCTCCATGCTTATAGATTAATGCTATAGATCATATACACTTCTTAAAAATATACTTTTTCTTGACAGCACATTCCAGTCTTTATTTGGTGACTCAAACATTTGTTTGTTGCTACAGCAAATGTTTAACAACTATACAAAAAGGACTCAGAAATGTCCATGTTTCAGAATGACAGAATGTTGGTATCTCTTGACTTGGCTCTCTGGGGGGCTTTTGTGATAAACGAATGACCAATCAAGGCTAAGATGTGCTGTGGCTTCTCACATACCCACATTTGAACTAACATTGTGATCAGAGAGCTGTTCTTGCTATGATCGATGAGAATTAATTGATGAATAATAGCCCTTAAAGCTGTTCCTCGTTAACCTCAAGACAAAGTCTGTGAAAAATTCTTTGTAACTCATGAATATGTACACATTGATGGAATTTGACAATGCTAAGGGAATTGTGCCCTGTTTAAGTTTTGGGTTTCAGTGTGGTGGACTATGTAAATATCGTCTAGAGCTATGTAATACAATATGTTAGTTAAGGCTACAAGAAATTATCTGTTTTTCCCACAACAGGCACACTGTACAAAATGTATAAAGGTCATTACAAGAGACTTTTCACTTATAACAGCAACACATTCATAGTGATATTATTAGGAAAATCTGTTACAGCAAGTTAAGCACCAACTGGAGTATTTCTGTTGCTTTTGTTGTAAATCTCACTTCAAGAACTGCACTTGTGTCAAGGATTTTGTCAGTATTAGTGACTGAGAGGGGATCTGTACAGCGCGTCAAAGCTGTGGAATTTTCTCATGCAGGTGTGAAAAAACCTATCATGCTCACGAGTCTGTAGCAGACAGAAAGTACATCACATCTTTTAGTGCCCTTATATTCTTATCTTATGCAAGGTGCACCTCATAGATGCCAAACACTTTTTAAACATAGATCAGACAAGAAGAATGCCTGCTGCATCCTGCCATTGCTCTGTGTTACCACAGATTAAAATTGTAGAAACCATAACTCCTCTGCTAGCTCAGCACTAAGGTCTAAGGTTGAAGGTATTGCCTCTGAACAGGTAATGTATTTTATTTGTTCATTTACAAGTATTTGTCCTCTCGCTTTCTCAGCCTAACCTTAGAAGAAATGAAGCCCAGACAAAAAAAAATGTCAAAGATCAAGAAAGAAGAGCCAAAAAGTATGAGTGGGAACTAATCAAGACCATTGATCTAAGCTCTTGCATTTAAATGAGATTCAACAGCGCTTGGTTACAACTTCTGATCCAACCAACACACTTTTGGAATATAATTACCACATGATGCACCGCGCCATCCAGGCCCCAGAGAATTTCCGGAAAAAAAAATTCAGAAAGGAGCAAAAAACCACTTGTCCCAAACCTGACATGGAACCCAAAATCCAGCGCTGACCTTAAACATCACAAGTAGTGTGTGAATGCTAACCCTACCTGGGGAGTCAACTGAGCATTTCTGCAATCTATATCTGAACTTCTCTTGGCACCAGATTTTGAAATGTTCCCAAATCAAATGTATGAGTGGGAAACAATCGAGAACATTGATTAAAGCTCTTGCATTTGAATGAGATTCAATAATGCTTGGTTAAACTTTGGATCCGATCGACAGTTCTGGGATGCGATTACTGCATGATGCACAGCGCCATCCAGGCCCCAGAGAGTTTCCAAAAAACATTTTTTTCAGAGAGATCCAAAAAAACACTTGTCCAAAACCTGACATAGGCCCCAAAATCCAGCGCTGAGCTTAAAAGTTGTCTACCTGTAAGCAACTGAGTTGTCAGTGACAACCAAAGATCAGACACACCACTCGCTCTTATCAACTTGTCCCACACATGCCAAGTCAGGGACATGGTTGCTTCTGCATGACTAGCAAAGGGCTTTCCAGACGCTAAAAACTCTGTTGCAGAAACAATGAACCAGCTATGTGACAGGAACTCCTAACAACAGTTGATAAGTGGCACAGACCAGACACAGGCTTCCTGTCTTTATACTGAAGGACTCATCCACCCTGGAGCCCAAGAAAACATCATCAGAATCAGGTGGAGAATGTGTGGTGACAATGGGGCGACCACTAGAGGTCACCAACATGGCAGTGAAAAAGTCTTGTTTTTTTTTTGTAAATGCCAGTCATTCAAAGATAATATTGTAATTGAATGGAAGATCTTCAACTACACATGAAGTCTAATTAACAGAGGTTATACATGCACAAAAGGAAAGTCAGCAGCTCACTTAGGTGTGAAAAGTTGAGGGAAATGGTTTGTGGTGTTAACAACACTATGAGTAAACCCTTGAGTATAGATACATTAGATGGGTGTTTTCATATGCTAGTGAAAAGACCCATGCGATAAAGTTAGCTTAGGACTCCATCTGGGCTTTCTCAGATATATTTTTCTATATATAAGCAGGTGTCTCAAAAGTAATCCCTGGTTGACTCAGTGTCTTTTGGAGATGTTCTTCGCCATGAGCTCTCAATGTCAATAATTAGACATTGTTGGTCTATTGAAATACCTGCATAGCTGCTCCTCAATACGCTCACCATTATTTCTTATGAAACAGTTCTAAGTAGCTTAGCAATGTATGATAATCTGACACAGACAGGAATAACACTGTATCACAAGCTCCAACAACAGTAAGTGTTTTTTCCTACAGAAGAGGTCCAATTGGTAACATTTCAGGCAGCACACCTGAATGAGCCCAGTTCTCAAACTCGGTTGATAGCAAATGTAAACCCCATTTGACCTTTTTTGACATAAATGAAAATTAACAACTCTGCCTAGAGTAGAAAATGAAGGCAATCAGTAATTAAACACTCAGCTGGAGGAAAAAAAAACAAACAAAAGAATGGGGTTGGGAACTACTGTTTTGTTTGTGTGTGAATTGATCCTGAAGCAGGAATTTTCTAGAATTCTAAGAAATGTGGTCAAATGTAGCAGTGCAAGGTCTTTTATTTAGTTGGAAAATGAAATAATACTGCCCAATGTACAGTAGCAGTATTGCAAACATAGCATAATATATTCCAAAAGATTAACAGGACTCGGAAATGACTGGAAATTCAGACTGCTACTAAGAGACAGGAATTTATCTTTGTATCGAGATTGGACTGAATGAATACTAAGGGACACTTACCCTGAGGTAGTTGAGGGTGAAGTTTGTCAGACCCATTCGGGTGATGTTTTTTGACAGCTGCTCTAACACCTGAGGGTCTTGTGCCTGAAGGGAACAACAAAAAATATTCTGAGAAACATCGACGGGACTAAAAGTCTGCAACAACAAATAATTGTGTCTTCCTTCTGACGACTGTACAGAATAAAAAAAGACTAATGTCTTAGTGAGGGAACACAGACTTTTACTGACTTAATGGAAGTTGCAGAGATGCTACAGTTACAGTACTACCTTATCATAAATACCACCTACATAAACTAAGGCCGACTGATCTCGACAAGCTACATATTAAAGCAAAAATAATTAGCTTTAAAAGGAATACCTTCATAACCTCGTTCTTTTAAATGTATGTTTTAACATTTGGAAAAAAGTTCTACATGCCGTAAATCTCATTTGCGATGAACTATGACAATATGAAAGGCTTCACATCATTCAGGGCACCTTGACATGCATGAAGATTTTTTTTTATTTAAATGGCAAAGAAAATAAAAAAGTACGGTAGCTACAAAGACATGATTTAGCCACATTTATCATAAATGTTTTGTAATACAAAAACAAAGTAGGAATATGATTATATACAATTTAAGATAATTCAATTAATGGAGATACTTAAAGTAATATGCTGAATAATTAATTAAGCTTTGCTGATTATTTACATTCTTTTCTCTTTGTGCCCTTCAATTCTTAACATTGAGCTGTACCAAAAGAAATGCTAATAAGTTAATTTGAACATGATATATCTTAATTCCTTAATGTACCACATTACTGGACATTGTATCTTGTTTGATTACACTGATACAGTTGGTTTAATAACACTTCTAACAAAGACGGAATTTCATCATATCCCAAGACCATGTCAAAGGATTAAAACAGCCCCTGAAAATTGAACATTATTAACTTTAGAGGGCAAATTATATCTAACTCATGTGGGTCACCACAGTTTGGCTAACTAAAACAGAGATTCATCTTTTATTCCTTCTAAGCATATCGTAATTGAAGACAAAATGTCTTTGATGGATACAGCTGTACATTTTAAAACATCACGCTTTTTTATTTTTTTCTTAAAAATGAAAATGAGAAAAAAACGCTTCTGTAAATAAAACAACTTCTGGGCAGATACGAATAACGCAGAGAAGAGCGGTATATAAACGTCCCCAGGCTATACTTAGCAAGAATCTGAATCTTCTGATACAGGTACTATACAGTACTGAGAATCAAAAGTAACCAATCCCTAACAACTGCAGCAAAGGCAATAATTTATAACTGGGAATATTCTAAAATCTGTTTTGTAGCATTTCAATAACATTTTATTGAACAGCCACGACACAGAAATAATAATTATATTATTTATAATAACACTGATTAACACCTGTCATCACGGACAGACTATCGCAACACAAGCAGTACATCTATGCGTGCTTTTCACCAGGTTGTTATAGTGAAATGGGTTCTATTCTTATGGTCAAGCTTGAAAAAGCATGCCTGTTTGCTGCCCTCTGAGTCTGAGATGCCACTTGTCTTCAAGTTCAAGTTCATTGTCATTATACTCATATACAGGTAGATGGTATAATGTAATGCTATTTAGCTAGCTCTCGGATGATAAGTAGTACAAAAAACAACTGTATAAGAAAAGAAAGACAGAGACAACAGGCAATGTGCAAAACAACAACAGGTAACAGGTAATATGCAAAACAACATCAGATGTGCAAGATCTTACATCAACAGAATGAAATAAAGGATAGAAAAATATGGGGAGTGAGCCTCTTGACATGTAAGGTAGAGGTAGATTTCAATGTGTGTCTGATTGTTTGGTAAGAAAGAAGGCAGTGTGAGGTTCAGATCATAGGTGAGAGAGACTGGGAGTTTAAAAGTTTGATAGTGCGGGGGTAAAAACTGTCTCTGAGTCTGGTATTCCGGGCCCATTTTCCAGATGGTAGAGGGTCATACAGTCTGTAGCTGGGGTGTGTGGGGTCTTTGATGATGCTTAAAGCTTTCCTCAAGCACCGTCAGTCATAAATGTCCTGTACTGATGGGAGGTCTTCTAAGTTCATCCCACAGATGTTCAATGTTCAAGTCTGATGGGTAGCAGGGCCCCCCCCACTTGTCAGCATGTGCCTCTCACTTTTCACCCACTGCCTGCAGCTCTTAGATCCCCAATTAACTGAATTTTACATGGCCTTTTAGAGGAGCTCTGGCTGCGATTTCTTCCTTCCTTACTTAAGCAATCCAGGACCACTATCCTAATGTCTCCAGCTGATGACACCCAGAACTTGTCAGAGTTTTGCTCTCTTGCTCTAATTCTTTCCAGGATCACTGATCTCTATCAGGAGCTTCTCAGTTTAGTACCGAGACAAGGCTCCTTTTTCTCCATGCTACTTTCCAGGCTCTACAAGTTTCCCCACTCGTGTTCTCTGAATTGCATGCTAGCCACCATGTTTCTTCTCTTCACAGCTCCTGTGTTCCCTCAAAGATGCTGAGAATCTTTCCTTTTTCCTTCCACCAGTGCTGGATTAGGGCCAGGTTGTTCCATTCCCTATAAATATTGCTTCCTTCTTCCTTCGGGTGGTCCAGGGCACAGCTTCTCATTTATCACCAGTAGTGCCTCTGTCCCCCAGTGCCTCTCTGGAGTACTGTATATTCATCCCGTCTTCTCTAATAGCACCTCAGAGCACCGTCCGACACTCAATACTGGAACAGACTTTCCTGTGCCCACCCTGAGCATTCCTTTACAGACCTCCCAAGTGGCTTTGCACCTGTGACTAATTCCTCATGAGTATTCTTCAATTAATGACAATTCTCACATGTCACGCCATAGCGGTGTCTGAGCACACACATCCTCAGGGAGGTGCTGTTGCCCCCTTGTGGTTCCTACCCAGAACTTCATGGGGCCAACCTGCCACAACATACCACGCAATAAGCCATCTTAATCTCGGTACAGAAAACTATACTAGTACCCGAGGGAAACTAATAATAATCTACAGAAAAACTGAGGTCAACAGAACCATCCATTCTGGAAAGTAATCTGTTTTTTTAGACAAGACAAGTAAGTAGAAATGAAATATGAGTATACAGTATAGAAACCATAAGCCAACCACGAGTCAAAATCAAAAGATGGACTTTAACCTCCACTCGCCACTATACTTTGCTCGACATCTGGCTGAATATGGCTCCATCATCAGTTTTTCCAAGTTATGTGACAGAAAACGAGTCTGTCTCAAGGAGTAGCCAAAAAACCTAATTTGCTAAATGATCTGCAGATTATCATGGCTATCAAGCGTAAGTACGTCCTCTCAGGCACTGACAGCAGATGTCTCACCCCCTGATTGAACGCATGCTGGAGAGCCCGGCTGATCTGTGCACTACTATGTCAATTCAAAACCTGCCCCCTGGAGTAGATGTTTATACACACTGATCTCCTGAACAGAAAGAAGCACATATTGCAGCAGATGAAAAAGAACAGGAAAATGAGACTCTGTGCACACATCTAGCTTCACCCAAAACCTCTCTCCATTATAAACAATGTAATTCACTAACGTGTTCAAAGAAATGCTGTTTGTGGCATTATACTTTTGTCAGTTACATCTTTTGAAGTTAATTGAACAACGATGATTCCTGATTAGCACGTTAACAAACTTGTTCTAAAAGAGTTAACACAGTCCAAGTCTATACCTACCTGTACATCTCTACACAGAATTCACCTGGAATTCCAGAAAATGCAACATTATTAAGAAAAGGTAAATATCACTACATAAAGCTTTCTACATACTGTACAGTCGACTGTACAGTATATACTGTATACATATCTATTATTTACATTTAAAACAAAACATATGCAAAGTATGGGAAGTCCTGGCAGAGATTATGATTCTCTGTTCAGTCTTCAGCATTAGTAAATACTGTATATTGCTTAGGAAATTAATTATGTCAATTATTTAGATATTAAAGAAATATATTTACTGTACTGCTTATAATACAGCTGGGGATCTACAATGACAGTATCTAAGACATTCCAAAACTAAAAATGTGTTATTAAGTAAAATTAGGCAAATTCATGCAGGTGTTTTCCCCACACTTCAAGAGCATGAAGACTTTGAATTAAATTGTATAATAGGGCACATATTAAAATGTTGTGTTTCCTTACTAAAAGGCTGTCTATTTGTTCAAAAAACAGCTGAACTTTTGAAGGCTACAACAAAAAAAACCAAAAATCAATATAAACAAAAGACAATAAGAGGGAATGATCACCTCCAGACAGCTGTAAGGTTGTAACTCTGTAATGGGACTGAGAAGGAGTCAACTACCAAAAAAGCTATAAACTAACAGATGCTTCTTATTTGTCCTGTAGCAGACAGTGGCGCTAAACATACTATTTCTATGAGTACTGTCTCTTGGATATGGTACCTGTTATCCACATAATACCAAGCAAAACCTAGAGATGTTGGCCCTGGACAGAGTGCACATTAATTTACTCTGCTCTAAAAAGGCAGCATCAATGCAGAAATCTCCACTGGGACAAATACCGTGATTGTTTTCTCAGATGAATAAACAAAGTGCTTTGCACAAATCTAGGAGCAGAGATTTGTTCCTATGAATTTAAGAAAGCCATATTACTGTGCCTATAACTAGTCTATATCAATTTTAATTCTAGGCTACAAGACAAGAGTTTTAACCTTTTGCATTAATTTTTTTTTCTCATTCATCTACATATTCTACCCTACAACTTCTAGGTGAAAATAAATTGTAGAACAAATTGTAGAAAATCCTAAATTAGCTGAGGTACTGAAGGTACTATCACCTTCACAATCCCACACCAAATTAATTGGCCTCCACCTATGTTAAATAGTGATTTAAGTGATTAAGTAGTGATTCACATGATTTCAGGATAAATCCAGAAGCTGTTATAGCTCCCATCTAATACAAAGTATGAAGTATATTTGTTCAGTAGCTGCATAAATGCACAGATAAGGGGATTGGTATAAAAAAATCCAAGTTCTTGAATATTCCTTGGAGTATGGTGAAGATGGTAACAAAGAAGTGGAAGGTGTAAGGTCTACCTAGATCACAACCCTGCCACCAGTCCCTCTAAAGTGGATGACCAAGCAAGAAGGAGACACATCAGAGCAGCTACCAGGAGGCCAATGGCAACTTTAATACATTCCAATGGAACCACACATTGTTTGGAAACAAACAATAATCCACTCATCTTTGAGACCAGACAATTGCCAGTTTAATGTTTTCCCCTTGTTGTGATGTTATAGTGTATTCTTTGTGCTCCAACTCATTCCTCTCTTTTTCTGTCTCTACTTATTATCCCAAGTATACATCACTGCACTCTGCTTTAGGCCATCTGCAGTATATCATTGTTGCATACATTTTACATGTCTTCAAGCTTTAGCCTTTAGGATTCTTATCCTTATGTTAATACAGGCAACACATTGTGGGTCAAAGACTTTTGAGAGACAAAGCAATCATATGAAATTTTCCATCCCATTTCATTTTAATTTCAGGTATCATCTTATCAGTTTGAGATATCATTTGATCCAAGCATGTACTGAAATTGCTAATGCTCTCAAAATTTATGCAATTTGAGAATGGTAGGTGGTTTAAGCATGTTCAGTTCCCTGAAAATGTCACTTTTTAAGGCTGTGAAAAGCTTTGTAGACATTAAGTGCATCAATATACATATTTTCAATGGTTTGGTTGATTAAGGTACAGTATTAATACAGATGTTGTGTACAGTTTATGAAGCCAAATATGTTCTCATAGTCACTTAATCCTAAGCATAATGAAATCACATATCCACTGAAAGTTTGAATTATTTGTGATTGGTTCATCCTCACTACTTGGAGATATTCTATGCATTTACATCCTCTTCAAAGCATTGCTTGTTTTTCTGGCAGCACAGAGTCCAGTTTTCCCTAAAGTTTTTTTCTGAGTACCTTCATGAAAATCCTGAAGGTAATGCATAGTGAGCTATTTTTTATTATTGTGAGAACTACCAACTACTCAATAAAGAAATATTTTACATGACACACTTGACTGAAAAGCTATTTTAATGAAATTACAATACTTTAAAATAATAAGAATTTCCACTTCAAAGCCTGTCAAATCATATTGTGATGATATGCAGCACATCAGACAAAATGTCTTATGTTTAATGGAAAAGTTTTAGAAATTACGTCAATCTTACAAGACACACCTGACAATATGCAGGAGCAACTCACAACTGAACACAATAACCGTGACAACATTTGAAAAGAATGCTGACTTGAATTTATTTACATAGAGCCACATTACTAAAGCAAACTTACAAACTTCATTCAAAAACCAAACATTTGCCAGAGACTGTTTTAACACTCTCAGCTTGCTAGTTAATTAGTGAAGTGTCAGTTTCAAACGCTTGATAAAAAACACCTCAACAAACACTGGACCGATATGAATACAACATATTGCTATTATTATAGAAGCAATAATGAAACTCTCCTAATACTACTGTACTTTAAAAGCATGATCAAAACATCACACTGGTGGATATTCTCTTGGGAAAGATTTTGATTTTCAATGTTTTCTACTCACATGAACAGTTACTAGAAAGGATTGGGTTGTCAATGGAATAGAACTGATATAGTTTTTTTATGACTCATGAAACTAAAGCTGCAACTTCAGCATCAGAAAACCATCCTCTTTTTTAATTTCTATACTATATTGGAAATGATTATTGGAACAAAGGAAAAAATATAAATTGCACATTGTAGATTAACATCTTTTGTGTAAAAATGAAATGCTACTCAATGCAGCAATGTCATTTGTTGTAAGGCGACACATCAGAAAGTGCCACACTTCCTCAAGGCCCACATAACCAGAGGCAGTGATACCACAGTAGAGTTGACTCCCAAGAAGGAAATTTCCCCATGACAAGAATATAGAAAAGAACAAAGTATATGCTGTAGGCTGCTCCTGTTGACAGACTGCTGCCCAGCTTCACATAGTAGTGTTCACAATGCAAGTGGCTGAGGTGCAAAACCCCAACTCTCCAGAAGTAATGCGATATTCATCAGGGGAAATTCTCTACCCGACACCTGACCAGTTGATCACCTCGGGGATCTGATGCATGAGGACAGGAAACAAGGGTAAACAAGGTTCCAAGGATTCCAGGCTAAACAGCTAAATTAACACAAATGAAACGTGACACTCTGAAGCAGAATGATACACACAGTAACCTGTTAAGGTATTCACTTGCACACTTTCTTAAAATCTGGGGGATCTGACCTCTTTCAATATATACTGATGGAAAAAAGAAACGCAACACCTCCTCCTCCACACTCTGGCCCTCCCGTCTGCATGGAACAGGCTGAAGAGTGACTCATCTGTGAAGAGGACCTGATGCCACTGCTGACGAGTCCATCGCAGCCTCTGTCTGGCCCAAGCCTGTCGGGAGTGATGTCTAGGAGGTGTGAGCAGAGGACCTCTGACAGGTCGCCCTGCTGTAAGGCCAGCAGCACGGAGTTTCACTGTCCTGTCACTGATGCAGACATTGTGTTTCCTGGCAGTTTCAGCAGCAGTACGGGTGGCAGATCTGAAATGATCTCTCAGATGGCCCAGTCTGATGTGTTGGTACAGCTCTGGTGTGGTCACTCGAGGGCAACCAGATCTTGGTCGGTCATCTGTCCTGCCAGTCTGCTGAAACCTTCTCTGCAGTCGGGACACAGTGGAGCAGTTTACTCCATTGTGTCTGTCAATGCTGGCACATGACACGCCTGCCTACAGCATGCCAATGGCCCTCTCTCTTGCTTCTGGTAACATCTGAGGTATTATTGAATGCACAGAAAACAGGCTAAGTGTGGCCTTGTTCCTTGCAGTAACCTAAGCTTTGTATTAAGGCCTTTTTAAAGGTGACCTGATCAGGCACTGTTCCACCTGGACCTCGTTGGGTAAAAGTGCACTCAACGAGCTTTTGTGTGATTGGCAGGCTGCAATGCCTCACTGCACAATCTGTATTGCTGGTCAGAGGTCTTAAAACAAACTGACAACTTTTTGTGAAAGTACATAAGCTATAACTATAGTATTCTCATTCCAGAAATGTTGTGTTTCTTTTTTCCATCCATATACATATGTTCACAATATCATGTGAGCATTTTAAAATAAATGTTATAAAAACTGTATGAGAGCAGTCTGAGAACTATTTAAGACACAGATTGACAGTATTTTGATGAGTTAAACATAAAGACCGCACAGAATAGGGTGATTATCATAGGAATGAAAGAGACAGGCAGCATCACAGTAGCAGAAGGTCTCCTTAATGCATTAAAGAGTGTGCCACTTTTGTCCACCTCACATAATTGCCTTATTGTTTTTATGTTTGATTATCAAAGTAAATTAGATTTAATTTCTGTTTTATTCAGCAATTTTATATTTTATATTTTCGTTGTGCACCTATGCGCTACAGTGCTGTAGAAAAAGCCATGTTAAGACGGTGATAGTCTCAACACCGAGACACAAGTTTTGCTGCACACATACACAAAAAAATTCTAACTTTCACTCCAAGTGAAGAACACAGAGCAACTAAACCTAAACCAACAGAGGGAATTATATTTTAAAAAAGAATGGAAATGGAGGAGCATTGCAGAAGCTCCGGGAAAATAATAGATGCGCACAGCTGACTTTCATACAAGATCACCGTCTTAACATGGCTTTTTCTACAGCACTGTAGCGCATAGGTGCACAACGAAAATATAAAATATAAAATTGCTGAATAAAACAATGAAGAAAACAATGAAGATCTTGCAGGCAAGTCAGTGAAGGTAGGACTCTTACCTACTACCCTCCTCCAGGACTCCATTATTCATGATGGCTGCTGGCCTTACAGTACGGCTTTGTGACATACTGATCTTCCTTTTTCAATAGCACAAATGGAAGGGGCTAACAGATAAAAGGCCCCTGGGATACATAATATAGCTGACACATGGACTGTTTTAAAGGGGAACTGCAACAATATTTTTACATTTCGGGGTTATAATGAATCAGCAATGACGAGTGCATTTCAAACTACACTAAAACTACCAAGCACGCACTAATGTGTACAACCTCCGATTTACATCACAAAAGAGACAGAGTTTCAAGGTACAGTACAGATAGATAGATACTTTGTTAATCCCGTGAGGGAAATTGCAGTAATGTGAAGCGCCATACTGCCCTCATTGTCTGTGATTCAGAATGAGGCAACAAAATGTCAGATGACTTGAAAGCAGCGCTATTACACTGTAAAGGTACCTTAGCTTAAGCAAATCTTGCTTGTTTTGCATCTTTCTCATTCGCTTACAGAGACTAGAGAGCAGGAAGGGCTGCTCCATGTCACGATTTGTGCAAACTCTCCCTCTCATCCTGGCGAGACCAGCAGTTTTCAACAACATGACAAACGTACATTACATTCAATTTTACACTTAATTTGAAATTTGTCCAATTTCCAGTTTATTTTGTTACTGAGATTTAATCAACAGTCTGAGAAATTGGGACTGCAGTCACAATCATAATCTCTCTGCCTTTTCCTCACTCCCTAAACAGAACCTGTAGTTATGCAGCAGAAATACTAACACTAACAGTCCTTTGCTCAAGAGAATTAGCTGCCGCAGTGATGTGGCTCCCAGATGATATTGGTGCCGAGGCCCTGTTGATTTTTGACAGTAACTGGATTTTCAGTCAGGCAGGGTGATTTTCTGGTGGCTTAGTAATTAGGTTGCACTGAACCTATCAGAGATTAAATACTTACAACTTACATAACTTATTAGCTATCAAAATTAACTGAAAGATGATGATTTCTACATTAAAAGTTAGACAGCAACCTGCTGGAATTTGGAAGGTAGCATTTTGCTAATCATATAGGTTTAGTATTTTGTTTTCAGTTTTTGGAAGCAGTTTGCAAATTACAAATGTATGCTTTCTTATACACATTTACTGAAAAAACACTTTGTAAAGATATCCATGAAAGCAAAAAAAATTAGCTTACATTACTGAATTGAGAAAAATAGCGAGCTAGTACATTATGGCTGTCAATTAAGTGAAATAAGTATTTAACGCACTTTCATTTCAGTTCTAGAATTGATACCTTGGCTTTTGGCTTCAGGGCCAGCCCACTCCCTTCTCATTAAGTAAAGCTGTGATCAAAAGGAGCAGGTTCATCAAATGCTCAGCATTCCATTGGGTTCTGCAATGGATTTTTTTCCCCAAAGTGGGACGAAGACAGATACCCTGAGGGACCAATTTAATGCTTCATAATTCCTTATGAGATTTGACAAAATCACAGGCTACACAGAAACACTACAGCAAACATAGGCAGATCTACACACGTTGTGTCATGAAGCTAAATTTAGGTCTAAGGTTCAGCACAATTTAAACCAATAATTCTTAAAAACATTATTAAATGTTCTTTTTTCTCAGGAGGTGTTATATTCAAAAGAAAAAAACATTGATTGGCAGAAATTGTCAGGCCATTTAGTCAAAGCTGACATTCCACCTTTATCTTTAATGAAGCTAAGAGGCTCTGCACAACATGAATATGCTGGGTATATGCATGGTAGTGCTATAAATGTGAAAAAAAAAATTGAATTCAATTTATTAATTAATTCAATTACATTCAATTATCTCAGTCATATTGATGCTGTCACTGTCAAGTACACTGTAAAAACACATTAAAAACCAGTATTTAACTGCGGAACATCACTGTTCTGTGACCTTTGTGGTCTTGTAAAAAATGTGGTCTGACATCACCAATGGCTTCACAAGTCCCATGTCTGTCCTGATCCAAGAACAGACACTAACGGAACACACATGCTCTGGAATGTAAAGGGAATCAGTATAATGTATAAGCATTTCCTAAAACAGTAAAGAATGTTTTGTCTTTAGGTAAGGTACACAGTGCACAACTTCATTTCCCAAAATAAAAGGGGCAAAAAGGATACTGACTTCAATATCTAAAGGCATAAACTTCTGGAGATATACAACAGGAATAAAATATGTATATCCTCAGTCCCAAGACTGAGCATAGTCTTAACAGATAAAACATTTTTCAGCTGCTCAAGATATAATTTCAGGTTTCCCTTTTGATGGTTGCTACCAATGCAATTGATTTACTGATGCTCTTTCTGCTCAACAGTTCTGAAAAGGGTTAATGACAACAGTATTACTGCAGGTGAAGAAAGAAAATCCTGTGCTGAAAGTAAATTGTAAGACACAATCAAGTCACAATCCGCCAAAGGAAAAGGGCAGTTTTACTCAAGAAAGCTGGCTAGATTAAAGGTGTTATTACTGCAGCAGAATTAAATGATGAGCGACTTAACTTTCTGTAAATAGAAAACAAAATTAAGGCCATTGCTATATGAGTTAGTTATACTAGATCCACTGAAGGTGTCCATTTCTCATATCCTATAATCCATTATAGTAACTTATAAAACAGGCAAAAAAGACCCATAACATAAATAGTGATCCTACAAATGAAGACCAGAAAAGCCAATACATTTTGATCTGTGAAATATAACTTACCATCGTATTTTATGAATCAAAAAGTATGAAAAAGTTGAAGTCCAGTGTAAAGTAACTTATGTAAAATATAAACATATAATCAACATTTTAGAAAAAAGGAGCACAGGCTTAGTTGTAGTCACTATTTTGTAAGTGCATTACCAATATCCAACAGTTAACTAAAAAACAAATACAGTGCAGGATGCATTCTTAACCTGCACTGTGCTACAGTAGTTTATTCTGCTAGTCTCTCCACGTTATTTCCCCACAGACATTATTCTCATGCACATTAAAGATGGAAATCACATCAAGAAAAATACTTTTAGCTCACCTCACCAACTCAGTCAATTACTATTGAATCATTCAAATGAAAGCGATGTTTTTCAAAAGAAAAACAGCAAATATCTTACAGAAAACATTATTTCCCAAATTATATATTTCCAACATAAAAATATATAATTCAATCACATGGTGACAGACAAAAGCATTATGTGTAGAGAAAACACACATTAACAGAAAAATGTATCATTCCAGACTTTGATAATATTTTCTGGCCACACATACTTACTATTTTGTGTGCCCTCTCTTTGCATCCTTTACAGCACTTTTCTATTTTGAACCCAGTCCCTGCCATCTTCTCAGAGATTTTTTATGCCTATGTTTCTACACATGATTTTTGCAATTGGCTTCGGTTCCCTCTCTGCTGCAGTAGCCCTCAAGACATCCACAACTCTCGATGGGATTCAAGTCTGGGGACTGAAATGGCAAATCCATAACTTTAATCCTCCCTTTTTCCCCAAAAATTTCCCCTATGGATTTCACAGAATGCTTAGGGTCAGTATTCCGCTGGAATACAAATTTCCATCCAATAAGCTCTCTAGTGGCACATAACCCAAGAGTGCAAGGTTTCTCTGTATTCTGTTGTTCTCATTAAACCTTCAGCAGTACAAAGGTCTCCAGTGCTTGGCAAAGAAAAACAAACCCATAACATCACATAACCTCCACCTTGTTTAACATTGGGCAGGGGGAATTTTTTTAATTCTTCCCCTGTCTTCCTCCAGACACATTTAGCTTTCATGGCTAAATACAAAACTAATTTGGTTTTGTCTGACAAAACAATCAGACTATAGGAGTAATCAAGCACCTTTAAGTATTCCATGAGAACTTCTGATAGCTTTCTTCTGTGCATTGCCTTTCTTAAATTACATGTTGGTTTTTGTCCATTGATAGCACATCTTAAAAGTGTAGACACAAGCGCAAGAGCTATCATGGAATCACGTGATCCGGGCAAACCTTTCATCCTAATCTTGTTGGTCAGAGCCAATAACAAACATTTGTCACATGCAGATTATCCACCATTGACCACAACTCCACACTGAAGTCTCTAATGCAGTGAAGTCTCTCATCTTATCTGCCCTCTTTGGGTAGTCTATGTACATCTCGAAGCTGGTTCTGTTAACTGCTCCAAACAAACATTACATTACCACATAAGACCATGAATCTGATAGAGGAACTCTACACAGACTCTACATAGTCAGCTGCAGGCATGTGAATAACCAGTCCACTGACTGGTGCAGTATCTAAGTTTCTTCCATTACTATTATGGACACTGCACGTCTTTGATCAATGTTGTTCGCAGAGGATACTCTTTATTCACCTCAGGAGGAACATCATGCTGAAGACTACAGATGGACAGAGTGCCTGGTAATGCCCACTTCAATGGACACGTTGCTTGTGTGGGTGCCATAACTGACCAAGCCAGAGCTCAACTAGAGACCATCCATCGCTGGCCATGGGAATGGAGATGACCCAGGAGAAAAGCATGGTTGACGTGGACTTGTTTGACTGCGGCTTTTCTCCAGCACCGTGGCCTTGGTCTGTTCTCAGCATGGCAGTGAGGGCAGGACAAGATCGCCTGGCTAAGGTTAACAACATTTTGTTAAATGAACATTACTTTGTATGCTTGTAAATGTCTTGACCATCTTCTCTAACTTCTTGTGTCAGCTTTCCTGTAGTCATCCAAGGACTTTGATGATCCCCTTAAAATGATTACATTTCACATTTTGTAGGAAACTCACTCGGTCTTCCACACCAGGAGCTAGTTGAAGTAATTATTTTTCTGTTATTAATACTCAATCGGTGCTTTTGAGAAAGCTGAATCATTCTGCTGTTTTTCTGAGTAGTTTCGTCTGAATCATATATTGAATCATATCGCCGCAAATTTCTTCCACCATTTGTGTTGCTCTTTTCTATCATGTTCCCAATTTATTACCTGAACAGACAGTTATATATTTAAGAATAATAAGTTTCATGCACAATATGTGGCTTGCCCAGATACCTTTGTCAAAGAATGAAATCAGCTTTTACTGTACCACTTTTACTGTTATTCAGTTTAGTTTCACTTATATTGCAAAAACTATAGTTCTAGATAGGCAGAAAAACTTTATGATCCAAAAAATACAAAGTGGTTACTGATAACACCAAATTTTAAAAAAAAAAACTTACATGCATCGCTAAAATGCTGCGAGGGACCAGTTCCCTGTACTGCCTGATTGTGAAGTGCCATGCCTTAATCCTCATGAGATCATCAAATGTGAACTCAAGAATCAGGCGTCCTTCTGTACAAACCTGTTGAGACAAAGGGAACTTGCTGTTAGTGTGTTCACCAGCCCTTACTACCGATACTTGGTTTCAATCTCTTTAATTCCACTTTCTGAAAAGCCTACCTAAGAATCACTTTACCATGAGTATCAAACATAAAACAATTCTTTCTTGATATTTTCTTCCAAAAATTGTTCATAGATTACAATTATTCATGCATTAAAAATATTTGCCATATTCTTTAGGCTGATATTCAAGATAAAACTTTATTTTCTTCTGCCTATTTGTCCTTATTCTGCAAACAATCCTGTTCCTTTTTTTTTGGACATGTGCTTTTCACGATACAAGATACTTATTGGGGCTAATTCTAAGTTAAAGCATATTAAAAACAAATAAAAGGCAAAAAGCTTAAAGCATGTTTCAGGTCACCAACGGATTTTTGCAGAAAAAAAAAATGGACAATTGCCCAACATTTAAAATTAATTGAATAAGTTACGGCAGGTCACAATAGAAACCTGGTCGAGAAAAGTCACTACCAGACTATCTTCACAAATTAACAAAAATATATATATATTTTTTACATAAGATATAAGTATGATTGTTATTCTAATCATTCACATACAAACAAAAAATAACCTTCCAAAAATTACAAAATGTAGGTTATAATAACCAAGAATGACTATGTGGCATGAGCTGCAAAATTTATTTATTTCCTAATTTCAGGATTTTTTTATTTTATTAACTAAACACCAAGGACTTTACCCTATGAAATGATGTCTGCTTAAACATAAATTTCAAAAGAAATTAATAGCATTGTAATACAGTACACAGACTAAGAAAAACAGACACA
The DNA here is from genome assembly GCF_040954835.1 of Lepisosteus oculatus. Taxonomy (NCBI): domain Eukaryota; kingdom Metazoa; phylum Chordata; class Actinopteri; order Semionotiformes; family Lepisosteidae; genus Lepisosteus; species Lepisosteus oculatus. The sequence continues at coordinate 11,029,074 of NC_090696.1, forward strand.
TAAAACCCATAGCTAGAAGTGTATACAGGTGATTTTTACTCTCCAAAACCCTTAACACTTAAATTCCCCCCAATTTCACTTTGGAGTATACAGTATACATGGATTATAAAATGCAATCAAATACTTGCCCTGCACTCTACAAGAGGCACTTAACAAGATTTTGCTTTGTGCTCCTCTGCCTGAATTTGTGGTTGTCAAAAGTCAAAATGTGCTTGAAAGCTGCTTCATACAATAAACCTCCCATAAGTACCTAACCAGCATGTCTTAACTGCATAAATAAGAGACACGGGTTCATTAAAGGGTAATATTTTCCCTCTAGCCCTTTCACTAAAACAAGTCAAGAAACTTTCCATATTATTTAAAGTAAAAGTAAAATTAAAGTGAGGTATAATATGCTGGGTTTAATTAATTTATAAATGTTGAAATTACAAAACACAAGATATCTAATTTATGCTGCATGTCTGTCACAAAAGTGCAGGTCTTGGCTTGTCAACTGCAGTTACTATACTGTATATTCATACCAGAGCTTTGCCAACAGTTTTGCTTTTTCACTCTTCATGCAATAAAGACTAATGCAAGAAATACAAAGAAACTCTCCTTTTTCTTGCCATAGTGTATTTTTCTATGTTTTATTATGAATAGGAGAGGAAATGCAATATTAGCAGTACAAAATTAAGTCATAAACTTCCGTATTTTTAGCACAAAGCAAAAGACAACAGCTTTGCAATTTCCAGACATTTTGATGCTCCTCAAGACAACAGTGTACAATTAATGTGAATTACTTTATGTAAAGGTTTTTCTTTAATTATGCAGCGCTGTTAGCAAAAAAAAAATGAAAATGAAAACCTTTCAATCCATTATTAAAAATATGTAAGTTATCCAGACAAAATAGTTTCCAAATTTTTTAAAACTATTTTTACATTTACAAAAATTGTTATAACCAATACACATTTTCAAGACAAAGAATCTTAAATCACGAGTCGCCAATTAAGAAAACATTTGCTGTTTTGCTGAATTCATGTTACGGTACTCTGAGCTCTGACATTTTGTTGCTATGGAAACTGAAATCAGCTGATTAGTTGGCATGGCAACAGAAAAGATGTAATCCCAGCAGACACACTCTAATCAATGCCCCCAGCACAGATGGTCTCCGGAGGATCAACAAGAAAGAGGCTGGCAGGCATACAGCCTGTCACGTGGTACCACTAGACCATGCCAGAGAAGAAAACTAAAAAAAGAACATTTTTTCCCCTACAAGTAGTGAATATATCATTTAACCCATTCTGGTACTATGCACTCCAAAATAAAATCTGCATCACCTCCACCTTTTCACTGCCTTGTCTTGTGTGGATCTTGTGGAGGCTGTGAAATCTCTTTAGGAGGTGTGCGGTTAAAAGAAGAGGAGAAACTTTCCGTTTAAGAAATACAATGGACTATTCCAACACAACTTCACGGCTTTATTCAAATCAATACACCGCCAAATAGCAGAAACCTTCTCCTGGTTTCCCCTCGTACCTTCAAGGTCAAGCTAACAAGAAGGTGGCTGATGGTGTTTTGTCAGAAATGTATATTGCTTTCAGGGCCATGTTTTTAATATGACTCAGTATGTAAATAATATACCATATGAATATAATAGCAATATTTTTATGTAGTATTATATAATAAGATGTCCTATTAACATACACCACTTTGTTTGCAGCTAGGCGTTCTGTAATATAAAAGCTTTAGCTCAGTGTCATTGCCCATTCCACCCAGATCACACTTGGAAATCTGCAACATTCTTCTTCAGCTCTTTTGTCAAGCTCATTCTGTTTTTTAAAATCTGAAAAAAGTCTGATTTACATTTAGCAAGCAATTTACATTTAGTTACACTAGACCTTTGGGGTTATTATTACACTGAAAAACTTAACAATCATCCATGAGACACCCTTTTATGGATGGAGTAAATGATACTGTTTTCCGTTTTATTATCATCACTTATTTTTGTTATGCTCACCATTTTTTTTTTTTCTCTGCGGTTACCGGGTGAAGCTGAACGAGTAAGCATTCCAATACACTTGTTGTAAACGGCAAATAAAAAATCTTGAGTCTTGAATTTGTAAGAGCCTGTTGTATGTTTGTTTTGCATCACAGCTCTCAGCTACAAACCCTGCGATCGCACACAGGAGAGAATGAGGAAGTGCAGGCAGACTCTTCCAGCACCCCCGACTGCAAGTTACTTGTCTTTGAAAATATCACAGATAACACAGACCCATTCTTAAGGCTGGGCACAGACAGCACAATTTGCCTGGAAGAGCACAGGAGGCCACAGAGATCGCTGTGCCGCTGAGAACCGAAAGAGTCCTGGTTGATTTAATCCCATCATGCCCTTGGTGGCACTCAGACAACTGCACGCCATCACTTCCCAGTCACAGTCAGCTAGTGACATGACCAAGGCTCAAACCTGCAATTGTAATTCTTACCCTGTGCTTAGGAAAGTGCTTCTTACTTAGGTAAGTGGGTGAGCCACTTGGAAGGCCTTTATAAATGTCACAATGTCAGATCTTTGTATATTTGCAAACTATCCCTAAGCTCCCAGTGACATATATAATTTGGATTTGTTTGGCAGAGCAAGTGAATCCTATCAGTGTTTGTCTTGTAATTGTAATCACAAATTGTCAAATACATGCAAATTTTAATTCACTTTTAAAAGTGTTTGTCATTACACACTTATAAAAACCAGACTAATAAAATAAATAAAAGCCACAAATAAAATCAGACTAAAATGTAAAAAAACACAGCAACAAATTGTAAAATTAATGGGGCTTTTAAGAACTTGGGAGTTGGCTGTGAAGATAATATGTCATATTCTAAGGCAATAATCACACTTTAAAAACATCAGCCTGCAAATTGACTCAACTACAGTATATACTGATTCATCAAGTGTGATGAGTTTGCACTAGCTTTCACTTACTACAAAAAGTTTTATTTTTCCTGACATTTTTACTATTTCTGTAGTGAACTGCACACTAACAGTAAATAACATTCATAGGTATGGGACTATCTATGTTACATATTGTAATGTGAGTGCATGATACATACCTCACATTTATAATTTATTTACTTTACATATGTAATTACAACTTATTTTTCAACATATTTGAAGAGTTTTACATCCCATAAAGTCTATATCTATTAAGGATGTCAATTCTACCTCAGAAGATGCGTTACTACTATTTTATTAAGAATCAATACAGGATGCTCTTTGAAAATCTTACAAAACTCATACCATACTCATAGATATGTTAGTATCTCAAATTTCTGATCCAGTAATTATGCAAAATTTCAATTATTTATTTAGGGATGTTTGTCAAATATAAGGCTATGTTACACACACTGTATATGTACAAGGAGAGTTATGGACACATCAATGTGGCTTCAATATCATACAAATAGTGTTTGAAGAAGTACAGTGGATTTCAGAAATCAGAATGAGCCACATTATCAATATGGCAACTGTTAATAGACAGTATAACGTGTCTTACAAATGTTTTCAAAGCTTGCAGTTATCACACTTTGAAGTAGCAAGAATTATATATTATATACACAACATACTCCATACATTCAAAGCAAAAAAGAAGTAAACAGATAATTAATATGAAAGAAAAAAAAGTCAATATCACATAGGTTTTTCAAACCTTCTGCTTTGGCAAACCTAAATTGATACATGTGCAAAAAAAACTCAAGGAGCCAAATAAGGATTTGACTGGCCTCTGTCTGTGTGCTATAACCACTGTTCTAATAATGGAATAAAAAATACCTGTCTCTGTGAGGTCTCTTGATCAGGTAGTGAATTTCAAGAAAAGCATCATTCATGAAGACTAAGGATCATTCAAAGCGAGTCAAGTAGTGAGTCAAAGCGAGTTCAGGTGTCTAAATCATCACACATTGCACCGCCCAGAAAAACTGTCTGTCCGAACTGTGTAGCCATTCAAGAAGGATGTGAGATGGTGGGGGATGCCACTGTAATGCCAACAACAAGTTTCAAAGAGCTACTGAGCTACCAGTCAGCAGAAAGGGCCTGTATGGTAAAGTGGAAAAACCACATGGAGTTTGAACACATCACCTACATGATGCCAAAAAAAAAGATGTGACAAATGAGGCTAAAGTTGGTCTGAGTCGCCAAAGTTGCTAGGTTGCTAAGCGTTACGTATGGCTCAGACCCAACACAGCACAAGATCCCTATAGTCAAGAATGTGGCTGCTTCTCCTCATCGAGGACTGGAAATCTTGTCAGGTCAGAAGGAAAAAGATGGAGCAAAGTACATGCAAATACTAGAAGAAAACCTGTATCAGTCTGCTATAGGCTTTAAACTAGGGAGAAAGCTGACCTTTCAGCAGGACAATGATCCAAAGCACAAGGCCAAAATTACCACACTACCAAAACACTGCAGTGCCATAAGTATTTTAAAGTGAATGTCACTGAGAGGCTCAGTCAAAGTCCTGACTTTAATCCTATTGAGAATCTGAGGAAAGATTTAAAAACTGTTGTCTATAAGCAACTTGAGAGTGTGAGCAACAGGCATAAACTGTACTAGTGAGCTCAGTAGAGATTTACCCAAAATTACTGTATCTATAGTGGTTGAGAAGGTTTCCATCAAATATTGAATTAATGGTTTTCAATACATACACAATCAACATATTCATTTTTTTACCTTTAGTGTTTACTTACCTCTCCCTTAAAAGTCTTCAGATTATTCAGGCTTTGAATAACATATTAAGTTTGAAAAAAACTGTAAGCATAATTTTGTAAATTCAGCATCATAAATTTCAGAAGGTTCTGAATTATTTTGCAAGGCACTGCATATGAACAAGAAATTATACATCAAATGTAAAAACATACTGTATGGAGAGTAAATTATTTTAAAAGAATGCTGCACATTCATTTATTCTAGGCAAACGATTAGCTACAGTATATGAAACAAAAAAATTAAAAGTGTTTTCTATTAAGTCAGTCTTAATATTTTTTATGTACAAAACAAATACTTTACGAGAAACATCACGAACAAGCAGGTTTCAGTTAGTTCTCATGCCACATAAAAATACTGATATCTCCACTATAAATGTAATATTAACATATTCTTGGGTCATGTACAAAATAATAGAATTGCAGTACTCTGAGAAAATCAAGTCTTCTTCAGTCCCAGAAGTTACATTAACATAACTTAGTCACAGTAACTGATGAAGGTTAACCTGAAAAATAACTTCTTAATGTCTTATGCTGTGCAGCTCCTCATACGGTTCTTTGTTCTTACGAAATCGAGAGCTAATGAATAATTTAAATTCAGGATCTGCATGAAGAGGAATTAAGCTGAAAGCAGGGATGATTTACTTGGGGGAAAGAGGTAGGATCTTAATTGGAAAAAAACAAACAACAAATGCAACATTTGAAATGAGAAATACAAATAAATCCGTAGGTGTTATTGCTTATACAACATTAAGAGTACTTCACTAAAGAAAACATTTGGAACTTTGAAAGAAGTCTGAAATAAAACTTTTTTTCAATGTTTGTCCCAAAATTACAACACTTCAAATGTGGAACATTCAAATACAATGGTAAATAATCCAATGAGTAAATAATAAATAATTATTCAGTACTAAAATAACAATATAGAATGAAGTAAAATGAATCTGGGACAATAATGAGAAACCTCTACACAAAAAAGACAAATGGCTGAAGATCTAAATGAGTACTCACTGAGGTGTTCACAATGGAAGAAGTCAACAACAGGTCTGAATTAAGCAGTTTCTTAGTGATATTTATAAGCCCAAAGGCAAGTTTAAACAGACTGTTATGCAGTCAAAAATAAACACCTAAAACATGTATTGCAGTTATTTTATGTATTATAATAATATTCTATATTATATATATTATATCCAATAACATTCAATGATAATAATTATGTACAATAATAATAATATACATACTCTACAATATTATAGATTATGAATTGCCACTGTAACAAAGGAAAACACCGCGGCTTCTTAAAGATCAGATTCATCCCGGCTTCATAGCACAAAATCAAGGTATGCCACTCTATTGCTGCACAGACCACAGTAGGCTTGAGAGCACCGACAGCATGTTTCTCCCATAAAGGAATCAAAATATTACAAAAACAAAAAAGTAATAAATACCTCAAGATCAAATAAAAGAAGGGAAATGAACTCTAACAATATAAGTAAAATGAAATTAAATGTATTAATATCTGTAAATATAATTAGTATCTGTAAATACTGTATATTGAAAAGCATTAAAATTCTGTGCTATTGGTTCTAACACTTGGTGTCTTTTTAATGCCTTACAGTATGGATGTACAGAACGTTCAAGAATGAGTTTATTACACAATTGCACAGTAAACAGTAAATGCTTTTAGATAATAAACTATTATCGAAAAATACTTTCTAATAAAAGTTAAGAACATAAAATTAAGATGGTGCATCCACACGTTAACTAAAGTACTATACTTTTACATTGCTTTTGGACAATTAGGTAGCTTTTGACAGCTCGAGACAGCTCCTTGGACAGGTTTTGCCATATTTAACAGTCATGATGACATATTTAAAGGTCATGATGGTACAAAGACAATTTTCCTCTTCAGGGTCATTGTTGACAGGAATAGTGTTTCTAATAATACCCAACTACAGGCCACTGACCTACAAGCTGTTTAATTAAAAAACTATCTCAATTTACATTTATCCTGGACAGGGCAGTTTCAGAATTCTTACCTATTTACCGTGAAGCCCCCTGCATTTTATCAACTTACTCCTAACAGGTATCTTTATGCTGAACTAATATATCTTGTTTGGAGGTTTCAGGAAACACAGCATTTCTTTATTATCCAGTACTTTACTTCAATCCATTTTTGTCATTCCTCCATCTAATGCAAGCATACATGTCCATGCCTTCTAGCAGTACATATCGAACAAGACTTACTTTTTTAATGAAAGACAACCTGCTCAATATCAATAACATGCAATACAAGTTTAATTTGATTTATTCTCAATATATCAAAACAATGAATGCAAAAAGCTGCACACAACAGTGACATATCATACAGAAGACACAAAGAGTTAGAATAAAGATTGTAATTTGCTGCACAGCCTCTGCTTATTTGCTTTGTAAAACCACAGGATTAGAAGAAACACAGACTAGCACAGAACGAATGCAGAAATGAGCACAAACAAAAAGCCTAAAGTCCTACTTTAACACTTAAAGGTATATACAAACATAATCATGACCCACTGCAGGCAGGCAAGCAGATTACTGCATCTCGCGAATGGGAGCATTGTGATAGTGGATGGGCTCTAACAGTCAGACTGCGGGCTGAATCTCCCTCCTGATGGTACAGGTTTACAGATCTTGATTGAACACAGCAGGGACGGAGCTTTCCTCTGTGATGGGATGAGCAATTGTATCTCCGGGGAGGGAGTGGGGGGGAATAATAAAGTCCCGCCAGTCAAGCTTCCGAGTGCTGTGTTAAATGGGAGCTGTTAAAGGCAGGAGCAGGCAGTGATAGGCATGAGCTGTAGCGCAGGCAACATCTCCCGACTCCAGCTCCTTCTACTCTTCCTCTTTAGGGTGGTGCTTGCCACCGCTTCAGTGCAAGGTGTTACAGCACGAAGACTATCTATCTGCAGTAGATCGTGTAAGCACTGAACGCTTTTCAGGTAACCATCATGCATTTTCTAATAAAGGCTACTGCCTGGACTTTGAAAAGCAGCGGGCTTCTCTGTTCTGCTAGAAAAGCTTAAGATACGACCTAATGGAAAACAGCTTTCAGGATGTGCCAGGTGTTCACTTCCATTACCAATTTTGAACCAATGTTGTAAGGAGACAGTAAATGCATGCTATAACGTGGTTAAAAGGGGGCGTTTCTTCCTCCGTAATCACTTAACACCACTGAAATGATTTACTCTGATCGCCCGATTTATCAGGCAAATTGCAGAGCGACCCTCAGTTGAATTCTGAACACGGCTGCTCCTGCATTGGCCATCATGAATAAATTACCGCATCCACTTCAAGGCACTGAGGCAGTGCCCTCAGTGCAGCAGCGCAACAACAACATCATTTGCTCTGCAGCACGGCTGCCTTCCTGAGCTGTGGCACAGAGCGGCGGCAGTGTCTCTCGCTACTGGGCTTTAATCGCTTGTAAAAGGGTTGTGAACTGTGGGTGCTCAATGTGAATACGAGGCACAGCTCCAGCCTAGTATCTAGAGGATCATTCTTCTCTGTACGCCGTAATGGCAAACCTGCTGGTTCAATTACTGCAGCGGGATCAGGTTTGTCACTTCATTCTCACGCCATGAATGGCTAAAACCAACCCAGCCTGTGCTGCTAAACCCTCACTGTGCTCTGCATTTGCGGCTACGTTTGTTAAGCTTCTAGAATAACTCCTGCTCTGCACACTGAGTAGAAGCTCTGCCGTTAACTGCTTCTACTTTTAATTTGAGTGCTTTTTCAGACATGAACAATTACATATCTCGGACCTCGTTAAACTAGAAATACAGTATTTCCTTGACCAAGTGCACCAACTCACATCAGTAACAACCAGTTGAGAGGGCTCTGCATAAGATTTTAATTAAATTAGTTTAATTGATGTTTTTTGTTAAGAAAGTGATTAATCATATATATACGTGATTTTATATAGAGAATATCAGTCCTGCATTTTCTGAAACTATCACTTATAGCAATGAAAATACTTGACTTTTTTTTTCCTTTTAATTACTGGCTACAAAAAGAGTGTCTGAATACTTCCTTCACCTGTGCCAGAAGGTTGTGATGGAATAAGACAGGATCCATAATGGAACTTTTTTGTGCATTAATGCCACAAGACAAACCTTCATAACTGGTCACTTATTAACCTGAACGGACAGTAGTAATCATATCTTCCTGACATAAACCTAACACAAACAAACAACACGGCAGGGATAGCCGTCACTTGTATCTGAAACGCTACAGAAAAGAGGGGGGTCAAACTTCACTCTAGAACAAAAAGTCTTGAAATTGAACTTGTTAGAATTAAAAGTAACCTTTACCTTTGTAAACATTGGTTTTCCATGCTGAGTGACCATGGTGCATTGATCACAGTCCACGGTGATGGATGAGTTGTGGAATGACTCCTTCGAGTGCTTGAGAATGTAGTACAAGTCAGTAACACCTCCTTCAAAGACGGTACTGAAATATCGAGGAATGAGAGTTCTTCCAATGGCTGTAATGAAAAAAATATATTTCAGCTTCTGCAACTGATGCTGAAACCAGGTGAGAAAAAACTAAACATTCTGTGAATAGTTGTAGGAGAAAACAATTATATTAATTAGAACTTACTTTATATAATACAGCCATTATTCCTTGATTTTATTTAAAAGACTGAAGATCACTATCAGTGTGAACCCTTTATACACGTGGATTCAAAGCCATGATGGAAAACATCCTCTGTTATACAACTTTGTAGCTCTATTCTGAATTTCAACGCAACTTTTAATGAAATCTTGAAAAGTGCTGTTTTATCTTTAAACTTATTTTGCTTGTACTGCATCTGATTTAATTTCTGTACAGGGGTGACTCTGGATGAGTAAAAATGATAGTAACGATGTGGAACTATCCACAAAAAAAGCAAAATTAAAAGTCTTGTTTTCAGAGATCTGGAAATTATCTGATGTCCTAGCTATATTTTACTATTGTTTTAAGCTCTGATCATGAGATATAAAAATATAAAAATGATTGGAGGTCTTTTAGTCTATCTAGCCCCATTGATAGCTTATTGATCAAAAGATCTCATCCAGCTGGTTCTTGAAAGAAGCCAGAGTATCGGCTTCACAAACATAACCTGTTGCTGTGTTATCACACTCTCACATACATCCCAGGGCTTGGTGTCTAACTAATCTGTAGGAAAAGCTAAAAATAAAAACACAAAACAATGAAGAACACTTGAATGACAATGGGGTCTACTCTGCACCTCAACTGAAAAATAAAGCAACCGACTAGCCAGCTCATAATTTAAATTTGGGCTTCTAAATAAATACTGTAAATAGCCTGTTTAAACTAGCTCTCGGCAGTTTGAGAACATCGAGGGATGGAAAAACGCAACCCAGTTTGGAAGAGAAAATGAAGGTCTCCAGTGATTTAGAAACAAATAAGATGCAAGCTATTCTAAGAGCTAATGTGTTCAATACTGGAGGGAAGACAGCCCCTCATTAGACCTGCAGGCACTTCTGTGCTGCAACATGCCTCAGTATCTTAAGGAACTATCCAGACCAGTAGCACAGGGCAGAAACTCGCAAATCTAATGAAACTGACTACAGAAGAATAAAATGGCAGGCCTACGGAGTTTAGAAGACAGATAATATGATACAATATGTATAATAAATGTGATATTTAATATCTGCCAGTATATTTAAAATTTGATTGATTATTGATTAAAAAACAATATTCACAGATTTTTTTCTTATCCATCCTTTACTGTTACAGTGAAAGATACATAATGTATTTTTAATGTATTGCCTTTATGATTGAAATCATCTTACACTGCTCACTTAGCCTTAACAGACCCACCACTAACATTTATTTACACAACTGGGATAGTTAAAATAGTTGATGACACTTGTCTCATTCCTCATAGAAAATGTGCAGTTTCCTTTCTTCTTTGAAAGCTTTTCATCACCCTCTGTTTTTTGTTTTTAAGAAGACCCTTGTTGATTGGCCCAGCTTCATAAACGAGCACTCAAGAGATGGGATTAGCAGTCACTTGTTTCAGTAAACATCGAGCATAACATATGCCTCTCAAGTAATGTGTATCCAAACACGCAATTTACAAATAATTAACATCATGTTAATTAGTCACATTAATTTATGCCACTTTATGGAATTGTTTCCTCAGAGTCCTCAGGAATGCTGCCAGTAGTTTGAGCCAAAAGACTGTGAAATTTTGCTTGAAGTGACTGTGGTGGCGGCTGGCTGTGTTTTTCACAGCATGAGCAGACGGCAGCTGGGAGCTGTAAAAAATGATTGAGTAACAAACAGCTCTATAGGTGGATAATAGCTGACAAAGCACATATGACAGTACTTAAACAATGGAGGCTAACAAAAGCCTCAGTTCTGCTGGACAACAGAGTATGTTGATTACATAAAGAAGATTCTTGAGAATCCTGTTAAATGCTATTATTACAGGAATGAAAACTAAACATTTCCAATTCTGTATACAGAAGTGCCTCCTTCTAACTTTCTATTGACTTTTTCACAATGTGAAAGCAAGTACCAAACAACCACGTCCTCTTGTACCCAAATCCATCATGATCATACAGTACAAAATGATCTTTTCAAAACCCAAAAACTGAACTGAATGGAGGAGATCAAAGTTAGAATCAAACTGAAAATTTTGTAGAAGGACAAAGGACAATGCTTTTGGCGTGTTCAGGAGCATACGACTATGCACTTTGCTCCTTTTCAATGGTTTGTATAAACAGGCTCTTATACTGTAATTCACATCACATCATTTGCAATGACTGCTTATCCAACTCAGGGTCACGGTGGCCCAGAGCCTATCTTGCGAAACACTGGGCACCGGGCAGGATACACTCTGGACAGGATGCCAGTCCATTGCAGAGCACACACAGACACAAACACACACACACCCTCACCAGGGCAAATTTTCCGAGAAGCCAATTAACCTACCAGTGTGTCTTTGGACTGTTGGAGGAAACAGGAGCTCCCGGAGGAAATACGAACAAACGAACCACACAGCTACCACACAGATAGCACTCCGGGTTCGGAACTGAACCCAGCGTCCCAGCTCGCTCAGGCGGCAATGCTAACCACTATGCTGCCCCCTGTAATGATTTTTATGCACTAATATAAACCAAAAGATTTTTCATTTGCTACTGCCAATAACATACTATGTCTCTATTTCATACAGTATAAAATTGGGAGTCCAGGACTGCAGTTCAAGCAATTAGAAGTCTTCACTAGACAAATACATAAGCTGAGTGATTTGCTACAAAGGAGACCATGAATCCCACACTAAAAAATCTGTCAATGCTGATGGGTTTTTATGTCATCAAGAGGGAGTAATATCTATTAAGGACACAAAATCAACATCAGACACTAATAATGACTTGTATATTAAACAAATGAACTGTTCTATTTAGTAATGTGGGGACATTCACATATATTAACATATGTTAGTCTCAAGGGCCTGTTTTTAAATAAAAGTACACAGTGAGGCATAATCAGTACTTCTGCTGAGGTGTAATTTTCATGATTTTCCATGTGTAAGTGGCTACTATTACAATTGTGAGTCTTAGAAAAAAATGATACCTTAATATTTATTCTTTCTTCACAGCGTATAACTTTATAATAGTTATTATACACTAGTATGATTAGTTCAACAACACTGTGTTTATGGTATTTGTCACAAAGTTTTGGGATGTTCCTTTGACTGCAAGGTTGGAAATTTTTGGTGAGGGTTTAAACTGTCAAAAAGTTTTTTGTCAAAAAAAGGCCAGACATTACAAATAGCAGAAATACATACTAAAAATGTAACTACCACCTCTGTGTTTTACAGAGGATTTTGGTTGAGTGACAACAATCTGAAACATAGTATTACAAAACAATGTTTTAATGAAAGATGAATCTGATTTAGCTGTATAGTGTCCTGCAGGTTGAGCACTATTGGAGGTATTTCAGTGAAATTGTGAAATTCAGCCGGGGCACACATACTATACTGTACAGTATATACGGCATAATAATACAGGAAATTGTATTTCATGGGATCTTGTGATTTTATTGACTGAGATTTATGAGTCATGAATCACTATTTCTCTCTCTCATTAAAGACCATTAAAGAAAACATACTGCTGCATTATTTGCTTCTGTAATATGTTAAACAATCAACAATTAAAAAAGGACAAAAGATATCTAAATGATCACAGGCAAAAGTCTAATCTTTAACGGTGGATTTCAAAACCCAGCTCAGAGTCTCACTGAGGGTATTAAAGCAAGGCTGATTATGCTCCCACACCCCCACTGTCTTCACGCTCCAATACGTGCACAGTGCGATGTGGTCCCGCAGGAGCAGTTACCTAGAGTTCCCTTTATGGGCTGGTGGACAGGACTGCCCTAAGCCAATGCAACTCTGCCAGTCAGCATGGGGTAAAATGAAAAGGGAGACTAAAGCACAGTTACTAGGTGGATCATGATTACATCTGAGACCTCTCCTGCTCCTTGCTTTGTGCTAGGACTAGAGAAGCAACAAGCCAGCTAGTGAAGACTTATCTTTACTGAGAAAAGAGAAATCTATATAGGAAGCTATATTTATAAAATAGCTGGGTTTGCTGCCATGACTGTCCTTTAGTACAGTATGAACAGAAACAGTTAACAGTTAGAGGACTGAAATTAAGGAGTTTAGCTGAAAAATGGGGTTCCAAAAAGATATATGTCTTCACACCCACAGTTAAAAACCAAACCTCATTGATGTAACTATCTCCAGCAGTTACTGGGACAGAAGATATTAACTGTCATACTGGAGCATGATTTGTGAAAACATGCTTTCCTCACCTATAAGCACAAACACTGTAAATTCCAGCTGTTCACACACCAATTAGCAATGCAGTACAGCCAGCTGCCACCCCAACCTCCTCTAGTTAGGTCTGTTAAAGACAGCTGGGTCAGAATTAGGATTTAATTAAAAATTAGATGAAGGTGGACGAAGTACAACAGTCACCTCCAAAATTCTTGGCACCCGTGATGAAGATGAGCAAACATGCATATATGTATATGTGTATAAATAAACGACACAATATTTTATGCTCAGAAACATGGAAAAACTATGTTCTTGTATTCTAATGAAACTGCTAAGAAAATAATGTTTTTGTTAATAATTATGAAGGTCACTGTATATATAAATGGCTCTAGGGTCCTTTCAAAATTTAAATACAAATAATCATTTAGGGATCTATCAAATTAATGGTTCTTAAAAAGATATATGATCAACTTTGTGTTTAATGGTTTAGCTCCCTCATTTTGTGCTTCATGACAAATTCTTGTCCATCACACTACTCATGCATCCTGACGGTGTTTTACGTGTTTGAAGTGGTCTGTCTTGTCGTTTTGGATCCTCCCCAGATCCTAGGTCTCCCACAGTTCCCTCTCGGAGAAGACAATGCGGACCTCTTCTTTCTGCAAGTCTCCTCAAGCTTACTCTCTTACATACGCACACTACGCTTCTCCCCCACCATCTTTCCATCACTACAAATCATAAAGTATCTTCCACTAATCTCCAGGCACTAAAGTACTGAACTCGACTATCTCTGTGCCATCCAGTTCTCTGGAGGTCCAGCATTACAGCATTCATATAAAGTCCATGGCCATCAGCTTTTCTCTTACTCTATAATCTCATTCTTACTTCAATTCTCATAAACATACACCTTCCCTACACACAGAGAGGACCACAGAGGGCAGACCACACTAGCTAGTTCTTTAATAATACTCTCACACAAACTCTCTCAGTTGATCCTCGTCTGACCAACAATTGCGTCTCTGACTCAGCAGCAGCCACTTTGCATTTTCCTCTCTCTCTTTGGAGACGGCACCTCTGTCTGCTGATCGCATAGCACAGGGAGTAATGAGGTCTCAAACTCTGCTACCTTGACTCCTCTCTCAGGGTCCACTCGAGGTCTCCAGAGATTACTCTATTTTGCTCCCAGATGAAATACAAACATACATACTGCATTCAAACCTTTACAATTGCAAAAACAATGACTCTATTAAGACTTCATTTTTGCATTTGGGTGTGGGCTGGGTTGCAGATTGTGTTTGCCATTGGGACGGGTTGCGGGTGATATGTTTCTTGCTATAAGGGTTGTGGGTTTGGGTAAGGTTTGCTAATGTTGGGTGCAAGTTGGAGGTAGATTTTAGAATTAGGCCCACAGAGCTCTCCTCAGGCCATGATGAAGAAGGAGGGGAAGAACAATGAGCCACTGCCATTACAGCTGGCTCGTGAGGAGGAAGACCGGTCAGAGAGCTGGAGTTAGTGAGAGGGGACATGCAGTGGCCCTCACTGTCGTGGCCTGAAGTCTCTGGAGGCCCTGGCTGGAATGCCCAGATAGAGAAGGTGACAAGACGATATCTTGCCCCCCTGTCCCTGAAAGTGTTCAAGAGTCTCTGATGTAGGAGGAAAATGGCACTTAGTCATTCCATCAGGGACTTCAGAGTGAAAAGACATCAGGTCTCAAAGTGAAAGGAAGGTGATGTAAAGCCAAAAGGTTTCTGCCCCCAGTGGGGGAGGACATCACCCTGGCACCTTGCCCAGCATCTCTGGAGAGGGATGACTTAGCAAGACCAACAGCTCGCTTCCCATGGTGACCTTAAGGAAGAAACATTCAATCCAGAAGCGGTAACCCTCCTGTTGGTGTGGCCTGTCCTGCATGCACAGCCGACCCACTCCTGGTCTCAGTGCAGGCCTGGATACAGCTGTTGGTGGGGAAGCTGGAAAAGGAGAATGGATTGAAAGGCTCTGGCAGGGGAGATTTGTGGCAGGCTGTCTAGAGGAAAAACAAAAAATCTAAGAGAAACTGAGTAGTTCTGTTTTATTGAGGAGAATGATATTTATTAATAAAGTGCATACCTGGTCTCTGGCTCATTAATGTGTCAAAGACCCACATATCCTGCATATATACTGTATATCATATATGAAAATTGTTTTTACAGCACTCTGCAAAGGATTCTATCCTTGAAATATACTAAATAAAACTGTTTCATTAATAAAGTTCAAGTAAGTAACTGCATCAGCATGTGTAGGCTGCAAAGGTACGTGTAAAGGTTTATTCCATGTTGAAAAGAGAAGAAAAGAAACACAGCATTTCAGCTATGGAGCCTTATTCAGGTGTCACACCTGACTATTAAATCAATTAATTTCTCAACAACTATGCTCATATTTCTCAATTAAATATAAATAACTGTTTTAAAATGCTTTGCCCTTAGTACTATCACACATGGTGAATACTACTAGATGATATTGTTTTACCATTGTTTTAGCCTTAGGTTATCCAATAAAATGTATAATTTGGAGTGTGAGAAAAAGCTTAAGATCCATATGTAAAGTGCTCTAGTAACTGGTTATTTCTATTATCCAACCATAAAAAATCCACATAATAGATTTTACTATATATTTGTAAAATAAATTGTGAACATAGAGTTTATTTTTGTAAAACATAAGGTGGATAAGAATCAATGGGGTCAGTGCATCTGCTTTTGTTGCTAAGAAAAGGGCTATTTAGACTTTACAGTTCTGACAGAAATATAAAGTAAAATGTATTGTAATGTACATTGAACAATGTAACATTTCGCCTACTGATGGGTTTAACTGAGGACAAAACAGTCCATAGGGGCCTCCACAGTAGCCTCAGGATATATAAAGCAGCACAACACATTCATTCACATTAAGGAATTGCTGATGGCTCTGCTCCACAATATCACGCTGTGGATATTTTTGCTATTTTACTACTTGCCAAAGAATAAGAAAAGGAAATGTTTGAAAAATCAACTGCATTCTTACATTTCTTGTCTGTGTAAGCGAATCCTGTTACCATTTCTGTGTACAATTTCTTTTGCAACAAACTACAAAACAAGGATGGCAAAATATGGTGCACAAAATCATCAACTTACAGTATATTTCTTTTACTTTTAATTATAAAACTTACAATCCTCTGTTACAGAACAAATCCCAGGAAATAGTACTAGGTATTTTGAATCCATCAAAATCTAGCACATTTTACCTGCGAGGGTCAGTGTATCACTCAGCCCTACATACCTCATATAATCTTAATATTTGATGTTGTTTTGTACCATCCAGCCCTTTGGCCCATGTAAGGCAGTATAGGTCAGATTAGTGACAACCTCACATATTCCAAACCTGACCTCTGTGCTTCATCATCACTTTACCGCACCTGCAGTGTTCAATGTTATCTGAAAAACACTGCATTGCTATAGGAGCAGAGTTAACATCTAATGTGTTCTCCCTACTGCTAAGAAATATTATATTGAATATTATGTCTCCTGCAATTTTGAAAAAAAGATTAAAAAAGGAAAGGTAAGATCTTCAAGGCATCTTTTACCATAGGAAAAGGAAAATGCTTCCACATTGCATTGACTCTCTCCATTACTGCCCTCAGATAACATCGTCTCCCTTGTTCTCTCGTGCTTAGCTTGTAACTTGAGTTGTTATCTGAGTGATGTGCAAAGAATTGCAGATTGCTTGTGATTTTGTGAAACAGGACTTCTGTCCACTAGGAGCTGAGGTCTATCAAGAACTCTGCTTTGTGTAGGCCTGCACAAGCCATTGATTGGGTGCCAAATATCAGTTCTGAGATAAAGGACTAAGAGGATTCATATACTTAGCATGGAAACAGACTTTTTGTCATGTATCTTTTTTGATTTTTAGATGGTTTTGGCATCCTTTTGATTAACTGATCATTCACGAATGACTGAGTGCATAATCACTAAATTAATTAGCAAAGGTTTTGGCACAAGTGACAAGGTCATTTAACTCCAACCCTGGTGAGAAACACGATAGAAAACACAAAAAGGAATCAATACACCCTATCAAAACGCTTATCAAGAAACTAACTCTGTTCCAAAGTTATGCTGGATGTCAGTGTATTAATGTTCTGTGGTGCCCACAGCAATTTCAAATGTGGTAAGATATTCCAGACACATACAGTCCACCAATGAGGGGTCATAATCTTTGAGACCATAAGTCACAATACCTCTCCAAGATCTATGCTCCATCTTTGTTATGATTTTTGCCTTCTAGTACCACTGCTCCAGAAATACCATGTTGCAACAACCCACACCCCTCCTTTGCAGGGAAGATGACTACCACTGTTCCACTGCTCACTGGAGCTCACTGATGCAACTGAATGAGGTGCTGTGAGCAAAACCTTGAGTGAACCTTTGTAATGAATCAAGGTTTTATTTAGAGCACCCTGACAGATGTCTAGTCTGTCCCACAGAGTCATCAATGTGGATGTTGTATGTAGTTACAGGTGTTTTGGTCTGGGACGAAGTGTCCAAGAACCCTTCTTGTAGAGATTGATGGCCACCTGTGCTCACAATGCTACCACTTCTGTGAATTCATTCTGATATGATATTCCAGCAGGAAGACACATGCCTCCACCTGCAAGGCCTCACAGCAGCTGCATACTGCTATGGCTTCTTGAAAGATATTTGTCAGACTGGAGAACCATTGACATCATAGCATGAACTGGGATGACGTGTGCCATTGAGGGCTCAAAGACCAAAACCAGTCTCTCTAGACTCTCAGAGAGGAATAGGGGAGAATCCCACAAGACAGTAACTGATACCTGATGTACACAATGCACTGCCACTGTACAGCTTGTATTGTTTCCAGCCACAGCCACACAGAGGACCAGCCTGTGATTTTCACACTAGACTCTTTGTTGATCAACCCTGTAGATCACAGATATTAACTGCTATAATGAATTTATATTTAACCTTGGTCATATCTGATGTGCACCTAGTTTTCATTCGAATGCTTCATATATACTGTAAATGGTTCAAACACTAAGAGGCATGGCTGGTCAGCTGAAACTCAGAATGATTTGACATGGCCATTTATTTTTTTTCCTAAATACTTCAAAAACTTTCCTTAAAAAAGAAGCTTCAGCCAAATTGCTTGTGCTCATTGATGAAACAGAAAATGAAACTGGGCCAAAAGTAAGAAAGAAACAGGGCCACAGAAAGATATGACCATAATTTCAACAGCAAAGGTCTGGTTTTAGCCTCACAAAACCTAATGTGAATTATAAACAACGTTTGTATTAAGCATCATGATTTCTTGATGTACAAGGTCTCTCCCGTTTTATTTTGAGGCTCTATTAAATACTACTTTGTGATGCTGAAAGGTAGCATAGGACAAAAAGCCAGAAGAAATTCATTCTGGTTGAGGAGGTATTCATATTTTAATCCCCTACATGTTTATTGAATATTTCTACTGATCATTAGGGTGAGTTTCTTATGTAGTGGGACTTTGTTTTTCTAGGTATTGGGAGTTATATGAGAATACTTGTTTGCCACACAGGGGTTTACACTGAGAGAATAACATCAAACGATGGCTGGATCTCTGGGGCCACTGCAATATTTCAGAAAGGAATGAAAGCAGACAGACCTAGTGGGAAAACCTTTTGTTTTATTGAAACCTTTGCTTGACAGTGTCTGTGTAAGATTGGGTCTCGGCTTTTTTTTAAATATGAAACTAAGTATGCAGTGAATGGCCAAAACAATATTCCTCCTTACAGAAAATCCTAATGAAGGAGGGATGTAAACTGAGTTTACAATAACTCAATAATCACATCACCCTAATGAAAAATTAGCTTAGATCTGAGACCCCACAAGCCTTTGAATGTACCACAGAGGAATGGTACTAATCATTTTATTTATGGGAAATGGGTTTGGTTTTTAAAAAATTTAACTCGAATTGGTACAGCACATATAATGTGAGATTTTCATTTCAAACAGCTCTTGCAGAGCAACATTCTGACAATAAGAAACAAGCCCAGCCTTCCAGTAATGACCTCTCAAGGGACCTTTACTCAGTGAACTGCTTTAACCAAAAAGTTATTTGTGAAATGTATCAGAATCCACGTTTTAAAGCTAAACTTTTTGCCAGAAGAATTTTCATATGAAAGCTCTCATCTGCATTTCGACTAATACAGGAAGTCATTACAATTTCTGCTACGCCAACAAGAAAGGCCAACATGAGTTGAACTCTGGTTGGACTACACTAGGAATATACAGTACCCCCTCTATGTACAGTATCCTGGGTTCTTCTTTACAGCCAGTAGCCATTATAAATTTAGGAGAAAAAAAATGTTAATTTACTGTTAACACAAAATAGGATAAAGCAGATAAAGTTAAAATAAATTCCATTATCCAGATACAGGCTTTTTAGCTGGAATGGGGATATTCATCACAATTCCTTTGCCTACAAAAACTTTATATAAAATGCAGAGGATCCTTAAAGCATCAGCATAATCTAGTACCTTGGTCCTATGCATCCTGTCTGGAGTGATCTATATACTCACAGGGCTAGTTTCTGTAAAGCAAGCACAGAGAGTTTTATGAGAAAACTGGACCGCTATGCTTGGAGGCTCACATTTTAACACAGCAGGTCTCTTTTTATGCATTATTATAGTACCAGGATTCTCAGCCTTGGTCCTCAAGACCAGCATTGTCTGCTGTAGTGTCTTTGCTCTAGCTCAGCTTTTAATTATTTAATCGAACACTTAAGCTGTCTACTAATTTGCCAAATTAACCACTTTAAATTATTTCTAAAAGTTCCTGCAATTTACAACTAAAAAGTTGTAAATTGCGGGAACTTTCAAACTCTTTGAGAAATTGAAATAAAAAAGGACCTCAGTAAGCCAATTATTATTTTCATTCAGATTTCAAATTAGGTAAGACTGTAAATCGAACAAAATAAAATTTCCAAAGGAAATTGGAGTTTTGAAGGGCATGACAGGCAACCCTATACATAGGGCAACCCTATACATTAGTGATATTTTGGAAATATGGTGATACCAAAAGGCGTGTTGCTGTCTGTTGTATGTATTATAGAACTACATAAATATACAGTAGTTCTATAATACATACAACAGACAGCAACACGCCTTTTGCTATCAACATATTTCCAAAATATCACTAATATAACTAAAATAAAGCTCTCTATGTCCTCTGTGTTTAAACGCACTTCAGATCTCTATTTCTTAATTAAGCTCTCTATTATTAGTGTTTCAGGTACCATTTACTTTTCTGGACTGAGGTACACACAGTGATTATTGAAATATACTTTTTATGTCTAAAGAATGTGGTCTTTAAGGGCATTCTGTATACAGTACATAGTGTTAAGATACAGGGAGTCCAGATTTTCAGGAACACAATGTTGAGCACTGCAAATTATTTACACTACAAAAAAACAACTTTGTAATACCAATTGTCTGTTTGTTGTCAGATAATTCTTTTAGAATCATTGCAAGAACAGTCATATAAAAGACATTTTGTGTGGATGACAATCTGAGGTAAAGAGAAATATGATGGAAGGACGATGGGGAAAGTCTGGCTGAGGCTGCAAGGAATCTAAATCTGTCAAGAAGCAGGGCACCCAGGCTTTGGAGAAATGTGATAAGACAAGAGAGGCTGCTTGAAAATGTGTCCAACGCTGTTTCCAAGACCCCACAGAGCCACTACGGTCAGACAGTACTGCTAGACTGCTAGACAACTAGACAACACATGAAGGCTATCTGCAGGACGTTCTGTGTCCTGGCAGACTGTTATCAGAAGGCTTCATGGTAGGGATGTCAAGTGGTTTGTGTGCTGCTAATGTCCTCCCACAGAAAGGTTCATTCACCCTGGTGTCTCCAATTCTGGATTATCTGCTTTGTGGTGATGACTGATCTGAAGTCACAGCACCATGGAAATGGACAGAAGTTGCAGGTTGGTGTCAACTGGCTGGGGAGGGAATTATGTGTCATTAGGGTCTGAGCCACTGTGATCACAGCTCTGAAATGGAAATGCCTATCCCAGAGCAGCTGAGCGCTCTGAGAGCCAAACAACAACCTCTGCTGCAGTGTGATCAACACCACTTTTAATTATAGCACAACTAACTGCTCTAAATTACACCTATTTCACAGAAGAGAAGTGTGTATTTTCAGCAGCAATTATTTTCAGAGACTGTGCCGGTTGTTGTGAATGTCAAGGATAACTCTGCTATGCAGTCAACAATGCAGGAAGGAGTTAAATAAGCAAAAAATAACAAAAAAGAGAAAAAACACTAAACTAGAATATCAGCATTATTGCTTATACCCCAGACCATGAAATATTAATCATGGTCATGAAACTTTAATTTTTTAGTCCTACCATACACTCTGTATGCCATTTCACCGGACTGTCAATTACATTTCTTCTCATTGCTTTTCCTATGCATGATGAATTATTATGAATCCTAAATTTAAGCACAGTTTCGTAAGAACGCAACACAACCAAAAGGAAGATGAAAGTTGTCAATAATAAAATGAACAGTCGAAAAGAAAAGGTTATTTTGTTAAAAAACAGTTTTCTGTATCTGCTTACTGTACATTACAGAAAAAGCCAGTGCAACTGAAAAATAAAGTGGGGTCTATAAAAAGAGACAACTGACAAATCGTTTTTACACCGCGTTAGGGTCCAGCAATATGACTTGCATCTACATTCTTTTCCAACAGTCTCTCCTTTTCTGTTTTGTGAGAATCCAAAAGATTTGACATCATTTCTGTATTTCCTCAGTCCTCCCAAAAGAGAATACACAGAGATCAATAATTTAGACTGTGGGTTATTAATGGGAAATACTGCAATAACACTGAGTTCAAAAGTTTTACGACAACTTGAAAATATATAGCACGACAACCATCCCGACATTTAGTCAATCCCTCGCCAATAAAAACAGTGATTTACTATGTACCATAATACTACAACTATTTACAGCAAATGACATGTAAAATATTTTAACTGCAGGTGTTCAAAGCAGCAGAGACAACATGGAAAAATGGAGTGCCTCTCATAAGTGCCTCAAAATTTCATAATTTTGCTGTTACATGAACGATAAGAATATGATATTTTTAGTTATTAAGTTATGATTGATTGATTAATTCATAGCAATACATTGATTTATGTCATGACATAATATTTAAGTTGAGAATAAAAAATGGAATTATGCTATCTTACAAAAACACTACACTTTGCCTCTCTCATATAAATACAATAACATACATTAAATATATATTATATTGGCAGCACTGAATTCCAGACAGGATCTTTAAGACAAGTGTTTCAATACTCAACCCTCATTTCCTTATTTATTCCATAGTCAGTTTGACCCTGGATTTGCTCACACTTACTGATGCCCTGGACTACGTAATACACCTCAATACAGGAGGAATGTGTTAGAACATTTTCATATACTATACCATCACACAGATACTGAAAAGTATTATTAAAGAGAGTTTTTTTTTCTCCAAATATTCGGTTTGAAGAGCTCTCGCTTCTGTTTGGAGTTTCTTTGCTTGCAAGCAGATAAGCTTTTGTAATTGAATTAAAAATCCCGAAATAATAATATGGCATTGTCCTTCTTAATATTCTTGCTTTTTGGTTTTAAATCAGGAATTTTATTTATAAAAAAACAATGCATCCCTTGTGCACAAACTTCTGACACAGAATAGTCAGAGAAAAGAACAAGACTTGTCACCCACATTCACCCTTTCCTATGCTTGGCTTCACATGAATGGTGCTGGAAGAAGCACTGCTAGAGAAGTCCCCCAGTCAATTATTCAGCAGGCTTGGTCCTTTGCTGATGTAGATCTAATTCTATTCCAAAGGCAGCCTACAGGGAACCCAATCCAACATTCTGGGGGAAAAGTACAGCACATTCAAACACAAATGGTTACTTCATGGTTTTGGTACTATTTTGTCATTTGCCTTTGGCGAGCATAAACAATTGGGAAGATTGTCCGGTGGGAACTCATTTTGTATTTTTCTTCAAAAGTAGTGAGATTCCTTTTCAAGATATGTAAGGTTTTAAGTTCATGAAATGAGGAAGCAATAAAGGTTGAAAAGAGAAGAGAGAAAACTCAACGTTTCAGCTGTGAAGCCTTCTTCAGGTGTGAGAAGGTGTCAGGTGTTCTTCAGGTGTCAGCCTCCTCACACCTGAAGAAGGCTTCACAGCTGAAACATTGTGTTTCCTCTCTTCTCTTTTCAGCATGGAATAAACCTATTGATCCTTTACAGCAATAAAGGTGCTTAATGCTTAATAATGCTTTTAGGTTTTACTGAACTTCAGAAAATTAGGAACTAAATAAACAGTGGGAGATTTTGTTCGTACTGTACGTGGTCACTTATTTCTCCTTAATTTCCTCTTCACCGTTTATAAAGCTAGACAAGGGGGCTTTGCTGTAACTAAAACACAGTTGCAAACACACACACAGCAAAACACTTGCAAGCTGGTGAATCTGAAAACTGGTGTTTACTGTTAATCCCTCCCTGTAATCCACCCAATGAATACACCAAAATGCACCACTGTGAGCATATTAGTATTAGTGCTTGTTTTGATTAGGGATTATCTGAAGCAACAATGAACAAACTGCTTTGTCGTTATCATTGATTTCTGCACACCAGGAGTTAGACTGACATGAGTGCAGCTCAATCAAACAAGAAAAGAAAAAGATGAAATAATACAGTATAAACATTTAAGATCTTGATTGAGTTCTGAAGCTTTTGAAGCCCACAATGCAGATTCTGAAAGCTCCTTCCCATTCTTTCTTCACAAAGAACCAATAATGATCGTTTTATCAAGGATTCATTTTATACTTCTATAGTGTTATCAATATCTCAAACATCTGATTGATCAAATGTGTCCTGATTTAACTTGACAAAGCTAAACTGCATTTATTTACAGGTTCAAACATTAGATCATTTAAGTTCTGATTATAAATAGAGGTGGAGCAGTGGCTCTGTGGGTAAGGATCTGCGCCTGTGGCTGGAAGGTTTCACTGTGAATTTCTACTTCTGCAAAATAAGTCCATTTTTCTTGGTTTCCAATACTTTATATCACAGAAAAGGCATGGAATAATATATTGGAGTTTTTATCAACTTCATTGTAAATGTGAATTGAAACAATCATAAACATCTCTATTTTTAAAGACATCTGACATTTCGTACAAAAACATGTTGAATAACACAAGACCTAAAAAAAATTGTTTCTTGAAGGCACCTCTAAAATACCTGTATATTTATTTCATGTAGAGTTATGTGTATTCATTAAGCTTTAAAATAAAGAACTAGAAATTCCAATGAAAATCAAAGAAGGGAAACCTTATTATAAGCTGTACAGTATATATATATAAAAATATCATTATTAAAAAATAAAACAATATATTAACCTGGTATAACACCGTGAACCAGTCTTCATCAACATATACTGCCCCTAGCCAGAGAGAAGCAAAGCAGCATATAACTAGGCATTATATTCAATTCTTTGCAAGTGTATTCAGCTCATATCACTACTGATACGCGATGCACTCTTTTTCAGTCTAGCTCATTCAAGTACCCTAACAACAGGGTACGCATATGACAAGTTATTCAATTATAAAACTTTGTTCTTTCAGAATGTGAAATTTTGAGTTTCTTCTGGGTTCGGAGTTAGGGTAATTACCCTATCAAAAAAGACTGCCCATCTGCAAGTTCTGTCTGGCAGGACGTCATGATTTTCTTTTCAAATATACTTTCTGATTTGACTATATTTCCTGGAGATACTGTATACTAATAAAACAGCACCTTCACGTTTCCAGCTTCATGTTTCATTTAGTGCAACATTCTGACAATATCTCCCTTGATTTAGCTGTCACAAACTGCTTCCTTTTAGAGCTGATTAGCTCTGATAATGTATTTGTTCCTTGCATTTTTCTCAACTGCTTTTTGATCAATTTTTACAGAGTTGTCTTACTTTAGGCATTTGTGTCACTTTCCTTCTCTGAAAGGTTTCCAAGCTGCGATTCATCCTCTATACAAGCCTCTCAGAGACAATTTTTTTCCCCATTGCCTTGGATAGAAAGACATTACATGTGGGATTCAAATCATCAGTAAACTCAACCTTGGAATTGCAGTCTTCTCTTTAATTCAGTTTCCTTTTATTTTTCCTTTTCCTTTTATTTGCGTAGCTACTGGTATTTTTGAATCTTTTAACTGCAGTCTGACCTCCATTATGCATAATATTGACTCCTTGTGTAATTACAGTATCTTATGAAGGGTAACTATGGTTGTATCTTCATTAAACTGAATCTCCATCTTAAGGGCCATGGTCACTCGGGTAATTTGGGTCCCCTGAATAAAAAAACCGAACTGCTTGCACCAATATTTCAAAGCAATCTAATTTCTATGTGGGTGGACACATTTAGTTATTTTGTTCCTGTGCATGTAAAGAATAAAGGGAAGATGATATAAAAAGGGCTCCTGGGACATTTCTCACTACTAATATACAAATTTTACAAAATGTCCAGGCAAAGGCAATAAATATTTCTCTACTAATGATACTCAACCAATTCATTTTTCAAAATTCAGTTAGAGGTTCTGTACTTTCTTTGCTTTATGTCTAATTAGCCTAATTTGTAAAACATGAAACTCACCCAACTTGTCATATTTGTCCTTACAGATTTCTTTAATAAACTAAACATGGCTAAATGCAAAAATCGCTCAAGTTTCAATTTTATTGATAAAAATGGCAATTAAAAATTAAGTAATACCATAAATATTATATATAATGCTTTTTTTAATTCCCCCAGTTGTGTTCCTCTGAAGCTCACACGGGAACTGAAGAAGAATTCTAAACAGCACTGCGTGGGGATTCAACATCCATCTGATACATTTCCAAATACTTCACTTCTAAGTCTATCAAATATTAACAAGTTCTGTAGTCTAAACATGGCTGGTTTATCAAAAGGCTTCGCAGAAACATCTTGTGGTTTAGTGTCATGGGACGGTAAGATAAAGATCATTCCACGTGGTCTCTCAGTAAACATGTTCACCAGGCCGGGCTGAAGGAAAAATAAGAAGGAATCACCCAAAGCCAATGATTCAATCCTTTTACCATTTGGGGTCACTCGAAAAACAAAATGTTGACATTTTGATTATCTAAGTCACCACTGTTAAACAGACTAACTGTTCAGAGTAACTTCATTCAATTTTGCTGCTGAAGTACTGTAACTCACAGCACAATTTCCAGACTATACAAAACTCAGCAGTAGAACTCATGATGTTCTCATTAGCAGTTGTTGCTTGCCAGAATTGCCATTCCAATGGAGAGGGGACCGAATGCTCAGGTAGACTAGATAGTGTTACAGAAGGCAACCCTCATCACATACTCTGTTTCCATGCTATTTCACACTTTCCAGGAGAAACAGCGTAGAGAGTTTCTTTAACTTTGTAATTTCCAGATATCCTTGAACTTAATGGCTCTTGAATCCAAAAGCGCATTATATGTACAACATTTTAACTTAATAGGATAATTTTCATATATAATGTTCATCATCTTTGTTACAGTGTACACATGAGCAGGAGAGTGATAAATGAAATGCAATAATACATTTTAGTCTCTCTTTTTTGATGTTGATCAGTTTAGGTTCTTAGTTCAGGTGGGTAGCTGCGTCAGCATGCGAAGGTTTATTCCATGCTGAAAAAAAGAAGAAAGAGAACACAACGTTTTGGCCTTGGAGCCTTCTTCAGGTGTGAGAGAGACAGGGCAGTAGGCAAAGGTAATGCAGCGGGAGAACAAAGGTTGGGAGGGAGGAGGAGTGAGAGGCGGGAGGAGGGGACAGAAAGAGAGGCCAATCAAGAGGTGATTGGCCTCTTTTTTTCAGCATGGAATAAACCTATTACTTGTTCCTTTGCAGTTTAGGTTATTGTCCATCAATGTGAAATGTGAGGAAGCACCTAAAAATGATCTGCTCCAATGCAACTGCTCCCAAATGCTGAAAACAATTTCAGTGACTACAATCTCATTATCAGGAAACAGGAGTCAGGAAGCAGTTTCCCAAAACAAATGCCCTGCTCAGTTCTGTAACAAAGAAAAGAGTACCCTGCTCTCCACAGAGTTCTGAGTAAACCTCTGAAGACTGATCACCAACATAAAGGTTGAGAGCCAAGCACTGTATGGTTTCAAATGGTCCTTTCATGTTCAGTGAATTTTAGCAACAGAATTTCAATACTGTTGAAACAGCTTGCTGAGCACATTGTTTCTCCCTTGCTATGCTACGACAAGATCTGCACATGCTGGAAAGGGGGCAAATTCCAAATGCAATGGCAAAGTCTTGAAAACTACAAGCTTATTTTTTAAACATTTCACCTGTCTTGTAAACAATCACAAAGCAGGAATATAATACAGTATATCAGTGACTCATGGTCTCCCAGATCATGGCCTATTACGGACAGACTGTTGGGCAGTACTGTCATGCCAGGTAAGAAATTATAGAAATTATAGACTATGAACACTTCAGATAGTGTGCTGGATTAGTCCAGAATCCAACATACCAATGGCATAAAGGTGTTATTTTAGTAAGAGAGCATGGCAACTTTCTGTGTTATTATTTAATGCACAACAGGCTTGGCATTCATCGTGTTAAATCACATCATCAGTTGTACTTAATCAGCTTCTTTCAACAGCAGAAGAAGGCACTTACAGTAAAGTCTCCCAGATAAGTCATATACGACCAATTAATCAAAATGATAACAAAAACATTTTAACATGATTCAAAAATGGTATTCTTAGCTTTCTAAAAGCTTCAATTGAAAGCTTAGAGCAATAAGTTTCATTTGATGCTCACTGTAATACGTCACAAACAAAACACTTGAGGGAAATCATGTAATCTGCAGAAATCAACTTCGTGAATTCTAATTGGAGGACTGCAACTCAATATTTCCAAGTCTTTAGATAAAATTGACATTAGCAAAATACAGCAACCCCTGTTGAGACAACATGATGCAAAATACAGACACTTAATTATGAGAACCTAAGATACTTCAATAATAAATGCGGTAAATTGGTCTCACCAGCAAGTAAAGAGAGTTAGAAGATATACCACTGTGAAGTACCAATTATAGTGCCCATGTGGTAACAGCGACAGATCAAGGTCAATGTGGGGGGGATTTTCAAGTGACCTCTGGAATAAATTATTGGTGCAATTCTGAGCATAGAAGAAGAGAATCCAGAGGTAATGGAAAGTGTTCCCAATCTACTTGGGAAATTGTTTTTGTTATTCCTTGGGAAACAAAATTGTGAGAAAGCAGGAAGGCAGAAGCAGAATAATCCCAAACAGAACTGATGTGTGATCAGCAGGATTTTCCTTTTCCTGACTCTTCTGTCGTCGCTACAGTTTTGGGGGCCTTTTTGTTATCTAGAATCCTGTGAACTGCTAAAATATTGCTGTGGCTTCAAAAGCGTTAATCTCCACATCCTGGTCTATCTGCAGTGCTGCAAAGCGCTCTGCATAAATTGCAGTCGGCGTGCTTCGGCCTCCCAGCTCCCCTGCTAGTGGATGTCAATCATTTGTCAGTCAGTGTGGGATCAGGAAGACTGTCAGGGCAGCAGCTGAGCAGAGTCTGCTCAGACCTGCCAATCATACTCTGCTCTCCTATCTGCTCTAGCTCAGCTTCACTTCGAAAGAAATCAAAGAGCACAGGAGCTCACTCATTCCAACACCTGAATCACCCACTGTTGTGTTTTCCAAAGAGTGAAGGCATCGAAACATACCAAGATGATAGATATTTATGCACTATTGCTTGGGTGTCTTCTTTTAAATCTATTTAATAGCATATGCTGGCTATCAGATCTTGTGCGTGTATCTCGAAGGCTGAGTTCCAGATTGTTCTGTACAAGAGAGACAATAATGCCCCAGAAGTATTTTTGCAGCAAGTTGGCAAATTGCTGAATTAAAAACAGTGCAATGAAATGGAAACTTCTACAGGTTGTTCTTTTTTACCTTTTTTTTTTAACGCTGCATGCACAAAAAATGCAACATAACGCTAACCTTAAATGTACAAGCATCCGTACAACCTCAGAGCACAGGATTTTTGTAAGAACAGAACTTTACTGTAAAATATTTTAGAAAATGTAGTACTCAATTTAAAACTCTGAATGGTAGATGGTAATACCTTCCCAACACCTGATCACTGAACATCCTCTTCACAACAATATTTTTGGCTACTGTTTTATAAATCTAGAACTGGCATTCAAACCAGGTCTAAAGTCAAGGATTACACACATTTATTATTATTATTATTATTATTATTAATATTATTAATTGTTTGTGTGACCAGTGCTTGTTAACATTACTTTCAGAAAATATTGGGTCAAGTATGAAAGAAAGAGGAAATGAGATTATCTATAAACTTGTGTTCCTCAGCTGTATTATTTTTCACTGGAGAGAGACAATCTTCTTAATGCTTGTGATCCTCAGACTGCAGCTCCAGCTCTTAGGTGTCTGGGAGAGGGGGGGTAAATATGGCTCCTTCCAGAGCGCAAAAGAGAGAGACAAATGAGGGGGGATGGGATGTACAGAGCCTGGTTTAAGACTGTACATATAATTCACAGAAACAAAAACATTTCAGACTCCCGAAGAATTTCAGTGGTTGGCTCTAACTACACAACCTATAATAACACATCAACTTCCTTGTGTCATCTGATCTTCAAAGTTGGGTAAACTGTAAAAGAAAATCTCTCTGTTTAAGTGAAATGGAAATGGAAGAAACAATATCGGGAATATTTTACATCTTATTACCTGAGAGTAAAACGCTATCCTCATTTCCCAAAAATAATAACAGACCTTTACCTACAAGTAGAATATAACGAGATAATATGTACTGTAGCTGTTCAGACAAAAATAACCACATAAAAAAATACTGAACTGAAAGGGAGTACATGCAGATATATTTCGGAGTAAACACAAAAAACATGGTACAGAAAAGAAACTTGAATGTGTGGTACAAGACTAAGCCACAGAAACCACAGAAACCTCAGTTTTTATTTAGGACAAGGAGTTAAAAGTCTGTATCTTTGAGGCGACTGAGGTAAGTTTATAAAACATATGACACTAAACTGGATGGCACAGTGGTGCAGTGGTAAGCATTGCTATCTCGCAGCATAGGGACCCTGGGTTCAATTTTGGACCAGGGGTTCTATCTGAATGGAGTTTGTATATTCTCCCTGTGTTTGTGTTGGTTTCCTCTGGGTGCAGATTTCCTGCCACAGTCCAAAGGTACAGTAGGTAGGTTAATTGGCCCTGGTGTGAGTGTATCTGTTTGTAACTTGCCATGGCCTGGCATCCCATCTTGTAGAGGTCAATGATCATTTACCTACAATCTTCAAAGAGATTTCTTCATTTTTTGATGGTAAGGCATGCTCCTGCTAAATGTGTGTTATCTCTTTTTTTTTGTTTTTGTGGGATATTTTAAAGGAATACACCTGAAGAAGGCTCACAGCCAAAACATTGTGTTTCTTTTCTTCTTTGTCCATTGTGGAATAAACCTTTACTTTAAATTTAAATTTAGTTTAAACTGATATATTTTCATATTTTTAATGTGCCGTTATTGGAGATATACAGTAATACTGTAGCTGTCTTATTGAGCTACAGTATTTCATATCTGGAATACGTATCAGGAAACTGACTATTAAACCAAAAAAATCAATTTCTCAATAACTATATTAATATTTTTCTAATATACTAATATAAATATAAATAACTATTAAAATCCTCAGTACTATCACACATGGGTGATCATCACACATTCACATACTGTTACAAACAACATGAGAGACCTCACAAGGTGAGGCAAGAGTAATGCCTCTGAAAGTGGCCAGCTTTCATCAAGAAGCACTTTGTGACGTAGCTGAAAAAACAAATCAAAACACATATGCAGTGAAACTCTACAACCCGATTTTATCAAACTACAGCTGTATTTTCCAAAGCCTGTTGAGGTTTTTGACTCAAATCAAGCAAACACTTTCTGGACACTCCATTATGTTAACAAAACCCCAACAACAATACTGAAGAACCACATACTGTAAATGCAGTGTTTACTGTGAAATTTTGAGTGAAATAAAATATGACCATGTTTATCCATCCCAGAAGAACATATTTTCAAGATTTCCAACACTTTGCTGTAGTTGCTGCTAGGAGTTTTAACAGTACCAGAAAACTACTGAGGCTGAAAAACAGTCATTTTTCATCAGTACCAAAATGTTCTCAATAATAACCGATATGAACAATAATCTTGAAAAACTCTTCAATTAACATAAAGCCACTTTTAACAATACTAAACAAAAAACAAAATACCAAGGCAAAAACAAAGCAGATCCAGAATCTTTCTGACAAAAAGCACTAAATGTGGCTGAATCCCTGATTTATTTTGGGAAGGCGTTCCAGAGATTTGGGAGAAAGCAACACAATGCCCGGTCACCCATAAACAAAACATTGGAAACGTATTAAAACTAAAACTCTGTGCAAGACAGCAGTGATGTGACCACTTGCACATGATTTCGTGTCAAAACATTTTAAAATTTAGCTGCCCGGTGTGAGTAGTGAGGGACTGCAAAGAAATCAGTTATTGCGTAGCTCAGAGAGAAGAGTTTTGCCTTGGTTTGGGTCTATTCAACACTGTAAATAAAAACACTTATTTTACAACTTACAACTCCACTTGTGTCGGATTTCAGGACATGCCTATACAGTACAGTGTACAGTAAGATAACTGTAATATGGCACAATTCATTTTTACATATGAGCTGATATTCCCCATCATGTGTTGGGATTCATTCACATCCAAATGGGAATCATTTCTACTATTGCATATGAATACGCAGTGCCAGCCCTTGGCTTAGGCGAACTAGGCAACTGCTTAGGGCCCCAGAGCCACCAGTGCGCCCCATCAATGTGCAACGCAACATATTTTTTAAATCAAACGCAAGTAAACAATTCCATCCAGCTGCTCCTTCTGTTGCTGCCGTGCTAATACAGGCTGTTAAAGGTTGTTAGTTATAAGTTAGGATCTTACTAGTTGTGAATGTTAGTGCAGTGGTTTATTTCACTCAATGTAGTAAATGACTCAACTTCACCGTAAGGTGTTTTACTACAAGTTAACGTTATTACTTTCAAAAATTAAAATCCATGTTATCTTTGTAAAATGTGTGCTTCTTGTTCGGTAGTTATTTATTATGCATTCTTCAAAGCTGGTTAATAACATTTTTCTAGTTTGTAAATGAAAATGTATTTAATTAACTTCATTTTTCTAAACAGTAAAATAGCTGTGGGGGGGAGCTGAAAATAGTTGTGTATGTGTAAAATTGTGATCTGGAGGGGCCCCTTCGCCAGATGTTGCCTAGGGCTTCCACCAAGTAAGGGCCTGTGAATATATACACACACTATACTTGCGGCTACTTCTTGACACCAGTTTAATTGCAATTTTTAATCGCATAAGTTATTTTGGATTTTTCAAATTAATAAAATGGATTTATTGCCTGTTAGATCAGTGATGTTTATTGGGTGCTCTTTACAATATTGTGAAAGCACTTTACTGTGATAATCATTGTGTAGATTCTAGATACCCTTTTCTATTGCTGTATGGTTTCATAAAAATGATATTTTTCTGGTAATTACGTATTTAACCCTATAGCTCTAAACTACTTCTTTGTGGGAAATTAGTTAAGGAATTACTTAATCGGGGTCTTTTATTACAGGTGTGTTCCTGTTTGATATTGTGCCTTTGTGACCAGAAGAAAACCAATATTTTTTTCTGAGGTTTAGAAAGAGTTTAGCATTTTATGGTGTTTCAAACCAGGTTAATCTGTCAATATAAAATTACTAAATTTCTTGCCTTATCTAAAGCATCATATATAAATGTTATTTTAATTCAATATTTACATTGTTGCACTGCACTGACCCAGAAATGGTGTTCTGTCTTATCAAGTTATCCATTTAGTTAGGGTCTAGCACTGGTGGTCTGTGACATCTGTGACTATCCCTGGCAACTCTGCAATTGTTAGAATCCCACGTGGAGAGTTGTGATTTACTGGAATTTATCTGCAAAACCTGGATACTTTAAGTACATTTAAATACTAGACAACTGCTCCAGGATTTTGAAATTCCCCCTATTATCAATTAAATGAAAGTATAATTTCATTTCCATTTTACATTGTTGAACATCCACTTTTTTTACATTATTTAGTCTGTTTTTGAAAACAGAACAAAATAAAATATTGCAAAAACAGAAAATACAAAATAAAAACTGGAAACTCAGATAAAAAAGTGGGCTAATCAAACAAGGTTCGAAGGGGAATTAAAGCATCTGAACCCTGTAAAAATATGTCATCTAGGGTGTTATGGGGGCGCAGGGGTTAACACTGCTGCCTCACAGCACTGGGGCCCAGGATTCGATTCCAGACCTGGGGTGCTGTCTGTGTGGAGTCTGCACGATCTCCCCGTTTTTGGTGGGTATTCTTCACACCCGAAGAAGGCTCCACACCCGAAACGTTGTGATACTTTTTTCTCTGTTCAGCGTGGAATAAGCCTTTACTTGTTCCTAACATCTAGCTATCTAGTGTCAACATTTGCAGGTCTCAGAAGCTTCAAAGCTAGAAAGAACGGACAGAAAGACAAGGACGCCCAGAAAGTGCCTTCCAGACAAGAGGTCCTTGGGTCAAACTTAAAAGTCCAGATTCTAGTTATGTACATAAACCTTATTGAGAGAATTTGTCATTTTATTGTTCTAGGAAACCCTAATTTCCTGTCTTCTAAATGTCTGGTTTAGAAGACAGGTTTATCTGTCCTGTTCACTTGTTTGGCATTATACAGTATAGGATTTGAATATTTGTTGGCAGTTAACAGGTTTTTTTGGGTTGGTCAAGGACGAAGGCCTCTAAGAAGCCTTATTTGAACAAAGATCTTTGGTGCCTCTACTTACTCTGTAGAAAAGGATTGGGTATATCCTTGACACATACAGTACATGTTTTTACAATTTGGGGGGGTTAGGGTTATTTCATCAATTTCCCTACGGGATTAATAAAGTATTATCTATCTATTTATGCTGATTATCCCACCTATTTGAAACAGTATTGATGGTAGTTCTTATTATAGCAAAGATGTTGACTTAGTTAATTAAGCTCATCTAAAAAGAAAATGTGTACAGTATGATTGCAGCATATGTTCTCACTGAGTCACGGAAATTCTCTAGTATTTTAATCAAAATAGACAGTACACTGAAACTTTACAGAAAACAGTGTTACAAAGGCTCAGACTGACACAAGGTTTCGGAGAACTGTGCTTCATTTTTAATTGCCAAGAAAAAGAACTTAGGAATCACCTTTAAACTCTCATCACTTACCATGGTACATGTAGTAAAATATAAATGGGGAATGTAAAAGGATCATTAGCTTAATTACATTATCCAACATTACAAAATGAATGAAATATCAATCGGTCCTTAAAAACAAAACTTGGAAATGTCAAAATAGGGATTTGTTGTCAGTATCTACAACCATCCTAGCTAAAGAGTTTAGAATCAATTATATACAGCAGAATGTTTGAAAATCCATAAGAACCTCATGTATTGTCTATAATGGCATGTACTGAGTTTTCTACAACATGCATTCAAATCTTAAATCAATAAACTCTACTAACAGATGTAGGTTCATTGTAATGTAGACACACATCTAAACTAGATTACCTCATTGTTATTGTCATTGTTGAATAGCTTGAGCCTACACAAATAGAAGACTCACTGCTTTCTAAATTGCCATGTAATTATTTCAATATGTTTAAAAAAAACTTCAAGAACAATAATATTTTATTAATTTATAATTAATCCGACAACAGATTTTTTTTCTAACGCCTCCTGACATAATATTGCTGAACTCAACAGATGCCAAAATAATGATCAAAACTAGTAACTAGATGGTTGTAGTTTAATGCATTTTATCTATCATCTTTTTAAACAAACTGTTTTGTTTTGCTGGCCCACAATTTCAGATCTTTTACACTATGTCCAAGTAAATAGAACTTTGGTATTTACATTATGTACACATATTTGTATGACACAGAAGACATTCTGATTTACCCAGTGGTTCTGAAGAGGTCATTGTAAATTGCACGTTTTGAGTTCTCCCTTCTCTATCACCCCTTACACTCAAAGCATTGAGCTGGAAAAATCACAGCACTTTAAAACACACCTCACCTTATTTTCTTAGCAAGAAATTAAGGGACCATCCTTTGGATGAGATGTAAAACCGAGATCCTGACTCTCTGTGGTCATTAAAAATCCCAGGGTGTTTCTTGAAAAGAGTAGGGATGTTACTCCGGCATCCTGGCCAAATTTTCCATTGGCCCTTACCAATCATGGCCTCCTAATAATCCCCATCAATGAACTGGCTTCATTAATCGGCTCTCCTCCCCACTGATAGCTGGTGTGTGGTGAGTGTACTGGTGCACTATGGCTGCTGTCGCATCATCCAGGTGGGGCTGCACACTGGTGGTGGTGGAGGGGAGTCCCCATTACCTGTAAACTGCTGTAAGTGGAGGGCTATACAAGTGTAAGGAATTATTATTATTATTATTATTATTATTATTATTATTATTATTATTATTATTAGTTAGCAAATCAGACAACATCTTGTAGTCCAAAATGAGATTCCTATTTCAACTAAGATGCTACGACCCTTTAATATGTGACCATTCCAGGAAAATTAATTAGTTGTTCGTATAAAAAAGTCAAAAGGTCAAAAGATGTAAAAGAATCCAAAACCTAACATGAATCAAAACAGGCCCAAATTCGACAAGCGCATTATACTGGTCTACTGCTGGTCTGAAAACACAGAAACATTCAAGAGATCACAAAAATACTTTTCAATGGTATGGTATTACAATAGCAATGGTAATGGTTTTACAGTTAAGGTCTCCAACAGTTCCCTTCCAAAAAACAGAGAAATGCTTACCCATGCGTTACCTTCCCTTATGATCCAACACAAATCTCTGATGGAAAGCCAGACAGTGGACGTCTCCTCCGCCACCAGTGAAAAATAGACTCTAGTGTAGAAAAGTATGCAAAACAGCCCACGTCTCACTCTCTCTACCCCAACAGCCCATCCGTGCAGAGCGGATCAAAGTGAGGGGGAGCGACCAGCAGATCGCTCCGGAAGCAGCTCAGGTTGGGCAGTCAAGACAAAATATTTCGCTCTTCTGCAGGGGACCTGAACTCTTATTCTCGTTCCCCCTTGCTGCGTCTTTCCTCAGCAAGCTCCCGCTGAGCCCCCCCTTAAATCACCGAACCCCCCCCGAAGACCCCGCGCTTGGCTTCCCGCCACTAACCCTCCGCAGCCGCCCGCAGCGCCCGGCCGCACTACTGCCTCACGTCAACGCATTGGGCCTGGCACGGTCCGCGGCACGCTGCCGCCTGGTAACCGCTTAGCTCCCCGCCCCTTCTGCAGTCGGAACGCTGCATTACTGTGTCTGAACCTTCACCAGCTGAACAACCTCTATAGCGGACAGGCCTGAAGATCAGGTTGGTTGATCAGATGCAGGCAAGAGCCATGGTGAGGTACCTTATAAAGACAACACCTTGCAGCCCTCATATAGGCCACCCACGGGAAACATCATTCAAATTGTTCTGTAATTTGAGTGACTTTTTTTTCCCCCGCCTGTGCTTTCAGCTTGTTCACACGGGGAGTAAACGTTTCCAATCATCATGGCCAGAGCAGTGCAGTCCTGTCTGAAACTGAGGACTGTGTTGTTCTCAGGCATCGGCTCACTAGCGTTAAAAAAACGTTGATGAATGTCACCATGTACCACTCGTAACTGACCTATTTGCCTTTAAAAGGCATGTGAATGTTAAGGAGGTTAGGAGAGAAAAATAATTACACCTGAGTTCTATCCCAGCAGTGCAGTGATATCAATAAAGCCAGAATGAACAGGTATTCAAGGAAACAAAATAGGCTGCACATGAAGAATGTACCTTTTCAAACACAGCAGATATATTTCAACCTCTGACAAATTCCCTCATGTATAACACTATTCACCAGAAACACAACTGCAGCTGATCTAAGTGGACATTAATTGCTTTTGCGCTGATCTATCTGTGCCTTCTGAAGTGATAACATAGCTACAAAATCTGATATCTGACAAGTTGACTGACCCTAATCAGGGCAGATCAGTTGTTCCTGATGCCACTACAGGGTGTAATTTCAGCACTGCTGATGTACCTACTATATCTCTGCGAATAACAAACACATCAAAGCCACTTTTCAGACCTCAAAGTTAAAAGGCAGAAATAAACCAGTCTTGTGTTCTGCAAAATATAAATCATGACTTGCAAATGGATACAATCAGGAGGCCTGCCACTTTTATCTGACAATGTAAATGCTGCTACTCTAAACTCCACTTCAGATTTAATGCAACAGTATTTACACAATAATGCAACTCGTGCACCGTCGGCTGCTCAGATATAAACATGTGATTTATTTATATTCTGTGATTCATGTGCAAAGTATTAAATCATATACCATAAAATTGGTATTACCCGTCTGTATTGCATTATATTTGCTATTGCATCTTGGGGGTCCCAACTGATTTCTAGAACATTTACTAGGGGTACTGCATGTAAACCTTTTTCCTCCTTAAGCTTTATGTGCGTTTGTTGATTTTGTGCTCATTTACTGCTCCCTGAACATGACTGGAACCTTGGAAAAGACCAAGACTTTACCAAACAAATTCCAAATGCATGGTGCAACTAATTCAAACTGATGGCTAAGTAATATGACGAATTGCTGGATAACCAAACAAATGTTTTTTATAATGTAAGCTTGATAAAAAAATGTTTGAGATCTTAAAATGAAATTTTCCATCTTTTGTTTGCTATACAATATTACAATATTACAGGTACTGTGCTTAAGGTTAGGTAAGCATTAGTGGGATAGGTGAAGGTCATGGCAGTTCCAATATGTTTGCATAAATAAACAGATTCTGGATACTGATTAAATGTTTTTTGACATTATTTTGTATTAGTTGAGCATTCACGACAAGTGACTTGGTTACATGAGTACTTAATCACTTCTTTAGTAATACAGTTGATTGAGACATGGGAATGAGAAGGTTTAACTTGTCGAATGTTGGGCTTGAAGGAAACTGCGAAAGAACACAGAAAGGACCCTTCTTTAACGAGATCGATGACTTCATGGCATTGCTCTTGTTTTGGAAGCTGCACTAAGTCAGCGCACTGTCACTCGACGTCCTCCTTAGAGATGAATCAAGGTTTTGTGTAAACGTCCTCGTCGGGCGCCATGAGCGTGTTACGCTCGATCGCTGGGGGAGGTCCGAGAGCGCCGGGCTGGGGAGGAGTACAGCTGCTCCAGAATTCCACTGGCAGTCATTGACGGCAACCTGACTGCACAGCACTACCTCAGTCTAGTCCTGGGAGCCCAACTACTGTCTTTCCTGTGGCTCATCCTGATATGGCAACATTCCAGCAGGATAACCCATGTTTTCATGCTGCTCATGCGGCAGGGCTCAGAGCCCTGTGAACGGTTACTGTACATGCTTACTCAGGCTCTCAAAGAGGAATGGGACAAACCCATAAGACATAACTGCACCCTAATGCAAAGCTTGTCACAGATTCTGTATGTAGCTTCTATGGCTTCCATTTGCAGCCTCACATACAGCTATCCTGTGACATGTATTGCAGACTTAGAATACCACATTCTGATGATGTCATATCTACTCAATAAAATATGAGACCACAACTTTTTACATAATTACGAAAATATTACTTTTCCTCAATAATTAGTTGCAGGTAAAAGTGATATTGTTCTTTTCTTTTGATGCTGAGTATACATATTTCACGATAAAAGCTTGAATTACTTCGAACCTATCTCTGGAAATACCATGCAGAGAATACAGTATCTTTGAGAATACATCTGTACACAAGATCCTACAGTGTTCCAACATTAACAGCTCCAGAGACATTTATTTCACACAATTCCATTTCAAGTCTATCTCGCACTATCATTAAAAGGGTAAAAAATGTTTAGGTTCCTACTGCAAACAATACTTTCCATTGTTTCCAACAACGTAACAGACAAGATTGTAAATGTTTTATTATTAAAAATGCATTGCAGGTGAATCAGTTGTTAGTTGCTCTGCATAAGAAGTATCAACACAGTTGGTATACTGTATGTTAATTAAAATAATTTAATTATTGTGAGCTTTTTATCAAGCTGTGTTACTTAGCAAGCACGTTTTACATTTAATATGATTTATGAATACTTTGCTCCCTATGGGGGATAGAAGAGGAAATTTTATCATAAAATAAAAGGACAAAGGTGATCAATAATTAATGGAGCTGTTTCATGTTTGGAAACAATGCTGCATATGTCTTTACAAGAAGTTACAATATTGGTTATTTTAGGGGGGAAAATAGTTTATTTGAATAATTTTAACTGAAATGGTGACATCAAGCATATGTCCAATTGGTTCCATTGTGTGCCTTCTCTTACTCACATACAACTAAAATATCTCTGAAGGACCTTAAAATTTAAATTTAGTAGCTCTTTAGGAAAACCATCTCACTCTACTGTTAAATGTCGATTCACAGTAAACATGCAACACACTCTGGGAATGTGGTTTAGTGTCATCGAGATAATTTGTAACCGGACATAGTGGAAATGGCTTGGATGACATCAGATAAGAGCACAAGAAAGGATACAAAGAAAGGCTATTTAGCAAACTGTTTGGGAGCTTCTTATTGATCCAAGGATCTCATCCTTCCATTTTTCTGAGGGAAGCCAGATTTCCAGCTTCAATGACAAGGCTGGATAGCTTGTTCAATACTCCCACTACTCTTTGGGTAAAGAAGTATGTCCTGCTCTCAGTTTGAAATACACTTTATGCAGTTTTCACTTGTGTTCTCTGGTTTGTGTTTTGCTATTCATTTTGAATAATTCAAGCACACTGACTTTGTCTATAACTCTGAGGATTTTGAATACTTGTATCAGGTGACTTTTTAGTCTTCTCTGTTCAAAATGTTTAATTCTTTAAATCTGTTAATTAAACAATGTTAACATAACAACCCTTGATTTGCACTCTACATTACACTTATAAGTAGTCTCTTATAGCCCAGTGTTTCTCATTTTGTATTAATAGTTTTTGATTTTACTACACACATGCAAAATCCTGCACTTGTCTACCCTCAATGTCATCTGCCAGGTGTTTGAAACGTCTTAGTATGGTTCAATTGTTGCTTCTACACTGTTCATTAATCCTCCAGATTTAAGAGACGTCCTAGTACAGATTCCTGTGGTACTCCACTAATTACATTACTCTCATCTTACAGTATATGGCATACGCTTTTCAA
The DNA here is from genome assembly GCF_040954835.1 of Lepisosteus oculatus. Taxonomy (NCBI): domain Eukaryota; kingdom Metazoa; phylum Chordata; class Actinopteri; order Semionotiformes; family Lepisosteidae; genus Lepisosteus; species Lepisosteus oculatus. The sequence continues at coordinate 11,070,090 of NC_090696.1, forward strand.
AGGCCTTTTAAAAATCTATGAATCTCATATGCCCTGTGTGTATCCATTATAGTTGTGAAACATCTGCATACTCCTTTCATCCAATCATTTAAACAGGATGTCAGCAGATTTCAATTTATTCATGTACAAAAGATGCAGTATTTTAATCCACTTACATCATTAACTGATTAACTGTGGCAGTTTTGTAAATTGATATTTACAAATAGTAAATATTTATATATAAATATACATATTATTTATGTAACTGTATAAAGAAACTGTAGCTTGGAGGGGTGGGAGGGGGAAGATTAGGGCATAGAAAGAGGAAGAATTGAAGATAGAGGGTGGAAAGGGAGGTGAATTATTATTATTAATATTATTAGTATACACAAGTTTAAACTACTTTTTCCTCACTCATCACATCAGCATTTTACAGATTCACAAACCAAGAGCTGTGGAGTGTCTTACAAACTTTTGTCTGTGCATCTAAGGGTTTTAGTTTTGTCATACGAAGAAATACTAAGAAAGTTAGAGCACAGCCCTCTAGTGAGGATCAAATTTAGCCTTGCTTGAGTATCATCCCTTTAAAGCCTCTGCATCTGTATGACCACACAGTAAAGCTCTGACAGTTCTTTGCCATTTATAGTTCAGATATTCCTATCACCAACCCATTTTCTACAAGAATCTATCTTAAGTACTGCTGTGCTGTTGAGTCAAAGATCTTATCTTATGTCCTGCTGCCATTATAGGAATAAAAAAAAAAGAATCGTATACAAATCTAAGAAATAACAATTTCTTCCTAAGAAGTAACGCAATTATTGCTTTGTTCCCATGGACAATACATTTTCAGCAAAGGAGGGGACTCAGAAGAAGACGAAAATGTGTTTTGTTGCTTCTTGTTAATGATTATCATGTGATTATCATTATCATGTTTTGCCAAACCGGTTTATACTGTACAATATGGTGTCGCGTGAAGCCGGAGCCTACCCGGCAAGCAACGAGCGCAAGGCAGGGTACACCCTGGACGGGGCACCAGTCCTTCATAGGGCAAGTGCAAGCCAGTCATACATGGGGACAATTTGGAGGCCACGGTAAAGGCAGAGGGGGGGGAAACTTGGCCTGCACACTGTGATAACTCCCTACTCTTATCGAGAAATGCCCAGGGATCTTTAATGGCCACTGAGAGTCAGGACCTCGGTTTAACGTCTCATCCGAAGGACGGCGCCTGTTTTACAGTATAGTGTCCTCGTCACTATACTGGGGCATTAGGAACCACACAGACCATGAGGTGGGCGCCCCCTTCTGGTCCCACTAACACCACTCCCAGCAGCAACCATAGATTCCCAGGAGTCTCCCATTCAGGTACAGACCAGGCTCACACCTGGTTAGCTTCAGTGGGCTGCTATTTGAGAGCTGCAGGGTGATACAGTTGCTGGACACAATGATCATCATATTAACTATAAATGTACAAAATACTAATCTATTTTCTTTCATGTTATGAAGCATAATGTATTATATTCACAAAACAATTAGAAAATTATTATAAAACATTATAGTATATTATATATAGTATATATATATAAAGTAACTCAACTGCAAAAAATACAATATATGAGAAATAAAAATTCACATAATATGAAAACTGTGCATTTGATGGATCTCAAAATACTGAATGTTACAGTATCATCTTCCCTACTTCACTGTGCACACAGCTGTGCTAGTTCATGCTGAATTTTGAAGATTGTGTTAGTCAAATCTGGGTCTGGCAGATCCTGTGTGGAGCGCCTTTTATCAGACTGCACAAAACAATTGAAAGGAAAACAGATCTGTGAAAAAAGCCTCACAAGTGCTCTGCTGTGGTTTGATCCCTTTAGCTCTCTCTGCATTCTACTCCATAATCACCTTGGCAAAAACCTCCAGCACACAACAAATGCCCAGATATCATGGCTTACTGCTTGTGCTACAGCCACAATATGAAACACAAACTGCGAAAAACCTATCCTGATAGGAGACCTTCTGCCATAGTCTTACTTAACGTGTGGTTGCGACACAGTCTTAAAAAAATGTAAGAAATGTAATTTATTAAACTTCTGCTGGTAAAAGAGTAACCTGTGCTGGAAAAAAGCAACAAAATCACGACTATTGTTTGATCACGATCCAAAAGATGTCTGCACTGTGAAAAAGAGCAAATGTATTCATGGTACTAACGTGCTTCTATTGCTTCTTTCACCTTGGATTTAAAACACTATTTCAAATGGCCCCTCAAATGTCTGAATTGATAGATAAAAAAGGGAATTACAAGAAGGACAAAACAGAGAGAACTATTCTAGAAACTATCCATTCAAAAAGCTACTGTATATAATTTTCTTTTTGTATTGTTAAATCATGCTGTTGCTCTTTAGTGTAACAGAAAAGCTCTCTCCTCTTTGTGCTCAGCTTGGTCAGAAACTTCGGATGCAGAAACTCATTATCCCTTACTGTATCTCTTTGGTCCATCTTCCAAGCAGAATGAAAGAGTTAATGTGGCATCGTCTTCGAAAAACTCTGTTGCAAAGGCATCCCACCATAAGTTGTCACTTTCCTACAAGGAAAAAACAAAAGTAGAAGGTGACCATTACTTACTAAATAAAAGAATTACGGAATTCCAATTCCTTTTCTTCATCTTTTCTTCATTTTATAACGGTGACAAATGTAATCACATATCTATTGTAAAACATCTTTAATAAAGACAGGACATCATGAAATAAGACCTTTACAATCAAAGTTCCTTACAGATTCACAAACTTAATATCAGTATTTTTCCTAATCTCTGTATTTTCTTGCATTGCACTACTTACTAAAAATATATTACCTACTAGCTGCATTAGGAGCTATGGAAGCAGATGACTCACAGTTTAAGGTCCTATACAGTAGTTACCCTACAGAATAACAGACAATTATATTACACATGAGTCAGACTTCAAGTGTGTTTTCATATCCTGTGCTACTTCACTATCAAATTATGTTCTGGAGCACAATCCTGGATCTGTATGATTCACTGTATAAGCGTGCAAATGTCTCTGCAGTGGACTTAATTGACCGAGTAGTATGGGCATGTGGACCTACTTCAGACAATGCAGGCCATGAAAAAAGGGACATGAATGTTTCTCATTACATGTCCTGTCCCTCTCACTAGGGGATTACTTGGACAAAAGAAAAACTGATGATGATTACTAAACCATTCGAACCCTGTACCCTCAAAAAAGGGAACACCAAAGATGAGAATATATGGAAACTGACTCAATTAAAAATATTTAAATTGTTTTAAGGAAATCATGATTTTTATATTCATACAGTATGTCCTGGGTGCCTTTTGCGATAGATTTGTGGTTATTTCGAAGTATAATATATTGCATTCATACAGAGTTTCATATATACATACATCATATATATATGGTATATTGTATATATTCATATATATTTCGCATATCTCTGTGAGAAAGCTTTCTTGGTCCGATGGTCATTGTTATTCCTCCTTCCTTACTAAACAAGGGAAAGATGGCATAGCCACCCTAGGCTTTTCCACAGCACAGCTAAATTCAAAATCACTCAGAAAACTAATTATTATATCAATTATTAAATTACTTTAAATACATTTTACTAAGTGCAAAGGAGAGAACTCTGTCCTATAGAGCCAAAACCCAGCAGGTTTTAAGAGCCAGTAACTAAAACTAAGACAGTTTAACAAACTTAGAACAATTTGTTTGTGACCAACTAAATAGGTCATTTGTTGAATTAAGCAATTTAAAGATCTACAGTAAATGTGAACAAAACATGAATATTCTTCACACCACATGGACCAGAGGTCTCTTAATTGGATGCATTACCTGCTGAACTCATCAGTGCTTTACCAGCATTGTCACTTTTTAGAATCAGGTCACTTATAATATACAGTACTTATATCAGGATTATAGAACACTGATTTAAAGACTTCCAGACACTTTCTGTGCACTTATTATTAACAGTAGGAGCTATATTTATAATACTCAGCTCCCCAGTCATCATCAAATGTATCAACAAAATCTAGAACAACATTATCAAAATTAATTCATGGAGTATCAATCTTTTACTTGCTATAGTGCCTTTGCGGCCATTTGCTACACAGTGTTTTACAGAATTATGATATACTGCAGTTAACAATACAGTAACAGAGCCCCTGGTTTCAACCCACCGTGCAATGAGGTTTAGGTACAAAAATAATAATAAATCAAAGCCAAGGGTTGAGATTATGCTGTCATGGGTCTGTTGTGAGCGTTAACAGAAAAAAAACTGCTTTAAGCATCATTTTCCTTCTTGATTTAATACTATTGCACCTCTTGTTGAAGTTTAAGTATCATGAGAACTTTGCCTGCATTTTATTTAGGGACAAATGATTAATGAAAAGTGTTTTGCCTTTAATCTTATATAACATCTGTAATAATCAAATTATCAAGCGCACACTTTCTTATAATTAAATAATATTTAGCTTGATTTGATGTTGGAGCTGTGACTTTATTTAAAACTATTTTAAAGATGACTTAGTTGGAAGCATTCTGTTATAAATTAAAACAATGTTCCACCTGATAAAAAACAAATCAAATTAGTGCTAAACTAAAGTTTGGCAAGACAAGTGACTGTCTAAAACAAAAATATAAGGTCTTATAACCTTCCAGATAATTAATTTTAATTAACTTAAAAATATGAATTCAAAGAAAGAATATCAATGTCATTTTAATACTATTTTTTAACACAGAGGAAATCAACTGTAAAAAGCATTAAAACAATGGAGACAGATTTTCACATTTTAATAAATTCACATTAAAATATATAATAATCACCCCCAATATCCTCCAGGAACCTGAGAAAAATTAGTTGTCAATAGAACACACTTTTCCTGATTTTATGTTACTTAAGATATGATCAGTCAAATAAACCAAAGTTTGTTTCTTTGGCACTGGAGCTCAGGAACCCAGAGGTTAGGTAAATATCAAATATATACAGTATAAAAAACATTTTGGATAAACAATATTACCTCAAGCTTGTTTTTCCACTCTCAGAAGTTCTCCTTTCCTCTGAATATGATATGAATTTTGAGTTTATACATTATTTACTGTGTACATTTTAGATCTGAGATCTGAACCCACAGCTTGCCAATTAAAAATCAAAGGACTAACCCTCCATGCTACGCTGCCCCATGCAAAATAAGAAAGGTGCTAACAAATTTCAGGACACAGCACGAAGAAGTCAAGCAAAGAGGCGCAGTGGTCAGCATTGCTGCCTCACAGCGCTCGGACCCTGGGTTCAATTCCCAATGTGGGTACTATCTGTGTGGAGTTTGTATGTTCTCCTCAGTTTTGCACAAGTTTCCTCTCACAGTCCAAAGACATACTTGTAAGTTAACTGGTGCGTCTCTGTTTCTGTGTCGCCCTTGAAATGGACTAGGATGTTCCTGCCTTGTGCGTGTTACTTGCTGAGACAGGCTCTGTCTCCCCCGCAACCTTGAACTGGATGAAGCAGCTAGAAGAAAGAATGGACAGACATGCAAACCTGGAGCAGCTTAACCCTTTCTTAAGTAATTTAAGGGCAAATTGCTACTTACCCTAAAATAAAAGCAATTCCAGTTATACTACTGTAAATTCCTCTTTGGCTGGTGTTAGTGTCCTCAAAAGCTATTGGGACAGCAAGGTGAAAAATTATTTTTACTTTAAGGTTAAGAAATATGTATTTGTGATCATGAAATGAGAATAGCTTACAATTAAGCTAAACTATATGTGTTATTATTTTGAAAGTCCTTACATACACTACTTATCATATTAGAACTCAATTATTCTCTGTGTGCAACACAGTGATTTCTTGGGACAAATGATTTATTGGGCATTATTTTTCTGTTTTGCAATTACCGAGCTTTAAACTTCAAAAGTTTGACTTTTCAACTTCTGTGGTTTTTTTCTTTCAGCAAATCTTCTGCCATTATTGCAGCAGCAGAGTGGTCTGGCTTCACCGTTTTCCATTATTTCAGGGCAATAAAGGAAAGGCTGCTGCTGGATCCTATCAGTCTGTTGCCTGCATGTTGCTACATTGCCAACTGTGATTTTCCTGCTCATGTGACCCCACACTGAGAGACAGACACAGTGGAAACAGCTGTCAGTCATGTGTTCCCATAGACAAAGCTGCCTCTGTGACCAGGCCAAGGTAGAAAATCAACTGCATTTATCAATATTTGTTACATGAGAGAAGTGCAGATCCAAATGCTGCAATAATCTCAGTGACATCCATTTTTTTAATTAAGTGAAATGGAAGCAAATTGCAAAAAAGTCTGACAGATTAAGGTGAAATGCACCTTTTATGAGTGCACAATTCAGAAGGAAATGTGATCTACTCTGGATTAAAAGATGTCAGATGATAACAGACATATCAGTTGAAAAATCCGGTCATAAACTTCTTGGAATTAAAACAAACCACTTAGCAAACTCTCGATGAATGTTTTCTCATCCTCGTGGTAACAAAAACACCCTGCATTTTACACTTAAAATATTTAATAAAAAACAGCTTCCTGCAAAGTAATAGCAGTTTAGATTTTACAAAACTCTTGCAACTGTAAAAGAATACTTCTTAGTTTTTATGCATAATGAGTTTCAAGAGTACGCTTTGAATCAGATTTACTTGGACTGCAAGTGGAAAGCGAATGCCTTGTCAAATGATTTTGATTTTTGAAGGCATGTTTTGACAGGCTGAGTTTTTTTCATATTATTTGCTATGAGAGGGCTCACCCTTCCAGCTGTTTACAATTAGCTCTGCAGACAGGCATAATGTCATGTTTAATAAAGGCTGGCAAGACATACCACACTGTCTGTATCATTTCTCATTCACCTTTCACTATCCGATAATTTTCTACAACACCAAAAACAAAATGATGGAAAAGGGAATCTACTTTATTATGAAGAACAATGAATGCATATACAAAAAATAAAGCAAAACAACTTTTTCAAGTCACAATAAAATAGAGTGAATTTGTAATGCTGTTTTACAGTGAAAACTAAAATGTTAGACTGTATTAAGGACAATACTATAGTCTGCATTTTTATTTATAGGGCTGCTTTGATTTATAAGAACATATGATTTACAAAAACCATTACACATGACAGCGGGCAATTTGGACTATCTAACTCATTTAGTTGCTTGTACATAACCGATTTGTGGATCTCATACAAATGTTTCTTGAAAGCACCCAGTGTGTCAGCCTCAACAACGTGAGCTGGTAATTTGTTCCAGACTCCCACAACCCTTTGTGTAAAAAAGGGCCCCCCTGATCTCAGTTTATAATTGGACTTCCAGGAAGTTTACCCAGCATCCACTGGTTCCTGTTCCACTGTTGATTCTGAAGATTAACATCCTTGAGCCATTTCAAAATGCAAATAGCTCAGACAGTGCAACCAAGTCAACAGAAATGAAACCCCACTTTTTAAAACAGCCTTGAGATATTTTAAATCTGTTTAAACCCCAAATTATGTTTTCCAGCCAAAGTAATTTGCTGCAATAAACTTATTTTTTTTTTCTCCGGCAGGGATGCGATGATTATTTAGCAAACTAGTTTCCCTCGATGGTCAGGATCCTGCGTTGAAATAGGTATTTCTCCAGTTTCTATCTCCAGGAGTTCTTTGATGTAAACTAATGAACTAATTAACCAATTTCTAGTGTACTAGAAATCACCTATCATACAATCTTAACAGCTCAATAACTGCAAATGTAGACAGCAATGTGAAAGAGTGGTTAGGAGCTCTGTATTGCTTTTGACATACTGTAAGAATCATCTGAATAAATTAATAAGACATTTCAAACATTCTTAATTTTATTATTATTATGGAGCTAAGGAATTTATCCTTGTGTAATCTTTAAAAAAATTATAAAATATTTACTTGGACAAGAGACTATTTCAGTAAATGTTTATGAAACTGTAATGCTTGCGTAATTAAAATGTGTGTAAAGTTAATTTTGCTAAAGACCTCTGTAATCTGTTAACGTCTGAAAGCAAGCAAAATACACATTTTGAACAGGGTCGGGTTATTTCATATAATATATATTTAATATACAGTATATGTATTTCAGTCATGTCATATAATTGAATGATATACATTAAAAATTATCAATTGGTAATTAATGATTTGCACAGGAGGGCTCTAAATCTAAATATCTCACCTAGTCATCAGAGGTTTGAGAGGGCAGCAGTAGTCATTTCTTACCTAATACTTTCTTTCCTATTCTTTCCTAAAACTATACTTTCCACTATTTGTCTGGTTGAGAAAACTGATGAATCTATAATTAAGCAGCTACAACAGGTTGTAGAAGATAACTAATCACTGTGACAACAAAATCTTCCCAAGAAGAAAACTAGGGCACACAATGTGGCAGCTCACTCATTTAAGCATCTGGTATAGAGAACACTGATGCTATGATTTACAATTCTAATTTATTTAACAAAAATATTTGTTTAACAATAAAAAGATCTCATATATCATATGGTACATACTTTATACCATATGATGCCATGCTTCTACAGGAAAAAATACCCGAGAGTGATAACAGCAGGCTTTTACATAAGTAAGTACATGTATTATAAAAACAGCTAAGCTAAACAGTTGACTGACTGAATCGTATGTAAAACAAATATTTTTTCTTGTAAAACTACCCAGCACAGAACTGACACATTCTTCCCTCACTCATTGCCCTTTCCCGTGAAAGGCAGTTGGAGATAAACAATCATTATCAGCTTTCCTGGCGAATCTTTCCAATATTCTTTCAGGCTTGCTATTTAAAGGAACCAGGTAAATCAGATGCTACCTTGTTCTAGGTTCCCAAATGGCTGTCTTGTCTTCTGAGAAGGTGATGTACACAATAACGTCTTGTGGGTAACTGAAGTAATCTGATGGTGAAGATTCTTTATCTGCATTGGAAATTAGTGAAACTTTTTCATAGTTTACTACTTATTTTTAGGTACTTTGCAGCAGTCTTCACTTCAACATCTTTAAAACCGTAAGTATGAAGAGATGGTCGCGTAATAATAATAATAATAATAATAATAATAATAATAATAATCATTATCTTATATAGCACCTTTAACGGTGTCTTCTCAAAGCACTTTATAGAATGACAACAACAATAAGAAGAATACACAAGATAAAACACAAATTACAACACACAGAGGAGACCGTGGATGGTGGTCTAAGTATTGTAGAAGCAGAGGGGTAAAGACTGGAACCAGTTGAGTAAAGGCTCTTCTAAAGAAGAAGGTTTTGAGTTTGGATTTGAAGGAGTTTAGAAAAGGTGACTCTCTGATATCCTTGGGCAGAGAGTTACAGAGCCTGGGGGCATACAGTAACAGGAGAAGGCCCTGTCACCCATACAATGTAGATGGGCTTAGGGGACAGTAAGGAGAGCAGAATTAGAGGAGTGAAGGTTCTGAGGTGGGGAGTAGGACGGCAATAGTTCAGACAGGTATTGAGGTGCCAAGCCATGCAGAGCCTTATAGGTGAGCATGAGGATTTTAAAGTCCACACGGGATATTGCGTAGTGAGGATACAGATATAAAAACCCGCAGATGGAAAGGAAGAAACAGAAAGTGATCTTCGGTGTGGAAGAGACATTGAAGGAAATGGTGCAGGTGTCTGCGGGTGAGGATATCGTGGACGTACAGTAGGTAAACCCAACCTGCCTCGGGACATTAGGAGTCCTTTCGTGAAAAGCCTTTGATATTTAAGCAGAGTTTTCGTTTTTCTCTGCTTTGGATAATAACCGGTCGGAATAATGTGGATCTGGGGAAGAACCTCCTCATTTTTTCCAAATTAACTTTTTTTCTTTTTGAAAGCTGTTTTTGCCCCTTCAACATTTTAGATAACTTTTCTCCTCCGAGAATATTTGAACCTAAAACAAAATGATAGTACTGAAGACCCGAGATGAGTCCTTATTGGTCTTTAAAACCACCACAACACACCAGCACCATGTGATTAGAATGATCCTTCTGTCTTGGGACTCTTAAGTTATACAGGAGTGTGAGAAAGGTGGTGGCCTATTGCTAGAGGCCTATTTCAGTAGATAACAATTCTTCAAGGTTGACAGACATAAGTGTGAGCAAAAACAATACAGAGCACAGGCACTACAAATCCGTAATTGCAATTAAAAGCCTAGGTTAAGCTGAAGAACAAACCAGTAGATTCTTGTACATTAACATATCAAAACATTAAGCCCTAATACAAGAGTTACAAGTCTCCTCACCCGTCACACATTACAGCTCAGCTAGCAGTTCAGAATTTCCTTTTTTTCCCCGATTAAAATTCCACATATATCTATACTAAGTACTAGATGTAGACATTTTCAAAATAAGAATAAAGTCAGTATAGTATAATAAAATATCACAGAATAAATTGTTCTATAGTAATCCTGCAGTTCTTTGTTTATAAAGTTATATAATAATAATAATAATGTGTTTTGATGTGGAATGTTTGAATCTTTTCAAATATTCCACATCAAAACACAGTTCAGCATTTCCATCAGCAAATGTCTTGACACTACAAATAACAGTAATAACATATGCAAAAGGTATCCTTTGATACACTTTTTGTTTTCACTAAATAAAACGTATCTTTAAATGCTTTCGTTTTTTTGGAAATGTATCAAAATATTAATTTTAATTGTTCCTCACAGGTTGTTGACATACAATTACAGCAAGAAACTCCTTCAGGTTTTTTAATAATCTACCACAGTACTTAGTTGACCTTAGGTTAAGTACCAATCTATCAATACAATACAATTGCCAAGTTTCTCCTTCAGCACATTTAGTTTACATTACAAGAGAAGTCAATACTTTTTCAATAGCTGGAGCAGCACACTTCCAGTTTCAGGGTCAGTATACGATTCCTTAACCTCCTGAGTTCCTGTTTATGTTCATTATACCAGACTGCCGCTTCTTCTGTTCTTTTTACAGTCAATGCACTCTCAGACAATTTTCTACTTGACTGTATTCAGCTGTTTTTTTTCACAGCCATTTATCACATTCTTAGTGTGATTTCTGCTAGGTTTCTGAGATCTGGGATCTGAGTGACATAAATCTAAATGACTTAACTTGATTACTAACATGATTTTTTATTTCTGACTGCATAGTCAAATAAAAACAACACAGGAACACTGACAAATTTAATTCTGTATTAATTTTGTAATTTTCTGGCCACAAAGGCCTGCAGTATGTCTTTCTGTCTAAAAAGACACTGATTAGAAACTCAGTAACTAATAGTCCCTTCTTTAGCAGGGACACGGCAATGTCTGATCTGTTACCAACAAGTTATTTGGCAAAACTTCCATAACAAAATTCTATGTATGTCTCCTCTTGGCTCCTTGGCAGCCGAACAGTAACTGGCTGGGTCAATTTTGCACATATGCAAGAGAAACAGCAGGTATACTTGTAAGACATTTGTGGTGAGGCCAGTTAACTGGGAATTTCCTCTTTGGCAGACGCATAGTGTAGCTTTCTGACTTACAAGCTGCAGGTTATTGGACTGAATCCCTGTCTTGGAGAGTAAAACTGTTCACAAAGTCAAGCAACTAATATGCTTAAAATTGATGAAAAACAAAGCTTTTCCCAATTAGTGCCACACATTGTATAAAAAGCCTTTAATGTACTGCTGCAGTGACAAATAAAGACAAATGTAATTTGTCTCCCTCCTAAATTGCTGCAAATTAAGGAAAACACTTAATAATAAAGGTGCAGTGTACAAACATTTCATTGTGGGTTTCTGTGACTTTTAGCTTAATTCTATATACATTCTTCAATGTAAGCAATTTTGAGTGCATTTACTCTGAATTTGTGGCTACCAAAGCATTCTGCAAAATCACTTATCCCATTTCAATATCCTTCTATTCCAAACCCCTGCTTTTTTACAACTGAAGCTATGGCTCACAGCCATTAATACCAGTAGGCCTTCCTTCAGTCAAGGGTATGTCTTGGTGTAGTTGAGTTTCCTTGAATTTCACAGTTATGAAATCTCACAAGATGCCAAGATTCTGAATAAAATTCAATATTTGTTTAAAAAGTAATAGCAAGTACCAAAGACAGGTTGACAGGGATAGTTTATGCATAGCTCAATACTTTAAGACTTTTAGGATTTATAGGAATTGCAGTAAACTATAATTTTCTAAAGAGTATTTTAAGATTGTTAAATTGAATTGTTACTCAACTTTCATTAATATCAGATATGACATTAACAGACACCACTTAATATTACTATGCAAATTAAACAGCAATCTATGCTTATAAAACAATGAGTTGGCATCTCATTTTGTTTGGTGCCACAAATTATCCTATAATCTATCCTGATTCTTGGTAATATATGTTTATATTGGTAATACATGGTAACAGCGTATGTACTGTAATATGATGCTGTCCTTCAAAAAGCTACTCTTACAGCAGAGCAAACAGAAAAGGAATTTCATCCTCAGTACTTACAATAATATTTAAAAGAAGTTTCTAAAGAGAATAATCCCAGTTTCCACTAAAAGAAGAACTACAGCAGAATGTATTTTTAGCTTTCATCATCACACACACAGCATGCTGAAAATTAACTTACCAGAAACCTCTCTGGACTTTGCATCTCATTGTATGTCTTTAAGAGGGTGCTTGCCCCCAGAAAGCATCTACTGATCACTTTGTATTGTAAGGAGGTTTAGGTTCTTTAAGGTAGACAGAACTATTTTAACACTTATCTTACAAAAAAATATTAAACATGACTTAACATGCTGTCTTATCTGTTGGTTTAATAACATCAGTACAGCAAATTGTAATACATGGTGAAATCTAGTAAACAGCTGTATGTACCAAAATCATTGGAGATTAACCACTCTAAAAACACAGGCTTCTAAAGAAGGCTAAAGGCATTATAAAATGTCTGTCACACCTCCTCCTCTGTGAATTTACAGTTAACCATCTTGGTGACACCTTTATGCCCCTTGGTTCAATGGAAATAGACTTAAGAAATTGTTTATCTCCTCTGAAATATTACTGATAAACAATATACAATAATTGCTCATTTCCTGAAATCTTGCGTGTCCTGAACTTCTTGGTGACTGTTGTTTTCATTTTACTGTTTTGTTGGAGCAAAAAACAAATTTTCTCTAGGGGATAATAAAACTTTAAACTGATGCATTTTGCACTGGTCTTATCTATATGTCTTCTATTTTAGCAAATCTTGGCTGTTTAGATTAGAACAGCATTCTTGAACTCCAGTCCTAAAGAGCAACAGTCTAACTGAATTGATCTTTTTCCATTCTTAATAGCTTTGTAAACTTTAATTGTTAACTGTTTCCTTGTACTCAATTAGTGATTTGCTTAACTATGGGGTCACAAAATGTGTACAATATCTTGCATTTCTTTGACGCTACCTAAAACTGCTATTTTGAACTTTGTCTCTCTTGTAAACAACCTTAATGTCCACAGAAGTCAACTGACTTGGATACATTGAATTCAGTGAACATTTATGTCTATGCCTGGTGTTAGGTGTACAATACAGCAATACGTACAATAAAGTATATATTGTAAGTACAAGTATTAATTTTTCATTAAAGTAATAATGTTAGTTAGAACTTTCTGGCACTAAATAAATCTTCTTCCATATAATTTGTGCAAGACCCAAACATGTTTGTTGTTTACTACACAATTACATCTCAATCTTAAATGGCTTGACAATTTTTCAAATCATAAGAGAACATTAACCACTGAAAGTTAGTTAGGGTATCGAAAATATCCCCAGAAAATCAAAAAATAAAAAAGGATTTCAGGCCCATTACAGCCCTGTAATGAGAGATATAAAACCTCTTTATAAATGCAAGATCAAAGGTGGCATGGAAGTAATAAAAAAAATCAACTAATGAAGTCACAAAAGAAATAAAAAATTACTTTCAGCTTTGTTTTTTGTTTGGCAAAACATAATAAGAAAATTGACATCTATATCATCTACGTAGCCAGACTGTGCATGTATGCTGGTCACATGCGTTCAAAACAAAGCTCTTGCAAAAAAGCTAAGAACCAACAGGAAGAAGATGTTCAGACCTGTGATACATGGCAGAAGTCCAACTCTTCAACCACCCAGTCTTTTAGCTCAGGGAAGTCCCTGAAGTAGAAAATAAAGCCATCCCAACAGGTCCCCTGTTTATCATAAAAACTCAAATATATTTTAGCCTTGAAGGGTAGCTGCTCAGCAGCCAAGTGATTTTTTGATGTCTGAACCTGTATTATGGAGGACTATTACGAAGTCAAGAGCTGGAGAGTATAATATTGACACAAGACCGAATCTCAGCAGTACAGTTCAACAAAGGATAATGTAGACGCCATCGTGGTAGAAATTACTGATGGAGTTTATAATGAAAGGTTGGGAGGGATGAGTTCAATCAGACTCGGCTGTCAGTAATTCGCAATCAGTCCTGATGTCATTTCCTCACCTAAACATGATAAAACAATACACATGATCCACTTCTCTGCCTCGTATACGTCTTTCTGCACCTCCACCCCATCTCCACCTCTGCAGCTGCCCCTTTGTCACCTCTCGCTCTGCAGGGGGTCCCAGCCTCCTCGTCCTGCGGCCAAGAGGTTAACTCTCAGTCGAGCAGGTTAAGTCAAATTTTGATGAAAACACTCCATAAACCTCACAGTTCACTTAATGGTACTTAATCTTGATCACTTAATCTTGGGTGTTATTACTAGTGAATAGTGATATGGCTATGACACAGGTTGAAACATCGTTTAAATTATTATAGTTTTTAAATTGTTTTTCTTATAGGTTATTAAACCTCTCTGATTATGAGATCATTTAAATTCTTGCTTACTTTAAGACTTTAGAAATTCTCAGTCTCCTTAAAAGCTCTGTATAATTGTGAATATTTTAGAATTCGATGCATTGAAGAAGAGTATTGTTCTTACAATCATTATATAATTTTTATTGATAATTACCATCTGTTTTGTATAATGCTCTGCAGTTGTAACTGTACAGTGTCCTGCCCGTTACAGCATTTAACATTTTTATTTATAAGTTTGCTACACATGATTTCCAGATGTGGATTATGATATCTTTCCATGAAGTTAAATCCTATTAAAAATCCAAATGATCACAAAAGCAAAATGTACTACGCTGTTGTAGAGCTACAGTTGTTAGGATGAAATCAAGTTCAGTCTTGATTTATACATATTTAACTATGTAATATTTAAACTCTTCTGCAGTTTTCTACCGTACACTGTCCATAATGCTGTTTGAATAAACCAGTGTGAGGCTTCCTAACTCCACGATTCCATGCCTGGTGCCAAATACAATAGACCATGTACTGTACATATTTTGTAGTTGAATCTAGCAAATCACTCAGCTACGGGAAATGTGCGGAGCCTTAGGTGAACTAACACGACAGCCTCGAGAAGCCTAGCTGGTAAACTGATATTGATTTTACATATCGCCCTTGTCAAAGGAATTTATTGATGTGTCAATGCAAGTTCTCATAAGGATCACAGCAGGACAGCTTGAAGGATTTATGGGGAATCCACAGGATTTGAAAGACCCAGCAGTAAATAACAATAACTACATACTGACAATACATGCTTACACTGAGTCCCTGACAGAGGACAAAATAAGATAGTCACCTTAATATCAGATTCACATTTTCTTCCAATATGCCACCTGGGATTGAGCTCAGCTCTGCCTTTAATTCATATGTTTACATGTGAAATGCCCCTGCATTTGGAGGTTCTGCATCCTTATATGATGGATAATTTGGTGGCAAACCATGTCTGAAAGTTTAATGTCTTTGTACTGCTCCATTGAAGCAGTCAGAGACCTGTAAATCTCAAATGTGAGCAACAGCAGATTAAATATTTTACCAGTTGTCTGCAAATTGTAAATGCAAGTTACCTTCGTGGGTGAAATGTACGATACAGACGTATGAGAATCAATGTTCTATTATACTGCAACTTCCATGTATTAATTTAACATAACCTTAATGTAGGAGTCAGTGTTCAGATTATAAACATATATAGTACTGAACAAGGCTATAACCAACAGTGTTCACAAATGGACTTTCAGAATAAACTATGAAGGGTCACCTTCATCCTATTTTCAACCTTGCTTGGAAATCTAACAAAGGTAATTTGCAGATTCACTGATCAGACAAATTAACAAGTTTAATAAAAGCATCTTTACTTTGTCTTATAACTTTTCCACAGGCTTATTTAAGGTGAAAGACAAATGCAAGCACTAAAATTCTATATTTATGAAATAAGGTGCTCCACCTCTCAGTTTTCAGCAGCTATTTTGACTCAAAATCAAAATTTCTGAGCAGACTTTACAGGAGATGCTAATCACTAATCCTAGAGATGGCCACATTTTAGTTTCCCAAATACCTGGTTGTTTATTTTTTAACAGTTATTAGAACTGTTTAAAACAGTATTTTTTAACTCTTTTAACAGTATTTGAACTGATATCTTGATAAATATTATTTGCAATGTTAATGATATGGTCATTAATAATCTTCATCCCAGCACCAAAGAAAACCAGGTTGCTACTACAAAAGGTGTGTGTGTTCTCTTCCATCTTGACCTGACCTTCCAAAACCAATTTCCCCAGATTGGTGAACTAAGATTTTGACCTATAGGAGGACTTTTGAAGGAGATGTGAGTTAATGACCACACAGTCATTAAAGACCATATAACACTTTTTGCAAGTATATGGGTGTTCAAACTGGCGTGCCGGCTAAACACGGCTTGTACAATCTGGCCTAATTAAAGATCTTCCTTAATTTTACATTTTGCTTTTGTGAAAGCACTTTAAAATGCAAGCTCATTATACTTCAGTGAAACCCAAACAACTGATCCATACCATTTTAGGGAAGGCTCGTAATTACAAAATACACACTGAAAATGTACAGTTTACAAAAAAGTTGTGACACTTCTCAATCCAGTGAATATTAAAACCACAGAGAACCACGATAATTACCATAGGTCAACTTAAATGGTGATTTGGACTTTGTTTAGAGATAAATAAAACAATGATTGATTTGTAGCCTAAATTCATAGCATTTGAAAGCAATTGCTAAGCATAGATAATAATGGGGTCTCAGGATCTATGTATAGATTTGGGGAAAAAGAACCTTACCTCATGTAGGAGCAGAAGGTCCAGCATTCACCATTCATTAACTGTTTTTAACATCCATTCCACAAAGCAAAGTCTACAAAGAACACCCACATTGCGCCCCTTAAAAAGAAAATGTGCTTTTCCGAGCACTGTCACTTTCTTTCTCATACTGCAAATATTTTCAAATTGCTCAGGTTTGTCACTTCAAACAGACCAGAAAGAACCCCAAAGATAAACAAGAGAAAGAGTTAATTGGGTCTCTGAATCTGCTATTTTAATCTGAGACCATATTCATTATAACTTTCAGAAAATCTTTTTACTGGATTGTAAGTGCTGTTCCTATTCTTTTCCTCATACGCTAAGGGACATAGCCTAATGCTGAAGCTTCACAACCAGCTAGAACTCCAGACCACAGACTTGCTTGAAGCAATTCTTAAAGGGCATTAAACTGTCTGATATTGAACGAGAAAAAAAACAATGCCTAATGGGAAATACTTAGACTCTGCATTAATCATTTTTATGCTACATTGCCTTCCTCATGCTGTACTTTCACAATGTTTACAGCTCTTTCTTTCAAAACTTAAGGACTGAAAGTGTATTACAGTGTGCTTAGAAAACCAGTAATGCATTAAAGTATTGTGACCTGTCTTTTTGCTAGACCAGACCTCATTAACAAATTATTAAGTAGCAATCGATCGGAGTAAAAAAATCCAAACAAAACCCAGACCAAGTAAGCACCTTTTTCACAAAACACTACACAAAGAATATTCCAGCTTGGGCATTTTTTTCTACAGTTCAAAGATTTGGACATTATCATGCTTATTTATTTAGGTGGTGACTTTTGCAGCAAACCCTGCAGTTTTAAAGTCCATTTATTAAGCATTTGAAGATTCACTGGACATTTTAGTTTTAAGAAATTATTAAACTTTTTTATACTCTACCAGTTAATCCTCATATGGTGGGGAAGGTGCAATATGTGACCATGTGCTTCTCCTTCTTCTCCTCGTGTTCAATACATTTAAAAAACCTTGGTCTCTTCTTGAAGAACATAGATTGGCAGCCCTCTGGAATCCTCTGCTTCTTGGTTTTAAATGTCATGCCTTCCTCCAACTAGTCAGATGACTGAGGATCGTAGGTCATCCCCAAGTGCCTTCTGGGGAATGTAGTTTCAGACAAGAACCTCCATCTCCATGTCTTACAGTTTATATACGACATGATTCTGAGAGCAATATGAATTAATATTCCCAGTTCTGACAATTAAAAAAAAAGTTACACACTGCTAATAAGTAGTCTATTGTGACTGTAAGGATTGTTTTCTCCCACTTTAAAAACTGGGCTGCCTGGCAACTTCATACTAGATGGGTACAATGGGACAAATACATCATCACAAATGCAAGTTACCATGATTGTGTTCTGTCCACAGTTTCTTACACAAACTGCTCCTCTTGAAGGATTGTTTGGCAATTAACTCCAAACATGGAAGATATAATTGTAATGACAATACAGTTAACATATGGCAAAACAGACCAAACACAATGACCATCTGACCTCCGCCCACTGCACCAACTGGCTTAAAAACTGATTTCATCACACCCAGACATGCTTCAGAACCGCACCTCACAGACTGCAGCGCTACTTTATACACCCACGCCTGCTTGGTGAAAAGAGATTGATAATGCCAACTCCTCTTCTATAAGGGGTCTGTCCAACGAAGTCTAATCAAGGCCGGTATCATACTAGTAACAGTGCAGTTCCAAAATGGTGAACAGGGTTCCCTTTCATACTGCGATGGCCCCTAGAATGTCTTTGTCTTCTTTTCATGATATGCATCCCATGTGCCTCTAATCAATCCTGTACAATAACCCTTTTAGGCATTCATCTCCAAACTCAATACAGTAGGTATTATTCTAGTGAAAATGCCATTAATAAGTCAAAGAGGTACCTCCCAATTTAAACATTATGGCTGATATTGCTGCAGTTTTGTTCTCAAACTATAGGCAGCTTTTGTCATAGGAACTGTTAAAGCAATTTACCCTCACACTAAAACCTCTTTCTAAAACTGTGAGGTGACATTTTTTATACCCAGAATAGGATATCACCTGCATGGTGAAACATGTCCCCACACTGCTAGCTGCTCTATTCCCAAGTATGTTTGACCAACGAGCTGCAAACATGGAAGGTGTCATTCTAATTTCCTTCCTTTACCTGCGGTTAGGAACTTGCTTATAAGCATTTGCTTTGCTTTTCACTGGGGGCCAAGAGAATCCTGGCCTACAAATCACATCCCTCCGACACAGCTGAGCCAGTTGTGCGCTGTCACTTGGGGAATCTCAGTCACAGTAAGACAGCCAGATGAGTGCATTTCTTAATGGATTAACTGATACCATGGGTTAACGCTTACTACACATTAGACAAGATTACAGCCAAAAAGATGTTGTCTTTACCTGTTACAAATCTAAATGGGGACAATGCAAACTGAAAGACTATAACTGAATAATTATTTCAATGCTAATGTTCTCTCTGGATTTTAAATTACAGTTGCAGCTGGTATGAAAAGAAAATCATTTCTCTATTACCACTAAGTGTCATAACTAGCCTCTCTTCCCAACACTAATCTTTGTTGCAGTGCATTCTGTAAATGCATGTTCTATCAATTATTTATGAATGATGTTCTCCATCCTGCCATATTAAATAGCTGCAACAGAACAGCTTACAAAAGTAATTTTGAGCAAATAGTCACCCCACATAAAACCCAATAAACTATGATCTCAGACCAAACTGTAAATTTATCTCAATCAGAGCTCCAACCCTAAATATTCCTCAGAAAGGCCTTGGAGGTTTTGGAGTGAAAAATACTTTAATAAACGCTGAAAGGGAATCTCTTTTCCATTTTAAATACACATGAAAATGATGCTCATTTCCTGCTGCTCAAATACAGCACTAGGGATGCACCTCTGACTTCTGACCTTTGGCTGGTATACAAAGCTACAATACAGGGCTTCTCTGTGAGCCTCTCTTTCAACAGCTATTGTACATGCCCTGTGGGTGTGCCCCAGCATAAAGGGGTCATTTCCTCTGTAATTTCAGAACTCCAAAAAAAAGACTGGTCCATCTCTGATCAGACAAAGCACCAGGCTAGCGATTTTAACAAAGAGAATTTCAACATCCATGTTGTAAAACGAATCATGTCCACCAGACAATGTTCATCTGTGGTCCCTTCTCCCTCCCAGCTGAACTGAACTGAACCCTCTCAGTGGCCAGCTGGTGTGGTGAGGATTCTGGCATTCGCACAGTGCGAGCTGGTTTTGAATATTTGCATAGGTAAGAGAAGGCATGCCTCCAGGCTAGTGAAGGACAGCATGGAGTCACAGACAACACATTCAAAGCTGCCAAATGATGAAGATTAAATAAAAAGTAACTTGAAAGAGCTTGAATATGACAAGTTATATTCAAAAACTGACACATTCTAGATATATGTATAGAATTAAAATACAAGAAGGCCCATTATACTGTAAACAGTGTGCAGAAATATCAGGACTACGTAGCACAGAAATAAAAAAATAATGTTTAAGAAGGCTTTCCTCTACTCCTCTGTATTATGGTTCACAGTGGAGTTTTAGTAATACTGTACCTTTACTTCAGTAATAACTGCTGTGCCACTGGTTCAGCTTCAGTATGCACATCCTGCAGCAGTATACAAAGTCATCTTCAAGTACTATAGATGGCTTATTTTTCTAATTTTTATTAATAAGTTTGAAATTTCACATGCAAATACCTAATGTTTTATTGGGGAGGTTCTTCAACTTCAGTCACAGTATGTTTGGAATTTACTCCAAGAGCCCTTTTACATTACAGAAGTATTGGCTTTTTATGAGAAACAGAATATTTGCCATAATTTTTACTTTTTTCATTTAATGTAAAACATATACAAAACTAACTGATGCATCTTACACAGAATTCTTCAATTTTTTATAATTTTTATTTTTGTACTTAACCATATTGAAAGTATTTAATTTAATTACTGCTTCAGGTCCCATGTCATAGCAACAACTCCTGCACTGCAAGGTGAAAATGGAGAGGTTGAGACCTGTTCCTCGGGATTGCCCATCCATCTTTCAGGCACGCTATGGGCTCCAGAGCACCTGCTAGGAGAGCTGCCCCTGACTGGAGGAGCAGTGAATCTCTCACTGGTGTCACTGTAAGCCTGCAGGAGCCCAGGAAACCCGCAAGACTCACTATTTGCCAGAAAACACTGTGCTATGCACAGTGAGAGATCAGCACAAATAAGAAATCCAACATACATGTGCACATATGGCAAATAAACTCCTTTACCTCTATTCTCAGTTGACCTATCTGGTGGAATAGCGGACTAAGAAAATAACAATCATCTTGACCCTGGTCCCGATGACACTGCCAACTCACCAGTGTCATTTACGAAACATCGATCACACTCAGCAAGTGATAATTTCTGGATCATGGTATCTGTGTTTGCAGCGAGTATGTATACTGGTTGAGCAACTCAGAACCCCGTCTCCCAGAAATATTGCATACAAAAACTCCTGCTAGACACAGCTATAAAAATCAACTAACACGCACAGAAAACCCCCAGTTCACCAATTCAACAGTAAATGGTAATGGCTCAGGGTCTTGCCATTAGAGCAACAATCATTTTAAAGGCAATTGTTAAAGTTTTAATTTCACATGTTTTAAAACTGCTCATCTAATTGTATTTCATCTAGAGTATAATCTTTACTGTGGAAATGTAATTACTGAAAAACAAAAAATGATCAGATTTACAAAATATGCATAAAGCATTGAATTTACATTCTCTTGTGTGAAGGAAGGAGACAAAGGGAAGCAGACAGGCAATTTAAACTGGGAAAATCATGGGTAAATTGAAAACCTTAAAAAAAGAGTGAAATGTTTATAAAATGTTGTTTAGTGATTGAGTTTCTTAAGGTAGTGTGAAACCAAAAGTAACAGGTCTGACATACAGTAGTCATATAACTTATACAGAGTAAACTAAAACACAAACAAAAGAACATTAGATATTATTTTTTTCCCAAATGTGCCAAATGCTTCTTTGGGTATGTATTATAGTATTTGCCTCCATTAGCAGTAAGATGGCTTACTGGAATGATTGATTTTCTAGTCAGCGCTTTGACCTCAAGCGCTATTTCAAAGGGGCAAGAAACCATGAGGTGTGCAAATCATTTGCTTCACACACAGGGAATTATGGACTGAGACCATGACTTTGTTACAGAGACCTTTTCCACTGAGTTTCATTTTCTCACAAGTCATTCTTTGGGGCTGTAAATCAGAACATCTGCCACAACTGCTACATTTTCTCACTCCAAAGACCCACAAACGTGAGAGACGGAGCGCCAGGGCCATACATGCTGGCTGTTGCCCCACAGCTCCTGGATCCCGGATTCAGTTCCTCACTTGGGTACCTTCCTAGTGGAGTTCGTATGTCCTCCCTCGACGCTCCTGTTTGGACTGTGTACATGTCCCGAAATGGACTAGTATCCCATTCAAGGGGTTACCTTATGCCCTGTGCTTACAAGGTGCGGTGACCCCTACCAGGAAGAAACAGTATTCTGATAATGGAACAAGTAAAGGCTTATTTCACGCTGAAAGGAAAAAAAGAGAGAATGTTTCGTCCACGGAGCTTTTTTCAGCCGCTTCTTCTTCTTCACCTGAAGAAGGCTCCACAGCCAAAATGTTGTATCTCTTTTCTTTTCCGTTCAGCATGAATTACCTGTTCCTTTGCAGCTACCTACTTGGTATTCTGATAATGGACAGCAAATTGAAACTCGCCTCTATTTACTGGATTACATGCTTAGAATTCAAACTCAATATTTTAAGAGCTCTATCCTGTTTAAATTGCACTTAAGTATTAAAAACATATAAACAAATGTTAAAAAAGAAAGTAGCTGGCAGCCAACAGGTGTGCTATAAAGCATGGGGAAATCCTTTTTTCAAACTGCAGCCGTAAACTAGCTGCCAGAACTTAGCCCTGTCTTGTTACAACACTGCCTACGGCACCTCACTCCGGCCGATTTGTTTTTCACCGCAGAGCGTAGTCAATAATCCTTCAATCAGAAACTACTGCCCTGCTTATCTCTCTGTCCTCAAATAACCCCACCTCTTCCACAAAAAGGATCGAACAAAATGTGTCCAAACTGAACACGAGTACAACGTACAATACTGTAAAAAAGGTGCCATCCTCCAGATGAGATGCAAAATTGTGGTCCTGTCTATGGTCATTAAAAATCCCAGGTTGTTTGTTGGAAAAAAGTAGGACTGTTACACCAGTGTCCTGGCCAAATGTACCCCAGGTCTTTACCAATCATGGCCTCCTAATACTCCCAGTCCAACAGTGGCTTCATTATTCTGTCCTCCTCCACACTGATAGCTGATGTGTGGCGAGTGGACTGCTGTTGCATTATCCAGCTGGGGCAGCACACTGGTGACGGTGGAGGGGAGTCCCCATTAACTGTAAACTGCTGTGAGTGGAGTGCCCACTAAAGCGCTATATAAATGCAAGGAATTATTATTATTATTATTATTATTATTATTATTATTATTATTATTGAATCATCAAGGTCAAGGACCTTGAAAAATATGTGCAAAGAATACAGTAGTTGTCCTAGAGAAAAATATACATTAAATTGCATTTAAAAAGGAGCAAAGCAACTCTGGAAAAAGCTGTGGAGACTAATAAATCATTCTTCTATCAAAGAACATAGAATGAAGACAACAAATGTCTGGACCATAACTAAAAATCAAATTAAGAGGGAAGAGAAAACAGATATTTTGAACCGGCCATGCCTTCATCAGTGCTTTAAAAACTAGGTTCCGATGCCTTTACTATTTTAAACACCAGTGGTTCATTCAGTTCTGTTCAGTTGAAAACATAGCATCTACATCATCTACAGTGGTTAGCTACTTTGCTGGGGCAACTGGTTTTAAAAATCCAAAATATTCCCCAGTTCATGGTACAATGTATACTTGAGCCATATCTATGTATGCATGGTATAGAAAAATAAATTAAAAGGATTTTGGAAAATGGTCAAACGTTTCTGGCATCGTTTTTATGGACTTTTTTAGGAATGTCCGCAATACACGGTCACAACTTTGACTTTTGCATAAGCACTACATCACTTCATTCGTGAGTGAATTGATTAACCACAGGGGGTGAGGTAATTTAATTTGCTGTATGTCAAGACAATCAAGTAAGAAAATGAGAAAATGAACATATTAAGTGAACAGAAAATTTTAAAAAACAAATTTAATGTTACATAAATTCTAATATACACAATTCATTATCAATACTAAAGAAAGCTTCTGTATTAAGTGTATGAAGACAATATGCTTCCCTTTGTAGTAACAAAAGATCTACTCTTCTTCTAAAACAGTCACAGTTTCAAAACGCAGAAATCAGAGAGAGATCATGCTTAATTTTATTGAAATGTCTTGCAGCTGGGCATCGTAATTATTTATATTGAGCTTTTTTAGCAAAACTGAGAAACTCAATACTACAAGTTAACGTAGTGGATTTCCTTTTGACACAAAAACCAGTATAGTGCTGAGAAACAGCTTGTCACTCCTATTTTGTTAGGGATGATAAACTTATTCTCAGTACTGTACTATATTATGTACAGGTTTGTGTAACATTCCCTGTAGTGCTGGTGAGCCAATCAAACCATTTGCCTTGTCTGTATTGAACAAGGGGACTTTCAAACTTTGGCTTTTTTTCTTTATGGAATCTTACCAAACAGACTTATACTTCATGTATAAAATTTATATAGTTCAGGTGGGTAGCTGCGTCAGCAAACGTAGGCTGCAAAGGAACAAGTAATAGGTTTATTCCATGCTGGAAAAAAAGAAGAAAGAAAACAACGTATATGCCAAGATTTGTTTTTAATTTACATAGAAAGGTCTATGTATAAATCCAAACTGTTTGTAATATCATAGATAGTAAAATAATTTAGGGGTCTGCAACTGTTCAGGAAGTCAGCTAGCTGGTGCAGAACTGCTACAGTAAATGTGAGAGTTTGAAGTTTGGATAAGAAACTGTTTTCTCACAATATGCAGCTGTTTGTTATGTAGAATTATTATACAGAACAGAAATTCATATTTCTCTTTGGAGAATGTGGAATACTATGAGCTACGGTACACATTAGAAAACAGAACATTTTACCTTTCAAGCCTGAAGCTCCACAGGAATAGGTTTTGTCAGTGCTTGGAAGGAAGACAAAATTGGGATAATTCCAGTATGGCAGCATCAGACAGCTAACGACTTTCAGCAGTTTGTGAAAATGGAGATGTATACATAGAGCTGTGGCACTAAACAATACACTGGAATCCCTTACTTTAAACCATATTTTACAAAAATTTGAGGCATTCACTACAAGGACTATGACAAGGCATTAAATGGTAACGTGACACGCTATTAGCATGCTGTCAAGCATGAACTAGTATATATTTATTCCTGACAAAGTGTCTGTTTGGTCATGTAGTACTGGGAACCTCTTTGTGGTTCCCAGTACTACATGACCAAACAGACACTTTGTCAGGAATAAATATATAGTAGTTCATGCTTAATGATTTAAGTAGTTCATGATTTATGTCATGTTCAGGTTTAAAATGGAATATTGTGAACTGATAAAAGTGCCTAGAAAAGGACAATAGAGTTAAAAAAACTCAGCCATCAGCAGAGCACACTAATTTCATATAAAAATATGGAAAGCCATCAAGACCAAGAACAAAGGTTCTATAACACTTTATAAAATTAACAATCTACTTTAAAACTAATGTTGCATTTAATCACATACGCTGAGCACAAAAACTGACCTTCTGAGTATCACACAAGAGAAATGATCACATCGGAATACATGAAAATGCCCTTTTTCTTTCCTACTGTGAGCAGCTGTAAGCAGCTTTAATAGTTGCAGAAGGGATACAACTTTTCATATATTTTGTGTGAAAGAAAGTTATAATACTGATTTATTGAAAAACCTTTAATTTAAACATATATATAATTAATCAAAAGGTTTATGAATTGCATGCTAGAACGTCCAGATCAAAAATCTGAGTTTTTGAAAAGGAAAAACAGCTAGTAAAATAGAATTTCTTTAGTATTTCTTTCACAGTAAATTCAACATCTCAACTATTATTTATAATGAGGGCAAAAACATTTGCCGAGTATTTTCAAATTTAAGGAAACCCCAAGATCTGCCAGGAAAAACCTTCAAATAACCCTCTACAGAAAATGAATTCCAGAAGAAACCGAGTCACGAAGCCAAGTTCAGTCTTTGAAATGCTATATAAAACATTATAAGCCTCTGTATTCGGTATGTTTCTTCACTGGTACCACTGTATTCTCAAGTGGCTGGAACAATCATGTACTGTTCTCCTATTCCTCATCAACAGCAAGATTGGAAGTGGCTTCCCTTATACACAGTGTGTAACCAAAGCTCTACTTATTTCTTAAAAGAAAATCAAGCAACATTGTTTGGGCCTGATCTGTCAGTCAAGGATCTCAGCATTTCAACATATTACACAATGAATGGGCATTTTACAAAACAGACAGGGTATTCTATATCAGCATATTTCAATTTTAATATGCTTAGTGAAGTCACAGTTTAACTCCTCAATTTAATTGTAACAGTAAACTTATTTCTTCTAAAACTGTAGTGTTAACAACACACAATAAGCTTTAGTAAGGAATCACATTGTCCACTATTGTTCATCACTGAACATAAATTACATGACTCCAAAATTTATTGGGACTGCTGTAAATTGGTAATGCAATAAGTTTAATTATCAATAAACACAAGCTGTGTTCTCATGATCTTTAAAAACAAGAGGGAACGCAGGCTAAGCAAAGTTTTCAACAGAGGAAGGCAATTAAATTCAATGTACTGCTGGAGAACATTCAACAATGTTTCAAAAGGAAATATTATTTTTTGTAATAATGTGACATTTAGACATACTAATTAAATATTCAATTAAAAGAAGAATTTCATTACTCTCTTAGTGTAGTTCTCATTTTAAAGAAAAGGGCATCACATGTCATTTAACCCTCTACTATATTTACTGTAATTCTTAAAAAATAGGGGCTTTTCTTCTTCAATGGTTGGATGTTATGGCTGCTCAGAGAGATCCTACGCGTCCTACTGCTTCTTTTTCTTTCTTACTTCATAAAAAAGTCACAATATAATGATGCCTCTTATTAATACCATGGCAAGTAAGTGCTCCTGGAAATTCATGCAGCACTTGTTCCCTGAGCTGGTGTCAGAAGGTATATGGGTTCTATCACCTACTTCAAACTTTGTTCTCCAGTTTAATAAACCATAATGGTAATGACATGAGAATGCAGAAAAGTAACAGTACAATAAACAAGCACTGAAATAAGTATGAAGAACTAGAATATAATAAAAGCCATGCTTCCTTCGGGTGGAGCGGTGGCACTGTGGCTATGGATCTGCGCCTGGAAGGTTGCCGGTTCAAATCCCACAGCTGGCAAAGGAATCCTACTCCGTTGGACTGCTGAGAAAGGCTATTAACCCCAGCTGCTCCAGGGGCACCGTATAAACGGCTGACCCCGCACTCTGACCCCTAAGGTTCTCCCCCAGTCTGTGTGCCTGTGTGCCTCATGGAGAGCAAGCTGGGGTATGTGAAAAGAGAAATTCCTAATGCAAGAAATTGTATATGGCTAATAAAGTGATCTTATCTAAATTATAAGCGCAGTAGGCGGAGAGTTCTTGTCTAAACCACATACCCCAGAGAGCAATGGAGAATGACCTGCCATCCTCAGTCACCTGAACAACTGATGGAAGACTGACTGACTGGAAGTAGAGGCGTACAACAGGTTGGCTGTTAACCCGCTTCACCCATCTTTCAGTTGTAAGACTATCCCCACCTACTATAATTACAAAGTGGTAAGGATTGGTCATTCCACAGCCTTTCTGTTCCTGTACTACTGTCCTGCTACACACACTGCTGGCTACATAGTATCAAGATGAATATAACAATTTATGTCCTACAGTACGTGGAGGATCATGTCAAACTGAATATGGTAGCATAACAGAGATGTTAATAATAATAATAATAATAATAAATAATTGCTTACACTTATATAGCGCTTTTCTGGATACTCCACTCAAAGCGCTTTACAGGTAATGGGGACTCCCCTCCACCACCACCAATGTGCAGCATCCACCTAATACACAGTTTTACTTCGTCTAAAGTAGCCACAGTGAATTTATCTTGTACCTACGACCTTCTCGTCTTCATGTTGAGCACTACAGTACATACAGTATTAATCGACAACATGTTAAATTACATAAAGTGGTTTCAAAAATGGATGGATGGAAGAATCTAAGAAGATTTTTAAAATTAGACAACATCAAAATATGCACCGTGATCATTGCTGGTCCACAGATTTTCACCATAAAAATCAACTGGGAAATTCTGGGTATGCTGATCTCAAAGTGTCATTCACTCTTTCCTTTAAAAAATTATCACTGTCAAATAAAAATAATAAAGTGGACTTGGGAAGAAAACTATCACCCGCATAACACTGTCAATAGCTGGTAAATAAGATCTTTATTTTGCCTGGAGAATGGAGACAAACTGGTATGCTGTCCTAGACCCAGTGATGAATAGACAAGTCAATTAACTGTAAAAAGCTTGGCAGTTCGTGTAAACTAAACTGGCCAATCACAACTGGCCAAGTCACACGTTTATTCAGGATGGGCCTGTTGCCAATGTGCGCTGAGCACCTAAACTTTGCCAAGACCATTTTTTTGTCCATTTATTATTAATCTAAGGGTTTTCAAATGCAATTAAGTGAGATTTTGGTAGTTTT
This sequence comes from Lepisosteus oculatus, assembly GCF_040954835.1. Taxonomy (NCBI): domain Eukaryota; kingdom Metazoa; phylum Chordata; class Actinopteri; order Semionotiformes; family Lepisosteidae; genus Lepisosteus; species Lepisosteus oculatus. The sequence goes on from NC_090696.1 coordinate 11,099,118, forward strand.
ATGTGTGCAGCAAGTGCAGCGTTTGTAATCTCTCCGATTCAAACTAGTACAACTGGAAGCACATCCTGTCACATTCTAATCTAAATCTCAGCCCGCATAATGCAAAACTGAAGACGAAAGCCATTTTGGCTTTTTGGAATACTTTGTTCATATTGTTTTTAAAAGGGCAATGTCTGAGGATCTTAAATGTTCAACGTTCAAAAATCATTCAAGTTCTGATGTGACTCATTACATTCCCCTGGTCTGGTATCTTGCTAAAGAGAATAAGGGGCCACTTTTTATAAGTAAAACAAGTGTTACAAAACTTTTGCACCTAATTTGAATCCATTGTAGTTTTAATAGTTAAGACCACTTACCACTGGCTAAACTGTAATGTTTAACAACTCATGAAAGAGAGAGATTGATTCCTCTGCAGTGACAGTCTTGCATCTTTAACTGCATGTCAGATATCCCAAGTTTCTAAAACCAATTAAAAATGCACTAAGAAAGAAAATGTAGAAATTCGTATACTAATATATTAGAAACAAATGTGTCTGATTCCTTCATAAATATACAAAAGAAATCACACAATCTATCAGCTTCATTTGACTTCTATTTCACAGCTACATCTTTCTAAGAAATGTAGCATATGACCTGCAATTGAACCTCAAGGTCTAATTTTTTTCCTAAGTCTTAATTACCGCCTTGGCCACTTTGGCATAAAATTAATTTATTAAAAGTGGTGACTGGGCAAGCATAACTTAAATATTTTTTTTTTTACTTCACAGTGAAGAATTCTGCTTTAAAACTACTTTTTTAGGGTTAACCTGACGAGATTCAACCCATTAACTTATTCAATTCATGGTAATCCAAAAGTAATGTCTACATACTACAAACTAAATTAAAAAAATTGAAGCAGACTAAAAACTAGGATAGTCCTGTAACTTACAATAGTCATTTCAAGATAAAATTGAAAATAAATGTAAACGATTTCATCCTTTATAGACATAATCATATATGAAAGCAAAGCTTACTGAAAAAATTGAATTTCTGCTATCAGTTCAAAGGAGCCGTTCATATAATTTTTCATGTTAATTCAGTTATTACTTGTTGCACATCTTATGTTTCTCGCGGCAATAATGATTTTTCACACTAATTACTCAAAGCCAGAAAGCTTCTCAAAAAACTTCTCACAGGCAAAACCGATTATAAGAAAGTTTGTTTCTGAAATAAATTAGCATCCTCCAGTTAAGTGCACATTGGTGAATCACTGTGAATTTATGTTATTACCGTCTGTACACAAGATGTTTTTACAAAGCCGCAAAATGAAGACAACTGACAGATGCAGGCTGCTGTTGTGGCTTTTAAAAGCGGTACCTCCAGTATGCTCTGCGCATGTTGCAAAAATACTTATTGAAACCAATCTGAATCACTAAATCCTCTCTTTTATCCTTATACTGCAGAAAGCTTATACTTGGAAGTCATTCAGAAAAATAGAATCGACTCATGAACAACGGTGTACTAAAAGAAAGAAACAATTAGCTACAATACAGATTTGAATAAAAAAGGAGTTCATATGGTGGTTAACCTGTTTATTCTGCAGAAGCAGATAACAACAAAGTATGAGCCACAGCAGATAGTAGGTCAGGTCAGGTCAGGTCAGGTCAGGTCACTGGAGTAAAGAAGCCTGCAAAGATGACCAGGTGACCTGACATCTACTGTACATTGGCAGTCCCAATAACCCCTGAATCTGACTGCACATGTTCAGCTCCAAGTAATAAGAACATAAATCTTTTTCTAATGAAGATAGATTTCAAGCCATAGACTCCTGATGTAACCACTGCTATTTGCTATAGTATTACACCGATTTTCACTCCACTTTGTTTTTTTAAATAGGTACCAAATTTGTATTTTTTATTTTTAAAGATGAAAATCACTTCAAATTGGTTTGCTCTGAAATCCATTTCTTTATCCAAAGAGCAGATTTTAGTTGCATGATGGAGTCTTACTAAAAGGGCAAGTTAGTAGTGGCTTCAGAAACTTCTATTATGAAGTTTAATACTTATAACCATGATAAATTCTGAACAATTTCATAATTGTAATAATACATGTCTACTTAACATAGTGATCTTGGTGATCAATGTCATAATATTCCTGTGAAAGATAACAGCTTTTAAAACAAATTAAAAATAAACTGCTGTGGATGCTATTCATTTGTACAGGCAACTAGGATAATATCACAAAACCCTGAGATACCAAATCATTGCTGTCACCATTTTCTACAGAATATAAAAACACAAACCATATTCACAGACCGTTTATTCTAAACTTGCAAACTTGTCAAAATGAGAAAGCAGGCCTGCTGTGGTGGGTCTTTAAAAATATTAACAGAACTTTTTTTTGTTACATTTTCAAATAAAACAGGGTAATCACTATCCAATAATGTATTTTTAACTTTCTGTCATTTAAGTCTATAAAGTGGGTTAAGATATGTTTTAACTAAAAGTCAAATAGTAAAAAAAATACAAGATGAAACACTGAAACAAATATATACTGTACATGGAACTCAACAATTATCAGTAAACAAAAATATATTTCTATTTGTTCACAACACTTGATTCAGAATAAAAACTGTAAATTCCATCTTTGAATAGCACCACTCGGTAAACATCAACTTAAAGCAAATAGAATATGCCACAGAAAATATCATCACTCTGCCCTGTGTATAAAATAGTATTTAAAAATTCTAGAACCAAAAGCAACGTGTTAAATAACATATACCACAGGGAAAACTGAATAAATTAACAGCTTACTATGAGAACAACTGATATTCTGTAATAAGATCTTAAGATGCCTCTTCTATTCACTGAAGTCTATCTTATGCTTTTGGTCATATCAACTGCTAAGAGTACCATACATGACTTGTTAGGTGTGCACAGTCACTACTGCAGTTGAGGGCATCAGCAGCCATATAATTAGATTTGAGCTAACTGGATTTGTATTTGCTACATTGAAATAATTAAGCCTTACACCTTTTTCTAAAATACTCAAATTGTTCTTTTCAAATTATTATTCAAAATTAAGTTTGACCTTTTTCTGTCTTAAAAAAAAGTTGTTAAAACATTGCATTTTCTACAGGATTCAAAATACAGCCCTTCCTCGTTAAGCAACATTAAAATGAAGCAAACCTGAAAATAACTGAAATTAATCATAGGTTTTCCCTTTTTTTTGTCATACGTTCAATTAGTTTCAATAGGAACTACAGCTGTGGGTCAGCTACAAGTACGACCTGAATTACACAGCGTATTTCTGACAAAGAAATAAATTAAATAAAGGCTTCTCCCTTATCTGTTATCAGTGCTGCACTGTTGGTGGGGAAGGAACTTTGGGAAAGTCACAGGAAAAAGGTGGGAAGCATTGTTAGAGTTTCCTGCTGGCCAGCCCGACACCTTATTGTTCGGTATATTTTTTTAGTCTATCGCTTCAAATCATGGCCAGTCCTGCAACATCCTCTTTCCTCCAGGAGCTGATACAATATTTATTGATTTGTGGCAAGTGTGTCATTACTAATGCTTTTTCTGTATTAGTAGCACCAAACACACTGTAGTACAGAAATCCAGTGGTGAACATGAATATTGCATCACAAAACGTTCTTTTTCGTGTCAGCGCGACCCGCAGAACATTCACAGCAAACAGCAAAACAAAATGCTGTGACTGCACGCAACCGAATCCCGAGCACTGCAAAGACAATATCCAGTCCCATCCGAAGGAAAAGCTGGCCTCACCACAATGGAGGCTGACAAATTTAGACATAGGCATACCTAGGGGAAAATATTAGAAATTGTTAGCTATTTAAACAGCATTTCTACATTAGACTTAAAATAATTGATTATGTGATAATTGAGTGATGATTATTTTTATCACTAAACTGTAAAAAAAGGCAAGATTTGACTTCTCTGCTTATAATGTAGTGACTTGATTTCCCTACCTTAAATATGCCACTGTCCCTTTTCATCCAGCTGAAATCCACCGGCACTGTAATAACTCATATGGGATCCTACATCCCTACACAAGTTGATACGTTTTTTTTAAAAACTGCTACAGTACCTCATTAGTTCAAAGTTCACACACTCCAAATGAAACTGCATCAACCACACAACTTCATCTATGTAGAACACATAAATGAAGTTTTTTTTGGAAGAAACAAAAGAGCACTCTGCTAAATAAAATGAACAGCTCTTGCCATGATTGCCCAGCAAAGACATGAGGCCCACAGCCAAGATCCCTCGTGTTCTACAGCAGGGAAAGAGTACATTACATCAGTGGACCCGACAGGACTGACACGGTTTCATTAGGAGAAGAAACCAGCTGAAAGAAACGACACGCATCAGATACCCTTCGGTAAACCACTGCACAATGAGCAGGTGTCAGAGCTGGTTGGGAGAAATCAAATTTGTGTTTGCTGTCAGGTAAAAAAAAAGGCATACTACATAACAAAACTGAACAAATGCTGAAATAGATCTCGACTCTAACTAACCATAATAAACTCATTGGCTTAGTGTTTTTGAAGCTGTGATAAAAGACACCTTGGAGTGGATTAACCCTTTATCGATCTATTTACAGGAGGTTAAAGCACAGGAATCGTAACATTAATAATTCTGATCATTTACATAAACACATTAAACACAAACACTTTAGGCAAGCCTGATACCAATCTCGAATTCTATTAAAAGGTGTTGTTATATCCATCAGCTGTATAGTCTCACAGCTTTATTTTTATTCCTCATCACTCTCTGAATGCTAACAAGTTCTATGCTAATACGCTTTGCACTAGTTGAGGTCAACAAGGCTCCTCCTCTGAATGTTAATCTGAAGCTTTATTTGTATGCAGAGAGGTGCTGGTATTTATAATACCTATTTAGCAGCAAAACATCCTTTGCGAATGAACTACAAATTGTCCTAAAATTTATAATAAAGCCTAAAAAAGTAGCTCACAGGATATGTTATCCCAGAAATGGCAAATGTGAAGTGGAGTTCATTCAATTCAACAAATACACAATATATATCTACATACTGTTCACATATATGCATGCAAAAACCTGTTTTGATATTCCAAAATTCTCTCTTAAAAAAAAAGTGGTACCATTATTTATAACTACAAAGCAGTCTTATTCTCCTCAACATCTCAAGGTTCATGGTCTCATATATGACTTTGTAATTAATCAACGTCTTTCCTAATCAACTCACAGTTAAAGTGAGGAAGTAAATTAGTTGAACCACTTTACAACAGACTCACCCTGCACATATTCATAATGCTTTACTGTTTATCCACTCATAGATACAGTACAAACACACACAGAGCTTCCAAAATAAAATAAATCCCAAAATACATGCAAGTCTTTATTTAAAAACTAGCAAGATAAATCATGATCCTTATGTGCAAAAATAAATCACATCTAGCTATATACTGTATAGCCCTTTTCAACAGCTATAGAACTCAAATGGACTCAATATTATTCCAATTTTAAATGAGCATATGTACTTTCATGTTTATGCAATAAACAGTAGAATAAACTGGTCTATTCTAATTAGAGTTGGTTTTGGTATTGGTCTGAAATCAGTTTGAGAGAGATAGCTCCGCTTCTTAAACTTAGAAACCACCCTTAAATTTCCAACAAAGACAGTTTTTATATCTTAATACAGTATATTGTTTTATTTCACCTTATATTCAATGAAAATTGACAAATATTGATCCTCTCCTATTTTTTCTCATTTCATTACTGCAGATAATTAACCCCCTAATAGCACGTGTTATTTTCTCACAATTTTCTGTGAAGCTTCAAATACCCTTGCAAGCAAGATTAATACGAGTTAGGCCGACTAGTCCAACATTTCAGATGATCTTCTTAAGAATATATACCATTTGTTCATTGGGCATTATGAATATACATTATACATGGGGATTAGATACCCCATATTAGATATTTCATTCTCTCTACATGTTTTTGTGAATAGTTATTAATAGAATTATTTAATAATTTAGCTGGAAAATACTACAATGTTCATGTTCAGTCAATTACAAGTTCTCACTTCCAGGCTGTGATTTGCAAGGAAGATCTTTGTATTTCTGAAACACTGCAATGTTTCAAAATCTCAAGTAAAATTACTTCTTGATAAAAAGGATGCTGTACTCTCTTTAGACTGACTGCTTTACAGGCAGGTACTTGCAGATAAGCCATTTAAGAAAGGACATTCTAACAAAGTTAGTACTTAAGAATAAAATGTGTGATTTTTCCTTGTCACATTCTGCATGCACCAGGGAACAAAATAACAAGGCATGGGATTAAAGAATCAGAATTAAGTTAAACTGTTGCACGATTGCATTCAATAAAAAGACGTCCCCAAATTAAATATCAGCACATGCAGAGGAAATCAGAAGGCATAAAATGCAGTGAACAACAGTTAAAAAGAAATATTAAGAAAATAAATAAAACTGTAAATTCCTGGTGTGCTGAAAGCGCAAATTAGAATTGAGCAAACCTAAAAATTGTGTGTTTCAACAGAGACATAAGTATGAGAGAGGGGAAGTATTCTCTTTGATGTCCCTAGAAAGATGATCCCATAACTTTGAAGTCCTAAAAGCTAACATGCTGAAGTCAACCAATGATATCTGTTTAGGGACTGGGAGCATGAGAAGGTCTAGGTCAGAAGATCCCTGGGAACTAGGAGAGCCAGGAGTTCTTTGAGACTGTAAGACAAAGACATGCTGAGAGTTATAAACTGAAGTTAAGATTCTGGCTCCAGCATAGGCAGAACTCACAGGGAGCCTCTGTGCTGAAAGAAGTGCCAAGGTCCTGCGACTGCAGTGTGATCCCAAGGACTCGAACTGCACCATCGTGGGCTCTTAAGAAAACTATGAATTTCTGCGACAGATCTCTAATAGTTTAACCACAATGACTTCCCCTAAAAACATTCAGATTGATGAGAAACCACTCCCCAACCTTTTCTAGTTTGCCTGAAGTGAGATCATCGGAGCAGAAAGTCATACATACACATAAAAGCGTAAAATGTACAAATAAAAAGAGCAAGACAGAAATTGGGATGTTTTTTTCTGTAAAAAATGCAGGTCATATACAACACACATTCAAAATGTGGGATATTACCAGAGATGATTAATTAACCCTGACCTTCATTTCATTATCGCCACTGTTTAATCATTCCCTCTGTCACCTAATGCTGATTGACTTCCAAACTGAATTCATTAACTCCAGCAGGGGGAGTCCTTAGTTACTCACTAAGAGATGAAGTAGGAAGATGCATATCTTTATTGTACTTAAATGTTACTGCTGGGTTCTTAAATTTGTTTAACAACAAGAAGTGGAGAGGATAGCTCTGGTTCTGAATTACATGTTGCAAATGTTCTCAAAGTCACTGTTATTTTATCTTATTCCAAATATGCATCAGTGCTGTGAACCCATTAGTAACAATAATTACCATACCATCAGCTATCTGGGTGTTGTTGCGTTATTGGGTCTTATCTTGTCTAGTGTGATATTACTTTTAAGACACAAAGTGTAACAGATATGCTCCTTTATAATAGGCGTTTTAACACGGGTATGTTTTAGTCTGGTGGTCAATATTTGAGAGTTTTGTACAATATAGAATATAATCCAAATAAAATGATCACAAATTTATATTTGGAGGGGGTTTGTGTTCTGTAAGAAAGAGATTTGTTTTATTGAAATGAAGTTAATTTATCCTGAATGGAAAAACCCAACTCATATGGCAGTCTACCTGGGGCAGCAAAATACACTCTGATCCAAAATAATATTTCAGTTTGCCTTCAATACCCATGTGAAGAGGAAATCTGGTTAAAAATACACTAATCTAGAAGAAAAAAAATATTCCTACCCCCGATATTTTTAACATACCAGTGCTAATGCTTCTTTCATAAGTTATGTAAAGTATTATAAGTCTTCAGGGGCTTGCACCACTTCTTTTGAATAATTCATTATGTTGTCCCAATGTATCTATACTGCTCTCCTCTTCTTAAAGTTGCAGTTTACTAAATTACATTAAAACAAAAACTTTAAAAGTACACTACAGTCTTTGCCTTTATATGTAGTGTAAAGATGTAGTGTACTTTTATAGTTTTTGTTTTACTGTAATTTTCCTTAAAGATACATATACATAACCATATCAATAAGTCAATAAATCAATGAATGCTTTATTTGCAAAATCTCAAAACAGCATGGAATGGCATGGCAATAAGGAGTGTACTTACTTTAAACCTGCCATTTAAGGAAACTTCATGATATTTAAGAAAAGGAAGCAAAAATAACCCCTACCGCAGTAAATAAGATGCATTTATCCAGAAAAACCTTAAAGAAATGATATACAATTTTCAATATATAAGTTATTACCTTACTCCCTCTTTACAAGGTTTGTCTTTCATTTTCTGTAATAGGGCTATGCACATGATACAGCCTAACAGCGTAAGGCAGAGATGTCAAATCCTAGTCCAAAAGAGCCAGTGTGTCTACAAGATATCGCTGCAATTCTTGACAACTTTAACCACATCATAATAAACTTCAGCAGACCGACTTCTCCCTGCTCTTCAGGTGCTGCTGCTTTTAAAAAAAGACCTTTGAAACCTTCAGACACACTAGGGTCAGATTTAACAGGCCTGATAAAAGGTTTTGGTAGTGGCATACACTGGTAAACAATTTCTATTTGGTCTTCATATCCCAATCATGAATAACGTGGTGGCTTACTAGGGGAACCCTGAAATTATATTAAACTCACTGTCCTCTTGTGAAGTCAGAAATGCTCATCCATTTACCATTTCCATCCTTTCCCAAGGGTTTTTAATGACATAGCATATGGTTTATGGTGACACCCATCCCCAACGATTTTCAGCCTCTGAGTAACTGGACTCATCTACCCTACCATGCATCATAGTTAGTGCTTACCTGTTTTCATCAGCACACAGATAGAGAATGTCTGAAATGCAAGTATCCTGAATATTGAAAATTGACCACAAATGTAATGTCAAAATGTCCAACTCTGCTTCTAATAGAGATATGTTTCAAATGTACAGCATACATTTAAGAACATACAATTCAATTCTATGTGGATATGATAAATCCACCTTTCATAAATAAATGCGTAGCTGAACCCCTTTCCTAAAGGCTATTTACTAACTTTCATATGGTTTTGACCCCTGTACAAAAGTGACAAAAGCAATCTATACCATTTGCTACTGACATAAATAAAGTAGCACAGATTAAGCCTCCCTGGTGTAGGTCACACTGCTGAGTGACAAATCATCCTTTTTTAAATCCACTGTGTGACCTGATTCAAAGACATCTAAACAGCTAACATAACAGTATATGTTCCAGAGTCAAATTAGCATATAAAATAATGTGGAACAATGCTTTCTTGTTGCAACTTCAGAGCTACACATCAAAGTAGAAGACCCTGCTTACCCTTTTCTTGATGTAACAGTAAGTCGTTTCAGATGTTGGAACAGACACAGTCTCTCTCTCAATTTTTTGTGTCAACAACATGATTGTTATCGATGAACATCTTAATCTTTTGCTACTTTCATAAAGTACGAAAACAAGAGCTTGATAACATTCAAAACATGGAAAAAGGGTATTATGTATAAACTGTGTTTTAGATTTAGTGACTTCCACGTTTTGAGCATTGTTTTCATTAGCAAATGAATCAAGCAGAGAACTCAGCAGCGTGACACTCATGGCTAAAAAGGGAATGCTGGTAAATTTCAATAAGAAGCAAGATTAACAATTACTATTGACTCAAAATAAGAGGGTGATAGAAAAAAATAATTTTATTACTAATGATAAACCTTCTCCTACTAAAACTGAAAGGCAGTTTGTCGATAATTTCACCTATTTTGTGAGTAATTTCACCATATTTTTTAAAAACTGTTGAATTCAGGTGGGAATAATATTGTACAATGTTAGGACATTAGTACATCACAACTGAGCGCTGGCACTTTCATCCAGACCTCAGTGAAAACACTATGCATCCAAATTATGTAAGAAAACACATTTACCTCAAATGTTTTACACATTTTTTTCCCACAGCAAATATACTGGCCTCCATGTTAGTCTTCTTTGTTCAAATTGAGCTAAAGTGGGGGTCATTTTTAAAACATCAAAAATATAATTCTAGTCCCTTAAGTGTAAAAGGTCTCCCTGATAAATATGAACAAACAAAATACATACAAATTAAAAATCATGATGCTTTGACTTAATGCAAAACCAAGACACAAGGAAAAGCATATCATTTTCAACAAAGCAGTCATAATACAGGAATATATTTTAATATACTTAATAGATAGAAAAAGACTCATGAATGCACAGAGAACTCTACTAAGCCAACACATTTCAAAAAATATATTGAAAAGGTTCACCATAAAGAATCCATTAACTCCACAGGTCACCATATGTTGACCCTTTCTTAAGGTGAAATGCAAGCTTAAAAGAGCACCTTTATTAAGGAGAAATAATACAAGAAATAAATTTTCATAAATGTATGAAAAGAAACACGGAGCAAAATAAGGGCATTTTGAAAATTCTGAATATTTAGACTTAATTTTAAGTTTTCTTAACTAATATCAGTGCTTAAAATGACACACAACAATGATTGCAACATCAGTGGGTCAATGCGTTTTAGATTTTCATCTTTCACACATGGCATTTCAGGTAGCAATTATAATGTATTACTTAATTTGGAATTTTGTACAATTCTTATAGTACTTTGCATCCAGTTTTTACTTCATGAACATAGATGTTTTCGCCATATTCAGTTTACCAAAGCTGAAATTAAAATTTCAGGAACATATTAAAATTACATGCATGATACTTTCTTGGTTTCTCAATTATTTCTTAGTCCACATAAACAGACTTTAATTGGTGTATCTGTACAGTGCAATTTATTTTACTCGTTTTCATTATACTTGTTTAAGGGACACCAGCCAGTAACTTATAAAAATCAACAAATCAATACATATTAACTGTACATATATACATTATTTAACTGGAAGTACAATCAATAAATAAAAGCAGTCTATTAACAAAGGTTTGTTGCAAAGTTATTTAGACATTTTTTCTTCCACAAATCCCAGTATTACAAAAAATGTGTGTCCAGTTAAGGATAATTCATTCCAGTCATATGGTCTTTAGGTACAAATAACATTTATGCCCACTTAAGCAGATCTATTAGTACATCCTTCTACAACTATTTAACTCTCTCTTTGTTAGCAAGTAACACATTTCGTGATTTACTTTTTTTCTCAAAATATACATTAACCCATCTCTATGATTTAAACATTTTAAAAGAACAAGAAAGTTTTTAAAATGATAGAAGGCCTTTCACCCTGTTCAGCTCATATGGTTTTCAGTAGCTAATTGATCCAAGGATCTCATCCAGCCGTTTCATGGAAGAAGACAGCTTCAACAACATGGCTGGCCTTAACTTGTTCCATACTCCCACAACTCTTAATGTATTATGAATGTAATACTTAAAGTGACACCAGTAGTAATTGTACTAGATACCATGTAGCTCTTAAAGAAGAGGTGACATATATACGATTGTACAGAAAGACATACCTCCAGCCTCTACTCTGAAAATCTGTACTTACCATGCTGGCAATAAATAAAATACAAATCTTTGCCTTGGGTGTACATCACTGTTTCCGTATTTCAGTAAACCACGTTTTAATAACTTTTGGTTCTGATGAGCTGGCCCCACTTGAGCTATTTAAACGAAATAGCTTATAAATTATGAAAAACGCAACTTCTGAACCGAACTTCTTACATTCATTGTGGTCACGTTTAAGTTATACGCAGAAAAGAACGCCTCTTATCTGAAACGGTTCATAACCATGAAAAAAAAAACAGTTTTACAGTTATTTCTACAGAATCCCGAGCTGGCAACTGAAGGTTACTAAACAGGCTACGTTTAAGGGAGAAAAGAGTAGGCTCCAATTGAGCACCTAAAACCTCTGCGGAATTTTCTAACACTTCGTTTTTGAAATTCCCCTACAGTTCACGACAGAGAGAAAGAGAAAAAACTCGAACCCGTTTCTACCCAGACAAGCCCCATCGAAAGCACAGCTAAAAAATGAACATCATCAATGTTCGTAGTTAAATACTTCTAAGTTCCATCCATAAAACGTGAGCTGAGGCGTCCTACCTTTTCCAAAAAAAAAAATCCCTTACCCCCCTCCCTTCCAGCAGCTACACACACACAAATAAGACGCATTCAACACTTGATAAACATCAAAGCAGCTTTTGCGAAGGACTCACCTCAGTCCGAGACTGAAGCCGTTTGTTCATCTCGTAGATCCGATACTCTGGCTGTACCATGTACGGCGTGTGTCTCCTGTAAAAAGGTCCAAAAGGAGAGGAGTAGAAAGGATCATGAGGTGTGCTGGACATCTTGCCTGCTCGCCGAGGTTCAAGCTACACAGCGCAACATCAACATCCATACAGAGCACATGGACTGCGATGCTCTGTATACACTGCCAGCTACCCAGTATCCAATCCTAGCAGCAGACACACGGCACACGTTGAGAACTGCTGAGCAGCCCCGCTGCACTACAGCAGGAGAGGGAGGAACAGACAGAGAGACCGGATAGCTTCAGGCTGTACTGTTTGTTTTAAGAGAAGCACTTTGGAGAGGGGTCATTTCCTGTCCGTTCTCGGGACTAACTGGAAAACTAGAATTCCGCAAGCTGAGACACACGCATCTGAGGTTTGGTTTTAATTTTTCCCAGTTAGGACCCCTCAGGAACCTGGCAGCAAGGCTTGTTAGCATATAGGTGGTTAAGCAGCTGCCTGCCTTGCCAACAGACGCCCCCCTTCTCCTTTTCCACCCCATCCACTTTTGAAAGAATTGCGCTGCTGCTTTTTAAAAAAGTTTTCCTGCTTTTCAGCCTTATATCACTTTAATTGGTGTGCAGAGCTATACTTCCACCGCAAATGCTCAGCCACAAAGAGAAAATAACCGTTACTTTAGCCTGACACTTAGAGACAAATTGCCTAAAAATCAGAAACGTGTTATAGAAGCGTGACGAGACAGATGATAAAATAGGAAGGGGGCGTAATTTTTTTTTTTAAATTGTGTTTCAGAGTTCACTTGAGAAATGTTTACTGTTACTGGAATATAATGAAGCACTAGAAAATAATTTTAGAAACTAGTTCAGAAAGCTTTATCTCGTACGATGTACCGCGGGCACAGGACGTTTTGGTTTCTCAGCTATAATACCTAAGAGTGTCACATGCGGCATCTGGAAGTGTGAAGCGGGAAATTCTCATAAACGTCCAATTCTATTACAATTACAGCAGACAAGAATTGTTGGCGTGTAATGAAATGCGGAGTTAAGCAGGTCGAAAAGAAGCACATCTTTAATGGGAAAACAACCTTCGTTTGAGACACAGATGAATAAAAAACACATTTTCGTGTTTAAAGTTGGTCTCCGATGGGGCTTATTAATTGATATAAAGGTTAAATTAATAAAGAAGAAACATAACTGAGCTGAACGTTGTAAATAAAAAAATAATCATGAGAAAAAATTAGAAACTTTGGGTTTGCTAAACAATGAAAACGTGATCAATGAGAGAAAATAGCAATGGTTTGCTTTCACCATAGTAAAATAGTTAATTTCTATTAAAAAGTTTGATTTTAAACAAATATTTTGCATTATCTAGCAAACAGCAGTATAATTTCGTACACCAGTCAAAAAGAGGAGAAAAACATAAATTACACTGTTGATGAATTCATAATACATATACATATTTTTCTAAAAATTCACCGAAAGGTGTATTTCCTGGTAAGGACATTTTCTAAATAAAGCAATATTTGTGGTAATGTAGATCTGGTAGACAAACCAAAGCTTCACAAAGCTCCCTTGTGAGAGAAAACACAAAGCCTCTTTGTAATTTAAATTTATAAATATTGTTTTTAAATTTGACTTGATATTAGTCAGTACTGCATGTTCACCCAACTAAACTCTTTGAAAGTTACGAAGAAGAGATAATGGGGGGGGGAAAAACGGTTAAGCTTCCAGGACGAATGTCCAGAATAGGATTGAGGTTGGGTTTTCAGGAATGTTTTCTGAAGGATTGATTTTTTTTTATAAAATTCCAGTTTCAAGCAGAGAATCTCAGACTCTGGCAGAGAAACAGAGAATTCTCTTGGGATAGTGAGGACTAGAGCTTAAAAAGGTTTTGGTTTCTCATTGTGCAGGATTCCTTGTTTATTATACGTAGCCCCACACTGCAACCACACTAATTTTTACCTCATGTGGGTAGCAACAATGATGAAATAATGAAACACTGCTTAGATACTGGCCGAAATTTGAAAAAATGTTAAAATTTCTCAATTAACTTTGCAATTTTCAGTGTGTAACACTGAGAATTACAGTGTATTTTGGTTTGTGTTTCAGTACTTATATAAGGTATTTACACAATTACCCATTACGGACCCTTCAAGGTTAAAAAAGTTTTCCTACCCTCAGCTTAAGTGATGTGATCTGATAGGATACGATCACTTTATAAATCATCTTCAAATTCTTGCATTAGGAATTTGTCTTTTCACATACCCCACACAGGCACAGAGATGGGGAGGGAAACGCTTGAGCTAAAATCAGCAGAGCTATAATGCGGATGTTCAGTGATTTTATATAAAATGCCTCAAAAATCCTAAACAGGCAGAGCTTTGCTTGAGTTGAACATATTGAAACTATATGTTTAGGCACAGCATCTTAACTACCACCTAAGAGAATGCTAACATTTAAGAAATGTAGGAGGCATCATTACTGACAAATTCATAATCAGAAATTTACATCCTCCACCTTCAAAGATATTATTATTCTGTTCAAGAATAATTAATAGTGTTTGTTAAATTCTATTTGTTTGATAATGATTTCTATTCCCCAACTTTTGAACACTTGTGCATCTTAGCAACCAGTACTATATTTAAATCTGTAGTAAAATAATTAGATTAAGAGGCATAAGTGCAATAATTGTTTGAAGATGTATTTAAGTTTAGAATCAAGATGCCTTCATCAAGAGCTAATGTTCAATACATTTACTGTAGAACTGATATCCCTCTAAATGCTTCAGGCAATATTTATCACAGTTAAATTAGTACAGTTTTTGAGGCTGGGGTTGTCAATACTTGTTTCTGAAAATTCAAAAATGTTTTAACACACATTGCTGTACTAGACTAGCTGTGTGTTTAGCCATGACACTTCTGATTCGTAGCTCTTGGGTCCTCCTTCAGTTTCAAAGGGGTAAGCATTCTGTGTGGAGTTTGTATGGTCTCCGCAGGGATTTTCTCTGGGTATTCCATTTTGCTCCAACCATCTAAAGACACACTGACAAAGTCAACTGCAGTCTTAAAATTGTCACTTTCTGCTTTTGCTTTTTGTTTATTTGTGTGTAACCAAGATGTACTAGTATCCAATCCAGGGTGTAGTATTTGTGTCTTATGCTCCTAAGAAAAACCTTACTAGGAATTAGCAGTTTTCTGATGGATATTTCTTGAATGGATGTTTACTAGTGAATTACTTTTGCTTCATATAAATGTAGCCAATAACTGCATACACAGTTGTAATTTTCACAAGGACAAACATCTGTAGATTTTTTTTTCATTAATTTTTACAGACTCCAATTCACTGACATCTCAAAATCACTCTCTCTAAAAGACCACTTAATTACTTTCTTTCAACTGGTGTTATTTATTGTGTGATGAGCAGGAAGAACAACACAGCAACTGTGATAATAGCTCTCTAAAACAAATTGTTTATGTTAATTAATACTCTGTAATAAATTTCCAAAACACCTCAATCACGTTTAAATTATTTTTAAAAACCCACTTTTGAGTGAAAAGCAAACAGGTTTCCAGTAAAACAGCAATTTCATAATTACATTTGAAAACAAGTTAATGCTTTTTAAAGGCCGCGATGATTCATCAATGTGCGCAATACAAAGAGTCAGTCATATACAGGAAGTAATCCAGATGTCGAACAGTATGGGATCTATATAGCCTCCCTTAAAAATTAGGAATTTCTCTGTCAAAAATGCTATCCAAATTCTATTTTCAGAAAACACAACAAAAAACAATTTAATATTTCTGCTGATCAATTTAATGATGTATTGATATGAATTAAACATTGTGGAATGTTCCTTCACTTGGTAATTATATTCTAGTGCATGCAAAGGTTTATAATCTAATGTGATTACGACTACATTTTAGTTATTTAGACTTTGTTGGTTCCTAGCAGAACATTAAAAACATTACACATGATAGATTCAGCAAAATGGGTTTGCCACTGTATCATGCTTTGATTTGGAGATAATTGTAGGACTATTAAGGTAATCCTGTGATCTGTCTCTTATAGAAGAAATATTTTTGTGAGGAGGTCTTACTAAGGAAAAAGAGATCTCCACGAACTGTGAAGTTTAAAATATCCCCTGTATTAAGGATCTGTGCCTGTGGCTGGAAGGTTGCCGGTTCAAATCCCACAGCCGGCGAAGGAATCCTACTCCGTTGGGCTCCTGAGCAAGGCCCTTAACCCCAACTGCTCCAGGGGTGCTGTACAATGGCTGACCCTGAGCTCTGACCCCAAGCTTTTCTCTGTCTCTCTGTCTGTGTGTCTCATGGAGAGCAAGCTGGGGTATGGGAAAAAGACAAATTCCTCATGCAAGAAACTGTATATGACCAATAAAGTGATCTTATCTTATCTTATTATCAGGCTCCTGCAGGTGGCAAAAAACAGCTCCAACTGGACAAAAATGTATTCCACAAGGTGACCCGTTCAGTTCTTTCTATTCAATTTCTAACCGTAGTGAGGTGACGGATTGTACTGATTGAACTGCATGTTCCCTTGGTTCCACCAGTTTTCAATAGGATTGAATAGTCTATTCATGTGACTCAGTGGTACGAATATTCTGGCCTGTGAGTGTACATACTGTATGGTACAGTGGTATGGTGAAATATATGGCATATGTTACCATAGTACAGTACATATGGTATGGTAAAGCAGGCTTACCTACACTTAGTGTGGCTAAAAGTATGACTACTGATTTCCGAGGAATATGATATGTAGCTTAAATAAATTAAATTTAAATTTAATTAAATTTAAAATATAAGGATTTCTTTGAGATTCTTTGAGATGAACTTTGATTGTAGTGATATTTGATTAAGCCGCAGACAACATTTGAGAGGTGTTATGTACAGGAAATTCTATAAAAATAATTCAGAACCTTTAAAGAAATCGGGATGTATCCACCTCAGGAGCAAGTGGTATTGCTATTCTCGCTATATTAAAAATGGGGGCAGTGGTTGGGAATTTATAAGCATTTCAGCAGTGCAATGTAAATGTGTCATGCCAAATCAAAACAGGAGAATTCACTTTAAGAAGTATGAAGCATGGCATTTGATTTTTATTAATTCTTATTGCATTGTTATTAATTCTGTAAATTTTAAAATTGCTGCTGTTTAACAGTCAAGGCTTAGCTATTTATTTCTTCTCAACTGAAGGATTTTAAATTATTATTGTCGGGCCTCAATCTTGTGTTGGTGATTAATTCTGTTAAAACCTGGACTCATTCCAGGTCTACTGCAGGCATTTCACCAAGTCAAGGACTTATAAAATTGACTGCATCTTTTAGAATTTATTTAAGTCTAGTTATCCTATGAATTCCTCACGGTATTGCTTTGTAAGTCACTTTCAGACCTGTAATACAAAAATTTACAAATATGGAAAACAAAATATCAGGGGTCTTTGTATAAATTTGTTCCTGCCCTTTCAAAAATAACAAGAAGGAACTGGTTGTTGATTGGAATTGTTTGATATATTAAAGATTGATTTCTTTTTTCTATTAATATGCATTAAACAACGTACTTTTGGTTTACCTTGCAAAGCCACATTCGGTGAAATGAGCCCTTGGAGAAAAATAACCCACATCCCAAATTGTTTTTAGTTTAATCATGAATTAAACATCTTCACAGAAGGTGATGTGTAATAATCAGGCTGTTGGATGTTAGCAAGCATAGTACACCCATTGACCTATTATCAGAAAGCTACTTATTCTTGGCAAGTATTGCAGGGATACTGCCAACGTAGGGCTCAAGACAGGACAGCACCTTGGATAGGATTCCAGTCCATTGCAGGGACACACTCATTAGCACAGAGGTTTCAGTTAACATTATAATCTTAATTGCATGTAACATCTTTCATGGTATATGTTTTTAGAAAGACTAGAGTACCCATCAACCCAGGGGTTGCTGCAGCCTATGAGCCCAGAATCAAAGAGCTGGGAGGTAGCTGCACTAACCTTATTATAATAATAAATAAAAATAATTGCTTAAACTTATATAACCAATTATATAACACTCCACTCAAAACGCTTTAGAGGTAATGGAGACTCCTCCCCACTACCACTAATGTGTAGCCCCACCTGGATGATGTGACGGCAGCCATAGTGCACCAGAACACTCACCACACACCAGCTATTAGTGGGGAGGAGAACAGAGTGATGGAGCCAATTCATAGATGGGGATTACTGGGAGGCCATGATTGGTAAAGGCCAATGGGAAATTTGGCCAAGAAGCTGGAGTGACACTCCTACTCTATTCAAGAAACGCCCTGGGATTTTAAATGACCACAGAGAGTCGGGACATTAGTTTTGCTTCTCATCCGAAGACGCCTTTTTACAGGCGCCTTTTTATAGTATAGTGTCCCCATCACTATACTGGGACAGTAGAATCCAAACAGGCCGCGATGTGAGCGCCCCCTTCTGGCCCCGCTAACACCTCTTCCAGCTACAACCTTAGTTTTTTCCAGCAGGTCTTCTAACCAGGTACCACACTTGCTAAGCTTTAGGGGTGGCCAGTTGAGAGTTGCAGGGTGATACAGTATGTCTACTGGTTATAAGACACTATATGCCACTGTGCTGCCCAAAAACATCACAGTTAACGAAGCAGGGGTAGATAAGACCAGACACTTCTGCCATTTTGCCTTTTCTATTTACAAGCACTTCAAAAGAAATTCAAAAGCTGATTCAACTTTGACTTTGAGACAGTTACGACATGTTTTGTATAATTGGTACTTTGAAGGCCAATTTTTACGCTTGCTCCACTTCCACACAGCAGGGCGTTGCTCCGGCCTCACCGATGCACCTTCGCCGGGTGTGTTGCGGTTGCAGTGGCTGGTGGCCATGTCTCCGCTCTGCCCTGATCGAAGGGGAGACAGGGGACGCGGAGCAACCTGGCTGTAGTGAAGGAAGTCTCACAGCAGCAGGTGCTCTGGGGTATTCAAACACTGCTCTGCCTCTCCACGGCAATCCGGCAACACTTCACCTCCTGAGCCACCTTGCAGTGTCCCAGTGGAGCCCTCCCTGTTCCTGATGTCCAGTTCTTTTGCGCTCCGTCTGGGAGCACTGCCTGTGGCTTTGCTGTCCAGCGAGGACCAAGGAGTGGACCAGCTTTGGATCTGTACCTCAGCGGACGATTATTCCCTAGGACCGTCGCTCTGACGGTGCATGCAGGCCCGGCCTCTCCAACGAGCGTGCACTCAACCGAGCAGTCGTAACGCCTTTTGAGTGACTTCCTTGATTTGAAGCATCCTGCCCAGCCATGAAGGTTGGACCCTTCAACCCTGCACGTCTCCAGACTCTGTTGGCTGTCCCTCTTCTGCGCTTGCTTTCCCATAACTCATTTCCTGCATTCTGGGCCCAGCCCACCTGCCCCCCGGCCGATTCCAGCAGACCGTCCATTACCCCATGCAAGCCTTCCTCCCGGCTGAGGGAATCTAGACCGAACCTGTGGAGTCTGACACCCCACGCGGCCCATGGTCTTGAAGCCATACCACAGATACCCCTGGACAGTTTGTCTAGCATCCGAAGTGAGCCGCAGTGAGCCGGTCATTCCTTGGCTGTGACGCCCTAGCTCTTGGGTCCATAACACCGACAGCATCCGGCTCACGGTGCGGCATTGCAAATCCATTTCATGCATAAAATATTAGGACTACTCCACCGACTATGCCATGTGATACGTTTTCTACATTGTATGTTTTATGTATTTCTTGTCTACAATGATGTTTTCTGTTATCGATTCCAAGCAAGAAGGAATATTTTACATTGACCATCAGGTCTGTTGCACTCTTAATGGTTAATTACTATTGTATGTGCTAACATCCACACATGGTGAATCGATGAGACAGACATTAGGTGTGCTAGTGTAGTGAGATGTGCAAAATAACAGACAAGAACACCACAGCATAACATAAGAGTGTAAAACAAATCTTTGTGACAGGAATAGACCTTACCAAACATCCCAGGTCACAGCATCAAGCTTGGATTTGTACGTTTCCAGCATAACAGCCTACTTACAGTACCTCGGTAATCTAGGATGGTTGAATTGTCACCTCTCATTTATAAACATTGTGTCAGCACTGATAATTCTCTGTATAAACAAGTTTTTCTAGCATCAGTATCATACTTACCTTTGGACAAGTTTCTAGTTATGTCCTCACAGACCACTGTACATGCTGAAAGAGCGAGTCTTTTTTATTCTCTTTAAACCCTTGATCAAATCTCCTCTGAATTGTCTTGTGCCTAAATTTAAAAGATTTAAATTCTTTCAATCTGTGCCCATAACTTAATCCCTTAAATCCTGGCACAAATCTGGTTGCTCTTCTTTGGACTGTCTCTAAGACTTCTGTATTATTTAGGGCATGGAGACCAATATTTGTGTAGCATTCTAGGCAGGTTTAGCTAGAGTATTGTACAGGTTCAACATAACTGCTTTTGACTACTACTGTGGCCCTTTGCTATGTACTCAGACATTCTATTTGCCTTTTTTACTGATTCTGTGCATTGCCTCAATAATGACAGTGATAAATCTACTGCAATGCCTAAATCCTTTTCCCATCATATTCTTTCTTATCCTGTGCCAGCCGTGGTAGATTTATGCCTTGTATTCTTATAGTTATGCAAAACATTACATTTATATTTATGTTAAATTTCATTTGCAATGCATCTTCCCATATTTTAATCTTGTCTGGATCAGTTAGCGTTGTCCCTATTATATCCTGGATGTTGGTAATTCTCTTTACCTTTATTTCAATAACAAAAATGTAATTGTCTCTTGGTAGTCTGAACTGTGTACAGTAAAACATCATTCAACCAATGCTTGATTATTTGATTTACTGACCAAGTGCTGCTCAGATAGGGGGGGTGTGAAGGATGTATGCAGCTCCAAGCTGTGAGCAACGCAGTGGTGAAGCAATTTTCCAGAATCCTCCAAGATGTCAACCTGGGGTCAGATTTCAGTTGCTAATGTTGCAGAGTATAGTACAGAATGTACTCTATATACAGAGTATAGTATTGATGTAACAACAGACACAAATTTGAAAATAAGCAAACATAGCATGAAGAATTTTCCTTTGAAATTCAATGTTGAGGACAAGAGGTCCTGTTCAGCATTGACCAAGAGGCTGTTACTAGATTCAGGTTGCCACGTTTGACTAGCCATGCATTTAAAAGCACCTAGTTTTGCCCCAAGTAGTAGATGTCTGTGGTGTTGAGTAATAGCCACTGAAACAGAAACCAAAAGGTTTGCTGATGTGGAAAGTATACAGCCATTCCAGCAAATGAATGCTCAAAGAGCTAGCTCATAAGTAGTCTAAGCCAGATCTACAATGCTGACAAAACAGGGCTATGATCCATATCTCTACCCAAAAATACTCAGGCGTTTAAACATGAGCTCTCAGTGCCTCCTAACTAGCTTTAGAAGAGAAGTAAGGACATTTCTCTGAGGCATATGCATAAGCTACTGATGTATTATTACATCTCATTGAATAATTGCTTCAAATAGCACAGCTCTTTGGAAGGGTTCCTTCACCACTTTGAAACTGAGGTTCAGATACTTCAGGTCAAGGTGTTGAGACCCCCCCCCCCCCCAAGGACATCAAGACAATGTCAATTCAAGTGAAATCCCCACTCAACCCACTTAGAAAAACTTTGCAAAAGGGACAAAAAAAAACTGAACTGCAATACATTGCCATCACATACTGTACAGTACCACCCCCCCAATTCAGCATGTAAACCATGCTTTAAATTAGAGACCAAGAGGCTTTAATAAGACTGGACAAAAACTACTAACAGACACAGAGCCTACCCTTGATTTCAAAGGATTTGAGCTTGAACAAATTAGTGTTAAGGATGTGGTGGTGGTTGGAGGTTAGGAGGAAGATCATGGATACCAAATCTTGCAAGAAGAAGAAATATCTGAAAATGTTTCTATACCTCCTGAAGAAAGAACACAATGGCAGAGAGGAAAATGTGAAGACCCAAAACAATTAATCATCAGGGACCGTGGTTATACATTTCATTGATCAAAACTCTTTTCCAACATTTGTTGAAAATTATGAAAATTTCAGGTCATTGAGTCTCTCTTAGAGGCAAAAAACACCCATGTTGAAGCTTCTCCAAAACTGCTCCTCCATTCCAGTCACACTCTTTCTCATGACTCTATACATCCCCAGCCTTCACTATGTGTGATCAGGCACATTGCTGCACAACCATCACTATGAATGCCAGAATGTGGCTCAGATGGACATGGTGAGTACATAACTTACTGAAGTGTTTACAAATGTACATACTGTATTAACATGTTTTGTTTTTATGTGTGATTTTTTATGTAAGATGATATGCATTCCCACATTGACAATCTGAATTTTCAGTGACAGCAGAGGTGGTAGAAAGGTTGATTGAGATTTTATTGTAGTTTCTGCCTAAGGTAGACCTGCAATGAGCCTTGAGGGTTTTCTATTTTTTTTACATTACCTAACCCAGATTCTGCTCCTCTCATGCGATTCGCTCCATCATGCGAAAACCAGTTTCTGAATTTATCAACATGGGCCACCATTAATTCCCAGAACTTAAAGTAAAAGAATGAGAGATTTCCAAAATATCAAATGGTACTGTATTCTAAATGACACACATGAAAACAGCAGTGGAATACACAAAAACCTATACCTCAGAAGATGTATTTTTTAAGAGATTAAGAGTGCTTCTATTCAGAAACACAGAAAAAGGAACTGGACAGCTAAAACAAGACAGATAAGCTGTTCCCAGGTTTTGTTTATGTAACTCAGTACACTCCAAAAATATCTTGACATCAGTGAGAAACTTTTATCTCATAAGGGCCTGAGATCACTGTATTCTCTTAAGCATCTTTGATTATAAATAAGTAAAACCCACTACTAGTAATAACACACTTAATAATGAGCAATATTTTCGAGGTGTTGTACTGTAGATGTTATCATTAGGTACATTAAACACTACTTTCAGACGATTAAATATTTTGTTTCTAATATGTTAGTCCTTTTATATTTCTGTCAGTCACCAGATCAGACAATACATAACATGACAGATGAATGATAGTATAACAATTGCTGCAGCTGCTACAACTAGTGTTGTGTACACACCAATCAAAATAGTCTTTTAAATCACAATAGCACATTACGTCTCCCTCCCTGTTTTAGAGATTACCACACAATGTTCCGCTTGTGTTGATGAGAAGAGAATGTCCCAGATGAGTACAGAGGAGATGAGGAAAAATAGCTGCTGAGCAGCAATCCTTCTACAAATCATGGGTCTGTCTTACTCAGCCAGCAACACAGATCCTCACAATCGTGATGCAGATAATGACTATTATGAAGTACAGAGCTCCTCAAAATCTTCTGTCCTGTACAAATTGCAGGGAGGACAGAATGTGACAAGCTCTGTTTTGCTCAAAACGGGAAGTGAAAACAATACTCAATAATGTAGCAAGAAGTTATTCGAGTTTCCAGAAACTACAGACGGTCTACCACTATTTAGAACAAGACAAGCTACGCATGCTACCTACACATTAGTATAAACTCAGGGTGAACCAGTGTCTTTCCATACTAAAAACGTCTACAGGTCATTATACTGTACTTTGAGGCTAGGGTGGGAATAGTCAGTCTTGGCTCTTCTGGATCTTAGCAAATTCCACAAGCTTACTAGCTTGTGGTGCTAGGAGTGAGGGAATCTTCGCTCCTCCAATCTACACTAAGACCTCCAGGACAGTGGTTTAAAGATGGGTGAGTTGAAGGAGTCTGTCTGCAATTCCTCATTCTTTCATGTGTGAGGTTGTGTTTTTTTTCATATCTTGGCTTATATCTTTAACAATAAATAATTATTGGCAAATTATTTCATTTCATTTGAATGCCATTTGGTAGTCAGTAGATAATTGATCCTAGGATCTCATTCAGCCATTTCATAGCAGAAGAGAGGGTATCAGCTTCAATCATATGGCTTGCTCCATACTCCCACCAATGTTTGGGTAAAGAGGGTTGGCTTTGTCAATGCCTTTTAGGATTTTGAATATGTATGTCATAACACCTCTTTGTCTTCTCTCTTCAAGACTAAAATCCTGTCATTGCAACACATTCCATTCAGCTGGGTGGTTCAACACCCAAAATGTGTGACACGTTCTAAATTACAACATAATATTTCTTAATTTAAAGTCTACATTTTTAACACTTTATGTTATTTTGCCATCTACTTACTGTCTCTCTGCATTGTCTGTCACGACTATAGTCCCCCCTCCTTAAGGGTGCTCCAGCCCTTTCACTAAAGACTTCATTCCCTGCACCTGTTTCCCATTCCCTGCCCACCTTAAAAGCCAGGCGCTGACGCTCTTCCGGGCTCTGCATCTGATTTCCATATCGTGCGAGTCCGGGACCAGGAAGCGCCTGGTCCCGTTAAGGTTTTAACCCCCTGTTCCTTGTCCCTGTCCGCCGGTTCCGACCCGGTCTTCGTGGTTTTTAATTCTTTGTTCTGATGGATCTCCTG
The DNA here is from genome assembly GCF_040954835.1 of Lepisosteus oculatus. Taxonomy (NCBI): domain Eukaryota; kingdom Metazoa; phylum Chordata; class Actinopteri; order Semionotiformes; family Lepisosteidae; genus Lepisosteus; species Lepisosteus oculatus. The sequence goes on from NC_090696.1 coordinate 11,124,023, forward strand.
GTTTTGGACTTACTCGTGTGTTTTTGGATACTCTAAGGATTACTCTTGGATTGTTCGCCTCGGCCACACCTCCCCCGTGCACCAGCGCACCTTGGACACGCCCCCCTGTCTTCAGCCCCGTTTTCCTGCATGACGTTTCCCCAGTGTTCCCCCACTTCGTCGGATTGTGTCGTCCGCATAGGGTCCGGAAAGAACTGTTCGTTACAGAATGCAGAGCCTACACCTGGACCCCGCGGACGGCACCCTGGCAGCCCGGATTCCATCAGTCTTTTTTTCTCTCCCCCTTTTTTTTTTCTTAGGGCTTCGGAGCCGCCCTGAAAAGGAGGGGCGTACTGTCACGATATTAGTTCCCCCTCCTTAAGGGTGCTCCAGCCCTATCACTCAAGACTTTATTCCATGCACCTGCTCCCTATTCCCTGCCCACCTTAAAAGCCAGGCGCTGACGCTCTTCCGGGCTCTGCATCTGATTTCCATATCGTGCGAGTCCGGGACCAGGAAGCGCCTGGTCCCGTTAAGGTTTTAACCCCTGTTCCTTGTCCCTGTCCGCCGGTTCCGACCCGGTCTTCGTGGTTTTTATCTTGTTCTGATGGATCTTCTGGTTTTGGACTTACTCGTGTGTTTTTGGATATTCCCTAAGGATTACTCTTGGATTGTTCGCCTCGGCCACACCTCCCCCGTGCACCAGCGCACCTTGGACACGCCCCCCTGTCTTCAGCCCCGTATTCCTGCATGACGTTTCCCCAGTGTTCCCCCACTTCGTCGGATTGTGTCGTCCGCATAGGGTCCGGAAAGAACTGTTCGTTACATTGTCTAGAAGATGAGATGATGTGTCAGGCATAAACACCTTGTTTTTTTCTAAAGCAGCCTTTTCTAGCTCAGTGTTGAGAAATACAATTTATTGTGCTTATATATGATTTGCTACCTGCATGAAAATCCTGCAGTTATCCACATTAACCCTTTAATACTGGAGAAGACAGCATATTGATTACTAAACTAACAATCATGGCCTCCTAATAACCCCCCTCTATGAAATGGCTTCATTACTCTGCTCTCCTCCCCACTAATAGCTGGTGTGTGGTGAGCGTTCTGGCACACTATGGCTGCCGTCGCATCATCATGGGGCTGGTGGTGGTGGAGGGGAGTCCCCATTACCTGTTAAGCGCTTTGAGTGGAGTGTCCAGAAAAGCGCTATAAAAGTGTAAGCAATTATTAATTATTATTATAACAATAGAAACAAGTAGTTCATTAAATCTGGCACAAGTTCAGATCAGTTTAGACCTTGGGTAATAACTGTCATCTCACTTATTGCACATCTCCAAGCAGCCACATTGTATAGTCCATTGTTCGCATGTTATGGGAGTTCAAAAGCTCCTTGGAAGAGACAACACTGTAACAGTCTCATCTGAAGTTTGAGTATGATTTAAAGTTTTCAAGCATTCTTCTTGAAGGGATCAAAGGGCATACATGAATCGCACACTGCATTTGCTATCAAAACACATAGTGTGTGATGAAGGCAGCATGAAAACGAAAGAGAATCAAAATCCACACCCTTGCTCCGCTTGAACTGTAAGTCATGACTATAAAACACTGTAAGAATTAAAGAGACATGAAGTGTGCAGAATGTTCATCGTTCATAAAACGAGAGCTTTTGTTGCACTCCGGAAGTTATTTGTCATTCCTGTTTCCCAGCTGCCTTATCACTCCCTTACTTAAACTTTGCAGCTGTGTTTAAGTGAAAAATAAATTAGTTTTTCTTGCCCACAGTTTGCAAGCTTTTTCAGAATTGTATATCGGAGCAGAAACCTACAGTACAATACCTACTGTACAAAAATCTCTCGTGCACATGTGCAGCTTCTTTATAAGCCCTATGTCATGATCGCTACTCCTCCTCTTAAGGGTGCTCCAGCCCTTCCTTGTTCTGCCCCATTACCTGCACCTGTTTCCTATTTCCGTTCCCCCTTAAAAGCCAGACCCAGACGTCACTCGAGGTTTCCTGATCGAATTCCGCTTCGTGACAGCCCGGGGTCCTGCTGCGTCTGGCTTCGTTATGTTTTTAACCTTCTGTTCCTGATTCCCTGCCCCGCCGGTCCCAAACCCGGTTAATGGTTTTATGCCCTGGATGGATCCCCTGGCCTTGGACTCTACCTTCTGTCTTGGATTACCCACTTGGATTTTCTCATGGATAGTTCACCCTGGATTCACTCTCCCTGGACACCTGCACCCCTTGGACACACCCCCTGTCTCCATACCCTCTCCTGCATGACTTTTTCCTAGCGTTTCCTCACTCCCTTCCGGGTCATGTCGTCTGCACAGGGCCTGGAAAGAACTGTACGTGATACTCTAGGCATCATCAAAGACCCCACACACCCCAGCTACAGACTGCTTGACTCTACCCACTGGAAAACGGTACTGGAGCATTTGGGCCCGGACTACCAGACTTAGAGACAGTTTTTACCCCTGCACTATCAAACTGTTAAACTCCCAGCCCCTCTCACCTACGATCTGAACCATTCTGGTGCCTTCTCTCTTTATCAAAACTCAAACGCACATCAAAATCTACCTCTACCTCATGTTTACTCTCACTTTTATATCCTTTATTTCCTTCTGTTGACGTATGATTTTGGACAACTGTTGTTGGTTTGCACATTGCCTGTTGTCTCTTTCTTTCTTTCTTTTCTTGCACAATTGTATGGTTGTTTGGACTACTTACCGTCTGAAAGCTAGCTAAATAGCATTTGTTATACTATATACCTGTGTATGAGAATAATGACAGTAAACTTGAACTTCTTTGTATTAAAAATACTCCATTAGCTCTCTCTGATTGTATGTTGCATTATCGTCTAATATTGACAAACAGTGTGTGTATCAAGTGTGTGAAAGAAGGAGCCTATCATGTGATTTAGCCTCTGCCAAAAGGCAAGAGCTGATACCCTGTCACTTTCCAAGGCATCCCACTCAATATTGTACCGAAACAATATCAGAGTTTTATCAGAGAACCGGAATCAGAGTCACTTCCAGTTCTGCAAGGAGTAATCTTTTTTTTCTTCAGATTGAACTTCCTCAGAGCTGTTCATTCCCCAGTTCGCAGTGCTGATTACACGTCGACAGCAAGTCACCAACATCACAGCAGGGAAACTGGGAAATTGTTCTTCCCAGAGAAAGCCACTCCAGGTTCAGATTTATTTACTTCTTTTCATCAATGTAAAAGTTGATACAACTCTGAGTTAAAACTGGTATAAAAACCAGGCAAATGAAGAACAGTATATCCGTCCTGCACTTTTAACTTTCAGTGTTATACATTGTTGTGTTAAGTTAGTCATCAACTTTTGATATAGTTATTCTCTATAACTAAAAGGTCCATTAGGTACTGTATAGTCACATTTCAATCACACACTTTTAATTTAGTCTAGCTGGCCAAAATCAGACTAAAATCAATTTTAGTCACAATAGAGTCTCACACAATTTAATTTGATTGCCTAGTATGTATAAAGATTTTAGTTTACTTCATTTTTAGTCCTTGGAAAATTCAGGAAATTAAGTTGAGTCTTTTTTGTAATTTACGATTAAGACTGTTCTCATTTGAAAACATTTGAATCCATATAACAATTGTCTTGGCAACCTTAACTGTTACTGTCAGTGTTACAAAATATAAGAACTGTGAACTGCTTTACATCCAAAATGCTGACAAAAATTATTAAATACACCTCAAGAATAAAGTCAGAAATATTTATTTTATTCTTTAAAGGTACTGAGGAATAGTGGATTGTTTTCTTTGGTCTTCCAAAGTACAACATAAAGACTACAATATGTGGAAGACCAAAGACATTTTTCTAATAATCTCACAATAAGAAGGAAGAAATAAAAAAAACGTAGTAGACTATAACAGAAAAATGCTGTCTGTCATGAAAACTTCTCTGCTCTCACTACTATAATGCCAAGAATGATTATTGTCATAAAAGTTCTCATTTGAACCATCTACCGCATAATAACATAATTTCATACATGTGATACCATTCTGTCAAAATCAAGACTTTGCATAAGGTAAAGTATATTATGATCTCCGGAAAGGCCAAAGATCAAATACAATAAATAATTGTGCAGTAGAGGGAAAAGAATCTTATACAGTGACACCATATGGTCTTTGGGCTACAGTTTTCAAAACTGTGAAAGCTTTCAACATACAGTACCTTTTAAATTGGACACTTTTAGAGCTGCATCCAAATATATTAACTTGTAAATCTGCAAAGGTTCTCTGTCACTTACAAGTTACAGTATACTGTATAAGCCTATCCCTTGTTAATAGGGAATCTAGGAAATAGTTCAAAGGTACAACCACATTGTCACATCCACCGCTAATCGGAACCCTCCTCACAAACAGCCTCGTCCCAGTAAAGCACCTGATGGAAATCTCCGCAAACACTGCCGGTCTATCCCATCATCCAATCTGAACACCTCACTTGTTAACATACCCTCTACTTCCAGACCTACTGAAGCCTTCTGCTTTTCACGGAACAGCGCTCGGTATTGTTAGCTTTTCGGAACTTCTTGCCCCACATTATTTACTTCCTCTCGCCTTTATTGGATACTCGAACCCGGATCTCGACTTCTGGCCTCGACCTCCTGACCTCGAACTCGTCTAGCACTTTGGATTTGTCTGCCTCTCTCCATTTGGATAACCTTTGGTATCGAACCCGGAATTCGCCCTCGACCACGTCTCTGCCTAACGTTTTGGATTCGGCAGAAAACTCTCCTGCCTCGGCTCCCCAACTCCGTACAGGGGTTCCTCACTCGCACATCAACGCGGCTTGTTACACACGTGCATGAAACATGTAGCTAATGCACAAGCTAAACACCTTGTGTGTAAGAAGGTGGAAAATGTAGCTGTCTGTGTACCTTTTTTATATTTTAAGATAAAATATAACTCCCTTTAACATCAGTTCTTGACATACGTTTAATTAAGGTTATTATAGCATTGATATAATATCCTTCTACCAGTAATCATTACACATTTATAAATTATTTATCTCACTTAAGCTCAACTGTTACATTTTTTTTCATAATATTTGGAAAAATATAGGTGTGATGAATAAAAAAGTCCATTTTAAATCATGATTTGTTAGTTAAAGGACATGGTGCTGGTAAAACAAAAATATCTCCCTTTAATAACTAAACTTGACAGTCATATCCTTTGTGATTGAAACCTGCTGCATAGTTGCTGCATAGTAGTACTTTGTGCTATATGTTGCCATAGAAACACATAGGGAATTGCAACCCAGAAAACAGTGGATCTATACATGTTCTGACCCATTTTGTGTGTCTTTGAGGAGCATGAATGTTATTTTCCTGTTCTGCTTCTCCACACTCTCAATGGCCCTGATAAAAGACTGATAAAAATCTCTTAAACACTGCAGACATGTCCTTCATCTTTATGCATATATAATTATCCAACACTTTATATATAAAATATATGAAAGTCATATATTTCATAGAGGGTTCCTTTCGGCAAACAACACAATCTTGTTCGTAATGTCAAATGAAAGGCCTCTTAATATTTTACAAATGCAAATTTTAATTAACAATTATTAATAGTTTTTTAGAGCCTTTTAATTACTCTACTGATAGCTCTAGGCTTTTAGAAATTTTTTTTACTTTCTATCAAACTGCATTTTCTAATTCCAGGACAAAGCAATTTTGAAAAGTATCACTTTTTAAAAAGTATTTTTTTAAACTATTACAAATGCATGAAACATGAATATGTTATGAAAGCATTTTTTGTTGAAATGATAATCTTACACTCTAAGCAAATGACCAGTTTCTACCTGACCTTTGGCTACTGTAAGTCCTGTCTTCCGGAAAGAGTTTTAATGTTTATTTTATGCATTTTCGCAACTCATGGCTTTACTGGCAGCCCATGAAAATGGACAGCTAGCTTCTCATTGATCATGAGCAGGTGTACGGAAGGGCTAGATGAGTAAATAGAGGTCAGGGGGCAAGGAGCTTATGGTAGAAAAACTTTGTGGAAGAGAGAATTCCAAGAAAACCAGCATAAATTCCAAAGAACTTTACAGACAAGTGTGTGCTGTACAGTATATCTAGCTCGTGTTCTTGCTAACAAGTGCTTGATTCTAGAATTTCATCCAGGCAGTTAATTACAGAGTAGCTTGCCTTTGTGTAAACAAGTGTAAATAGTTGTTTTATTATAAAGCGCCTTGAGGCTAATTATATACGAAATGAAGATTATTATTTGGTTACTGTACCTGGTGTTAAATGTGTTCTTTTGTCACTTGTGCTTGTATTGATCTTGAAAATGTCTGTTGGTTAGCTGTGTTAAACCGAATACATGACAGAAGTCCTAACATAGTTTTCTTTTTGCACAAGTAAAAAAAAATCTGTTAATTTTAACCTGTCAGTAAAAAACTTTTTTTATTAGGAAATAAATAGAAGGCTAATTACATGTAAGGTTATGGAAACAAGTATTACACATAGATCAGAAGATCATCTAGCATTAGATAAGATTGGAGGCAATAATCAACAAAGACTTATAAAAGGAAAGTCTTGCTCAACCAGTTTGTTAGAGTGTTTTGAAAAAGCAACAGCTTAATAGACACACAAAAGTCATTAAATATTTAATAATTAGATTTTAAATAGGCTTTGGATGATGTTCCTAATTTTCAAATTACAGGCTGTTGGCATTCAGACAAACATATCTGCATACAGAATTTATTAATAGAAAAGAGAGAGCACAGATAAGGGGTGAATGCTGAAACTGGGGTGACCTAGTTAGTGAAGTACCACAGGGATCTGTAGTAGGACCACTACTCTTCATGATTTACATCACTACCAAATTATCCTGTGCAAACATTGTACAAACAGGTAATGACATTCACAACAACTTATATAGAATTCAAAAGTGGGCAAATAACTAGCAGATGATGTTTAATCCCTTCTGTCCTCTCTAAGGGACTGCTAAAAAATAGGAGAAATCCAGCATAAATATTTGAGTCTAAAAGTACTGAAAGCAATAAATAATCAATTTTTGTAAACATACAGTACTGTAATGAATTTCATTGTGTTGGGGTGTGATATGTCCAAGCAGGTAAACCCCACTGAGACTATTTCATGCAAATATACAGTATATCTAACTGCGCTTGAAGAAATGTTAACTCCTCTACTAAAAGCAAGGTTATTCTAAGGACCTCAACTGGATTTTTTGTCACCTTTCATGTAGAGAATTTATGTTACAGGAGAAGGAAGTTGACATTCTAGTTTGGTTTTCTTCTCCAACCTCTTCTGCTCTCAATAGTACTCGTTTCACAAACCACTCTCACAGTCTTAGAATGAAAAATGAAGCTGGGCTGTAATCTGTCAGTAGGATTAAACCTCATTAGCAAAAACTTTGATATCTATGCTTTTGCCATGTGAGATTTTCTTCCTATGAACTATATTGTTCAAAACTTTTTTTAAACTGAGGCATTGTGGCATGTTCTGATGGATTTTCTGACAATTAATGGCAAAACAGCATACAGTACCAACATCATACTTAATTAGGTAGCATTTCATTTTTACACAAAAGCAAATTAATCTATAATGTGCAGCTTGCATACCCACTTTTTTCTCGTTTCTATAATTGTTTTCTGCTGTTTTTCCCTCTCTTTCTATAATTATTTCTAATACTGTATTTTTCAGAATCACATTGCCTGCTGTTTCGAAAACACCTAAGTGGACCACAGATAAAGTCTACATTTCCTAGAAGCCTGTACTGTTGTATTTGAAAGGTTAGTAGTGGCAAAGATAATTTTTCCAATTACCAAAAGCATTAAATTATAGTGTGCTGCACTGTGTTGCTTCTGAGTCATCTTTTTATCACATGCAATGCCCTCTGTAAATGACGGCAAAGGGGATGTGAGATCTGGAATATGTTTGAAAATTATCCATCCATCCATTTTCTAACCAGTTCTTCCAATTTAAGGTTGTGAAGGAGCTGGAGCCTATCCCGGCAAGCAATGGGTTTAATACAGGGCACTCGCTGGATGGGACACCAGTCAGTCACAGGGCAGACAGACGAAAACAAGTACAGACACACACACACCTAAGGCCAATTTTCCCAGAAGCCAATTAACCTACCAGTATGTTTTGGACACAACTATGGGGTGAACACACACATTCAATGTGAATAATGCCTCAAGTCTGTAATTGAACCCATGGCCCCAGCGCTGTGAGGCAGCAATGTTAACCCCCTTTGTGTTTGCAAATTAACAAGCCACACATAAAAGCATTTGTTTATCTTTACATGCAGAAAAAGCTTTAAAATTCTGCGGATGACATGTCATACTACTTGATCAGGTTTAAAATGCTTCCAAGTTCTAAAAGCATATATATTATGATAAATGGATTAAGGGAAGTCATTTTGGCGGTTTTAAAGGGGAACTGCAGCCCCAATTTCTTGGAAATGTCAATAAAATAAATTAATTGACGGTATCGGAAAACTTTACAAATTTCAAAGGAACCACACAAAATGGAGAACTTTACTGGATGGCCGCCATGTTGTTGCAAATCGCTTGTCTCGCCACGGGCGAGAGGAAGAGTTTGTGCGGATTGTGACACTCACTTGTCACTGTAAGCAAGAAGGGAAATGTAGCCTCCAAACAACGTTTGTGGTTTATATACTCGCATTCAAACAATTCATCTCTGTCGGACACTTGGCTGCAGAACAAAGTTTTCGCACACAAAACACAGAATTGGATCAGAAAGAAGTCCAATTGTTTCCTTTTCCAAGGAATATTCAACTAGCCATGTTGTTTCCATTAACATGTTTCTCGACGAAATTCAGCATGAATGTAAATTGGAGGTTTTACACGTTAGCGTACTTTCATTGTGGTTTGAAATGCACACATCAACGACAATTGCAATAGCATTGCAGTTCTCCTTTGAGTCTCTTAATTAGTTGCTACAGATGGCAGGAAAGAAAATAAGGACAATGAGAAAATCCTTCAGGACCTTTTAGAAGGGCCGGTTAACATACAGTATATGGAAAATTTTGTGTGCAGGACTGAAATCATGTGCGAAAGAAGCTATACTAATACAGCACATTAAGAAACCCATAGAACAGCAGTCCAATTTTTTGTGTGCTAATGTTTTCTGAATATGAATGAAATATGGTCTGGATGCTGAAGCAGTAAATTCAGCTAGGGAATCTCATTAGCATTGTAATAACTTGCAGACTCATTTGCATTTTGTCTTGAGCGATTTTTTTTAACTTCGTGCCTCTCATTTTATTTAATTATTTTAGCACACATTTTAACCAAATATTACTCTTTTTGTCATGAAAAACAATATATTTCTGAACAAGTAAGAAAAAGCATCTAATTTGATTATGATTTTATTGATGTTACTAGCTAAGATTTCATTGCTAAATACCGAGATTCATATGTCCTGCTCAATTCCATATTTTTTGGTTCAAACTTGTTACAGTAATGTTTTAGTCAAGAGATAAGTGACCTGTCTCCATTCTTATCACCTACATTTTCTATACTTTGTATAACTAATTTGTCATTAAGTAAACTGTATAAATTCATCTTAAAAGTACCCATAACTGTAAACATCCATGTAATTAAGGAATTGAAGACTTCAGCATTGTCATACCATGTTGATTCACCTGAAATCCTTGTTACGAGTTACTAATAAGAATCTGTCTTATTAGTGTCCCTGTCTGAAAATGTATTATAGAAAAATATATTTTGCTCAATAAACAATATGCTCAATTTTGTAAGATTGCTCTGTAGAGAAGTGCACTATAGCTGAAATTAAGTCTACTGATATTTTATATATCACCTCAACACTAAGGTGTGCAGCAAAGACAAAGGGATGAATAGTGCAAAACCTACATGCATTGCTAATCAAAAACGATGAAATGATAAACATGTTGCCACAACATTAACACAATTTTTCTCCTGGATCATTTTTATTTTCTTTGCTTAATGACACAATAATAGTGGGATTTCTCACCCTTTCTAGTGCTGAAAATATTTATGCTTTATGCTTTGTAAATATTTGTGCTTTAGCAGCTTCTCAGTAAAAAGGAAATGAGACATTTCTACCCTTGTCCTTTATTTGTAGTTCATAACAAGCACATTAATAAGCTATTGTTTTATCATTTGAAGAAAATGCAAATTAAAATCTATTGGATTTCACTGTATGAGTATTGAGCCATACAGTGACTCAATACTTGATTGAGTATTTTAATGTTCTCTTATATAGTATCCCAAAAGGCTTGAACTCTCCTTTGCAACATGGTCAGAATGCTGTCGTTTAGGGATTTGGGTTTGACAAGGATAGGATATTTTGCTACTTGCGGTCTGTCCTATTTACAGTACATTGATGTTCCATGCAGTTCAAAATTCACTCAAAAGTCTAAGTTTAGTGCAAATGAAATGCGTTAGCTCTCTACTATCTTCAAAAGCTGTTGATCACCAAACACTGCAAAATATTCAGTACATTTGGATTCCAGGATATATTCTGCAGTTGCTATGTCGTCTTTACATAAAAAGAGCAAAAGTGTTTAGATGTGTTGCAAAGCTCCAAGCTTTTTAAGTGGGAGTAACGAGGTCTCTTTCCCTCATTGCAGGCTTTTCTTACCTTTTATTAACAATACTACTTCTTCTTAACCTTGGTGCCATGCACTATCTGTATATTTTATTGGTGCTAATGTTTTATCATTTTAGAGTTTTTCCACTGTCGTCCTTTTTGTATTATTATTATTGAAGTGTTATCTAGTTCTTAATTAAGGATGCGAGAAAATGAAAGAAAATGGGTTGGATTTGCAAACAAAGGACAGCTGCTAAAGTGAAAAAATGTATGTAACACATAGTAAGGTTCAATATTAAATCCTTTATTAAACATTCACAGTTAATTAATACATCTTGTCATTACCTGTAAAGCATTGCTTATGTAGTTATTAATATCTACAATGTTTCCATCATATACAATATGTGTTAATATTTGGGGACACGCTAGAACAGTAAACCATCAGATTAGTCTGAATTTTGTAATGTTAGAAATATGCAACAAAAATACATCATGGGTTTTGTTTTACAAAGCCTGACTTTTGTCAGCAATACTAACATTTATACATACAGTATTTGTACTATTCTATTAACAGTTAATATACAACACATTCATTATTAGCAAATTATTATTATTATTATTATTATTATTATTATTATTACTGATTTCTATTAGCATATACCTTTAAGGAACTCTAGAAGCAACATGGTACAAATGTACAACAGCCCAGAATGGGGGAAAGAATCATCCCCCGCAAATCACAAGTTGATTATGCTTTACAGTCATCTTAGAAATGAGAAATGCCCTGTTTCTTACTTTTCCATTTCTACTAATTTATCAATAATATATTGTTACTATTCTTGAGCAGTGTGTGATTATGAGTTAATTTGTGTTTGTGTTTTTACTCAGTTACCTGTGCGTATCTATTTAATAAGTACTTTTTTTATTAGTGTTCGAAGGAAGTACAGTGATTGGTCTTTCAAACTAACTCTTAAAAACAGCTGCGGTGAAATTGATTTCTATCTGCAACTAGAGTTTGATTGTCATGTTAATAACCAAAACATTTCTACAGTAATTATGATTCAGGTGCTAAGGAATTATCTATTTATGATAAGCTTGATTCCTCCAAATTGTTATCTTCTGTAAAAGAATTTGGAGCACAATTTGTGTCACTTCATATTTTTCTGTAATTAACAATTACAGTCTGTAATTTATCTGTTTATAAATTGTTGTGAAAAAAAAACATTGTGTATGCACATAACTGACAATTAGTATAGAATTATTAAAGGATAATTATCAGAACTTACAACTGAGGAAATGATCCATTCTGAATTGAAACAATAGAATTTCAATAAAAGGTGATTAAAGCAGGATGCTAATTAGTTTGTGCAACACTCATTAATTTCATTAGTTTTAAAAAGTCATGCAAGTTATGTATAGAATAGTGGGGTCATGCTGCAACCTTCATACACAACACTGAATAAACATTTATTTTATTACTACTATTTTTCATCTGAATATTGTATGTAGTCAAAAGCCTGCATCTTGCACTGTCATCGAACAGTTAACTGCCACATGGTCCTTTTTCTTGTTTTTAATTCTTGCTCATACAAGTCTCATTTTATAATATGTGCTGTAAACTGTTGCTTCTATACTGTATATGGCATTTTGCCCAAGTATAGTTTAGCATCAAGTAATGGAAATACTTTTTAAAGGCTGGCACAAAATTAATAGGAAATTGTAATGCAAGTCACCACAGTTTTCGCATTAAAACTTTTGGTAGAATAGAAGGCTCACCACTTCTTTTACAGATCATTCAGACATTTTTATTTGGCTATCACAAAATATTTTTGCATTGCCAATTTTAAGGTTCCAAGCACATAAATGATGCTGCATGTAGCTCACAACATCTGTTACAGATTATTTTATACTGACAGGGAGCTGAAACTTAACTTAAGGACAAGAGAGGGGCCCAGAGAAGGGATCAACCAGTGTTGTGGTGATCAGTATGGAGACTGGCAATAGATTTCATTGTGGGATCTTGGGCTGTGTGGATGGAGTAATTAGGAGCACCTTAAATATGAACAGTTTGTACTGTATAATATCTTCATTGAGTTCCTAAATGTTTTTTTCCTCCAGAAAATAAGTCTAGACCAGATTTCCTAAATACTGTATCTGAACACCTGAACATAGTTTGTTTTTAAGAATTATTCAACAGCATCGTTCACAAGCTTGATAAAATTAATATCATGATTCTACCCAAAAGACTAAGGTGGAGCATAGGTGTAACTTTCCAGGGGTGTTTTCCAGAAACAATATCAAAATATGAAAACCAAGCATTTATTTTTTTCTATAACAGAAAATTGTCATGAAAAGAATGCAGGTAATGTAATAATGCAAATAACAAAAACCAATTAAGATATTTACTTTTAGAAAATGTATAATGTGGCTATGTGGAATCAAAACTCTGTTTGCTTTAATTAAAAGTTAGTGTCACCAACACCAATTTTCATTAATCAAGTACAAACTAACATTAACCTTGGTGCAATTGTTATAAATTCAATTTAATAATTGAAAGAAATCCATTAGGACACTGTAGTGATGAAGAAACTCAGTTTGAAATTATTTTTAATTAAGTTTTACCCCCAAAAAGAAATTTAATTCCACTGTGCTTTTTAAACAGGAAGACAAAAACTGTTTAATGTATTCTAATACCAGAATGTCAGTGTTTTAAAATTAATAATATATAATAATAATGACAGATACTGCATTATTTTTTTAGGACTTATCTCTCTTAAAAGAAAGTGTTGTTGAATGAAAACAAAGCTTACAGATTTCAAGTGGTTTGAGACATGATGCTTGGCAACAAGTCAGACAGGTTTAAAATTTACCATGGAGACAGCCTCATGTGACTTCATCCTTAATTTCTGTTTATTATACCATGCTAAACCATGCTAGGTGGAGTGAAGTGAGAGATACAAGGGAGAGCCATTTGTGAATTCTGGTTCTTTGAAGGAGAAATGGAACTACATACAGTACAGCACTTGAACTGTGACAGAAGAAAAAAAGTTTCTGAGAAATATTGTTCAACCTTTTAAAAACACTCTGATCTGTTTTCTTCTCTTAAAGAAAAACGTATCTGTACGTGTCCTTAATATTCAACAATGCATCTGTCAGAAACTGAATTCAGAGAAGCCCCATCTTTACTTTTTCATTTTGTTTGCTTAAGGAGCTGTTACTTCATGTGTAGCACACAGAGCTACTGAATAGAAATCGGTATAGCTTCTCTGAATATATCACTTTTTCTGCAAATGTTGAAGCTACTGCTGACTTTGTATTCCTGTTGCCAAGGTATGTATAGTTTGAGATGTTAATATAATTTATTTCCCAAGCTGTTCTACTAAAAGATCGCCCTGTAGACCATCCACAAAATAAGACCCTCTTGTAATTCAAAGCCTATAACTACTCAGATTTTATTTTATTACCTTTTGACTTAGGAAAGGCAGTTGTATGGTTTTTACTGTTTCAGACTGAATTCTTCATTTGAAAATTCAAGCTAAAATTCAAGAGAAATAACATGGTGCGAGACTTGAATGTTTCACAGTGTAAGCAGGGGGTCTGTCAATCTGCGGACATGATTACTGCTGAGCTGGGGGGGGGGCACCAATGGTAGGGAGAGTGTGTCTGCTGTGACTGTGGGTGGCAGTGTGGAGTAGTGCTTAGAACTCTGGACTCCATTGATTCCCAAGTGGGGACATAGGTGCTGCACCCTAGATTGCTAAGGAAAACCCCGATTTGAGTAATGGGTGCCATACATCGTCATTGTAACTGCAGTGGGCCCCTTTGGGTAAAAGTGCAATCTAAATAAATTAATATGTAATGTGAGCTGCTTTGGCCCTGTTTTTCATGTGGGGGATTTGTGGTTATATGTTCTGGTGTCTTAGGGGTTTGAGCCACCACTGTGGGATCAGCGTCTGGGAGGCTGTGACTCCCAGTGTAAGTGAGTGTAAGCGAGTACTGACTGCGTTGCGTCATTGCTTGTTTTTTAAAATAAATGTAGACAGCAATGTCGCTGCTACGATTCTGAGATCGAGACATCTGTCAAGGGAAGAATTACTTCAGTTTTTATCAAGACATAATTTAATATTAATTACGTTAATGTATTCATTAGTTTAAGAAAATGGAACTTCCTGTGCCTAAGCAAAGTCCCAGCAGAGGTTAATTTCACACTGAAAAGTAGAAATAAATAAAAAGCACATCATTATGGCTGGCCTTCACCAGAGAGAGAAGAGTAGCAGGGGTATAAAGCAAAGGGGAACAAAGGATAGGACATGTGAGGCAGTCCCCATTCAAGCCTTTTATGAATAAAGTTCTGCCTTAATTTGATTAATACAGCAATTTCTATGCTAGCATAATGAGTTTCGCCAGTCACCCAGGTCCATGTTGGACTTGAATAGTGGATGAAGTGGGTTCCCTCCTACATGTTAAACACACAGGATGAAGGTCTGTAGTGCAAAAGCAAATGCAGTGTGCACATGGCTGTTGCAAGGCTGCATAATTGTTACCAACAAGTCCTAAGAGCCATCCCTGTTATGGACATCAACAGTATAGATGGGGAGTAGGTTCAGATTCTGGGATGAGCTGTGTTGTTGTATTAAGCACTAAGGCATTTCACTCAAGGAAATACCCAGGTGTATACAGGTACAAATGTAAGGTGCTTTGGATAAAAGAATGACAGTTAATAATAATAATAATAATAATAATAATAATAATAATAATAATAATAGGTTGCTTAGATATACATCGTGTTATCAGCAGACATTTATTAATGTCTTCACAAGGTTTTTAGCTGATTGTACTTTAGGCTATATTTTGCTAACTAATTTTGTTTTTGGTCTAAGGTCCGTGGGTTGCCCGTGAACCTACAGTAGTATGGACAAGGCTTTCCATATGTTTTTCCTGATATGTGCCTTCTATCACAATTTGATGGTGATCAGTCCTGTTCTGAATGTTTTTCAATTTTTTAATTAAGACTGTACTGTGAGCAAGACTGTAAACATTTTCAACATTTATATTTTTTATACAAATTCCACCTTCCTTGCTCACGGCACTCAGTAGCTTTCATTGGGTTCAGTTTACAGATTTTGTATTCTAAGGAGGTTGCCAAACTGTCGCGTGATGGTTGGCACTATGACAGTTCTTTGGTCCTGGGTTTAATTCTGTCCTGGGTCCCCTTATGTGTGTTTCCAATGTTCTTCATGTTCCCTGTGTTTGCATGGGTTATCTCCAGCCTCCAAAGACAAGTTTGATTGGTATCTCTAACCTGTGCTGTGTGTCCTGCAATGGACTGGCATTCCAGCTACATATTTGTTCTCAAACTTTAGGCAAGAAAAAGCTAATCCTGCCTTCCTCCCCAAGGAAAAAGATTACAGATCCGATGTCTTTAAGGCCATGGAAAACAAATTGTTTGCGCTACAAACCAGTGACCTGCATCATTCAATTTAAATAAACTGTTTCAAATTCATGACAACTATTACCGTCACATTTTTATTTTGAATTGTGACTTTGTGCTGCCAGGATGAGTTGATCCCATCCCTACAAATGAATCAGAGAAATCAAGGTTCGGCTCTGTTTCTTCAAGAACAGCATTATTGACATCGATCTAAAAGGGATTCCCAATTGGCTAAATTACTACTCTCCCACATACTAGATGAGGAGAACATGAAGAGCCACATTCCCTGAGTGTCTCCACAGGTAAAACCATGCAATTCTCTTGAGTTCCTGTCAACTGAGGTTTTCTTGCAAGCAGTGGCAGTTCCAGACAATAATTAGAGTAATGAGCAGAGAGCTAGATGTTTCCAAGATAATTTCCCACCTCACCACTGTTTTATAAATAACCTGTACTCTATACACAGGAGATCCCGGGCAGCCATTTTGAGCTACAGTGCGTTATTATCACAGCAAACAGTGTAGACTGCAGGAGGGGTTTTTGCTGCATGTATTGATTGGGTAAAAACAATGAGGACAAAATAAAATAACATAGTATAGCCCAAACCCTAATGGCCACTTGATTGGAAGGGCAAGGCTGTTGGAATTATGATATGTGGGTGGATGAACTAGAGTCAGGATTTTTCTACATGGGGGTTAGGGGGTACAGGAGAGAGTGAGATTAGGGCTTGACCTCCTCCCAAACCCTTATTTAGAACTCCATGTCTCAGGACTGGCATCCTGTCCAGGGTGTAGACTGGGGGACCTTGTATTGGATAAAGCAGTTAGAAAATGGGTGGAAGTCTCATTGAATGAGAATGACTGCCCTGAATGGCAGACTTGGAGTTCCCTTATACTGATTCTCCTATACTGTAGCAATAGTGAAACAACAAACATGTGAGTAACACAACTTTAAAAAAATTGCAACACTATTTATAATCTTTAACATTTTGCCGATTTGGAAAATGAGGACTAATGCACAGTAATGTTGACTGTAACATTCTATCTGTGGGGTTGTTTCTATTATTTAAGGAAGTGTTAGCATTTATCTCAGCTGTGGTTAAAATGATATATTTTACTACAATCCTAGTTAACCCACAAGGGTACTTTTTATTTCTAGGAAGTGCTTTTAGCATTATTCAATAAAAAAATATAAATTTGATTGTATAACCTGTGG
Organism: Lepisosteus oculatus; assembly: GCF_040954835.1. Lineage (NCBI taxonomy): Eukaryota > Metazoa > Chordata > Actinopteri > Semionotiformes > Lepisosteidae > Lepisosteus > Lepisosteus oculatus. The sequence goes on from NC_090696.1 coordinate 11,141,250, forward strand.
GTTATATTCTTCACGTATCTGTGAGTAAACAACGTTTTTTGCGTCTTCTTTATTAATAACAGTGCGGTACATTTCAAGGGCTAATTGCTCTATCAGTCTTGAGTATGTCAGCTCGAAATTCTTCCAAGTGAGGTAGGTATCAGAAGTAAAAAAAAACGGGATTAGATTTACTTTTATATAAAATCAGTCAGTGACTCTATATGCTTAAACAATCACTTTACCAGCCAGGCAGGCTCGTGACTGGAGAGTCCACTTACTCTTTCACCTTTATTGAAACATGGCTTGATTGACTTGGAAGCTGGAGGCTGTGTGTTAAAACCCCTACAAAAACAGGAAACATTATAGTCCTCAGAATTTAATTTACATTGTGTGATCTGATCGGAAATTCCCCCAATGCGTTGCTTGCCTATAGTTCATCAGCTGAATTATTTTTTCATTGGTTGAAACCGGGTAAAGCCTTTAAAAAGAAAGACACAAAGTGACAAAGAGCATGTGAGAGAGAAAACATATGCCAAATAAGAACAGTAACCTAAAGTGGTGGTACAGTATTTAAGTTTGATCTGAGTACACGGTAGTGATACGCTTGTCGGCTTTTTTGTTTTGACCCGCACCCGCCCGCAGTTGTGAGAAACGAACCGGCGCATCGCTAGTACACGGTCTTCTTATTCAACACTGTAATTTGTAACGAAAAGAGTGCAACCTCAGAAATGATCACATAAATTGTAAATGAAGAAGGGGGGGACCTGATGTGGAATATCCCACTGCGATGCTTGTGGGCAGCTTAAGCGTATGGTGCCTTAATACAACGATACACGGAAATAATTTATGTCTGAGTAGTTTTATCGTGCACTAAACGGATGAAAAGTTTGTGTTTCAGTATATGGTGTTTACAGGGTTAAATTCCTATCATTGATAGGAATATTAGATTTGCTCTTTCAACTTCTGCTAATGACTATTAAGATTAGAAAAAAAACTTTTTTAAGCTCTATAATAGATTCATTCTTTAAAGGTAAAATAATGGGCTGCCTTATGAGTATTTATGCAAACTGACGCCTGCTTTGATTTTGTCAATAGAGACAGTCACAGTGTCCAAACTTCCAGGTAGGAGAACAATTGTACTAATTAAGACTAGGATTCACCCGAATCTTAACCTTCAGTCAGAGGAGATAGGGTTAAAGAACACACAAACACACAGATATGGTAGAAGAGAAAGAGAATAATAAGGAAAAGAACAGAGGCAATTAGCACCACAAGAGGCACTAGAGCAGAACTACAGAACTAGTAATTTAAGGACTAAAGAGACCAGATCCAGGCCTTAAGTAAGAGAATAAGAGAATGTTGTTTTATAATTGTGGAAATACCAATTTGTTATTCATCATGTCCACCAGGCTAAAAAATAATCTCTTGCTTTATAATTCTTCATTATTTTGAATAGAGAAGGAGGTTTCTATTTGTTTAGCATCAGAAGTAACACGGAAATGTAATACTTCGTATCTTTTACTTGACAAGAAATCGGTTCCCTCTTTTCCTAATAGGTATTTTTCCTTTAGTAGTTGGGCAGTGTTCCACATTCCTGTGTCGACAGAAGGCAGAACTCTGATGCTCACAGTATAATACATATCTGTACATAGGAATTGTTGAAACTTTGTGTTACCGTAAATATTTTTTTGTAAGTTTGCAATCCCGTTATTCCTATGTTACCACATGATCCCCACACAACACATGCTGTGTGGTGTTTTATATTCCCTGATACTCAGGGGGGTGTAAAATAAAACTGATTGGATGGTAAAGCACACAATTTTAACCTTTCCTTCTATTATTAACACAACCTATTTAGTACCAACTGTTGTCAGAATGAGAGCCCTAGTTCGTTACAATATATATATATTTTTTATTCTCCTTTTCTATACATTGGATCTTTAAAAAGATGGAAAAATTATTATGTAATTAATATTATTTAAATTTGTCAGTACAAAAAATGTATTATTGAACAAAGCTAATTACCTAAATTTGCTAAAAACTATTTTGGAATTGGAAAGATTTAATATTCCCATTTAATTTTGAATACTGGAAGTAGGTACAGAACATGTAAGATTGTTTTTTAAATATACATCATCCTAATCTAGTTCTAAATATTAGTATCTAGATGTATTGTATTATTGAAATGTATTTCAATTGTATTGAACAAGTGTGTTCTGTGTAATTATCCTACTATACTATAAAAGACATCTGAGTAAAAAGTCTATTATAATAAGAATGAATACACATTTAAAAAGTATATACAATATTATATACTTTACCACAAAACCACAAACAAACTTTTGTTCTGCTCCAAGAAGTACAGAATTTATTTCAATGATCTGAGGGTAGGACAAAGGTTTGCCAAACAATTAGTTTTAGGGTTATAGGGTTATATGTACTGTATAATACTGGTTTAATTCTGGTATGGTAAAAAACAGTGCTGTATTTCTTCAGTTCCTCACTTTATATGGAGATTACTAGTTCAGGCATAGGGTAGAATGTGTATTTAAAGAAATCACACACACATTTTTTAGACACCAAGAAAAAATAAGAGTAATTCTGCTTCTAAGAGAAACTTATAGTAGGGTAAATCCTAAACAGAAAGAAATTTCATCCTTTAGCATCAAAAAGAATATTTTAGTAGACTATGTACACCCAACATTTCTTAATGAAATGTCTGTTCACTTGTCTACTGTTGTTTAGGGAATTATCCAATTACCTTTATAATAAAATTCCAACTCATTATGTATGCATGCAGGCAATTAATAGCTTGCAAGCTATTGTAAAATGTAAACCTCTTACTGGTCCGTGTAAAGACTATCCTAACATTTCCAGGATTGTGAGACAGCGTAGTCATTTTACAGTAGTTCCTGTTTAATATATCAATTATTTTTTGTGAAATTAAAAATTAAAGTTCACTAATATTAATTTTATATTTTGCATTAAGACTATAAATAGCTTTGTAGCATAATTTGCACAATAAAACAACCAGTAGACTTTAATCATCTTAAAATTGCCCATCCTTTATCGGAACATTGCTTTTCCGAGTGAGACTCACATTTACCTGTCCCAGAAGCACAATTAATAAGGAATGTTCTGGTCCTGAACTTGACAACAATCAGTTGCAGCGTCATAGAGAACCGAGCCAGCATGTTTTTACAGTAGGTGGTGGAAGGAAACACCCAAACATGGACATGCAAAGTCTAAGCAGTTCTTCAAGCCTGGAATTGAACACAGGACCCAAGAACTGGCCTTAAGATCAAGTTTACCTTCTCAAAGAGACAGGAAAGGCAGATAATATACAGTAGTATGCTGGTAGGTTAAGAATAGTTCAAGTAAACTTACTTCTGACTACTTGCCAACAACAAGAGCAATTGTCATTTAGGTATTTGCCATCATATAGAGAATACATTAAAAGGCAGTATGCAGTATATACAAAGGAAAATGTATATAGTAGATACATCATATACAGTATGACACATTTTATGCTGTTTTCTTAAAACTTTTCTAAACTGGACCTAAGGTTTTGGGGACTGCTCTATGCCTGGATTCTACAGTGTAGTTCCAGTACTAAAAGAGTTAACATGCTCCCAACCTTCTCCCACCCCCTGCCTCAACCGCACACACTCTCTCCCACATACACTCACACACATTTCTCCCCCCTCTCCCTTGTCAGCTTCCTCCCCTCCCCCTCCGGTCAGTTAATAAGTGTGACTGCCTGAGCTTTGCAGTCTGGAATACTCGCAGAGCAATTTCTCCTGGGAATTGGTTCATGCAAAATGCTGCCCCGCTGAGAGAATGGAATTTTACCCACACAAGACTTGCAGTCGCACTGCTCAGCAGGAAACCTGAGACGCACGCATTTTGACTTTAAGTTATACTGAATATATTTTGCCTATGTTTTTACTCACAGACCGTTATACGAGTGAAAACAGTGAGATAAAAATCACAGAAAGCTCTCTTATTTCAGCCAAAAATAAATCATCAATATCTGCACTGTAAGTGAGTCACTACATCTTCCAGCCAATTAATGCTAACATAACAGAACGTGTAACTAGGAAATACATTTTTACATTTTTTAAGTGAACTAAAGGAATGGCACAACATTCCATATTGTCATAGATACTGTAGATAGAAGATAGAATAGGAGTGTAAAGATATGTATGTTTAATGTTGAAATTCGAAAGAAATGTCTTCAAACTTTTTTAATTTGTGTTTTTTCTATATAGTTTTATTTAGTTCAGCATGACACTTAATGTAAAATAATGTTCTGTAGGTAAATATAAGCCACCATACAGAGTGTGACTCACTGCAACGTGTACTGATGTGCTAAAACAGTCAAATACGTTTCCCATACCAAAAATCTGATTTCTTTAGAAACCAAGGTAACTGACAAGAACCATTATCTATTTATAACTCAAAAACTGGTAATATAGGAATCATATGGAATTTTTATTAGGCAGTAAAGACACGAGCGCACACCCACACACGTTAACTTAACAAAGGGAGATGTTAAGGCGAGAGACAAAGAAGTGTCTTCACTTCTAATTAACTCTGTAAGTTTGATTTGGAATATTCTGCATTCTTTAAGATCTGTTTTTTTTTTAACCGCCAAATATTTACTGTTCTGTTATAATGCATTTTATTCCGATACCAAAGAAATGTTAACAAGATCACAAGCTTCACTTGCATTTACTGCATATAAGCACTATTCGTCCTAAAGGTTCGCAGAGTGTTTTACACATACTGTAGGAAGGCTTCACTAGATCGTCCACTGCCTGGGTGACAGAGCAGCCATTATGTGCCACACACAGCAGATTGGGTGGAAAAATGAGAATTTGCTTCCCCGATGAAGCCAAGGAGGACAGGAAAATTTGAGGGAGCCTAAGTGTTCAAGCCCAGAGTGGAATTCCACCAGGGTTTCAAGTCACACCTTTGGTCTTAAAAACAACGCCGTGGGATGATCAAGCGCTCAGAACCTCAGTTCAACGTCTTATCTGAATGAACAAGTAAAGGTTTATTCCATGCTGAAAAGAGAAGGAAAGAAACACAATGTTTCAGCTGTGGAGCCTTCTTCAGGTATGACCTTTACTTGTGAACAAACCTTTACTTGTTCCTTTGCAGCTTATGCATGCTGACGCAGCTGCCTACTTGAACTACTTTATCTAAATGAATTCAGCTCCTACACACCACAGTAGGGCATTAGATGTCTGGAACAAGGAGAACAGCACCACCTACTGGTCTACCAACACCAGTTACAGCACTAACCTGGTTTTCCTCAAGGTGGTTACACTACTGCCATTGCAAACAGTTGCCAATACAGCACAAACACACATCAGAAATCAGTTATTTTTGCAGACAATTAAAACTGAAAATAATTATAAGTGTCCATATCATTGAAATCATTGATCTTACATCAGCATTATTTTGAACAAATTGAAATGTAACATGAATCCAAAATCTCTGATTTGTTTTCTTATTAAAAAGCTTTATAAAATAATTCCATATTTTGTATAATATTTTGTATAATAAAACTACAATACCAATATGATGCAGTACTTAATTTACAAGCACACTTTAAAATGTTTAATACTTTATGATACATTAAAAAATAAATAAATAAACTTCCAACAACTTAGTTCTAAATCTGCAATGAATATAACATGGATAATTTTGGAAAAAGACCAAAATAATAATTCAACAGATGCTTAATTTCAAAGCAAAAGAAATACAATTACATGAGAGTCAAAAGAAAAGACAAATCATTTTTTAATTCAATTTAGTGTCTAAGGCTTCTCATCCAAGATAGAGTTATGACTGAAAATTGATCATTCTCATGTTTAATCCCTGTAAGCACCTCATAAAGTATTAATTACCCTTTTGCAATCGCAAAAGTAGTAGAAGAAATTCATCGTTTCGTCTTTCATTATCTGCATTTTCTCTCAAAACAGTTATTTAACACTCATGGGCGCTTCTCCTAAGATTTAAAAAATACTTCTGGAATATGACAATATCAGGGTGGCACTGGGACACAGTGGTTAGTAATTCTGGGTTCAATTCCTGGGGTGCTATCTGCGTATGGTTTGCATGCTTTCCCTGTGTTTGTAGCGGATTTCGTCCCACAGTCCAAAAATGGTGAATTGGCTTCTGGGATAATTGGCCTTGGCGTGAGTGTGTGCTTGTCTGCCCTGCGATGGACTGGAGACCCTGTCCAGGTTGTCTTCCACCTGTGCCTGTTGATTGATAGATTAGGCTCTGGCTCCCCTGTGACCCTGAATTTCATAAAGCGGTTAGAAAATGGATAGATAGAATATGATAATATCTTGGTTGGGTGGTGATACTTTGGGCTTGCTTATTAGTTCATAGTCTGAAGCTGAGTTCTGAATTATTTCTACAGTAAATACAATTCCTTGAGCTTTGTTTTTACAGAATGAGGCACAAGCTGACCTTTTTCACTTTAGACACAGTGTCTAGGGGCCACAGCTCTTGTGACTGTTGGCCATAATAACATCTTCCAATTTCTGAATAGGTTCTACAATTCCATGAGTTTGCTATATAATTATATATGTGCTTAGTTGTGCAGGGAAATAGAAGCCTGTTATTCATTGACTTTTACGTCTGCTTTCTATAAACCTTCATACCAGTCTGCTGGCTACCATCTATTTCAATATTTGCAAATCTGAATTATCAATTGTCATAGTGCATTCTCATTATATTGTAATTGTTGCCATTTTTTCTGTATTTCTGTACACTTTACCTCTAAGGCTCAAGAGCAACCAATCAAATGTCAGAATCAGACTCGGCAATATAGCACAAAAGCAAAATTTGAAGTTGTCTTAGGTGAAGTTGTTAGCATTAGCATTTTTGCATCATCAAAAACTAAACTGCTATATGAAATAAGCCACACAACACTGTAAAGTCTAACATTGACTGACATATCCAGGTCAGTGGATATGACTGACATTAGCGCGTTTTTTGGAGTGGCCATAAACCTCTTAAGGGGGAATTGCAACAATATTATTATGTTTTGGAGTTAGAAAGATTCAGCATTGATGAGTGCATTTCAAACCACAAATAAAAGTAAAATCTACAAAATACTTTGCAAAACCTCCGATTTGCATCACAAAACCTGCGATTGCAATCTGCAATTCAGAACGGCAATAAAACTTCCACTTATTACAGTACATTATAAAGAAGCAGACTTGTCGATACATCTCTTTTAATCCAATACAAATACTGCTCTTGATTTTGAGATGGTTTTGCTGACAAATACTACTTGTTAACTCTGCATGCAGATCACGTTGGAACAATTTGTTTGGTGAATTTCTGCTGCACAACCTGTACTTATTCGCTCATAAATCGCATTGCATTAGTCAGTACAGTGACTAGTGAGCAGGAAGGGTGCCCATCATATCGCAATTCTTGCAAATTCTCACTCTTGCCTGTGGCAAGACCAGGGGTTGGCGACTATATACTGTAGAAACTTACACTACTTTCAAAAGGTTCACGATTTTGTGCTTAATTGTTAAAGTCAATGTATTTATCGTTCATAACTTCAGATATGATGCATCTCTTGTTTCTGTCTTGCCCAGACAGGCCACTGTAGCCATGAGAGAATCCAGTCCTTCTCTGAACGAACATATTCCTCACGGGGCCCTAATTACCACATGCTCTGGTTGTGTACTGATTCGCTCCTCCTTCTAACAAGCAGGCTCTTCATCTAATCACACCTGACCATCTATAAAACTGCCACAAGGAAAACCTGAACTGCCACAAGGTCTCTCGGTTCTTATGATCTAAATCTAGAATAAACCCTGTTCCTGACTCCTAACCCCGAAATCCAGTTACCTGAACTCTGCCTGAGACTTCCCCGTAGCTTATTATCCTGCCTGTATTACTGGTCTTTTACCTTGCCTAGATCCAGCTCTGCCCCCTAGCTTTTGTAATATTTTTCCATTCAATCTCCATAAGTTTCCGGAAATTGCCAAGCATCTGCAGTTGGGTTGCGTGCCTGCCTTTAGATGCGGCAGTCGGCCCGAACAAACCTCGTCATAACAGTTTCTTGATGAGTAGACTGTGTTCACAGGGATATTCAGAGATATTTTTTGTACCCTTCTCCTGATCTGGGGTTTTGAATGACTTTCTCTGAAGTATCCTTAGTCTTCATGGTTGAGTCTTTACTTAAACTTCATCAATGCCTGATGAATGAACCTCACAGAGAGGTATGATATTCTAAAATTACTTTTTTGTAGACAGGAGCCACTCAACTATTGTTCGCTCATTAAGGAAATTGTGTGCACCTCAAATACTTTAGGTTTGCTGCTGCAAAGAGTTGGAATACATATGCAATCATTACTTTTCCATTTTTCCTTCATAACAGTTATCTTTTTGCTCATTTCATTTTGTCCTTTGCTTTGAATGTATGGAGCAGGTTGTCTATATCGCAAATACTCATTGCTGCTTCAAAGTATCATGCCTGCTAGCTTCAAAGCTACAAAAGGTGTGCAAGGGTCTGAATACTTTTGCAAGGCACTCTATATAATGTAATTGCACGCCAGAAATTGTTTTAATGCAGTCAGATTGTATCAGGGGATCCTGATAAGTATTTAATATTATATTTAGCCCTGTAAGATTGGTGTTTTTTTGTACAACCTCATCAAATGGATTAAAAGAAGAAAAAGGCTGGTTTTGCAATGTTTCTCTGAATGTACAGTAGGGCATTATCAATGGTTTGATCAAAGTTGGATATAAAGTTAAACTTGCAGCATTTACTGTTACCAATGGGTGATTCAAAACCTTTGAAGAAAGATGAAGCAGTTTTAAACTTGATTTGCACATTTAAAAATTCTGAAGGTTTCCCTTTTATGGTAGTGATATGAAGGAATTAAACAAACCATCTTAATTCAACATCAAGACAGTTATTGAAAAATGTGTTCAAATGTTTTGCGAAATTCACCAGGTATAATCCTTGTGATATGAAAAATCCTTGATCCTAGAGATAGTTGAGAAAAGGTTTAATATCCCAGGGGAAAGAATTAGAAGATTACTCACAGTGAAGGTAGAAGTACAGTGGAAATACAAATAAAGGATGATATCGGCATTAGCAGAATGTAGTCTTGAGCTCCTGTTGAGCTTTGCCAACACAAAGAAGTAGCCCAGTCCTTTAAATGTCAACACAATCATCTTATAATCAAGTTCTGTGAGCTAGAGGTCATGGACCCTGGATAAGCTTGTGTGACTGGGGATAAATCGATGAGTCAGAACCTGGTACGTACATTTTGGGGTCAAATGTAATAAAATTACATCACGTATCCTGTAAAAGTGTGCAGTCATGAGCTGCTAGTTTGGTAAAACCAGGCCCTCAAAATTATCAGACACCATGTGAGTTTTTTAAGGGTCTATCCCCCATACCTGGGTTTCATAATGAAAATGTGAAACGATCACAATTTATTTCCAATAAATTTCATGTAGTCTATTGTGACATAGTGGTTAGTGCTTCTATGTAGAGATTGTAAGTTGTTCACATTAGTGTTCTGTAGGTCTATGTGTATGCTCTAGTTTCCTTTCACTCTCCAAAGACATGCCCACTACTTTAATAAGTGTCTCTAAATTCTGATATCTTCAGTGTGCCCTAAAAGATCAAAGTGTTTCCTATTGATTTACTTAGGTTAATTAACTACATTGTAAATCATTAAGACTGTCATATTAAATAATAAACACTCAACAGTGACTGAGCCACTTATTGTAAATAAATATTTGTTTGTTTTGTCTAAGGTTGGGTCTGATCATTGCTTAAAACTCTGCCACTTCCTACCCTATATTATTGTAACAATAGATCACTAAAGTTCTCATGAAGGATGTTCAACCACTCCTCCATGCTTGACCACTACAGCAAGAAAATCTAGGTTATCCAGATTGCATAAATTATGATGTGCTTTCTTTAAATCAAAGCATAGTTCTGCTGAACATCAAAATGACCAGAAGTTAATGACCAATACACTGATTTTTATGTTCTCTGAAGCATTTCGAGTTTGGAGCATGTTTTGTATTGTCATCCTATTGTAAAGTCCATTTGTCCATTGAAAAGCCAAACTGAACAAAAGATCCATTTCTACTCTTCACAGAAGCAAACTCTTCTTTTTCAACGAGAGCTTCACATTTCTATGGAAATCATACTCCTAATAAGAATGCCTGCAAGCTTGATTTGTGTTGCACTTGATCTTATTTGATTTGAGACAAATATATTTCTTTCTTTATATGTTGACATGGAACTAGTGTTACTAGTGTTAGTAATATTGCATCCTAATGATGCCAGAAATTTTTGAAGATTCCTAGATGTTGCTCTTGAATGTTAATAAAACTTCAGCCATTTCAGTAATTGCAGTTTTGGGTTAAACATTTTGAGGTCCGATTGAACTTGATGATGGACATAATCACGGTCAAAACTGATATGTCTAATGGATTTATTTTATAGAATCAGTGAAGCTGATAATCTTTTGCATTGGATGAACCAACAAATCCTTGAGTTCCCCAAAATGACGTGGTACAGAGTAATGTACTTCTGTGGTCTGCCTCCTTTAACACCCAGGGCAATCAAGGTGACCTCCAGAAGACTCACAAGTCAACTAAGATTTATTTTCTTATGCTGTAACTGTTCACACCAGGGCATCCCAGATGAGATGAGTTGTTGAGAGTTCAACTTCAGAAATAGAGAGTCAATGTTTGCATATCTCCAAAAGTGCTAAATAATAGTATATATTTCGTGAAGGGTCCTCCGTGTTAATCTAGCCATATTCAATTTGATGATTCACAAGTACAGTAGTCAACATAATGATTTATCACTGGTGTAGTATGTTGAGAAAGTAGTTTTACAGCTGCATTTCAAACATGCTGAAACTTTCTGACTTTAGCTGAAGGAAAACCAGAAGACAAGGAATCGTAAAGTGAAAAATCCATGTGTCAAAATCTCAATATCTCAACATCCCTTCTGTCAACCATAGGTTTCAATCTAGCTTAAACCTTGTATTAATATTAAACCTTAGATACTAAAACGGTTAGATGGGCCAAATGACCTCCTCTCATTTGGAACTGCTCTTGTGTTCATATCTTATCCTGTTGAACTTTTCTTCTTCTGTCTGATTCCTAATTCTTTGTGTGCTTTTCTGAAAATTGTAAATCTTTGATTCAGACTCTACCTGCCCAATTTCAGAATATACTTCGGGAATACCATACTGTGTTCACAGTTCCCTGATTGTTTCTCACTCGATCTTAATTGCTTGAAAAGACTAGATCAATACAACCTCTCTCTAGCAGGTACTTTGACAGACTGAGGGAGGAAGCATACAGTATATTGTTGTTATTCAATTATACTTTTATAATGTTTTCCTAATTCTATCCAATACTAACACTGACATAACTGTATAATGTATTCTAATACCATGGTAATAATATATAACATGTATAACAATCATTTAAAAGTAAAGTTGCAGCAGTGTATGATACAAAAATTAACAAATGGTGATATGGAGTAATTGGCACTCATACCTTTCTCTTCTTGGCAGTCCAAAACAACAACAAAACTAATATTTTAAATAATACACAACTAGTAAAGTAACTTACAGTGCCCTGAAAAAATATTTACTCTCTTCCTATGATGTCCCGTTTTATTGAATTACAAATGACAAATACACATAATTTAATATTTGTAATCAAACTTACTAATGGTCAAATTGAACACTTCTAAGCTTTGAAATGTTTAATGCCACCAAAAATTGCAAAGTAAAAGCAAAACCTGAAGTGTAGTTTGCGTATTCGCCATTTTGCTATAGCATATTTAAATTAGTTCTAGTGTGACAAAACATACTTAGGTTGAATGGACTTTGTGTGAAATAACAGTAGCTCACATGATTTCATTATATGGAAGTAACATGCAGACAAAAAATTCAAACAGCTGGGTGAATTAAGACACCAAGCATCCTAAAAGCAATGACTTAAACATAGGTTTGTCTCATGCTTCAAAGGGGAACTGCAGTCCTAATGTCTCAGACTAGTTATTAAATCTCAGTAAGAAATTAAATTAATTGATGTTACAGAAAGAAAATGACAAATTTTGAATTAAGCACAAAATCATAAACATTGTGAAAGTACTGTAAAGTAAGTTGCCATGTTGATGCAACTTGCATTCAATTCATAGGGCTGCTTCACATCACCAGAACGGTGTTTGCCTCATTCTAAATCACAGAATGAGGTGCTGTAGGTGCTGCACATTCCTGGAAATTTAGTCTATTTTGTGATGTACTGTACATTCGAGTAATCACATTTTACAAGTAAATATTACTATTATTCCGGTTTGAAATGCACTCATCAATGATGATTTTTTGTAACCTTGAAATATATAAATACCATTGCTGTTCCCCTCTTTAATTAAGTAAATAAAATCCAAGCATGCTTAGTGCCATGTATAAAAGTGCTGGACAAGTGTAATTGCCTAGAATTATGGTATGTTCAGCAGTGATTTTAGTGACCAGGACAGCTCAGCTTGCTGATGTTTCATTAGCAACAGTGTCTAAGGTGATGTCAACTCGGAGGGAAAGACATCATCAGCAAAGGGCAACAATGGGAAGGAGCAGATACTGTACACCAGGATCCTGATTATGCATGTTAAATCGAATTGCGTAGCAAAACATATACAATTGCAGATCTATTGACTGCAAATTTCAACCTGGGGTGAGAGCAGGCCAGTCAGCTGAGAGCTCCACAGAATGAGATTCCATAGTCGGATTGCAGAGCACAAAGGCCCTGTACCTGGCAATGTATGTTCAAGAGTCCAATGGCACAACGAGCAGGGAGTGGACTACTGAGACGTGGAGAGATGTGATATTGTCACATGAGCCCTCCCTATGTTCTCAACAAACGGATGAGAGCATGTACAGTATGGGACCAACATTATGAGCCTTACAGCCCTGAGTGCCGGACCTCAACAGTGAAGGGTTCTGGTGGTTCTGTAGTGGTGTGGGGTGTTTTTTCTTGGTATGGTTTGCGTGTACCCATTCCTTTAGAAAGCAAGGTCAATGCTAATTGCTACTTAATGGCACTGAGTAAACATCTTTACTCCATGTTGCAGCATTTTCTTCGTAAAAGGAGGAGTATTTTCCAGGATGTCAATGCCTCGGTCTGCACAGTACATGTGGTTGCCCAATGGTTTGATGAGCATGATGAGCATGAGTTATGTCAACAAACCACTGGGTCATGGCCTTCTTAATCAAAATATCTAAGACCAATTTGGCATTTATGTGATGTTATGGGCTGACATCTGAGACACTGTTTTCTGCCTCTGTCACCCATGTGGATGATTGATTTTCTTGTGGAAGAACGAAGCCACATTCCTCCTGCAGAATTCCAGACACTGGTAGATTCTTTGGTATGGTGGATATAAACTGTCTGGACTGGCTGCACTTGGTGAGCTGTCACCCTGTTTAATGACTTTTCTGGTGGTATTTCCATTTTTCTGTCCACTAGCTGTACAAAATTTGAACTTTTTTTTTAGTCTTTCTAATCAATTTAGGTGGTTACCTCTGATACAAACTCAACACAGTGCATCACCCAGTGAACATCAGTGGCAGCATATCACCCCACTAAGGTAGTGGCAGCATTATGTTATGAGGTTGGGAAGCTTGTCCAGATCGAGGGGGAAAAAGATGCAGCAAAGTACCATCAAATCATAGAGGAAAATCTGCTTCAGTCTGGGAAAGACCTTAAACTGGGATACAAATTCACCTTTGAGCAGGACGTTGACCCAGAGTACAAGTCCACGTTTGCACTGTATGGGCTTAACAAGAAGAAAGTGAGGTGTCCTTGAGTTGCCAAGACTTGATTCTGATAAAGCACCTGTGGCTAGACTTGAAAAATTGCTGTCCATCAGCAATCTCTGGAAAAGCTTGAGTAGGTTTGCAATAAAGAATGGTTGAAATTTGTACCATCCTAGTGTGCTGACTGGATTGAAGTTAATATTCAATTTAATCGACCAGGTAATTGAAGTTGGTAGAGACTTATCCAAAAACACTCTCAAGTGTAATTGCTGTCAAAGGTGTTTCCATCAAGTACTCAGAGGGGTGAATACAAATGCAATCAACATATTTCAGTTTGGAAATTTTCTTTGTTGTGTTTGCTGACATTTATAGTGTTCAGTTTGAGCATTCAGGTTTTGATTTAAGATATTCACTTTGAAAAAATGTGGATATATAGATTGTAACTCCAGCACACGGGATATCATTGGCAGGGGGTAGATACTTTTGTGAGACACTATACAGTATTGTTTAAGTAATAGGTTTAATTAACACAGCATTTCGGCCGTGGAGCCTTCTTCAGGTGTGAGGCTGAAAGAAGGTACCTGAAGAAGGCTCCATGCCTGAAACGTTGTGTTTTCTTTCTTCTCTTTTCAGCATGGAATAACCCTATTACTTGTTCCTTTGCAGCCTACGTTTACTAACGCAGCTACCCACCTGAACTATATGGTTTAATTTTAGAGGCGTTTTAGGGACACAACCAAGACGTTCTTAAGAGGACGTTCACTACAGTATTTCCTTGGAATACCATACCATATACTGTACCATAAATACCATAAAATTCTGGCTTGTAATTTCACAATTAAATCATCCGCTCCCTGCAGGCTCGGCTCTCTGGATTTAAGCTTCTGGATTTTTTTTCCAGCTTCATAAAATCACCTCCCACTGATTCCAGCAGATGTTTGCAATTTTTTGTTCGAAAAATGTGGGCCACTTCAGCTTTGCGTGCAAAACACTGTACCACTGAAATGTCACAGCTGGCTGGAACAGGCATCCTGTTTGACAGTCCTGGGTTCAGCAGACTGAGAGGCTGTGGAGAGTGAGAATGAGAGAGTAATGCTGATCCAGAAGGGGATTTTCATTAGAAGTGCACTTAAAAGAGATGTGAGAGAGGAGGTTGCTCTCCGCTACCAATACCATTCCTAACCTTGAAGGCACAGCTCAGCCACGGACGTGCAGACTTTCAATGCTGCACCGCACAACACAGAGGACTGCAGAAACACCAAATCAGGCAAAAACGTTGATTTTAAAATGCATGCGCTGCTCTGTAAAAATGCACTCTGTCATTGGACTTAAAATCTGACATTTTTCCAACCAGCTGTCCATCCCTTATCAGAAAGATGCTTATTCCAGGATAGGGACATACTAACCTGTCTTTTTTAATTAAATGCACCTCTGTCTTTAGTGCCATCTTGCACTTCTTTTATCTTAGCTCAGTTGGGTATACGATGTCTTTCCTGCTAAGGTTCTTTTGCAATTGGAATCACCAATTATTTTTCTTATTACACCTCACTGTGTGAAACTGCCAATTGTCATCTTGGGTGGCTGCTGCAGTCCTCATACTAGTGTGGGAGAACTGAAAGGGAGCTCTTGCTTTCCTCTGAAATGCACACTGACAAGGCATCTCTTTTTTTCACACTGATAGCTTCAGAATCCCTGCAGCAGACTAAGTGAGGAGTGGAGGACTAAAGCAACTTTCACTAGCAACGCTGTATTGCCAGAGACTAGTAGGCTATGGAGGGCACAATGAGCTACTATCTTAGAAAACAAACCAAGATGCAGGGAAGACCCTTCCTTATTCTTAAACCATTAAAAGTTTGAATTTTTGAAAATGAACAAGTGAATGATGCAGCAGGTGCGTGTTAATAAGGGAACAGACACTTACTGTAAGTAACAGCATTTATTTGAGAGTGTAGCATATAACAGACATGCACTTCTTCTTAAATAATTCAGATGACATTTTAGCTTAGAGTTGATGAGCGACTGACATGATGGCTTAAAAAAGAAAATCATTAAAGCATGTCAAACGTACTACACCCAGAATTTTTAAATATTCTGGCATCATAAATGGGTATAACTGGATAATAAATGTCAGTATGAATGTACTGTAATATTTACTGAGCATCAGGAGAAACTTATAATTTACAACAGCAACACATTTGTGAGATTAAGATGAAGATGATAAAATGTTTTTTATACTAGATGCAATTACGTTTTACTTAACAAACGTGATATAGTGAAAATCATTATTCTTATTAACATTTTTGTATCTACAACCGGAGGTCTACTGTGTAAGGCACAGGCTAGTAGCATAAGTGGCCAGCATTAGAAGCAGCAGAAGCTGTACATCTATTGTATGCTGAGTGCTTTGCACCAGGCTGTAGATGCTGTCATTCCACTCATACAACCTGGACAAGCATGTGACGGCAGCCTCATGTCATCCAAGCTCATTCCACAATCGCTCAATGCACAAGCCCTGCTATTTGGGAATTCTGGTCCAAGTCATTAGTGCTGTGACCCAGGCTCGAACCCGTGATCATAGATCTCAGGCAAGTGCCTTTACCAGCCCAAAAACAAAGTATATGATCAATAAATACAGATCAGGAAAAAAAGATACTGAAATTATACCCTACTCTAATCACCAACACTATACATAATGTTAATGTGTGTTATGAAGACTGTACGTCAGTTGTTCAGAAATACAAAAGATGTCTCTAGCAAGTACAGTAAACAAGGTTAAAAAATCTCAAATCTGGGACTTCCTAGATTCTCCAGTGTGTCTTCACTCAGTCAGTGGCAGTGCTGCATTGATTAAGAACAGCTTAGAATAAGATTGGCATTAATTATCAACAGTTTAAGAGCTGAGGGCATGGATTGTAAAAATCCCCGTAGATGTTGATAGATAGACAAAATCATAGGAAATTTGCAAACTAAATTGCTGTAATCATTGCGTGATGTTAATAGAGAATGATATAAATAGACTTTTAATTCATCTTTATGTATATTTAGTCAAGGAAATAAATAGATTCCTGAACTTTAAACTTTTTCTCATAACTACGTACAATGGCTGTTTAATGTTATTTGAATATAGATTGGAATATTTGCCAAATTACATACTGTGCCAGTCAAGAGAAGCAATCCTGAATCCTGTCATTTGCTGTGAGGGTGAAATGCTCACATTTGATTGAATTTGTTCAGCAAATGATTCCTAAAGATTGTTTTTTCTTTGGCTGATTTTTTACACTACTGCATATAGCCTAGAATAATTATTCTTATCAGCTTCTCAGCAAAGAGCCTGATCCATTTTTTAGTGTTCTTTACATAGGATCCATAAAATCGCAATTATTTCTCAAATTATGTTTCTTTGCTATCTGCCTTTTATACTCTTAACATTCTCCAACATTTTGTACTTGTTACAAAAATAATTGTTGCTTAAGTAACCTTTCATAGTGGTACCCCTTCTACTGATAAATCATAATACTGTGAAAGGTGTTACTTAAAAATTAAAAATATTTTATAGAATAGTTAAAGTAAGGTTATATATTGTCTCTGTTTGCAGTGCCAAGGTACGATAATGCAAAAAACATACACACTTAAGTCAAAGTCCTACATTTATGCATTGTGTACTGATTTAAAGAATATAATATTAAATGTGAACTGTGTTTATACAATGTTTTTGTTGTTTGCACCTACCTATCATAGTTTATTTTGCATCAAAATGTATTTTTTAGAACTCAGCCTTGCAAAATAATTAATATTTCATCAAAAACAAAAATAATGGATTCTGCAATGTACTCTGTTCATTCCCAATGGGACCGAGCACAGACCATTGAGCTCTTTCGGATTGAAAATAGGAGCCGATCAAACACAGATCTCTGGAGATACTCATTCTGCTGTTTAGGTTGCACAGATGACAAGAAGCTGGTTAATGGATAATATCTTAAAGTCCTAAAATCTTTATATGAGAAAATGCCCTATCTCCAGAATTTTCTGTTTGATTTTTACATTGTTTCTAGGGAAGATGTGCCGGAGTTCAGTATAACCACAAATGTATTGTTGGAAAAATGACAAATCTCACAGCTAGCTGACAGATACAAAATCTAAAAAAAAAATCTGAAAAGCTAAAACAGAGCTTCTGTCTGGACGTATTAGATACATAGTCATTGTTACAGATGAAAACATACAATAGGCAAAATGACAGTAGGCTCAGTCACACCGGATAATTGACATAATGTAGTTTCATCCATCAGCGCATTTCGGCTGATTCAATCTTTTTCTGGATGAAAATCAACAAAATTAATACGGGCTAAGGATGAAAACGTCAAGGTGAACAAATTAGTGGAGACCATGAAAGAAACAGAAAAGGATTTCACTATAGGAAAGTCATAAATATATGTGGCAGATTTTTCCCATCATCACCTCGGAAATGTAAATTATGAATCTGACTCATGGTTCAAAACAATAGGCTTGTCATACAAACACACAGCTTTACCATATTAAAAGCTGCAACTCTGACACTGAGATAATGCCAGAAGTGTTCAGCACAACTGCAAATAGAAAATAAACAACTACAGCCGATTATGGTGTGCGTTATGCAGAGCCAGGGCCTGACATGGTCATGCAGGAAGGCTGATATTAATGCCACAAGGTGGGATGCATTATGGGAAATTGAAACCATTCTGTTATATTTGAAGCTGCTTGTTTTACAGTGTAAGAGGCTCTATGTCTCTTTCTCCTGATCTACAGTAACTACACTGTTCACGAAATAGAGTGTACTAAATTCAAAAAACAAAATGCAATGAAGTAACAACAGACCAATTCAACCCATTATACAGTACATATAATCACTCCTGAAGATCCTTCAAGTGTGCAGACATGTAAAATAGTTGAGAATCAGAACCCAGCCTCATTCACTACAATGTTACTGTCACCTTAGCCAAGTGGAGGCTAATGGTCATGTGCTAAAGCTACTGTGGCGTTAAGAGAGAGGGACTGGAAAAGCCTGTTAAGACCATAGCAAGTCTGTCACACCACCATTACTGAAATTTTGGTTTTCGGGATTTGACTTTTTCTTAATCATTTATGGGGCCTGGCTGTTTGCAACCACCTGAAATGGTAACAGGAGTCTGAATAGGGGAAATAGCATGTGGACAACGTTTTTCAACCCTTTCTGTTTGGAGGGTCTTGCTTGGTCTACCCTCACACTGTACAACTGCTTTTATATTTTACCTAGTGGCTCAGACTGAGTTGTCTCTAACATTTTGACTAAAAAAACTGTCACGGACGTCCAAAGGGACTAACCGTGGGGAGCAGGAGAGCGGAAAAAGACCCATATGCGTAGCGGGGAGACGGGAAAAAGGCCCGGGCTCATTAGTGCAAAGAGTTCAGGAATGCCGTATAGAAACCTATGCCCTCAGGGAGCGGACGTGGGGCGCCCTGGTGCTAGGCGGGTCTCAGGACATCCGAACGTCAATGCTGAGCGAGGACAGAGTGCAAGACCCGGAAATATATAGCCCAAGGAAGAGAGGGACAGGAAGGACAGCAGACCGGAAACTAGGGACAGGACAGAGAAGGAGCGCCCTCTGGCTGCAGAGGGCGTGACAAAAACAAAATGGGCCCTATTGATAATCTGAGAGTTAAAATACAGAATCAAAATCGGAATCAAAAAGTAATTAGCAGGCTAATTTTTCAAATACAACCCGCTTGCAAGCAACAATCACTCTATTTGTATAAAAAAATAATTGATATGAACTCTGGCATTTTGACCTTACGGCAGGCCTCCATCAGGGGTTCTCTATGTGACCTGAGCTTTGAGCCTAGTACAGTATGTACTGTATATGTTAGTCATGCCAGTTATGTAAGTAATTAGCTTATCTTTTTGTCTTGAAAATAAACTTTCTGACACTGATACACTATGTGTATAACAATGTGTAGAACAGTGTACTGTGCCAGGGAGTCCCCCTAATCAAAGTCCTATACAAACGTGGCAGGAAACATGGGACATAATAAGTCTCCTAGGGGACTCGTTTTCCTTCTGTACCAGTGAAGAAGCACCCCTGCATGCAACACAAATAGTTAGGATCAACCGCCATACAAGTATTTTCCTTGGGTTTTTTATGTACCCTAAGGGGCAGCAGTCTTGATCATTCAGATCCAGGCTGGGGTTCTGAAGTCAGTGGATTAGAGCCAGCGCAGGCCTGTTAAAAGAGACAGTAGAGACTAGGTGCACAGGCTAATTGACAGATCCAGTCTCAGTGAGATGAAGACTCAAGGCACCATGTGGATACAGCACAGACCCTGGGCTGCTGATTCCTGCTGGATTAGAGGTAATAAACCTGCCTCCTCTAACCTAGCCAAGCAGTTAACATCAGCATCTTGGATCAGTGTTTATTGCTGCCATTGCTGCCATTAAGAGTCTGCTGCTACAGTAATAATAATAATAATAATAATAATAATAATAATAATAATAATAATAATAATTGCTTACACTTATATAGCGCTTTTCTGGACACTCCACTCAAAGCGCTTTACAGGTAATGGGGACTCCCCTCCACCACCACCAGTGTGTAGCATCCACCTGGATGATGCGACGGCAGCCATAGTGCGCCAGAACACTCACCACACATCAGCTATCAGTGGGGAGGAGAGCAGAGTGATGTAGCCAATTCATAGAGGGGGATTATTAGGAGGCCATGATTGATAAGGGCCAAAAAAATCATCCTTGCATAGTATCAGTTGGTGAGATATAAATTCTATGTGATATTGTTCAATTGCTATACTATTGCATTCTTAACATAAGTGTTATTTTGACCTCTGGTGTGATGTTAATTTTTTTTTACCTTTATTTTTTTAATTTCCATATTAAGTACAATATGGTGATTACTTTTGTTTCTGGTATGTTTTACCTCTGAATTTAAGGATTTTCAACAGTTGCTCACGTTTCTAAATCAAAGCAGAAGAAAGTTACTCTGTAAGATCGTTAATGATCACACAGCAGGGATCTCCACTGAACACCTCATCTGAAGGAGAGCGTTTCCGTTTCTTACAGCTCAGTGCACCCGGTGCCACAGTGGGGCATGGGTTAGCAAATTCTGGTCTAGAGGGGATAGTGCCACTTATTGACCCACCAACGCCATCTACAGCACATATCGGATTTACTTGGAGATCCCCTGTTCCTGTACTGACCAGGCCCAGCCTTGAGTAGCCTCAGAGCTGACAAGACTGGGCTACAAGATGGTCATGCGGCTGTAGGAAATCACTGTAAGATTCAAACTACGGAACTTTACTGTTCTATTAGTAAAACATGAGACAGAATCACTATTGCGAGGCTGTATTCTTTAACAGAAAATCAACTGTTTATAGATTGCAGACACAGGAGCTTTCATTTACAGTATATTAAACAACTGATTGAAATAAATTACTGAAATAGATTTATTTTGCACAGAACTTCCAAATTCACGTTAGGTATTTAAAGTCAAATACGAAATAGAAAATGTGAATCAAAATGAAACAATATGAAATTGAACTTTTTTTAGTTCTATTTCATAACAACTGAGTTTCTCTTAAATGTATGTTTCTTTTATGGAAAGCCAAATTATTTATAATCCAAATGCAAAAATGCTATTGCTCTTATACACAGTCTTTTTGAGTGTTCCTCACATAGCCAAGTTAAATATTCTAGATTGCTTTCTTATTTGTTTTCCTTTATATTTACAGAAAGCTAGCAATGGATGATGAAAACAAAAGAATCAATTGCCATGGTGTCTTCAACTGTTTGATGATGTCTGCAAACCAGAGGAAATTCACCAACATGTGCAGAAAGTCTTCCCAAATGCAGAAACAGTCAGTCAATTCAGTTAGCACATCATCACCAGAGGTAATTATGAGCAACTAAACGTGCAGTACTGCAACTGGTAAACCATTTTGAGCTTAAGTACAGTAAATAGATTTAAGTAATACCAATGAGGGTAATTAATTAAAGCTCTTTAATGTTAATTAATTCACCTTGGCAGACTGTAAGAGGAATTGTTGTAGAAAACTATATTCCATGCATATCTTCTACAGGAGGGATGAAGAGACTAAAGGACATCACTAAGATCACAGGACCTGTTGCAAGGCAGACAATGAACATCTTCTCCAAATCAGTTCCAACTTGCCCAGCAGGGCCCTGACAATTCAGATTGTATTTTTGTAACTTAAACTAGAGGAGGAGAATGTTATATTGGCACACAGTGTTAAGTTATTAGTTACGACGTTGTTGTTGCACTCCTGTTTTGGATTCCATACTACCGCATTAGTGAGTCTTGACGGCTCACAGCCCCTCTGTCGCCGTTCTATAATATGTATAATAAAGGGCAGATGTGAGTCAAATATGTCTGCAAAAAGTCCTGTATATAATTACCTCCTGTATATAAACATTACAGTACATTACATGTATAGTACAGTATGTGTATGCATTGGGTGTATTATTGTAGTCTTTCACTTGGGTGTGCAAGCCCTTTGAAAGTTAATTCAGCCTAAACTGGATTATTTTTCTAAATCATATTTTGTGACAAGTTAAATTGATAAAAATGGTGCAAGATGATGCATGTTGTTTTATGTATGTTATAAAGTTAAAAATAAACCATGATACTTACAGTACAGTACCTCCCTTCAAGACCTGAGGTTTGGTTAACATGATAAAACAACATTGATATGTTCCAGTGTGCAGTAAATTTGTTTTTTATGGAAATAACTCA
The DNA here is from genome assembly GCF_040954835.1 of Lepisosteus oculatus. Taxonomy (NCBI): domain Eukaryota; kingdom Metazoa; phylum Chordata; class Actinopteri; order Semionotiformes; family Lepisosteidae; genus Lepisosteus; species Lepisosteus oculatus. The sequence continues at coordinate 11,163,853 of NC_090696.1, forward strand.
TCCACTGTCCCTGATTTGCGGTCAAAAATATAACTTTTTAATAAAAGTATCCAGGTGTTATGAAAAATAGGTTTAATATTGCTTACTAAGATGTGGTTTTGAAAGGATCATGCTTTTTGCAGACGTTGTATCAGTGAAAACATTTTCTTGTTATTATTTTATTTATTTTACCGAATCAGCAAGCTCCCTGGACATTTGTGCCTTTCACGAATGCTAATTATCTTGCCTCAGCACCATAGAATCCTGCTGAAACAATGCTTAGGGCTTATGTGCAGAATCAGCCATTCATCGCATAATTCAAATTTTAATCCGCTTCCAATGTCAACCTTTAAATCTATTTTTCTCCCTTTTCAGAGTTACTCATATTTACCATAATGCATAAACAGTTTTAATTACCTCATTAGAAATATAAACGTGTGGCCTGAGTTGGATGCTAGACTAAAATAGTGACAGAAAAGGGAGGAGATGAGTGGTCTTTCTCAAGGTCACCCAAGTGGAATTTCAACTCAGGGGCTCCTCGAATCGAATAATTAAATAACACCCAAACCTGAAACCTGATTATTTCACCTGTAATAATTGCCATCCACAACTGAGGTAAATGAGTATTTCACTCAGGTGTTTACCAAGGAAGAAATCAGCAACAGACCTCTTCAGCCTGCAGAAGGACAGAGCTGCATTGAATAATATTAGCATTGAAGAGGCAGAAGTGCCTCAGCCATCTCTGTGTTTCAGATACTAGAGGTGCTTGAGAATAATAAATGTCCAGGGCCCATTGGTATCCTACTAATTGTAGTTAAGGAAACTGTAACAAACAGTTCTTTCCGGACCCTATGCGGACGACACAGTCCGACGGAATGGGGAAACACTTGGGAAACATCATGCAGGAAAACTGGGCTGAAGACAAGGGGGCGTGTCCAAGGTGCGCTGGTGCACGGGGAAGGTGTGGCCGAGGCGAACAATCCAAAAGAGTAGTCCTTAGGGAATATCCAAAACACAAGGGTAAGTCCAAAACCAGGAGATCCATCAGAACAAAGAATTAAAAACCACGAAGACCGGGTCGGAACCGGCGGACGGGGAACAGGAACGGGAACAGAGGTTAAAACCTTAATGGGACCAGGCGCTTCCTGGTCCCGAACTCGCACGATATGGAAATCAGATGCTGAGCCCGGATGAGCGTCAGCGCCTGGCTTTTAAGGTGGGCTGGGAATAGGGAGCAGGTGCATAGAATACAGTCTTGAGTGAAAGGGCTGGAGCACCCTTAAGGAGGGGGAACTAATATCGTGACAGAAATAAGATATATATAAAAAAACAGTGATGCAACTCTTCGAACAGTTGCTCAAGACCAGGGCAGAAGCCGTGGATAAGAGAATTGCTAATGTAGTGCCCGTCAATGATTGACACAACTGAACCAAGTTGTTATATAGACCAATAGGTCTGACTACATGTGAGATGATGGAAATACAGGTAGAGTTAACAAGAGGATGACCTGTATGGGGGGGAAAAAGTCCTTGGGCATAGTCAAAATTTCAAAAGCAGTAGGACATCAATTAACTAACTAAGAGTTCTTTGAACAAGCAACAACAGTGATGGACTCACGCAGGGCATACGATATGGTAAATTTAGATTTTCAGAAGGCTTTCAATAAAATTCCTCATAACATTTATTCTCAATTCGCAATGGCAAGGCGTTCAAGGTAATGTGTGTGTTTGGATTGAGAATAAGTTAATGGATAGAAAACAGTACAAATAAGGTGTGAATGTTTAAATTGGGGCAATGTAATTAGCGGAGAACCACAGAAATTTGTGTTCGGACTGCTGGTCTTCGGGATTCATCTCTGTGATCTAGATTCTGGTCCAGTTAGTGAACTAGTCAAGGCTGAGAACAATACCAAACTAGGAGGATTAGCAAACACGGCAGAGGTAGCTATTGAGAGCAACCTGACTGGTTGCATCATTGCCTGGCATGGGAACTGCTCTGCCCGGGAATGCAAAGTACTGCAGAGGGTGGTGAAGTCAGCGCAGCTCATCACCGGTTGTGAGCTACCAAACATCCAGGATATCTACTCAGCTAGATGTCTGAAGAAGGCCAGGTCCATTCTCAAGGACCCCAGTCATCCCAGTCACAAACTGTTTTCCCTCCTACCGTCCAGTAAACGGTACCAAAGCATTCGGTCCAAGTCCTACAGACTACGGAACAGCTTCAACCTCCAGGCAATAAGACTGCTAAATAGCCAACCTGCAGCTCCTTTAGCAAATCACCTGTACTGGCTACATGGACACACTGTTTTCACTGTATTTAGCATAACTGGACTACTTGTATATATTGCACACATAACAGCTCTACTCATATTGAGTTTTATTCCATTTAAAAAAACGTAACCTCAAGTTCGTGATTTTTGTGTTTTTGTGAATTTTGTGATTTTTGTGATTCTTGTGAGCTCGCAGAAAAGGCATTTCATTGCCAGCAACTACTGCTGCATGCCGTACTGTTGTGCATTTGATAAATAAACTTTGATTTGATTTTGAAATATAATTAAGAGTGTTTTAAGGTAAAATTAGGGACTAAGCAAACAACCTGAGCAGATAACATTTCATGTAGACAAGTGCAGGCAGGCATCAAAATCATAAATTATAGATACAAAATGGGAATTGTTGACCTTGAAGAGGCTACTTATAAAAAATACTTTACATAAGTTTTGCATGAGGCATTTATAATGACATAATTTTAGACAGTCTGGGATAACAATATGAAAGCCAACAAATGGTATGATGTATACAGTAGTTAAAAACAGGATTTAAACCAAGGGATGTTATGTTAAAATTGTACTAATTTGTACATATATAATTGTTTTGTAGTAATAAGACATTATATAGAATATCGTGTAGAACCCGATTTTAAATAGTTACAAACAAAATATTGCTTTTCTGGATTTGATCTATAGACGTGCAGCCCGATAAATTCCCAGGCGTAAATGTACAGTATGTCTTATATAGACAGGATAGAAAAACAGGACCTCCATCTCAAATAGAGAGGCTAGAAAGGGACTTGATTCGAGTACTCAAAATCCTCCAAGGCACAGACAAAGTCAATTCTGCACTCTTTTTCAGAATTAACAGTGATACATGAACACAAGTGGAAACTTAATGGAAGTTCATTTAAAACCAGTAATAAGATATTATTGAAGTGTTGTGGATGTATGAAATAAGCTGCTTGTCAAAACAATACCCTGGCTTTTTTCAATACATGGCAGAATGAGATTCTTTGATTGATTATCCACTAGCTAACCAAATGGGTTAAATGGCCTCTCCCTGTTTGTAACCTCACTCATGCTCTTAGGTAAGTAGTTCATTAAGTAATTTAGAAATCATTGGGAATAAAAATCAGAATACGCTTCTGCCTTAAAGGACCAGAGTTTCCCTTAAAGCAACGGTTGCCACTAGATACAGTAATTTAAGAGTTGTGCTGCAGGTCCTGGTATCTGGGGTGCTACAGTATCTGTGTGGAGTTTGTATGTTCTCTCTGTGTTTGTGTGGATTTCCTCCAGGCGCTCTGGTTTCCTTCCACAGCCCAAACACATACTGGCTGGTTAATTGACTTCTGGGAAAATTGAGCGCATGTCTGTGTCTGTGTGCGCCCTGTGCTGGACTGGTGTCTTGTCCAGGGTGTACCCTGCCTTGCACCTGTTGTTTGCCAGGATAGGATCCGGCCACCTTCCCTGGATCCAACCCCTTTATTGGATAAAGCAGTTAGAAAATGGATGGATGAATTGTCTAACTTCCATCTGCAATATCAATCTCTAATTTAATCAAGGTTTATGATATGGACAAAGCTGATGATCCTATTGGTAATTTGTCTGCTTGAAATGTTTAATACATGACACTAGTGACACAGATATACTGTAGTCATTTTCACTAATTTGCTTATGATTATTGACTTGAAAGTGCTCCTAATCTTTAAAAAACAGGTGATTTAACGTGACCTGTGAAACTAATAGCACTAAGGCATTCCAAGACCAGATCGTATTACCCGGCTATAGAAGTTCACAGCAAACCAGATCCTAACCCAGCGGACACTGGGCACAAAGAATAACTGCAATGTGGATAGGACACTAGTTCACCTCCTATTAATATTTAATAGGGTCACCATTTCCTATTCTGTATTCTCCAAAAGCATTAGGAAAGCAAAGTCAAAGCTTATTTTTGTTTTACAGTCAAGCAAATGGTATTTGTGATCATGTGCTAAATGTAAACAATAATTACAACATAATATCCTTTTTATTTTGGGCTAATTCCAAAAAAATATTTGATCATGTTAGAACAAAACATAGTCTGTGTTCAAGCGAGTGGTTTCAACTTACCATTTGTACTGGGAAACCTACATAGTGAGTAAATTACAGAGTGTGAATTCAGTCTTTGGTGGCATATTCTTTTGGGACAGTAACTACATGAGGCCCATATTTAATTGGATTTGCTTTTGTCACACATTTTGAGACAATGTCATTGGGCATAGTGAAGCGCCACCCAATAAGCATTTAAGATTTACATTCTATGTAAGGGGACAAAATGTTTCAGCATTCATTCTGCTGCCATCATTACATACAGTATATCATCAATAAAGACAAGTGAGCCATTTCCAAAGGCAGACATACATATCAAAGATGATTACTACAAACATGAGATAATTGGTCCATTAGTAATGGATTATGTTGGCAAGAACAACATCTGACTTAACACTTAAAAACAGAACACAGAAACTGAGAACACCTATCACCACAAAATATACCCAGATGTTGTTTTTCAAATGGAATACTCTTCTTCACTTATTTTCAGCATAAACTCCCTTTAAGTCACTATGTAAGGTCTACGCTATATTCCAGTTATTCTCAGATCTGCCTTTCCATACTTCATTTCCAATCCACAAAAGATCACTCTTGGTTTTAGATTAGTATGTTTTTACAGACAGATTAAGTTATTTTGATCTTCTTCTTACATTTAAGGTATTTATTATGACTTTTTATATACATTGCCATCCAATGTACCCCAAATTAAACAGTAGAACAACCAATGTGAAAAAACAAGATTGTTTACAGATTTAATAATGCTTCATCCTTAAAAATGTTTTCAGTATATTAGTATTTCACAGAGCAAAGTTATATTTGTCATACATTATTAAAGTTCAGAAGACACAAGGGTTACATTTATTCACACCTCTGTAGTTAATATTTTGTAAATCCTCCTCTGGCAGGTCTTACACTGTCTAGACACCTCCTGTATTGTGCTATGAGGTTCTGGTACTTCAGAGTGGACATTTCTGAACATTCTCTGAAGTAGAATTACTCTAAGTCCTTCCGACCCTTTGGTTTCTACCATCTTAAATTAGAATCACAAATGTGTAATTGGATCGAGGTGTGGAGATTGAAATGGCCATTTGAGAACATTTATTTTGTGTGCGATTAACCATTTCTTTATCAATTTTGCTATATGCTTTGGATCACTGTCGTGCTGAAATGTCGATTTTCAGCCAAGCTTGAGCTTCTTGGCAGAATCAAACAGGTGTCAGGCCAAAATGACCTGGTGCTTGTTGTTTGAGTTCCCCATATCTTGGCAAGAGCACCAGGACCCACAGATTCAAAACAACCCCATAACATAGGAGTTACCTCACAATACTTTTGCAGGCATGTGTGTTTTAATAATAATAATAATAATAATAATAATAATAATAATAATAATAATAATAATAATTGCTTACACTTACAGTATATAGCGCTTTTCTGGACACTCCACTCAAACAGCTTTAAAGGTAATGGGGACTCCCCTCCACCACCACCAATGTGCAGCATCCAGCTTTTCTCTAGCTGAGCTTTATCTTTCTTACCCCAAATGTAACACTGATGAACCATGTCCAAAAAGCTCAATTTTCATTTCACCTGACCATAATTCAAAATTAATCATTTTGCAAGTCTGAGGCTTCTCTTTTTTTTTGCTTCGCCATGAGAAAAGGTAATTCCTTCCAATATAGCACATAAATGCAGGGTGTACAAGGATATCATCAAATTGTTGCCTTTAGATTTATGGTTGCCTCCTGAACCACTTTCCACCCATGGTGGAAAGATACACTTGCATCCTATTTTTAGAAAGGTTGCCACTATAACAGTTGCCTTAAATTTTAGAAAACAGGCACTTTAGTAGAAAATGGTAGATGCAGCTTTTTGCGGATTCTCTTACAGCCATCTTCCAGCTTGTGGTGGTCAATGATCATTTGCCTGCAGTCTTGAAAGAGCTCCCTGACTAACTGTGAAAATGCTGCTACTACTACTGTACTTCCAGAAGCTTCCAGGGTATTTTCAAAGAACAAAATGCTGCAAAAACATACTTTGTGTTCAACTGATTGATTTCTACTATACATACTGAAGATTTGTTTTTGTTGAATTTTAGTTAAAGGAATACTTAGAGTGAATAAATGTAACTCTCTTGTTTTCTGGAATTCAATTAGTTATTTATGACAAACCAAGATTCTATCATGCAGTAGAATTTTTTTAACATTATCCGACTTTTAGCTTTATGGTAAAGTGATGTTTCTTGTTGCTATTATGTTTCTATTATTTTATGTGAAAATTGAAGTATTAAGAAAAACCATCATGCTCACATAAGAATTTCCAAGTCTTTGATGCAACAATCCAGTGTATGCATTCAACAACATCAGACTGATGACAACGGCCATTCAGTTAAAACTTTTAATTTTACAGATAGTCTGAAACAATCTTCCTAGGTTTTTTTTTCAAAATTACTGTGAATAGAATAAAATAGTGAGGAAATACAACAATAAACGTGGTATAAGAATGTTCTGCTCTAAGTGTGATTTTTTTCTTAAAAACACATACAGTATCTATTAAGAAAGCCCCACTTCACTTTTGTATATCGAATACTCTATGGGAATTAATAATCAATCAATAATATTCTACTGTAAATTCAAAGTCTGCTTCAAGGTCATGCAGACCCTATTTTTGTGATTAAAATATATATAAAAAACACTTTCTTGTAATTCAGACAGTAGTCATTTTCCTCAACACTGATCTCCAAATTTGGCCATTCCCATCTTGTGCCTATTAAACAGATTTATTTCAATTAATGGCATCATTATAGCAGTCTGTATGCTTAACTAAAATATGGACAATTTAGTTATCATTCTCCTGACATCCTGTCTGTACACACTGTTTTTATTTGTCTGGTAATCTTTTCTCCTGCTATTATATCTTAAATGCTTTACTGTACTGTAATGATACTCATGCATTATTCATTCTGCTTTCTAGATTTACATAATGTTGTGAAATATGATATATCTAAAAACACTGTCAAAACTTTATGTGAGGGCACTTTAAAACAGTGCCTTTCAGGAAAAATCACTGCACCTTCCATGCACAAGATACTGTATATTTATAAAGTGATAAAATCAAAAGATGTAGGGAATTAAAGAATGGTTACCAACATATCCACAAAGAAAAGAAATAAAGATAATAAAAATGTACTAAACATTGTCCTAAAAAAAAACAAAGATTCCAGGCTTGTCTCGTTTTCCAGCAGCATCCTGTGTTCTTAGATGTGGCGTTACCATGGCAACCTCAACTTGGTGACCTCGTTATTTCAACCTAATCCTGCTCTGAAATTATAGTTGCTCCACCCTTTTGCCTGGCTGGCCTGATAACATAATCATTGTAAATGAAGATGGAAAAAAACAGCAGGATGTATTTCCCTCTGTGGCACAGGACTTGTACCGCTGTATCATGAAAAATTAGGAACAATTACAACAGCACTTTATGTACTTTATGTCACTGCATTTGCATTTCATCACTTCAAATCACATTATCCTCCAGAAAACTTACTGTATAATTGCATAGGTCCCACTTTTTTTACATTTACATAATATGCAAAAACCCTGTTGAGAAATGAACCAAAAAAGTCTGACACGATACCTCAAGGAGGAGAAACATTTTAATACTTATAAGTCTATCGCATAACCTGGAAAAAAAACTTTTAAACCAATAAGGTAGGCTAAAACACATTTCCAGTTGCTGATATGACAGTTTATGTCTGTGACAAAAGCGGGAATACCACATCATTTGGCCCAAGAATTACAGCAGTTCATAGTGTCTCCCAGGTCTCGGTTCAAGCCAGTTAGATCTTTGCTTTGTGGGCCAGTCTTCACAAATTCCTCAAGACCATTAGGTTAACTCACCAACATACTCTAGACAGTCACCAAAAAGCCTCTGTATGATACTGTAGATAGTGTATTTCACTTGGCAGCTACAAAACGTAGCCCACGATCCAGAAACAAGTGTGTTAAAAACGCCAAAGTCAAAATCTTTTGAAAAATTGTATCCTACTGCTCTTGAACAGAAACATGAGCAACCTCTATCAGAATACATTTTTACAAATACAATGTGTGTGTGCATGATATGCATATACACGATCATTTCTGAAAAGCAAAATTTCCCCTTGTATTCTGCTCTTGCATAGTGTCTGTAAAGTATTTGCAACCAGAGATACAAGTGTTGTTCCCTGTACTGAGCTGTAATGACAATGGGCAGGTCACTAGGTGTCGCAAAGTGCCTTTTTAAAAGGTCTTTGTAAATAGTCTAATTGTATACAATTATATTATTATTTACCCTTTTAATGTTTTAATATTATTAGGCATTTATTTGTCTAAAGTGTTAGTATGAACATGATAGTGATTGTGGTATTGAGTGGTTGTAGTCGTGAGTGATATTGGTAATGGAGTGGTGGTGGCTGTGATTGTAGTAGTCAATGGTACAGTAGCTGTCTGGTAGTGGTTATGGTAGTGAGTGCTTGAAGTAGTGAGCGATACTGGAAATAGCAGTGAGTGGTAGAGGTAGAGTTGTGGTAGTGAGTGGCTGTGGTGGTGAATGGTACTGGTAATTTCTGTGAGTGGTAGTGGATGTCGTAGTGAGTGGTATTAGGAATGATAGTGAGTGACGGTGAATGGTTATGGTACCGATTGGTAGTGCTCGTGGTTGTAGTAATCAATGGTAGTGGTAGTGGTTGTGGAGGTCACTGCTGTTTTTGTGTAATGTGTTTCATTTTAGAAGACTTTAGTTTTGTTAAGGTTTGATTAACGCTTTAATAAAATAAGAAATTACCCTGGATCCTGAGTGTTTACATTTGTTTTGGGGTATTTTCATGTCCAATGATCCCCAGTGTGGATTTTCCACATCAATTATACAGTACTATAAAAATTGGTCATCGATATGCTATGGTAGAATCTAGATTTACAAAAGATGCCAGATGGACTCCATTGGTCAGATTTGTTTTATTCTACTGTGGGGAAGAGATGCAGGCAGCAAAAGACTTTCATAGTTTTCAACAATTTTGATTTTTACTTCAATAACAATGTAAGAATTACATTTTATTGTCATTGCAGTCTGATATCGTGTTATGTAAATTTTCATTACTTATATCATGTTTTATCAAACCTTTTTGGCTCTTCATTTATACCATGAATTCATAATATCTTTAGAAATATGTGTGCACTTTACATTATGTCTCTAAGAAACATTTTCAGACTGTTTATGAAGCAGATGCAAGAGTCATCGTTTCTAGCATGAATAATTAATTTGTCTTGGTTCAAGAAAATATTCGCACTTTGAATTTGTACTCTTACAATAAACAGTTCTCCTCCACATCACTGGAAAAAGTGTCTTTTTCCTCAGCGATGTTATATGTCAACCCAAGTCTACACTTACTTGTTTGTTAGTGGAAAGCAACATATATAAACACAGTGCAGTTCTCCCTCCGATTTACATACAGTTTTGAATTTTTAGATTTAATGCTAAGCAAGCCTAATATCAAAAACCATAAGAACATGTGAACACAAGAACGATTAACAAACGAGAGGAGGCCATTCAGCCCGTTTGAACTCAGAAGTTAATTGATCCAAGGTTCTCATCCATCCATTGCTTGAAGGAAGCCAGGTTACTGGTTTCAACATCATGGCCAGGTAGTTTAGTCCACAAAATAACACCACACAGACGGTTCAACTATGGGAACAACGTCAGTGTTTTTATGAAGAACCCCACGGGAAGGGATCGAACCCCTGATCGAATTCGATGGATATATTATAAAGGTTACAAAAGGTTATAAAGGTAGGTTTCATAGAGAGATACAACTGTTACTTCCTTATTGAAGATCATGTGTTCCTATCTCCCACTGTGACGCGGGCCTTGAATTAAACAGCCGAAGTGCGAAATTCCAGGTTCCAATAGGAACACTGTGGCACAGCGGAGCGTCATTTTTTCCCCCTTTCTCTAAGAGCTCCGTTGTAAACCCACCATGATTTTCCTTTCTTTCCCCTCCTGCCCTTCCACGGCTGTATGAGAATGCGCCACCGGCACTTGGGGCTGCAGCTGAGACAGATCTCGGCTCAGCAATAAGAATTCCTCACGCGGCTGCACCGTCTTCATTCACAGAACCTCGCCACGATCTCTAAGGCTAAGGCGCCTTCATCACCCCCGGGGTCCTGAGCACCCCCAATTTCTACGTTTCTCCACTATGCCTTTTTTTGATTTATAATTTCTTCCCGCTCTAAGAGCGCCTGTTAGATTAAATTTTTATTTTTTCTTCTCTCTCTCTCGGCTATCAGAACACTTTTAAAGAAACCCTTTCTAACTGCCACACTGATCTCACGCCCGTCCCTGCTTCCTCAAGAGGGTATCGGCTCAAACCAGCGTTTTTTTATTATTCATTTATTTGGGTGCTTTCTTTTGGGTAAATCCAAGCATTTCACAAAGGTTGCGATTATTTTTAGCATTATTTACAGCAGGAACTATGCAGGAATTATTTAGAGCTGGAACGGTCTTGGGGAAAAGTCTTGTGCTCTAAGGTACTGTACTGTACATCAGCAGCTTCTACACCTGGGATTTGGTCAGAATAGCACCTTACGACAACAGCTTTTTACTAAAGAAAGCATACTTGTAAACTAATTCTTAAGTATTTTGAACAACTGAATGATTGAATAGAGGCCCAGCTGTTTGCTCTTCAAAAGAGCACAAGATGCGAGGTATTTCAAATTAAAAAGTTATTTTAAATATTTTTTTCAGAAACATGTTTATGTAGCTTCTGGATAAAGGCTTCAGTTTTCAGCACATACAGTAGGTGCTAGACAACTTCTTTCCTTCATCCAGTCTTCCCTTGCTGGATAGCTGTTCACTGCACTTACTGTATGTCTCTTCAAAACTAATTGTTGATTCTGCTGAGTTGCTGTAGAAAGTCATTCTTCATTCAGTGTTTAAGGTTCTTTTACGTAATCAGAGAATCTCATTTATGCACCCCTGTAAGGAAGGAATACTAATGAAACTGAAAAATGTTGAGATGCACAGGGCTATTAAAACAATAATAGGCAATTACATTCAGGTAAATCAATAAAATAATGGAATTTGACATGGATGGTATATGAATGTATAGGTATTTTGCTAATGTTTTAAAGTTAGTATTCCACCAATTTCAGATTTAAATTGCAATTTATTCTATTTTTCTGTGATTTAATTGGAGATCTTAAAGAAATTCCTCTTTAGGCTTTTCATTTTTTAAAACATTCTCTGGTCCTCTACAAAGTGCGAACAATATGGTTATTTAAAATGTACTCCCTCTGTTTTAGAGATCACTATATCAAGTCTCTCAGACCATTACACTTCCAAACATTATCTGAGAAAACTTGAATGCATCCAAAATTAAAGGTCTTATGGACAAGTACAAACAAAATACTGTACACAAATTCTTATATTTCTGGATGGTTATTTAATATTCCCTTTTATTTTAGCAAACTTTCTGGAGCATATCCTCTCATGTTGAATACTCAAATACACTGCAAATAAAGGCAGTTTACAGATTTAATCTGTTGCACTAACTTACTGATGTCACGGCCTATGATGTCCATCGCTAACATTTAAGCAATTAATATTTCCCATGCTGAGCTCCCTCTTCTTTCAATTTATACCCTTCAATTTCATGTTGTATAAGATATGTTCTGCGTTTACAAGGGTTTTCTGTTCACTTATGCTACACAAAGCCTTTTCAATGATAAATGGAATAGACAAAATTCCTTATTGAGAATTGTCTTATGCGGGTGTCCTGCACCGTCATTGTTTTTTTCTTTATTGCGTTTGAAACATATATATTTGCCTACAAGGGTTTATGTCAGATAGCTCGCAATTCAGCTGGAGGTCCATAATGCTAGCAGATAAGTGCAATGACAATGGCAATACTGGGTGGCAAGGATGTAGTTGCAAACATTTGAAATGTTTAAATTACAACCAATATAAACCAACTATTCAGTTAACCAAGTATTTCAAATGGTTGTTTCAATACTAAAGTCATTGATGACTATTGATGATCAGTAGATCTTTACTGTAACATTCTCTGTACGCTATGAAAGAAAAAATATGTAAGTGGAAAGTGCATAAACCCTGAGACTCTAAAGAGATTTCAAAGAGGAGATAAAACAGCAGAAAATAATTACAAATTCTAAGTGTTTCTAAGTGTTTAAAATAAAACACTGATCCTTGTTTGTATATTATCTCGCCAGTAATAACCTGAGCTGGACACCAGGTGCTCTGGCAAGTTCTACATACTGTAGCAGTTTTACAGGTTGAATTGGTACATTACAGGTATTTCCAAACAGCAATGACATGAACCCAGTACGCCTGCAACTCCCAGACTCTCTCTTGTTTTACTCTCACTCAAATCTCTGGAATCCAGCATGGCTTCTCCCACCAATACCAGTGTCCTGCATGGGTCACCATAGCAAATAAAACTGACCCCAGCCTCCTGGTGGCATACAACCCTTTGCAACACACATGAATGTTACAGCAACAAGAAACATGACATAAACTCAAACTTATAGTCACTAACAAAGGGATATATGCATCAGACTTAACCTTAAGGTTACAATACTACTCAATATACTAAGTAGATGTCAATATCTAGGCATTCAATTTGTAAATTCAGGAACATCGAGGTTTGGAGTAGAGAAAAAAGAGGCAAAGCAGACTAGTATAAAAATAAAGTGTAGTTGATATTCATATTGAAGAGATCAATAAGATTATGAGTCTTGTAAACGCATACTAGGAAGTGAATCTGTGCTGCTCTTGACAAATGTACTTTATAACTGGGAAAAAAACAATTTTCTTACTGAAGAGGGAGGATTGTAAAGTCAGTACTAACTGTCAGATATATTTAGTGCTGTTCTGGGATGTATCAAATCGTGTTTCTGGTTAGCACTTGTTAAAAATAAGCATTGTTTGTTTCTGGGTCTTGTAAATTTGGCCTATGTCTTGGGAATGTTTGACTGAAAAATGGTCTTGTCACCATTCCTCAGCAGCAAGCATTTAACTGAGTGTCAGATTGCATTGTTCTGTTATTGGCAGTGTCCCTGACAAGTGTGATGTGCCTATCACTTTGTTTATGAGATAGCAATTCTCTGCTTCTAATGCTGGAAGCTGTCACTTTATTGGGGTCAAGTGGGTGCAGGAGTTTTGACAGCTTTGCTAAACGTACTGCATCACAGATACATCAGAACCATCACTAGGACCCTACTGTTAGAGAAGGCAAAATAGTGCAAAAAAAACAAGGCACGGGTGAGAAATCAAACATATGCTTCTGGGAGAGCTCATATAAAAACGAATGCATGTCACAAATTAAGCAAAATAGGTTCCTAATTTAATGAAGTAGAGCATAAGATATGATATACAATATATTGATTTCTAGAAAGTGACTGATAATCCAAGGAAATGTGTGCACTTTTTTAACAAACAGAAAACAGCACATCATCTTAAGTATCATAGCCACTAACTAGACCGATGTCAGCAGAAGTAAGTAGTATGTGACATAGGAATCTGTTCTATCAGCACCTATACCTGATTGGTGTATCTTAGCTCTTAGTCAGAATTTCATGGTTGCATGGGCTCAGAGAATACACAGCCCCACTCCCTAGACAGTGGGCAAAGTCCTGTTCTACAGGGGAATTCACTGTCCAGATTTCAAGGGGGTGACATCACTTCTCTAACATGCTAAGTACCACTGTGCCCTGTCACACTCTCCCCCTCTAAACTCCTCATCTCCATAATTACCTCAGTGAGTGACTGGTAGGCGTTAGTTGGTGAATTCCGACTCACGGCATTATGCATATGACATGGGTGATTCTGAACTGCAGGAAGTCATGCATGAAAGGGCTCTGGGTATTAAGAGATTTTTCTGTGTCCTCATCAACAAGCAAAAAAACACAATGCTTGAGTGCATATAGAAATCAGAAGATATAATGCATAAGCCTTACAATAAACTAGTAAGACTTAATTCAAATAACTTTTTTTCATGTTTTGTCAGTTTTTGTTTCAGTTTTTGATCTAATCTCAGAAGATTACCACCTACAGACAGGTTATACCTCTTCACTCTATAACAATAGGAGTTTGAAAGGAGACTTGATTCATGTATTTAAATACACAAGTGTATAAACGGATTCATACAATTGTTTTTTTCAGTGATAATTATCATATCCCTTTCCTTGCAATAGCCCTTAAAACAACACATAACAAGCTTCAGTTTGTTCACAAGGTCTTTAATTGGCCCCAAATTTGTGTCTGAGGTTGCCTAAATTAGAGGGGCACAACCGCCCTCAGAAACAGCCCAGTGCACCACGAATTTTAAATGTGCATTAGGGGCATCATCTTAGTTTATGCTCACAGACAGAGCCTCCTGGATCTTATCAAATATCAAAAACAAGTTTTTGCGAGATGGAACTGCACAATCAAAACCAAGTGGGTAACAATGAGGTCGTTTAATGTCCCTGCAGCTGTGTACAGCATATTCATTTTCCTGGGGGATAAAATGAACAGTCCTGCTAAGATTAAAACAATTTTTTTTATTTTGCCATGAGACTGTGCTCTGAAATTAGTGTAGCTGATTCCCCTAATCTGCATATTTCTGGAATGCAGCAAGAGATCTGTCAGGAAACCCGCCTTGCAGACAAGGGGAGAATATGTTAAGGTTTATTCCATGCTGAAGAGTGAAGAAAAGAAACACAACATTGTTGGAGCTATGGTGTCAAAAGGGGAGGACATGCCCTACCCAGACAGACAAACAGACAGAGCGAGCGAGCAGTACATCCCACAAGTAAACTTGTGGAGATGAAGTAGGTCTACACACAGTGCCCTTCAACACTCCTGTTATGCAAAATACCCATTTGCAAAACTCAACTGGTAAATATGTTAGCGAATATTGAATATAATATGGTATACTGTATGTATGTGTTCAATTTTTCAAAGGGGGCATGGGAGGACTGCAGATAGCACTGCTGCCTCATGGAATCATCACAGAGTACTATTACAGAGGCATAATCTAATATTCAACAGTTTCCAATTAACCCAGAATGTTTGGATTCGAAAGAATGTCTGGATCCAAAATTGTGACTCGGGGGCTGTAATTCACACAGCAGGCAAGTCTCATGCATTTGAAAGCTATCTCCTGCTTTGAGCTGTGAGCTGTTTCTCAAGCTAAAAAAGTCAGATGGCCACTTAGCACTGGATCCTGCAGCTAGAGTAGTTACTGTTACAAATCCAGGACATTCAGGGTCAACCCAGGGTACTCACAGTAATGAAACAAGGTAAGAGGTCATAGCTGGGAACTTAGAGGGAAATCATCCAGGACTGAGAACAGAAAACGTCTTTACACAAAGCACTGTAGGTCTCTTGAAGAAGATACGCAACTAGGTGGTTAATCACACTCATACTCTGGCATCCTTTAAGAAACATCTGGACAAAGTCTTAAAATTCTCTTCTAACCTTTTTTATGTTAACAAGTGCCCAAATGTGAAGTTGTCATATGTGTTTCCTTGTGAGGGTCGTCATAAAAACAAGGTTTTAAGAATAAAAATCTTAATCTGAATTTAAGTCACTGAATGTAATTTTGTTTACATTTAAGCACGAAATGTGAACTTTGTGAAAGTACTGTTTTGGTAACCATGTTGTTGCAAACTACTGGTCTCTCCACAGGTGAGAGCGAAAGTTCACGTGAATTGTGATGTAAAACAGGCCCTTCTTGCTCACTAGTTACTGCAATGACTGATGTAATGTCCAGGTTGTGCTGCAGACATTTCACTGCAGATATGTTCCAACGTGATCTGCACGCAGAGTTAAGAAGTGGTATTTGTCGGCAAAACTGTCTCAAGGTCAAATGTGAATTTGATTCAGTTGTACTCAAATTGACAGTCTAGTTAAAGTATCTAAAAAACATGAATCCTTGTATGTGTCGGTTTCCTAACATTATAGTGTATATACATTAATACAGTAGCAAAATTCACTAGGTCTAAAGCATTCACTTTATTCCCACAGAAACAGATTATTTTCAAAATATAGTTAATTTGGGATAGGACGTGTTTTGAAATTTTCTCTGCTTTGGAGCTTACATGATGATGACCTGAAAGGTCATAATTTGAAATATATTTTCATATAAACTGAACCAAAACTTCAAACTTCAAACTAGGTGCAATTCCTGACACTTTTGCCTATAGAAAGCAATCGATGAAAAGAGAATGCAGTGAGAGGGTGATATCAGTGCTTGATAGATTAATAGAAAAAAAAGTTTCATGTCACTGGAAGCAGACAATAACTGCAATATGGCTGGAAATATGACATATTGCATATGTGCAATATATGTGCATACCTGGAAATTTAATTTAACCCTAACCCTAACCTGGAAGGTTTCCAACTTTACAGTGTACATTTTCCTTTCAATCTGGTTTGAAAATGCACTCATCAATGCAGATTCTTTCTAACCCCAAAGTATAAAAATAGCATTGCCGTTCCCCTTTAATGTGATTTCATCATCACACATTCTATTAGGGTGTGTGCCACCTTCGGTCAGATCTGTTGCAGTTACAATGCTGTGAAAAAAATTCCAACCAAAATGGACCCTGAATTTGATTTTCTTTGATGTCAGGCCAATTTCAAGTCCTCCCTTCCTAGCCAAAGTCAGAACCAGTGTTTAACACCCCAACTGCAAAAAAACTAATGAGAGAATGCCCTTTGAACATAGTCAGGCTTCAGACAATGATCTCCTCATGGTTTCAGACTCAAGTGAGTTCCTTGTTATTGTTCTGCTGGACCTTAGTGCAGCCTTTCATACTATTAGTCATACAATCCCCCTAAATCATTTAGAGGCCTTTTTGGCATCTCCTGGGTTGTTCCTAATTGGCTTGGCTCTAATTAACATTCCACATAGAATCTCAATTTATGATAAATTCAATTAAATTAAACCTTCATTAATACAACTTAATCTAAAGTGTGAATGATGGAGCTAGCTAACACCTCAGTTAATGGGGATGGAAAGGATAGAAAGTAACAATGCAGTAACCTATACCTAACTTCCAAGCCATCCTCTGCTTTGTTCTCCATAAACAAATCTGTAGCTCTCATTTTATGGAGTATATAATGAAAGGTTAGGAGAGATGAAAACAGCCAAGTTCCATCAGACTCAGGTGTCAATAATTTGCATTCACTCCTGACGTCATTTTATCACCTAAAACATTATAAATACTATATATAATCCCCTTCTCTCCCTTGCATACAGCTTTTTGAATGTAGCACACTGCAAATCTGCTTTTTCCTACCTTTTTTGCTGCTATAGTTTTTTCACTTTGCAATGGATATTCCAATTTGCTGCTCCGTTGAATAGTTTTTTATCTCAGCCAGAAATCTCCTGCTCACGTTTAGCCTGTACCAGCAACTTTTCTATCTGCTGTCTCAGGCATCTGCTTCTCAATCTCAGCCAGTCTCATCGCCAGGTCTTTTTTCAAGATTCCATGCCTTAAACGAAGACTGAGACCTGACATTGTCATCTCGTAGTTTTCCAAACTACCAGTCTTTCAACCATCCTGTTATTTCTCCTGCAAACCTAAGCTGCTTTGCATGGACACAAACTCTCTGTTACGTTCATGAATCGTATCTCGTCTGAAACATTTCCTGCCATTATCAACTGGACTGTATCAAAACATCAAAAAAACTCTCCATTAATGCAAAGTTCCATTCATGATGTACACGAAAGAGAAGTGTTTTCTCTTTACCTAACAATATACAAGTCTTGGGCTTCCAGCAAACTTCTGCATCTCTCGACGATGTCTTCACCGACGCTACACTCTCGTCCGATGCAAAGACCTGAACTGCCTGTACCTGCTGAGCCTCTCCTCGCATTTTTCTGTTGCATTCCTTGGACCGAGCTCCAACCAACAAGCAGGCAAGAAGAAATTAAGAAAGAAATGCTACATGTTCCTCACTCGCCTCCCTCAATATTCTTGCATTTGTCTCATTTATTTAGGTGCGTGGACAGAGCTTCACGCAACAGAGAAGGCAGAGAAAAGAAGAAAATGAAAGAAAAGAAATATGTCACTTCCCTGGCTTTTCACACATCTGTGCAGAAAGCTTTTTTTGATTCTCTACCTCTGCAGTTTGGCCCCAGGTTCCTCCCTCTCGGCCCCTGCTGCTCCCGATGCCATCTCCTCAGCTCCAGGCGAGTCCTGTGGCCTACACCCGGCTCAGTCAGTGAGTCTCAGCTTGTAACTCTGCCTTCTTCATGTCCTGTCCCTGGCATCCAGTTCAGCCCAAGGTGCATTCCTCTCAGCCCCGGCTACTCCTGATGCCATTTTATTAGCTCCGAGTCTGTCCTGTATCCTGCGTCTGGCTTATACTGTTACTCTGCCTTCTTCATGCCACTATCCCCAGCGCCCAGTTCGGCTCTCAGTTCATTCCTCTTCGCCCAATCTGCTCCTGATTCCATCTCCATTCACTGTTGGATGAGTCCTTAAGGACCTCTAGTCCATTATTTTTGGCTTAACTCCATAATCCTTTTAGTACACTTAGTTCTTGGGTGTTGTTATTCCTAGTGAAATTGATTCAAAAGATATACTAAGTAAAATTTAAACCTCTGGCAGCCAATCTTAGCTAAAAAGTTTCTTCCTTCAGGGATTACAGAAAATAAAACTATAGCCACTTGTAATAACTTCCACCCACTGGCAACAGCTTATTAAATGAAACTGATTGCACTGTTGTAATTGATTACTGAAATAATGATTAATGATAATGATTACTGAGGGAAAACTTTAAATAATGTAGGGTTCAGGGAGTTCTGAAAAAACCTTAAGTCCAAAAATATGGTCAGACACACTGATTTCAACAGAAGTTAATATGAAGCACAAAATGCAGAGCAAAAATGAAAAGACAACTATGGGTAGTTACAGACAAGTTCCTAATATAGGACATTATTAAAACAAACCTTTCGGGTTTTCTAGAGCAAAAAAAAGTTTGTCAAACAGGACTGACACAACAAAACTGAAAATAAAGAAATAGCAAATTACTGTAAGTGTTTTGCTAATTCTTCATCAATAATTCTAACACTCAACAGTAGGATTCAGTCTAACTACAAATTAGCTCAAGAATGCCTCAGTCCAATATTTATTCTCATACTTTGTGACCTAAGCAAGAACAGAATGTTTTAGATTTTTGTAGGAGTATGTCATTTTTTCTAAAAACAATATGAACAGTAGAGAATAACCACTTCCATTTGCTATTACATTGCTTGTAAGCGACTCTTGTCAATCTCAATGGTTTCCACATGTCAAACTGTGATCTCAGACTTAACCCTAACTGTGGCACCACACAAAAGGTCTACTTTAATCAGTCTTCAAGCATTTATTGTTAAACACTCCAAGCTAAAGTTGGTCTATCAGTTGAAGACAATAAATCACTTGGTCACACATCTGGGCAAATGTCTGCGATTAACCTCAAGTGCATTTGTAAGCCTACAGGAATACTGCAAATCAAGACTAAAATATAAACATCAGACTTAAACATCATTTATATTCAGTTGAATTATAATAATATACCTAACCTGCAATTCAATTTGCTTATAGTATTGTAATCTTTTTGATCAAAACTTCTGAGATATTTAAATAACTTTTAAGCTACTACCTTTAATTAAAAGTCATGTGCATTTCCTTTCATTTCCACATAATATGAGCTGGATATTGTACAAAATACTTAAATGAATTTGAGGTAGATTTTTAATAATGTCACTGGGTTGCTATATGACATCATGAGCAATAATTAAAATTACATTCTTCAAGTTTTTTAGCAAAATGTATACTTAATTTGCAATGATCATAAGCACATAGCGATTTGTAAGCGATGGCTGCGATGTGCTATAATTCACTGCATTATATTGGAATGTGTATTTCTGATATAGTAAAACATTTTAGATACTTAATTTGATATAATTGCTGAATTAATAGACATAGCTGAATATAAACAATATACAGACTTAAGTCTTCACATCAAATTTCTATAGAATTGACAGGTGTAGTCAATGGGTTCAAAGTAAGAGAAAATGTAAGAGAAATGCAGATTTGTAACAGAGAGCTTGCTGTTTGGATGAAGATAGTGTCCCAGCAAATTTCCAGTTTGGAAACAAATGCCTGCAGTAATTCAGAAATAGAAGGACATGAACTGCATTTTAAATAAAGAGAGAGTTTTGTTTTGTTAGCTGTCTTCTGTTCTCTTCTGTTGTTGAATTAGGTTGTGCTGACTTGAGTCATGCTAAGAATTAAATTGAATGATTAAAATAATGTATTGCACATTACGCTTTTGAAATAATAGTATCATAATAGTGATACTATGTGTTGACAAGACTAAGCTGTTAATAAATGCCAGTGTTTGTCTAAAAAATTGTACTAACCGCTTATATGCACTAAATGCAGAATCAGTACCCTACATAAGATAATTACATTATTGTTCAGTGAGCTCTAATTATCTCGCTTGTTTTGGAGACTAAACTTTTTGCAAAGTATAAAATCATAAGATAACATGTAATGAAAATCCCCAGGTATGGTTTATATTTATCCAGAAAACATATTTTGTCCGTAACCTTTAATTGTCCTAAACCTAACTGACTTTGGGACACCAAGTGAAATATTAAATACCATGCCCTACAGTATTCAATAATGTTGTTCAATTTAATGTTTTAAGCAGCAAGTATATATAATATTGTATATACAGTGTATTATATAACTAATTCCTTTGGTAATACAAATTATGAAGAGGATGATAAAAATTACAGACTTTTAAAAAAATAATAATTTCTAGGAATCTAATAAACCAAAGTAATCCTGTAAAATTACAAGTGTGGTAATTGCCAGTCTGGAGGCTGTTTTTGTCACACTAGAACGAATAGTTTAAAAGTGCCTCAATTGTGAAACCTGTACTTGTTCCTTTAACCATAGTTCTGAAACATTGTTCTTCTTTTTAATATGGTGTATAGCGATACGATAATGTTTGATCAGGGACATTAGGCATTAGGGGCAATGTAGTCAAACAGGTTACAGCTTTTACTACCATAAATAACGAACTGCTGGAGTGATACATCCTTAATGTTATACTGAAAGCAATGAATAAG
Organism: Lepisosteus oculatus; assembly: GCF_040954835.1. Lineage (NCBI taxonomy): Eukaryota > Metazoa > Chordata > Actinopteri > Semionotiformes > Lepisosteidae > Lepisosteus > Lepisosteus oculatus. The sequence goes on from NC_090696.1 coordinate 11,185,356, forward strand.
AATCAAAAAAGGGTTGTCTGGTGAAAAATATCTGATGTGTTCTCTTTGTTGTTGCAAGAAACCTAAGGCTTCATTAGCCAACTAACAGACACATCAATACACTGTTCCCTGCATACTCACACTCACTTAAAGATCACATTGATTTTTTTAAATAAAAACACTTTATCTTACTGTGATCTTTGAATAAATCTCTCCATTTAAAATAAATATCAGGACATTTATAACAGCTCTCAGAGGAAAATGACATCGCCTCCAAAATAAAACAGAATATATTGACTGTAGATAGTTGTGTAGCATTAAAATTGTATAATCAAAACAGAGGAAAATTAAATGAATGCCCTTATGAAAATAAATTATAACCCAAGATTCATGTCAATAAAAAGCTACTGTGAGATGTCACAGTGAGCAGAAGTGAGGAGCCATTTGGGAACTGAGACCATAATATGATGGGCTTTGAAGTATACTTTAAATTCGTACAGGTAGAGTCTAAAAGTTTATGATTTCCAGAAAGAAGACTTTGAAGGAATGAGCATAAGAAGCGTAGTGTAGGAGAGGAGAAACATGAAATCAGTGGAGAATGGGTGCCAACTGTTTAAAGGGATTATTTGAAAAGATTTATCCCAAAGTGAATAAACGAAAAGTAAGAAAGTGTCATGGCTACTTGACTTACGTGAAGAAAAATACGAGGGTAAAGAAAGCATTTCATAAAATGGTTTAAAAAACATAACTCAGTTAAAAGCAGAATGAATGAAAGCACAGGTTAAGAAGGATATCAGATAACACCAACAGACAGAAAAGGATATTTCATTCTGGATGTTTAAATGTTTCAGTATTACGATAGCAAAAAAACAAAGGATAAAGTGAAATGTATCCATTGCATTAGAGGGAAACATCAAGACAAAGGGAAATGGCTGATGTACATAATGACTACAACAACAACAGCTTCAGGCAGAAGAATGAAACATTCTGTATTAAAGAGTATTTCTCATGCACACAACACTGGAGCAATTTGGAGCAAGCTAACGTTACCATGGCAACCGGCGACACCTTTCCTCACCTGACACTCAGTCAGTTGCCGTGGTTACTTGATCAGATAGAAAGCCTGTTCCAAATGTGCGGTATTTATTACCACTCTATTCTCATTACTGGATTACCGACCCTGCTTTACTTCAACCTCACCTTGTGGATTACCCAACTACCAACTTCCTGGATTACCAAACCTGGTTACAGACTCCGATTGTTTACTTGACTTCACCTTTGGATTCATTCTGTGCTTTGCTACATGGTCTACTTGGCTATGAACTTTAAGTGTTCTGACTACAGCTCTACAGAGTGTTTGCTGCTCATCACTGCACCACCTGGTTCCCTCGCCTGCTTTTGTGTTTTGTGTTAACCAACCATTGCTTAACTGCTACAGTATAAGCAGTGGAATTACAGGATTAGCACCGAAGAGGCAGTGTGTCTGGTACTAGCTACAGATTTAACAAATCTTCATAAGGAAACAATATGTTATCTTGCCATGACTGCATATGTTTTCAAACCCTTTGTTGAGGCAAATCCAAATTAATTCCTCACATTATAACGAGGTGCACAAAATTATCTTATCAAGCCACATATTTAATTGAGTGTCCTCTGTGTGCAATAATAATGGTTCCCATTATTTCAGAAAAATAGTTAGGAGAACCAAAGTCAATAAAGCCATGAAAGCCCTTAAAAATTCTGTTTTTTACCTCCAATCGATAAATGAACACAAAAACACCCAACTAAAGTGAAAAAATAAACAGCACATTGTCAACATTGTATCCAAAAAATAAATTTGACCATTCCCATCTAAATAGGAAAAAAAAAACTTTAAAAAACAATATTCTGCTACCCAAACCCAAAAAGCCACCAAAATTGTACTTAAACAAAACATACACATTCTCGTTGATCAGGCATACACATTCAAAATAGCCCAAATTTGTTAGTGCTGAAGACCTGATCACGTTTAAAGCCTTTTTCATCATCAGTTTCTTCAGTTCAGCAGACAATTTGGATACTGCCTCCTCATATGCTAATGCTGCCACCCCTGCTAACTTCACGTTATGTAGACTGCAATGCTTCATTACTGTCTATCACTGTAATTCACAGTAATTCCATTACTAGAGTTGTATAATGGCTGCCATATCCCAGAATACACTGCATGTTAGTTTGTGTCACCACAAGAAAACTCCTTGTAGCAATAGCAGCTCTGAATTCTGAGACAGAGACTCCCGAAATACAGTAGAAACACAATGGTAAGCTGTGCTGATTAAACATTGAAACGGCTGTCTCTATGAAGAGTTGTGTCATGGGAACCGTAAATTTCATTATTAGGTCATATGGTCAACCTAAGGAAAGATAAAGTCACTTATTCAGCCAGTGATTAGCTATTGTGTTTTCCTTGGATGTTTTTATGATGTTGAACAGTGAGTATTTTCTAAATAAAATTATTTGAGATCTACAGTACAATTTTGTCTGATTCCATTTACAATTTTGTCGCTTTCAGTGAATTTGTTGGAATGTACCTCCCAAGAGTTTAACAAAAGCATTTTTTGTTTTAAATGTTATTGCATTTAATGATGCCAGAATACATCTCACACTTTGAAATATCTGCAAACAGCATTTTCCTTAACAATAAAAATAATATTTTCATTTTAGAACTTATGATCTCTTGCAGTGGAAAAACTGAATTCTATAATAAATAGCATTCAGTGGTGTTCAGTGTATCCCTGTAGCACTGAATTCTAATGGCTGCTTCACATAATGAAATAAAGGCAGAACATGCAAAATGTGCCATTATATCCATTAAAATTAAAATTTCCAGCTACAAAAATCTACCTGTCATTTGTGTGCTAAAATACTTTGTTTTGTCCATTAATACTGCGTGGTATATCACTTACAACATAATGTATGTTCGGAATACACGCCCCCTAAAAGTACAACTATAAATATTCAAAAAACAGTTTGGGAAGACTGGATGTTAAAACTGCTGAATTGTGAAATACATATTTAACTTCAGTGACTGAAAAGGATCCAAGACATACAAGGACAACTAACCCAGCATACAGTAACCCATGTGAATAGACCAGCTACGCTTACAGACTGGCTTAGTGGAACTTCAAGACACGTTTCCCCTTGGCACATTTCCAGTGTTAGAACCATATAATATTGCCACTCATTTAACACCCACCCACTCCCTAAAAGATTGAAGATTGAAAAGATTTTGCATGGAAACTGTATCATAGGTGAGCCTGGCTTCAAGGTATAGCTCCATGTGAGACAAACAGGATTTGCAAAAGCTATTTATGTGCATTTGTGTGACATATTTTCTCTTAGAGCAACTAAAACATTCAAGTTTGTTTTAACAAAAGCTGTAATCTGTTGTCAAAGTGCAGTGACCAGGATAAAAAGGTGAATTATAAAACAACAATTTGAATAACTTAGAGTATACCACTCAAGGAATTAATAACTTCTTTATTTAGTTCTTACCAATAGAAATGTACATATTAATACACAGATCATACTCCACCAGAGAATCATACTATTCCTGTTTTACATTCTCAGTGTCCATCCAAGAAATCATCTTGTTACAAAGGAACACATTTCACATACAGTATATAGCATAAGCTCATGTTTCTCTGCGCTTTTGTATTACACTACACACAATTTAAATTCCATCAAATTGCTTGTAATAACAGATACATGGTTGAAAAGGTCTATTGATTTGTGTTGCTCAGCATCAAAAGTCAATGTTTACAAAAGTGATTGAATTCATTTGATATTCCATAGGCACACATTGTTTCATTTGTGGTTTTGGAACCATTGATTTGATCTGATGTGCACAAATAAAATAACGAAAGTAAAAGAACATAAGAATGACACCTGAACTATCTGATATAATATAGTCCCTGAGTGTGTCTTGTCTTTTTGGGTCAGTTGGGACCCTCATTATATGACAATGTACTTTGTGCAACAAATCGACATTTCATTACTCCCCAGAAAATAATATATGATAATTCTCTATGTGCTAGGCATTTTCTCCATTGTTAATGAATAAGTGTTTGCATGTAGATCCATAGATGTAGATGAGGGCCCACATGCCTAATCTGATGCATCAAGTTCAAACTGGAATTATTGGTACTTGGTTGGCAACAAATAATGTTGACTCCAGGGTCAGATTCCAGGATCTAATCAGGGAATTCAAACTCTAGTAGAATGAGTTCTGAAAGACATCTTTGTACATCCCAGGATCAGTCTATAATTTATAGCGTCCATCTTTCTTTTTTATCTACCTCTTCATTCGGCAGTACGTGATCATGGTTTATCTTGAGGCACAGTTCTTCCATGACACACAAGCATAAAATGTTGAATGTGGGGATGACAGGGATTTGGGATGAGTTATCAGCTAGGGAGGGTTTAGACAATGGAGAGCGGAGGGCACGTTATATTTCTATTTTGTCCTCTTTCTAACTGGAGTTTACCTCATCGAAAATATCAGATTCTACAATTAGTTAAAAATGTCCATTGAATTTAGCTTTTTTAAAAATCTGAAATAAAATGGAGTTGAAATTTAGAATATTTTGTTATTCCTGTCCTGAATGTTCATCGATTGTCGATCAACAAAAGATTATTATTAATGCATACTTGTGTGTGTTTTTCACTCATCTTAATCTGATTTGTACAGGTGCACACCAAATCATTTTCAGCACACTGTGAATATGACACAATGCCATGTGCCAATGGCAAATGGGTATTTCAGTATTCATTAACACACAGAAGATCGGTTTATACAATACAAAAGCGACCTGTACTTTAGGAGTCACATCATACTGTAAGCATTTCAGTTAATGACAAAACCAAGGAAATCTTTTTCAACAATAGGTTTGCTATGAAATATATGACACATGGCTTATATAGTTTGAACAGTCTCTTTGAGAAGAGTATAGCACTGCTATTAATTGCTCGAAGTGAAATTGACATTGTATACTCTCTTAACCTCTTCTTGTATTTATCCTTTTTATCTAGCAAATGGAAGTGGAGAACACGTTTAATGTTTGCTGTGAAGATGCTGGAACACACATTTCGACTATTTGAGCGTGCCTCATGCTTGTTTGGTTTCTAGAAGTTTATCGATTCAAGAGTCTTATCCATTTCTTGAATTCACTTGAACAACAGGGCTTGTCAGCTTCTATGCAACACCTTTCCATAAAAACATTCCTCTTCCCAGTCTTAGATACACTTCCTCCCAACTTATGATTGTGCCTTTGTGTTCCTGTTCTACTATAAAGCCCTGGGATTGGTTTTGCAATACCTTTCAGAGGTTTTTTATGAACAGGTTTACATTAATTTCAAATCCTAGAACAGAGAACATAACCGAATAAAGAGACACAGACAACTATATTACCCCACCATCCAAATAACTGACAAAAGACTCCCCAAGCTTAAACTGGCCAACTGCTGTACAGCACCATGCCACAAGGCTTTGACTCCCTTGCCATCTGCATCCCCATCTCACAGATCAGGGTACACCAGTATTCTGTGATGCTGGCAGAGTAAGAACAGGCAGCAACACCTCTCCAGCAGCAGTCAGACCACACAATTGGTTCCATTTCTGCTGCTGCAAGAGGCCAAGATAAGAGTCATCATCTAGCAACAGTACCAAGTGCAAAAAAGAGAATATCCCCACTGTAGTATAGTTTAGTAATGGAAAAAAGAAGCAATCTCTTTACTGTACTAATCCTTCTATGTTGTTGTGCTTTGATGTACTGTCATTATTTTTAATTTTTACCGTTTTGTAACGTACAGCACATAGTGAGTGAAAGTGTTGTACTGTGTAGTCTCAAGAGAACAGCATGAATATAAATCCCAATGTACTTTTATATGGCAAATAAACTTCTCTCTCTTTGTACATCTGGACACTCCTAAAACATGCAGAGACATTCCTACAGCTCCCTCTGGATAGAGGATACACAAGGGACTACGGACTATTTTCATATAATATCATATATTTACACTCTTGCTGCACAGACACACTCTATGGAGAAAAAATGAAAATTGGACCATTCAACTATTAAGACATTTGGAAGTAGAATTTATATTATGCTAAATGTTGTCTACTGGTATTTTATATGCCAGACATTGCATGGTAAGTTCACTATCGAATGACCTGAACAAGCTGAACTGCTACTTCAAAGACTGGAGGTTAAAACTTTGCATCACCAAGACAGTGAGCAGCATTTTCCACCTCGCCAATCGCCTTGCTAACATAACAATCAATGTCAAGTGCGAAGACAAAACTATTCCAGTTGAGAAAAGCCCGAAATATCTAGGAGTTGCCCTTGTCTCACTGACCTTCAAACAACATCCCGAACAAACAGCAGCAAAAATCCAAGCAAGGAACAACCTCCTGCGGAGACTAGCTGGCACTAGCTTGGGTGCAAATTTCACCGTCTTACGCACCTCTGTACTTTCTCTGGCCTTGCCACAACAGCAGCCACACGAAGAAGGTAGACACAGCCCTGAACAATAGCATGTGCATTATAACTGGGTGCATTAGATCTACGCCCACTGAATTGGTACTGATTCTCAGCGGCATCTCTCCACCTAACCTTTGCAGAGAAGCAAGTTGCATCTACCTTGCACTGAAAGCCTCAGATGACTCCAACCACCTGCTGCACGATGCCATCACGACCACAATCCTCTGACTAGGAAACTGGCACTCACCTTCTAACACAATGAGGCGCCTCATGAAAGAAGCAAACAATGACAATGGCACTAATTGGGCTAACAAAAAGTGGCAAGACGCGTGGAATAATAACAACCACCGACTGAAACAATTTATTGACAAAGTATCCAACAAACCCGCTGGAAATGACCTACCCAGACAAGCCTGGGTCAAGCTGAACCGACTAAGAACCCGACATGGCCGTTTCCAGGCCACCCTAAACAAGTGGGGTCTCACTGATGACCCAACTTGCGAATGTGGCAATGGCAAGGGGCAGACGGCCGACCACATCCTATACTCCTGCCCTCGCTTCAGGTGCCCCGGCAACTTTATCGATTTGGATGATACCAGCCGAGACTGGCTGAGGCACCTGACTGTGACAATATAACTATGTAACTTCTGCATGTTAAGCTCATACGAATATATATATATATGCCAGACATAATGTAAAGCAATGTGACGTTTCTCTTAGGGTTCCTACAACTATGTCCAAGCATTTCTGATTTGTTATTTAGCATTCACACATGGCCAAACTGACAGAGAATTACTTTAGTTCCCAAACACATCAAGTTATCTCTGTTGTGCCGTGCCTTAATTAGATTGAATTTTAATTGAATATTACTTTAATGATAGAGCCAGTATGATAAGTGTGTGTCACAGAAGATGAACTTGGAAAGCTGTAGACTCTTCACTTTAGAAGTATTGTATATAGAGTATTAGTAACAACAGCAGAGGTAAATATTACTGAGAGGATTACAAATAGGATTAACATCATTTTATGTGGCTTAAGGCAGTAACTGTATGGCTAAGAAACCTTTGCAGTTCTGCCTTTCTTAATGGTTCAGTCAAATCCCCTGTAGTCAATTGAAATTAATGTCAGAAGAGGCGTAGATTAATAATGGCCTGGGACTAAAGCAGTTAATCTTTGCTGTTTTATCCTGTAAAGCCAATCAAATTGGGCATTCACCATTTACAGAGCTCCTGACATTAACTGGACACCGTATAGAATACAAAATCCTCTCAAATTTCTGTCTCCTTCACCCCATTGTGGATGTGTGCATTTCATCAAAAATTAAAATGGGGTTTAAGCAAGAAAACATTTCCCATGTACATTGTGTGTTTTCATAGACCCTTACTGCACCTGAGACGTAATAAAGAGAATACCAGACAGGTAACTGAGTGCCAGTTTCCTAGTCAGAGGATCGTGGTCGTGATGGCATCGTGCAGCAGGTAACTGGTAACAGGTAACAGGTAACCATAACAGTGCTTTGGAACATGAAATACTGTAGGCTTATTCCATGCTGAAAAGAGAAGAGAGAAAACACAACGTTTTGGCTGTGAAGCCTTCTTCAGGTGTTTTTTCACAGGTGTTTGTTAGTTTTGTTTTGCTTGAAATCTACCTGTGTAGCAGTGTAGTTTTGACTTCTATGAACACACAAATATTCTTTATGCAAGACAGTGCCCTCAGGAAATACCCTCCCCCCCATTGGGTTTTTTCACAATTTGTTATTGTAACGAATACGACCCTGCTCTTAACAGACCCGGGTTCGAGCCCATGCGGTGAGGGACAAACGGGCAGGAGAGGCGAGGGCACAAGGCCAAGAACCTGAATCCCTTGAAAACTCAATAGAACTACATTTGTACAGGATTTTATTTGTTACTGATCTATACAAAATCCTCTGTAATTCCGAAGTGAAACCAAAGTTGAAGCCACTGAAATGTCTTCATGCCCTGTCAAAGGTTGGCATTCCATCCAGGGTTCACCCCACCTTGAGCCTGCTCCTTGCTGAAATAGGTTCTAGCTCACCTATGACATTGGATTGGATGAAACAGTAAGAAAATGAATGGATGGACTATACAGATTTGTTTGTACAATAAAAATACTTCTGTAAATTAAAATTGTTGCATATGGCATTTGAATCAAGAGGAAAGGATTCTTTAAATGCGCTAAAATGTCTGGTCATAGCACAGCGCTTGCAATTTTTCAGGGGGGTGAATACTTTCTGACTACATTTCTTTAATATAGGGACACCTCAATCTGGACAGTACTGAAAATTTCAGAGTATTTTAATATAGAAGCACTACAATATTGCCATTATCATTTAGAAACGGCTTGTCTGTGGCAATTGTGTTATAGTCTGAATGGTTTTATTTGAATATTTGAGACTTAAGTGTATTAGAAACTCAAAATCCAAAACCTTTTTACCCACATGGTTAAGGGAGTATGGAACTTGTTTCTTTCAAGAAACAACTGTATGAGACCCATGTATGGATCAAAAAACAACTGTATGAGATCCATGTACGGATCAAGAAACAACTGTATGAGATCCATGTACGGATCAAGAAACAACTGTATGAGACCCATGTATGGATAAAGAAACAACTGTATGAGACCCATGTATGGATCAAGAAACAACTATATGGATCAATTAACTACTAACTACCAAATGGGTAAGATGGGCCAAATGGCCTCCTCTCGTTTGTAACCTTTCATATGTCCTTAAAGTCATAGTCATGTGCTGCCCGAGGTTTGAAAATATTACACTAGGGTAAAAAACAGAAGTGGGGTACAGATTAGAGATTTCAAGCCCAAGTCAAAGAAAGAGATGATTGCCTGATATGCCAAGATTCAGATGCTGTGATGACGGACTGCAATGTTAGAAGACATTCTGAAACAGAATGCTTCAAACAAGACAAGGCCAAGAAACTGAAATGCAGGTTTTCCGGCTAACAGGCCAAGCTGAGGAGAGGATTCAAAATCCAGGAAAATGTTACCCGTGTGGTGTTTCAGACCTTGCACTGGAGCCAACTACTGGTTCTGGCTGCTACAAATATTTCCAGCAGAGAAAGAATTGTTTTCAAGTATCAGCCTTTCACGAAATGTGGTGACTCTCCATACTGAAGACATGTCACTGTGTGTGTTGAAGACAATCTCAATTGCTCCTGATGCAAGTATAGATGTATCCTTTCCAGCTCAACATTTGGTTTTCGTTAGGGGCGCTAGTGACAATTGCGAAGCGACACAGGAATTTGGCTGGCATGCAGAGCCTTAAGGATTGTGTAACAGGATTTTTTTTTTCCAGTATCAAGCAAGTGATAGAACAGTCAATGGGAAAAGAAGATTCAGAAGGGTCATCAGCTTCTTCACCAGCAGCAATGGTGGACTGCAATCACAAAGCAGAGGAAAACAGTGGCAATGCTGTAAATTACCAATGTAGCACACATCAGACAGTAGCTCTGTGCAACATCCATTGGGTTAAAGGGAGGAATACAGTGATCAGAAATGGGACTTTCATCAGATCTAAATCAATGAATTCTGGCAGCTCAATCCAGAAACAGTTCAGACTGAAGCTGGAGTTCCTGGATGTACAATGTAGACCTCTGAGTCAAAATAAAACAGTTCATGCAAGAGAGCAGAGGCAGCATGATGGTGCTGCAGGACAGAAAATTAGTTTTGGATCTTTCTTTTCTGGTCGACATCACCTGAACACCTACGCAGTTCTTTGAATTTGTAATTGTAGGGGAAATAGGATCTAATTTATCAACTGTACAACAGCATTAAGCATTTAGGCATTTGAAGAAAAATTACTGCTTCTTGAACAGCAGCTGAAAGCTCCCTACATTGCTCACTTTGCAGCATAAGAGAACTAAATTGTTGAACAGACATGTTCCGCAGAGTGTGCGGTATCGATTACAGAGCTGTTTTCAAGAATTGCAAAGCAACAGTTTCGAGCAACAGAAAATAATTTCATGTTATTTTCACATCCATTTACTTGCAAAGTGGATGACGTGGCAGAAGTACTCCAAATGTGGCTAATTGAATTCCATTGTGACTCAGATTTAACAGAAAAGTACAGTATAGCCGTGTTCCTCTCTGATGCATCTAAAAGTATATTGTTGCATAAAAATACTCAGATAAGAAAGTGTGCACAGAGGATGCACTGCATCAATATTAGCAACATATATGCATATAATAAGTGTACAAGTACAAGTAGAGATAGACATACTAAGAAAAATACAACTATACTTTTTAAATAAAAAGCAGAATTTATATAAATGCTTATTTGAGAATTCATGCCCAAACATTTAAAGAGCATGTAGAAATTAATAATTATTTGGGGTGGGATGGTGTGGTGGCCTTGGGGCTAAGGATCTGTGCCTGTGGCTGGAAGGTTGCCGATTCATATCCCGCAGCCGGCAGAGGAATTGTACTCTTGAGCAAGGCCCTTAACCCTAAGTGCTCCAGGGGCGCTGCGTGAATGGCTGACCCTGCACTCTGACCCTGAGCTTCTCTCCCTGTCTGTGTGTCTCATGGAGAGCAAGTTGTTGTATGTGAAAAAACAATTTCCTAATACAAGAAATTGTATATGGTCAATAAAGTGATCTTATCTTATTTTAGTCAGGTTTTAAAAATAAGAATAGGTTCGTGCTTCTACAATTTTCAAGTGAGAAATGCAAATAATAATATACTATTTAAGTATTTATTTCTGAATAATGCCAATTCAGCATTACTGCTTTGAGTGAACTAGTAAACTATTTGGTCTGTCAGCTTAAGCCCTTGAAGCATAAACGTTTGGGCACCTTCGTTTTAATACTAAAACTGCCACAATGAAACCTGCTGACTTTTGTAAACAGTTCATATATCTTTTCCATAACTCATATCTTTCTAGTCTTAATATATCTTTACAATAACCTAAATCTGAAATCAAGATAACATTATTCATATTAGTACTATACTAATATGAATATAACAAACTCAAAATACAAATTCTATAGTATACAGTATACAAATGATCAGGCCAAAGAAAGATTTTAACGCTACTGTAAACTGCTTTTAGTGCATTAACAACTCTTCTGTTTTCTTCAACTTTATGAAAATAGAGTACCTGCTCTTTGTTATTTTGTTATTTTAAAATCAAGGACAGTGCTCCAATGAGTTAATTATTTTATTGAGCGATACATATCATCCCCTTTGGCAAACCAATAATTATGAACTGCACTCCCACATAAGGCAGTTTGCCTTAATGTTTCAAGATGTATTCTCCAGTTGCTGTAATCTAAAGATACAAAAAGTCAATATAGAATGCAATGAGTTAAGCAACTCCTGGGACTGCTTACAACACAACACAGCTCACAACACAGGTTGAGGCTGGCCAGATAGTATTGATGCTTTCACTGGTCTATTCCAGTAGTTACCAACTCCTGGAATTCCTCAGGCAGTGGTATACCACTGTCTGAATATGGCCAGAGTTAGGACATCTTGAGTAGGTCAAGGTCTCTCTTGGCTGACCATGCAACAGCAACTCCTGGGACCAGCTGGAAGTGATGACAATCTGAGATGCCGCACTTTTCCAAACAGCACAGATTCCCCTGTAAAGGACTGTGGTGCTTGCAGTGTATTAAATGACACTGGAGTGACACTGGAGTGAATGGGGGAAACATGTTTAGTCTCCCTATTCTGTACAGGTGTTCAGTTGTAAGCAGACTTAAGTAACATTTGGCAAAAACAAATCTAAACTGGGTGGATATAAACTGGAAAATAATTGACAATTCCAAATTTCAGAAGTGGTCATGGTTAATAAGAAATCAGTTGTTGGTTATAAAGAGTTCACTTAAGTTTGTGCAGCTCTGAGACCGTGCAGCCTAAATGGATACAGGGGATCTCTTGCCACTGATTTGGACATTAAAACTACATTCAGAAACTTACTTTTAATAATGTGTTGTTTCTATAGGAAAATATATAACCTTTTGCAATCTCCTGTCCTTGCTAAGACAGAACATAATCAAGCTTAACGTAAGCTGGTCTTCTGTTTTAGCACTGAGCAGAATGTTCATGCAAAAAACATCACTGCAGAAGAATGGTGAAGTAGTCTGTGTCAAGATCTGAATCGAATGAAACCATCCTAAATCATGTTAGAATGAACATGGTCAAACATGAGCATGATCGTGCCACTTGTGTATACTGAAATGAAAATATCTTTCCAAGTATAAGTCAAATTGACCTACAATGCCCAATGTTAAAAACATGGTTTGATCTGAGAGTACTTCAAATGTGAACTAACCTCCTCCATCACTTCCTCTCTCTTGCACACTTACTGTACACTTGCTAGTGCTTCCATGCAGTGTTGTCTGATGTCCTGGCCCACTTGTTCATACACAGGAGTGTGAAACATTCTGATCCTTATACAGCAATAAGCACAGTAGACCACTGCGGTTTATACAAAGTTACAGCTTTCAACAATTTCTGTGTTCATTGCTAATGCTTTATCTTTAAAGGCAGATCATAATGAAAGCTGAAAATAACAAGCACTGAGACTTTATCAAGACTGATATATATAATCAGTATAATATTTTTATCTGTTGTAAAAGTCAGATATCCTAAGCATGAAAACAATAATGTGACTTGACTGTTTTTTGACAGGCAAACATGGTCCATGGGTGTCTGAAGTAGTCCTGGTGGTTCCTTTAAATTTGGCGTCAGCCTTCTGTTTGTTTAAATATGTCTGACTTTAACCTCTAAAAATGCAATAAGAGTTTAATGCAATTACAAGGTTCATATCTGCAAGCCGAAGGGAAGAGCATGTGAACCAATGCTCTCAGGGAATAAAAGACAAAACCAAAAAAAAAAGGCTAAAAAATAGGCTTTGCTGAGCAATTTGGAGGCGGCCACAAGGGAGTTGTTTCGGTAAAGCTGCATCAAGAGCTAAAGCTGAAATTAGAGTGCAAAATTAAAGAGCCAGTGCTCTGAATATTTTAACCTATTTGTTAATTTACCATTTTCGTCTGTGTATAGACGGCAAATAAACCTGACTGCCATTTATCAGAATTACTACATACCTGGTTCTTGAAGGCATGACAAATAAATTGGTTATAAATGAGCGTTCACTTCATTGACTTGAAGTCATTGACTTAATTTGTTTAATCTGAGATGCACATAGTGTGACAATTTTAAAAAAATAGTTAAGATTAAGGACACAGCTGGTCGTGAATGTGTTATTGCACACGACTTGCTACCACACAGATAAACAGGTGGGTAAACTTTTGTACTTTTCGAAAAAAAAATCACATGCACATATGTTATGAGGATTTTCATTTTTTAAGTCTCTCAGTGAATATTTCCGTCTAATCAGTTCATTTTTGCCAGGTGATTTATACTCTTTTTTTCCGGAAAGATTATGCAAAATTCTGCTCTCTCCTGCCTCAGGGAGAGTAAACAAAGGGAGATTTTGGTGCGATGCGAACTGTCCTTATATTTCACTGGCAACCCCTAGTGGTAACAAGTGGTTTAACAACAGTGACTCATTCCCTGCACTAAATATAAAATCGAGACTAACTGCAGTCAATAAAAAATTAATGATACTTTTAGCTAATACATTTTTGTTAGAGAACAATAATTGATTTGAGGAACTAGTATGTGTCTTAAGATGAAACTTTTAGAGGCATATTTACAGAGCTAGTTATCCTGCAAAACTATGAATAAAATATCATAATAATTGCCCTTAAGTGCCAGCATGATATTTTATGTTTATTGTGAATAATATAACATCTTTCTAAACCTTTGGACACCACATCATCAATAAGAACTGGTTCTGGTGTCTTTTCTGGATAGTAAATAACACCTTGGGCTTTATTGAACAGATTCAGGAGTATAAAATCATTGACAGAATATTATTCAGCTTTCGTTAGGTCTTCGTAAGCCATACATACAGTATAAATAATAAACTTTAAATTTGGTATTTTGGGATTTCTGGTATTGCACTGTAATATTTGTCTCTTCATGTTTTGGTGACTTGGTTAATTTTACATTATGTATAGAAAATTAGCAGCCACAATATACTCAAGTTAGGTCTAAAATCAGACATAAGAACTAGAAACCAGCACATGTCTTTTCAGAAAAGGTTCAAAAGACCTCACACCATTGCAATTTTTTAAAAAAGAAATACAATATCAGAACAACACTCTCTTCCCGACTTTTTAAATACAGTCTTTTATTTTACATTGTCTCTTCGGCTTCAAATGAAATGTCACAGTATACAGGTGACTTAATTATATCCTTTGAAATTAAATATGTTTAATGTCCAACCTGGCTTCTTCTCAGACAGGTTTTTCTGCTGCCATTTTATCTTCTTATTTTATAGAGAGTCTGAGTATCATTTTGCTTTTTGACTGTTATGAAGGTATCAGGAAGCACATTAAAAGTTTTGAATTTCTATAAAGGCAAATGAGATGTTGGCATCATGTATAGGAGGAGACAATAATTATGTTAAAAAGTTGAATTAATAACCCCAACTGTTTTTCACTAAGGCCAGTAGAGTGTTATATATGGAATATTGGAGATAAAACTCAATTTTAGAGGAAACCTTCAAGCTATACATTGCTGCGTTATTAGTTAAACACAGTCTGCATGCATGTAAATGGCTAGTACATGCGTTATTGTTGAATTATGTAGCGTATGTATTAGCTACTACAGTTAATACGTACCTACCTAGCTTTTATAATGCCTATTGCCTGTTATCTGCTGCAGTGTCGGTATAAAAATAAAATGACATTTTTACAAGTTTTAAGGCAGCAGCAGATAGGTTTTATGTAGATTTTTTTAATTTTTAAATGAGCTATTTAAAATTAATATATACAGTACATACTAAAACTGTATATATACTGATGGAAAAATAAACATAACACCTCCTCCTCCACACTCTGGCCCTCCCTGAGTGGAACAGGCTGAAGAGTGACTTATCTGTGAAGAGGACCTGATGCCACTGCTGACGCGTCCATCGCAGCCTCTGTCTGGCCCAAGCCTCTCCGGGAGGGCCTCTGACAGGTCACCTTGCTCTAAGGCCAGCAGCATGGAGCCTCACTGTCCTGTCACTGATGTGGGCATTGTGTCTGCCGGTAGTTTCAGCAGCAGTACGGGTGGCAGATCTGAAACGATCTCTCACATGGCCCAGTCTGATGTGCTGGTCCTGCTCTGGTGTGGTCACTTGAGGTTGACTGGATCTTGGACGGTCATCTGTCCTGCTGGTCTGCTGAAACTTTCTCTGCAGTCTGAACACAGTGGAGCGGTTTACTCCATTGTGTCTGTCAATGCTGGCACATGACACGCCTGCCTACAGCATGCCAATGGCCCTCTGGTGACATTCAAGGCATTATGGAATGCACAGAAAACTGACTAAGTGTGGCCTTTTTCTTGCAGTGACCTAAGCTTTGAATTAAGGCCTTTTTAAAGGTGACCTGATCAGGCACTGTTCCACCTGGACCTTGTTGGGTAGAAGTAATGAGCTTTCATGTGATTGGCAAGTTGCAATGCCTCACTACACAAGCTGTATTGCTAGTCGGAGAGCTTAAAACAAATTGTAAAGTACACATTATAACTATAGTATTCTCATTCCAGAAAATGTTGCGTTTCTTTTTTTCCATCAGTATACAGTATATACAGTATTATAGCTATAATAAATATACTGGGGTTTGTTAAATGTTCCTAACTAGTTTCCCATTAACATGTCAGCTGAATGAGATGTATTTATTTATCATAATTCACCTATTTATTTTAAAAAGGTATGATATGTTTCAAAACAAATTCATATCTTAATATAACATGACAATCCAGCTATCATAAGAATCTACACAGTAGTATTTACTTAAGGTAGTAGATAAATAGTCCCAAAGATTCAATCTGAAAGTGAGCTGTTCCTTAAAACACAACAATTACCTCAGATACCACATATTAACTGAATTTCACAAAATTCCAGGTGAAGAGTGAAATTACTAAGACTACTGAAACTGACAAGATCAATTCTAGCACTGCTCCAGAGGTTACAGATATTGATGGTATGCCTCTCACTGCGAGATACAACCAATAGTGTAAGTGTAACTCTGTAAGTGAAGTTGCCATCTGACATAGTCAACCCAGTAGACTTCTTCAGAATGAACAGTGGAACACTAATCAGAGGTCACAAGAGCAAATTGTGTGGAGGTTTGTTTAAAACGAAGAACAAGAGGCACTTCTTTATGAAGCCAATTCTTTGGCTTCTTTCAAGAACTGTCTAGCTGAGACCCTTGGATCAAAATAGCTATTAACTACTAAAATGTTAAGCTGGGTTTTCTGGCCACAGCTTACTGTATTTGTAAGTGTTCTTAACAAATAATAATAGTTTTCCCCACTGTTTGTTATGCACGTTGGTAATAATACAAACTAGAGTGTCTTGCTTCATTGGTTGAATGTGTTGAAGATAATCTTAAAGGCAATTATTCTGATATTTTATTCATAGTAGATATTTTGATCCTCTGATGAAGAAGAGGATTTGAAGTGTCAGCCACACTCTGCAAAGTATACCACAGATATGGGTGTGAATGTGTCTCTGAGATTCCGGGTAAGCATTCACTAGATTAATCAGGTAAGAAGACATCATGCAAAACCGCATTCATGCTTAAATCAGCAAAAATGAATTATAATTGTTTATCGAAAGGAGCTCTGAAAAAAGGTTTTTGAGTTTAAAAATCTAGCTCAGGAGTGAACACCAGCATCACACTTTAATCCTTATTAATACTGGTACTCTCATTCAGAACTGCTCTTATGTTCACACAAAGCTGTGACTGGTATCATTATATTTCTTTTCACAGCAAATCTCTTTTTAACCAAAATTTGAAGGAAAAAAGTTTTAGTTCAAATCCAGGCTTATTACTGTGTACTGAGAGAGTTCTTAGAAGTCTGATATAATTATCTGAAGTTTCTAGTCAACCACATATAAAATTAAATCAATGAACGGCTGTGTTGCACAGAAGTCATTTAAAGAATTCACAAAAATAGGATGCAATTCTTTTTTCCCCATTGTTTTTAGTATAGCTAGGCAATTTCTGTGTGCCTAAGATTCACCCCTCTGCTTGCCGGGAGTGTGAAAGATAGTAACTAACCTACCTTTTCCAGTTGTTTTTTTTCCATAGTGCTAGACATATTCACTTTTCACATTGCCTCTGGTATGCAGGAGCCTCAGGGCATGGCTATGTCCAAAACAAATTCAAATTTGTTTTTATGCTAACCCAACAGGGCACGATGATGGTTGCATTTCAATGTCTCCTTGGCATTTCAGTGTCTTACTGTGCTCTTTATCTGTTCTGAAAATCCGTGTAACATACTGTACAGTATACGAGTATAAGATTTTGTATGCTTGTAGTTTGTTTTGTATTCCCTAACTCTCAAATGTATTATTTTATAAGATAGCAGATGCAGACATACATACTGGGGCATTGGTTTGGAATCGTAGCAAAGTAGGGAGAGTGACACTGTCCTGTTTTATGGTACAATGCGATAATACTTTATTGTCTGATTTCTCAGAAATTTGATTTGTATCTAAGCAGCTATGTTTAACACACACCCAGACTTACAAAAAGCATACAAACAATTGATATAAACCTGACATTAAAAATAAATATAATATTGCATAAAAGACATCAGTCCATGCAAAATCATTAAGCACCCCTACATAATCTACATAGGTTACCAGAACCTATAATTTACTTCCCCCACAATCACCCTAAGCCCCTATTATTGCACATACCCCTTCATTTGCGCACATGACCACGAATCGTACTGTATTTGCTCGTCAACCAATACTCCTTTATTGTGAACTCATCACTTTATTGAGTGGTTTGACTGAATGTGGGATAAAGGAATTCCTCATTTTGTTACGTCTGCATTGAGGGACTCTAAAACATTTGTTCTGAGGGCATCTCTTGTTTTTTTTTCGTGCGGAACATGCGAGACATCAAAGGAGATACTAACAGCTCGTCTCAACACACAGTTAATGTACAGTAGGCAGTTTGAAAGCTCTGCTCAGGTCGCTTCCCCACTAACTTAGCACACATCCTGACGGGTCTGGACAGTTTTGTTTTTTGTTGCACAGAAACACTGTTAGACCTTCCACCAATAAAACTTGCAGCTACAGCAGCTACACCTTGGAACATTCCTGTAGTAAGCAGGCCCATCTTGTTTAGCTTCCAAGATTTGATAGTAATGTACCTGTTTTGGGAATGGGATGTTCAAATCATGACAGGATGCCAATGAAGTAATAAGAACTTCATAATTGGTAACTGCTGTGGAAACTAAAGCAACATATTGTGCCTTATGCCTGTAGTGCTAAATAATTGAAAAATCAAAGTTTGTAGAATAAAAGGCCTGGAGAAGTACACACTTACAAGTACGCACTGAAACGAATTATACATCCCAAGTTCTGATAGACGAGTGAGCTTCCCCTGCTAATACGAGCTCCAAGCATTAAGCCTGTTCTTCCCTTTTGCTCCTCTACATTGTCGTTTTAGGAATTATAAGGGTATTTTGCAAGTTATGGTGTAGAATAATAATGCATGATTTGTAAAAATAATAGTTAAATAGTTAAAACATCATATTAACATCATGACATTATAGAATGAGATGTTTTATCTTTAATTTTATTTTGATTATGCTATTATATTCTACGAGTTGTAACATACTGTATATTTACCAATTCTTGGTGCAAAACTATTCAAATACATCAGATAAGTACCTAAACGCAGCTGGTTTATGTCCAGTTATGGACACTAAAAACAAATTGGAGACTTTTATATGAATTTCAATGTGAATTTACTGTCACCTTTACATGTTTTGCCTGCTTTTGCCTGCAAAACATTTTAAACAAATTGTGCACATATAGCGATGAATCAGTGTACATCCATGTTTGCTATCCAAAATTTCAATTGTCAGAAAAATATAAAAATCTAAAAAATGTACTCTGAGCTGATTATTTTGAATGTTTTTGAAATTAAATAAAGTTCTACACCTTGCTTTACAGAAAGTCAGATGCATGTTGACAAAAATAATCTTATCTACTAGCAATATTATTAGCTAATATAATCAATCACACTGCAACTATCAAAAATAAAACTTAGAAGTAATGCTAGCACCTTAGAATGTCAAAAAATCCTAATAATTTGTGTCTGAACATCACAGGAATAACATCTGTATGTTATGTCAGGCATTTTTTTCTGATTTTGGAAGACTTTCTGGCAATATTTAACATTGATCAGGTGGTGATTACAACCAGGCCACAAATTCAAAATGAATCGTCCATTATTTTAAAGGTTTCCCAAAGTAAAGACCATCTTTATTAGGGACTATGCTTTATGGTTTAGAACATCATGTTGCCAAGCAACACCATCCACAACTAGTAGAGATTCTGTAGCCATGAACCAGGCAAAAATAATAACCTTCACTGCAACAGATCCTGTTATCTTCAACTTGCAATGGTGCTTTAAATTAATCACTTTTGTGTAACCAGTTTTGACTCTTATTGTAGGTTAGATATATTTTTGCTTGAATTTTCTTTAATATATCATAATATTTTAATTTGATACCAGTGTGTATAAAAATAAAAACACAATACAACAAATACAGTAAATAATCCTTTAAAAATTGAACACTTTTATTTTAAAATAGATGCTGATATCACTCTGCATTTCTGCAGGAAAGTATACTAAAGTTCTTGAAGTAATGAAATGTCAAGTGTATTTCATCAAGCCAAATACATGCAATGCATATTCTATAATATTGTGCTAATAATGATCTTGAATAAAAATAAGAAGCACATTGTTTATATAGTTATTGATAACACTCTTCTTGTGGCTTAAAACTCTAGATCAAATAGAACAAATAATAATCTGCTTTTTCTGTGTTGCATGGTTTTTCCAATTGGACTGTAAAAATACAAACCACCATCACTGTAGAACTACAAAAGTCCTACAAATATTAGGCAAACGTTTTCAAATTAGATCCTTTTTTAAATGTTTCCTAAGTAATCACCACTGTATGACCACAATAAGATTTTACCTCTTGTTTAATAGGTTTAATCAAAGGTTCGCCCCTGCACATGCTGAACTATATTAAAAATTCCTGAGCTTCAAGTGGAGGTTCAAAAGATTGGCACAGCAATGTGGTAAAAAGACATATTACAAGTCATTGGTATCTGCATGTTTCCTTAAGAAAATTCTACAGTCTATGTTGGCATTGCATGTGATTAATGTAACGCACGAATAATCAAACATATTTTACACTGCCAACAGCTGTTCCACGTCCCTTTTTATAGAACAATTTTCAAATGTTCAACCAAACATGTTGTTCGCATAGAACATAACCACAGTTTGCAACCTCAGATGTCAAAGGAAAAAAAAAATTCTATCTGAATTAAGAAGGGAATATGTTATGCTCAAGGCAAAAGCTTTCTTTCAGTCGCGGCAGAAAAGCCTACTTACCCTGAGTCTTCTTCAGCCATCAGTTCTGAATTACACAGTAGGGAATAAGAGACTCAATGTCCTGAAGTTTAGCTGTAGGATACTGGGGGAAAGCCACCTTCAAATGAAAGAAGGGAGAGGGTGGAGACAGCTTTACTCACAATTACAAACTATTAGTAAATCAGGCTCTTTGTCCACAACTTCTGAAATGGCTTTCAGCAAATGCAAATCGCAGGCCTAGAACTGTGCTTGAGTAACTAAGCAGCACAGCTCGTCCATTATGGGAACAAAAGCAACCGAAGCCAAGGGTTTCAAACACATAAAAACTTATTGTGAATCTAATGAGGTCAGAAGTCTCTGCAGGCTGAAGGCCTGACTATTCCTAACAGCTGTTCTCCTGCAGCGATTACTGTGCTGAAGAGACTCCTGCCTGTACAGATGTCAGTCATATCCGTTCCCCACAAACCTGGATTTGCGAGCAAGAACATAGTTTAAAATGGACCAAAGCAGAAGATGAAACATGAGAAAGTTTAGCTTCTTGTCAACACAATCACTGTTTTGCATTATATGCTTCTTATGCAAGTTGCAAACTCCATCTAGCCCATAAATCCATTTTCTTACTGCTTTATCCAATACAGGGTCACAGGGAGCCTATCCCAGCAAGCAACAGAGACCAAGACAATATGGGATAGGATGCCAGTCTATCGCAGGGCATACACAGACAAACATTCACACACTCACACCAGGGCCAGTTTCACAGAAGCCAATTAACCTACCAGGTGTGTCTGGACTTTGGGAGGAAACCAGAGGAAATCCACACAAACACGGGGAGAACATACAAACTCCATGTAGAAATTCCCCAGGAATTGAGCCCAGGGTCCCAGCTCTGCAAGGCAACAATCCTAACCACTGAGCCTCCATGACACCCATTCCAAGTGGTCCGAACAGGCCAAGCTCCTCAAGGCTCTGTCCTGTAGCCCTGTTCGTGTGCAGATGTGCATTCTCACCCAGACAGTGTGATGTTCTTTTCTTCCTCAGGGCAGCAAACATGCAGTGATGAAGCTCTCTGAGGTTAGAGATTCAGGGATGACAACAAGTTTCAGGTGGTGATTAAATAGCTCAGGGACCAGCCCATAGAATCTTGCTATGAGATTATCTACAGACTTCAGGAGAAGTTGCAGAAGTATGTGAATATACTGTATATTTTGCACATTTGGTAGATAAGACCCAAGTTCCCCTTACCAATTGACTCATATATGGTTGTACAGCTATGACTGATTATATAGGGTTTGCATGAAATAAAAACATGGCATTAATTTCGTTAGTATGCAGTAAATTCACAAGTGACTTATACAGAGAAGCCAAGAGTTCTGAACTGGCTTGCTCTCACAGACTTTAAGTGTCAAGAGAGACGGTCCTGACTCCCATGAAGTGCGTAGTTTAGGACCCTGTGCAGACGGTATACAGTACTTCGAAAGTGACTGGAGAAGGGCTACGGGGAAATCATGGTGAGGAGAGGAAGGGATGGCGAACAGGGGCCGGTGCTGACAGTGATCCAGGTGCAAGGGGGAAGCGCAGGCAAACAAGTCCAAAATAGTCTGAAGGGGGAAATCAGGGCGCAGTCCAAAATCCAAAACCAGGTGATCCATCCAAGACAAGACAATTAAAATCCCCGGGAAGAGGGAACTCGGTCAGGAACACAGAGGTTAAAAGGAGAACGAGGACAGGCGCTCTGAGCCCCAGACTCAGCTGGTCAGGACGCCATTCCAAAGCCTGTGCGTTCAAGCCGCGGACGTAGGGGGACTTAATGCTAGGTGGGCCAGTGGGTTTCCGTCTTCCAATGCAGAGCCCCGAGCTTCAGAGGCACGAGGTTCAAATAATATACGAGGAACAAGGGGCAGGTGTCAGTGATGATGAAACTAAAACACAAAAAGAGTCAGAGCACCCTCTAGAGGAGGGATGACGATCGTGACATTAGGAAAGACCTTAACACATACAGTACATAATATTAATATCTCAAATGCAACTAAAGCCTATGCCTTCTAAAAAGCTGAGCCTTCCTGACTCTTTTCATTTCTCCCTTCTACTAAGCAATTAGGAATGTCATCAAAATCCTTTATTATATCTTTTTTAAGAACATAAAAACTTACGGTTACAAACAAGAAGAAAACATTTGGTCTACTTGATTGGTAACAATAGATCAGAGGAGCTCATTCAGCCTCACTCTGAACCCAACCACAGTATCAGCTTTAATGACGTGGCTGGGTAGCTTGTGCCGCACTCCCACAATCCTTTAGCTTTTGTGTTCTTTACATCCGTATTCCCTTTGTAGCCAGTTTAATAAAAAAAGACTGCATTGGCGCAGTGTGACAGGCTGTACTCTGTCTGACATGTACTCTATAAATGCCAAAAAATAGTAGCAATGTGCCCAGCTTTTAATGGAGTGGAGTTTTAAACAATCAGAATCTAATCTCACCCAGTTCCACTCACCTTTATAAAAATATCTTGACTTTAGAGTACACACATTTTCAACATTACCCTTGAAGCTGCTCCCTGGCTCATTCCTCAAGCTTCATCCTTACAGTCAGGCAGCTGTTCCCTCAGTCAAGCGAAATTTAGATGTTAAGAGTTTTGAGTTTTTAAAAATAATTATGAGTTTCAGATGCGAGAGGGTGAAAGGTCGTTGTGATGACACAGGAACGAGAAGAGAGAGTTAGGCGGGCTGCTAAGAGAAGAAGCATTTAACCAAGCTGAGGCGTTACGATCATCAATTTGTGCGTGTATCTGGTATTGTGCTGTGTATGACAAAGCTGACAATAAAACTACGCTCCGAGGGAAAAGAGTATTCTGCCTCCATCTTTTATTCTTCTCCATTATAACGGCACCTGATGGTGAGGAGGAGCCGGCGGTGGACACGATCTGGTGAGTGGCTATAAAGCACCTGCCTACCCAAAAGAAAAATTATGCCCCCACAGCTATACAGTATATATACCTAGAAAATAAGCCACTTACACTATGCCAATGCAGCAACTAAATCAAATCACACCTCAGCTTTGCATTAATCAGGATTTGGGCCAAACTTCTAAACTTCATATGAAAGCACCACACAGTACATGGGCAATGACACTTTTAGCAGGAATTGTTCTTACTTTTGCTCATTTATCATATTGAACATTAACTTCCTTAACAGCTGGAAGCACAATGCATATTCTGTTAACAATTAAATAGTGAGATAACTTTTAAAGGCAATTTCATCTCTTGGTGTTCTCTAGAGACCTAGTTCAAACATTGAGAGGAATTTTAATAATGAACTGACAATTTTTGGGAAGGTTCTGGAATGAGTATTCCTGAGAGAAGTCAGCCTTGGCATCTTAAACTCCTTACTGTGTCTTCATCCTGGGTCTCACTGTCAAGTTATCAGTTATCATCAAGGTACAACATTCCCTGGAGAACAGACGTTAGCATTATACAGGATACAAACACTTCATGTGCCAGTGCACCTCATCATTACTCAGTGCTTTTGTACCTGTATCATGAACATGCAGGGAGGATGTATTAATTGCATGATGAATAGCGAGTACAGTAGCAAATTATGACATTATATCAGACATTATTAAGACATTTAGCCATTTGCCATTTTCTTTATCATCTAGCGTTTAACCATTAAACCATTCTGTTTAAACACAGATGTCTGTTTTACTTATTAAGATTCATATTGAGAGTTCACATTTTGTAATGGGAAATTACTCATTCTTAAGGACTTAAGGTCCTCACAAAACATTGTAAAATATATTCAAGAGCATATTTACATTTGCTGTAATTTTCTCTTTAACTTCTCAATTAATAAATCAACCACCATTTGGAGATTAGGCTGATTAGACAAAATTAGTCAGCAATACAGTATACTGCTTAGGGCTTGGGACAAATAGCCTGCAATGTATGATTTTCCACAAAGGAATATTTTAGAGAGAAATGTTAGCAGTAAACTGCCACGCAATACATTTTGTGTTGCATGTTTTCCTTTCAGAAGGGTAATACATTTTGTCTTGAGTCCCTACTGCTTAGCTGTATTTTGTTCAGGTTCCAGCTGTCACCATTATATCCTGGCTACCAGTCAAAAATCTTTCTACATGTCTGGAAACACTGCAGGCAGAGGAGTGATGTTTTGAGGAAAGGATGCAAAACTACAAGATCAATACAGACGACTGAATCCAAGAAGCCATTTTCCTCCAGAATCAATACAAGACTTCAAAATGGGAAGCCAAATTAATGTATAAGCGATCCAAACATTACAACATCTAACTGCTGCAATAAGTAATTGCACGTAATTGATACTCAGATACTCCACATAAAATACTGTATGTGGATTTCCAAATTAACTGTAAGAAACTTTTATGAGGGATATTTGTAATGACTATGTTTTTTAAATATATAATATTGGGGAAAGTATTAATATTTGTATTTTTTTATATTAATATTAATAATAAAATGTTTAATACTAAGAAAAGTGTTCTGTTGACACAGCCTTTAAATGCTCTACATTATTGTATTACTTAATTCATGATGACATTTAACTATGACTAGCTTTAAAGATTTGCCTTTTAGTGTTGTGGAAAGAGTCAAAGAGCTTCAGACTTGGCTGCTCTATGAGCTCTGGTTTCAGAGTGCCTGCTTCATTACATAAGAATCACATGAACGACACCTGGAAACTAAAGCCGTGTGTCTTGTACAAGGGCTATGGAGTTCAGTTTACTGATGCTTCAGTCTTCTGTTGTGCCCACCTGACACATCCCTGTTTCTGAGACAGCTATCTTTTCAGGAATTCCCCAGACCCAATGTATATTTAATTTAACTACGGTATTTAATCATTAAAATAATGAATAATCCAAAAGTAAGGAATCATTTTAAAAATAATGAATATTTTTTTAAAGGATTCAAGTTGTCCAGGTGTTAGGTTTCATTTTACTAGACAACTACTTTTAAAGACTTCAGAAACCACATTTTCTGAGCTTTTTAATTAATTTCTAATGTAATGTTTAATTCTAAAAAGAGAAAAGTTAGTATGTGATGTTTCCAAAACAATTACAACTGCCTTATTACCTAAAGCTTGCTGAGTAAGCCCTTCATGCATGCCAATACGAAGTACCCTTCTCTCATAATGTTTCCAATATTTGGAACTTGTCATGAGCTTGCTGTGGACTATCTGTGCAAACCAGTTGTGCTGTGAGATTTCATCCAGTCTTCTTCCTTTTATACAAACACATAAACAAGCCTAATTTCAATGCATTTACTGAAATAGATGGATTGGAACAGTTTGAAATGCATGTGGACTCCATAGAAAAACATGTAATTACTTTAACAAATGCCTTACCTCTGCAACCATCAACCCCACTGTTGCCAAAATATTTTTATCTTATTCTGACTAAGCAGTTATATATGGAAAACATTTTTTTTACATGAATTGTTTTGTATGGTTTAAAAATACAACAGAAGGGCTCCTTGAAAACGAGGCTTGTTTAGTTCAAAATTTGTCAAATTGTGCCCCCTTGTGGCAAATTCTATTTTTGCATATCATGGTCAACAACAAGTTAATAATAATAATAATAATAATAATAATAATACACTTATATAGCGCTTTTCTGGACACTCCACTCAAAGCGCTTTGCAGGTAATGGGGACTCCACTCCACCACCACCAATGTGCAGCATCCACCTGGATAATGCGACGGCAGTCATAGTGCGCCAGAACGCTCACCACGCTCATGTAGCCAATTCAAAGATGGGGATTATTAGGAGGCCATGATCGGTAAGGGCCAATGGGAAATTTGGCCAGGATGCCGGGGTTACACCCCCACTCTTTTCGAGAAACGCCCTGGGATTTTTAATGACCACAGAGAGTCAGGACCTCGGTTTTACGTCTCATCTGAAGGACAGCACCTGTTTACAGTATAGTGTCCCTGTCACTATACTGGGGCATTAGGACCCACACAGACCGCAGGGTGAGTGCCCCCTGCTGGCCCCACTAACACCTCTTCCAGCAGCAACCTTAGTTTTTCCCCGGAGGTCTCGCATCCAGGTACTGACCAGGCTCACACCTGGGTAGCTTCAGTGGGTTGCCAGTTGTAAGTTGCAGGGTGATATGGCTGCTGGCCATAGTTAACGGATTTCACACAATACAAAATTAACTAATAGAAATGGGAAGAACAGTGGAGAAAGGTCAATAGGAAATATTCCTCTATAGATCATAGAGGATCCTGAAAATCACTACACTTAAAATAATTTTGGATTTCAAAACATATTTGGGGGCGTACAGTAGTAGCATAATTTCTTATCTCATAAGTCCACAAACAATCAAAGAAACACTCTCTTTTCATGTTCCCAAGTGTAGCATCCTTCTATACTAATTAAACAAATGTAAAATATAGTAATACATCAAAGTCACTGCAAAAGCATCTAAATCTTAAGAAAATTGAAAACGTACATGTTGGATGCTTTGAAGTATAAATAAGGAATAGCTAGAAAGACTTTAAAAATATGCTTTTGTGACTTAATGAAAGGAATTTTGTAAGTTAAACATGAAAAAAGCTACAGCTCATCACCATGATAAAAAAAAATACTATTGCTTTCGTTATTAATTTTTGCACTGGACCCTGCTCTCTCGCAGCAGACCACATTCCAATAACATCTACTTCTCCACTGATCCAAAGGTCATATAATGGAGAACTGCCAAAGGGCTCTTCTCCCAGGGTCCTGTTCCCCACAGTATGCCAACAGAAGGACAAGCAATATAACATCACCCAGTGTTTGGAGAGCAAAATAATGAATACTTGTGTGTGCGGGGGTGTGTGTTTTTATTCCCAGCTGCAACAGATACAGTTTGAGCATTTAATGTAAAACAATATGCTTTTACAAATACTGCCATCGCTTCCAAGATGAAGGCACAGGTCAACTTACAAAAATACAGTTTTATAATAAAAGGGGAAAGAAGACTTTGGCTCTGGCTAAAATACATTACATCACAACATATACTCCACCTATTGCTGTCAACACAGAATAAGGCCGCCCCACAGAAGGTACTGCACATGTAAGACACAACAGCAGCGCGCGCTCGTGTTCTGGTAATGTATATTGTCGAGCATCTACTCAAGTCAGGTCAATATTCTGACAGATTCTGCTCAGGTGCTGCCACCTACAGATGTCTAACTCAACTGCCGTGTTACTGTGGAGCACCTGGCCGTTCCTCCCTCAGGATCATCATCTCAAAGATGAGCAGGAGTGGCTTCAGTTTTTCCTCCAGTGGTGACAAGCTGAATCAAACTCCCTGAGGAAGGTCTGCTGACCCCCGTGGACCAGTTATAGAAGGTTCTGAAAGATAAAAAGGCAGCTTGGTTTCCTTTTCTAAAGCTAGAAAAGCTGATGCTGTTAACAAAGGAGCGTTTCAATTAAAATCAGGGTGTAACCGATGGAGGAGAAAAAAAACATCAGAGTCTCACACATTTTCCTTTTTTGATTTCACATCTCCCCTTTACACTTTCTGGGCCAATGCACTGAAAATTAATTACAAAAATCTAATAACTAATAAAACACGACCGGTTCCTCCTCAGTTTGGATACTGATTCAGCTGCTGAACATTTTACCTTGACTATAACTGGAACACAACTGGCAACAATCGCTCGGTCCTCAACCTGTTTGACTCGTATTTCATTCTTCACAACAGCATAATACGGCGGCTCTCTTTGTGCTTTGGCTATTTTATTGTGAGGTGTTGAATAAGAGATCTACTGATAAATGTAGGATATGAATCCCATATATCTGCATGTTGTCTAAAAGAACCCTTGCATCTTATCAAATTAAGGGTTTGGAAAATGTGCCTGTAGATCGCTTAAAACCATTCATTATGACAGAAAATAAACACCAAAAACATCCAGCTCTAATATTCTATATGGTGGTCTACTGAAATCTACAGTCAGTCTATTGTAGTGCCTCTTTTCTTAATTAATATCTAGCACCTATAGTTGACTTTTAAATGATGCATTGCATAAACTGGGTGCTATGAAATTGAAGTTTATTTCCATCGCTTTGTGTAAATATAAATAGGGTTCTAAAACAAAACCTATTCATTTATTTCTATCTAAGGAGTTAACAGAATGGGTGGTGCAACAGTAAGCCTTGCTGTCTTGCAGTGCTGGGACCCTGGGTTCAATTCTTTGAGTGCTATCTGTGTGAAGCTTGCATGTTCCCCTGCATTCGCATGAGCTTTCCTCAAGTGTTTTGGCTTCCTCCCTAAGGTCAAAGACATACTGGTAGGTTAATTGGCTTCTAGGAAAATAAGCCCTGGTGCGAGTGTGAGCATGTCTATCTACTTTGTTATACACTGGCTATTTCAGATGTGGAAAACACATTCACTACCATTGCAGAAATGTCTTTAATATACCTGCAGTCAGAGAGATAAACTGATAAAGAAGAAGAACTGCATTATGAAAGTTCTGGATAGGTTCTGGGTTCAATGTTTGTCCAGTCTTGACTGCCAAATATACAACTCATAATTCTCTGAAGAAAATCCTAGTAAGGGATTACTATACAGAATGTTTAACTACTGTAGGTTGGGTTACACTGGCTATATCAAATTGATGCTTTTTGTAGGCTTCAATTTTCAAAGACAGAAAAGGTCAAGGCATTTTCTGAAACCCCCACAAGTCAGTCTAAGTGCAAGATTCTAAATCAGTCCTGAGGATCTTAACGTCAACCTATTCTATCCTCAGGAACATCTCCTGCTGGGGAGGATCATGATTAGGTGCTCTTCTTGGCAATGATTCAGGGAAAGATTGATTCAACCCATGACATAAAGGGGTCATAAATCTACTGAACAATACTAGAACTTTTTTCCTGAGAATGTGTGGTCTGTATAATCCAAGTTAGTTGACATTTTACATTTTAGAAAACATATTTCATAAATGAAGATTAAGATTAACTTTATACACTGAAAAACAATTCGCGATTGTTAAATTAAAAAAAAATCATTTAGAATGCAACAACTTTGAAAAACAACTGCTTGTTTTCTCCAACAATACATATACATTATGAAAGGAACAACATTCATTTTAAGTCAACAATATCTGAAAACACAGATCCGGCTTGAATCCTAGGCACTGGCTTGACTGATAGCATTTTATGATGTATACAAAGCTAGGAGATGTTATCAGAATGAAACAAAGCAGGATTAATCTTCTTCAGTACACTTACTCCGCTACATGGTCCAGCGGTGTCCAGGAACCAAAGTCTGCGTCAGGCATCGATTTTCTGTTCATTGGTGTATCCAAGGTAACCCTGAGAAAGGCAGAGATGCCGATCGCTAGATTTTAAAAGCGCAACTTGTTGTGCTGGCTGAGGTCTGCTCTTTGAACCGAATGAAGCATTAGTCTTATAAAAAACAAACTGGAGAAATATATAACCAAGCCCTTCTAGAGTTCTGTATAAAAAATCATTAGCATTTTCTAACAAGGACAAAATCATGTTAAACTTAAGGTAAAAAAAACAACAACTTATATTTCACAAAAAAATTTGATTGCAATACACTTTAATGAGTTAATTAATACATGCTTGTTTAAAAATAAACAGCATTTCAATAGTTCATGGAAAAGTAATAAGAAAGTATACCATCCTGTATGCTAAAAATATATCCAGAACAGCTAAATGTTTGGCATAAAGGTTTATTCCATCCTGAAAGGAAAACAGACAACGTTTCACTTGTCACCTGAAGAAGGCTCCACAGTTGAAATGTTTTGGTTTTGTCAACACTCAAACACTACAGGGGTATGCTGAATTTTTAGTTTTACTAAACAAAATACTACTGCTTTACATTTGACCGGACAACTTCACACTCTTTGCAATGAAATATTTTAATTGCTACTGCGATATCAACATTTCAAAACCTTCTCCTTCAGATGCTAAAAAACAGTAGGAGAATACAAAATGGTTCTTGAAGTAACAGCTCCAGCATAATTTCTATATATCCACCGAAAACAAGAAGCAAAGTTTCCTAAAAAAAAACCGCATCACCTGAAGCAATCTGCTTCTCATAAGGAGAACTGCAAAGTCATCGTAGTAATGTTATCCAGATGTTGTGGCCAAAGCACAAGACAACATTCCAGAAGGACAAAAAACATCCAGATGAAGATTACATCTAAGCTACAGCTTGTTTGTAAAAGTACCTAAAAGAATTTCAATATCAAAAACTCAACACTGTAATGCAAAGACAACAAATAAGATACCTATGATCCCAAAAAGTGAAAACTGGTTTCTCTTACACTTCAAACAGAATGTGAAACTTAAAATATGGATCTAAAAAGGCAAGTGGAATATACGATTAAAGCTGCAATATTCTGAGGAACACATGTGTCTTACACATGATTTCAGTGTAGCTATAAACAACATAACTGTTCAAATATCAAAGGGCTAGCTAGTAAATTCTTTCTCGGCTATAAAAATGGACCATTTATGTAGTTAGCTAGAAGCACAAATGCTGCTTATGTTTTTGAGAACACACAAAATGGTTGTAGCAGCACAGGGGACGAGTTACTGATGTAACTGCAGAAAAGAAGCATCACATGTTAATTAAAACTCTCATGTCAACAGCGTTTGTATTGCTGTGAGAAAAAAAAACTAAACCCTGACTTGCCTGCATTGTCAACAGCAAAGATGGGTGTAATTCAGCTGAGCAGTCTGGGTCTTCAGCTTCTCTTTAAAAGGTCAAAGGCTACAGTGTGGTATTTGTTTTTTTACTCTGGGGCAATTACCGCAGAGTAGAAACAGGCGCTCGTGATTTTCAAGCTTTACGCGCAATTACTCACGGCAAAATCGCAATGGCGGCAGAGCCAGAAGGTAATCCGCTGGCGTCTCCTGCAAGACTCTGACAGAGCTGGTGAACTGCTGCTTTCGCCATTCCGTATCCAATCATTCCTGAGAGAAAACACACAGGTGGTACTGCAGGACCCTGACGACCCTTGGAAGAGTCTTTTCTCCCAATGTTTTAGGGCAAAAGCTGATATACATAAACATACATGCTGCTGCATTACACTGGGCTTTAATGTACCCACTATAAGTATACTTTTTTCATTCACTTTAATTCTAAAATAATTGAACATCTATTCAGGCTCACAAACATCTCCTTTCAAAGCACTAGTGTCCAACTTTAATTGAACATCTTTGCGATTAATTCAATTCAAGAATCTAAGCCTTGAAAATTTCTGCAAACCAGAATTGCAGAATTCCATTAAATTGCAACTGCCTAATAATTTTAGACGCAAGAAGTATTAACAACTGCATATACCATAAACCCATTAAACCAAGGGTAACATTTCAAGCAGCTTTTATGTCTCAAACTGTCATCTGTTATCAATTAAACTATCACTCACACACAGTTACCTTGTAAAATATAACTGAGAAATACTGGGTGAGAAATAACAAGTTTATAAAGTTTTGTTTTAAAAAACTGGGGATCACAGTTATATATTACTGACCATTGTAATGGTCAGTGGCTCATGTTACAGTATTAAAATGTGTTTTCCTTTTGTAAGGACCAGAGAAGAGGTACACAGACCTAATGATCAAAAGGCAATAACCAGAAGCATGTGTTCAAAATGAAATTTGCTGAGTCACTGCCCCTGCTTTTTGGCCAACACACTAGGACTCCTAAACAAACTAGCTGAGAGGGAAAATTCTGCAGCTTTAGCATCAAATACTGTTCTGAGGGTTGTATGCAAGTCACAGCTTTGTTAAAAGCTCCTGAAATACTGAATTGCATGTACCGTATATGGTCCAATATTGGATATCTGAAGGGGTTTCACTGCATATTACTATGTCCAATTAATGATAAAATACATTTTTTATATGCTGTACATTCTTTCTACTCAAATATCCAACACCTTTGACTGGAGGCTCCTGAAAAAAAGCTAAATTGATTAAAAAAAATTACATATATAAATAATGGCAAATAAACATTTTTGAAAACCTCCTTTTAAGGAGACACAGAATTCCTGGCTTTTATTAACTTAGTGATTACTGTACATATTTTTAGCACTTGCTTACTTTTGAAATCAGGAACAATGTGGGCACATCAGAACTTCATGGACATTTTAGAATTTAAGGAGAAGTAGCTCACTGATTATTGCATAGAACACAAAATGACCTCTTGTTGATAACCTTTCTATTTATGTATCCCAGCAGTTAATACTAGGTAAATAATTTCTTACGCTTACAGTATATGGTGCTTCACATGTAATGGGAACTCCCCTCCACTCTCACCAATGAGTAGCACCCACCTGAATAATGCAACAGCAGCCAAAGTGTGCCAGTAGGCTCAAAACACATCAGCTATCGGTGATTGTTTTTAACCATGGAGAGAGAACCTTGGTTTTACATCTTTTCTGAGGGATGGCATCTATTTTACAGCATAGTGTCCCCATCGCTATACTGGGGCATTAGGACCCACACCGACTGCAGGGTGAGCACCTCCTACAGGTCCCACTAACACCTCTTCCAGCAGCAACCTCAGCTTTAACAGGAGGTCTCCTATCCAGGTACTGGCCAGGCTCATACCTGCTGAGCTTCAATGCATTAAATAATCAGAAGCTGAAAAAATGGCAAAGTAACTACAATAAATGAACAGCCACCGTTTTAATTTCCTGAAGCATCTGTGGGTTGTTCTACACGATTGCTTGCACAGGCTATATTTGCTTTGGCTGCTTGATTCTATAGACATAACCCCCGACACTTTTTTTTTTTTGCTGGTTCAAGTGCAGCAGGAGGCACTGACAAGGGAGTAAAGCACTGAAGTGCAGCCCACTGCTGTACAAGGTTTATTCCATCTTGAAAAGAGAAGAATAGAAACACAACACCTCAGCCCACTTCTGCTGCGGCCCACTATGCCTTCCAGTAAATCCTTCTCTAGATCTCTTCGTCATTCCTTCTCTTCCTCCCTGGGGGGATACTTGCTCCCTTCTCTCGCCAAACCGCCATTCCATCTCTTCGCAGCGATCTATTCCGAGACCAGGCTCTCTAACCACCTCCTGTTCCTTTACAGATGTTGGCGTTATATCATTCCTAAACGCCTGCTCCCGCCTCCTCTACACTCCCATCTTTTGGTCTCACATGCTTTATCAGCTGCTGATCTCCCCCCCATTTCTCACACCCAAAGACGTCCAAGGCCGAAACACTGTGTTTCTTTTCTTCTCTTTTCATCATGGAATAAACCTTGACTTGTTCCTTTGCAGCCTACGCCTGCTGACCCTTCTCGTTAATGGCAGCAACTCGTAATGTGTAACAACAGCACTTGAACTGGCAAAGCAGTTAAGCATTTTTCCCTGTAAAAATCCTACCTGGAGTTCCAGCTAAGGCAGCTTTGGCACCCGCCAGCGTCAGCAGCCCTCCTTCCTTCAGGTGCTTGGTAGCCAAGTGACTGGAAATGGATGAAGTCCAGACACTCTGCTTCCACATTAGGTCACAGTTTTTGTACAAGGCTTGAGGCAAACAAACAAACAAAAGAAAAAGGCCTTAAGATGCATGTTAATCTCAGAATGTCTGTTGGCGTTAGGGAGCAGTACTTTAACACACAATCAGTTTTCTTGAACTGGCTAACCCTGACGATTACGAACCTGAATTCACAAGAGCTTTTAAATTCACAACCTGAGTATTGTTATTACACCCACCCAATTTGGAGTCACCAATCGGGCGTTTTTCCCCACACATTGGCTCACAGCTATGACCCCACAACCGCACACAGAATGAAAGAATGAGGAATAATACTGCAGACTCCTCTGACATGTAACGGGAAACACACCTCCTTACCACAGGTTCAGCACTGACTGGAGGGAGGAGGGTACATCCCTCCCCAACTGTACTACATGCAACCACCAGCCACAGGGTGACTGAATAGCTTTTTTACAATACATTTATAAAGCACCTTTCCAGACCCAAGAACGCCGTACATAGTGCTAAAGAGAAAAAGTAAAAAAAATAAATAAACAAGAACAGGTACGGGTTCAGAACAGATAGTGCCCTGGTTGAATCTTTTGCCAAACATCAAGGTCCCGATATTTATTAGCAGAAGTGGAATTTATCGTCAACCGAAAAAGAAAACTCTTTAAAATGCACACCGTTAAACTGGGGAGTACTATCTGCAGCAAACTGAGCTACCTGGTGTCTCCTGCCCAGCTAATCGGACTTACATTTGGCTTTTGCGCTGCCACCTGCCCACCCTCCTGCAACACACAGGATCGCATCCACCTTCCTTTCCCCCAGGAGCTGAGAAACATCGGCTGTAACCTGGAACGGAGGCACAACACAAAAACCTGGAATACATCCTAACAACAGTTACACTCGTAACAACAGGCACCGTCTTACGGGTGTGCACTACGGTTTTGTTACATTAATTCAGTCTGTCAGCAGCTAACATTTTGGCGTCAAAGAATGCAACTGTACGGGTTTTTAGCGATGAGTTTTCTGTAGTCACTATTTCAGCCGCTCCGATATTCAGACAGGCACCCCGACCTTTGCTCATTTAAAAACAAATGCCTCAATCTGACTGAAAGAACAGTTAACTCTTTGAAGTATTTCTGTAGACGAGAGGTTCTGCAATCTCTCCCAATTCAAATCCTGGCTATAATATTATAAGTTCAGGTGGGGAGCTGCGTCAGCATGCGTAGGCTGCAAAGGAACAATAGGTTTATTCCATGCTGAAAAGAGAAGAAAGAAAACACAACGTTTCGGCCGTGGAGCCTTCTTCGGGTGTCATATAATATAGTATTATAATACTGGATTATTTTTTGCTCTTTCATTGTCAGACCACACTACGTGACCTTATTTCCTTCTAAATGTAACATCCAGATACCGTACGAGGCACTGAATTCAATCTGAATTGTAATAACAAAAAGGCAAATTAAGATCCAAGATCCAAGCCCCACTGAAATGAACGGAAGACACCCTCAGAGTGGTGATTGATTAGTGAATGAAAACAGTCTGAAGAGCAGCTTTCAGCGGCTCAACGACACTGCGCCCAGCAGGTGTTCGCTCTGCCTACCTGCTCCGCCTGCTCAGTAAAAGAGTCGGTAATTTTCACCAGCACGTTAGCATTTGCCTCTTCATTAGCCGTAATATCGACGGAAGCCACCCACTAAAAAAAGACAAACAGAAAAAGATTAATATATTCATACAAAATTCCAGGAATGTGAATTACTTTTTTCTGACGATTTGTCCATTACAATAGCCATCAACGAACTTTGAACCATAATCCGAACTACCATTATGTTCAAATTCCTTAAACAGAATAGAGCACACATTGAGTCAGATTTATGTATTTAATTAATACATAAGCATTCATCTCACAACTTCACCTGAAAAAAACGCATTGATTGTGGGCGAATACTTTTCACTTTAAAGCCAAAGACGAAGGATGTAGTGCCATAGATCCAACACTTAATTTTAAGATTAATGGTACTCCTTGTCTTCGATTATAAGACCCAGAGAGCGTTGGAGAATAAGGTCATGATATTAATCAGAACAGTGTGCAAATTATATATATATATTAATGATTAAATCCTAAAATAGTATTCGTCACCTATGTATTAAGTTACCCTAATTCTATGTCGTAAAGCTTTAAAGCGCATTTATGTAGATATGTGTGATACTAACTCAGCACAGTAAGTGAATTACTGTAACACGGTTGTGAAATGCAATGCCTACACAATCAATCAAATAACATTCAACTGGTCACACGAAATAAATGATGACATCGCAGGTCCCATCTTCTACTTACCCAGCTTTTCGACTTAAAGTACTGGACGCATTTGGACCCGAGTGCGCCCTTTCCCCCATAAACGATAACCCTGTGCGCTTCTGCAGCTGCCATTCTCAAACTGAAATCCACTTGACAGACCTACCGCTCAAGTCAGAAATGTTCCTAAGTGTCTTCTTTTCCCCCCACAGCTCTCTATATGTCTGAGAGCCTGACGCCTATGGCCCCTCCTACCAGCCCGAGAAGCGCTGACGGCTGGTTTCTGCGTGTAGCACCACCTCCAGCGCGGAGGACTGTGAGAGCCGTGCTTTCGGTTGTGAGCGCGGCGTGCGGAATGGTACAGGAGTGCAGAATTGTCCTGTATTGCAAATCTGCTATTGGCCGCTATAGTACCATTACTTCTGAGGAGATGTTTCCGGGAATACCGATGATTTTTCCCCGGAGTTAAAGTGAACGCTTGAATGCTGATGTCAAGTCAAAGCGTTACGTCCGAATTTGCAATATAGTTTTGAATCGGGTTTGTTATATTTCCTCCACTTTGTCTAAATGTATTAGTCTTATTACACTGTTGCTTGAGACTGATACTTTATCTCAGGCGATTTAACGTGAAAAATACAATCGGATTTAGAACTTCATGAAGACCAAGATTTACATGACGTTACTTAAGTAACTTAATGAAAAACGGGGGAGCGCGGCGTGTATCTTATGGAAGACATCGCACAGTGAACCACAGCTAAAGCAAGATGGAAAGCTGGTATATTAAGTAGAATGAAAGAGGCCATTTAAGTAACCTTGTAGAACAAAAACGGCCGACAGGTGTGTTTTGATCTGTAATGGGTAGTCAAGTACAGCAGGTTATATCAACTAAGCCAGCAGCATGATGGGCTTTTGTAAGAAACACAATGTTGCTGATGTTTTCTGTACGGCGGTCAGACACGGACTTTGATTTTGTTTTGCCTTAACATTTCATAG
Source organism: Lepisosteus oculatus (assembly GCF_040954835.1). Classification (NCBI taxonomy): domain Eukaryota; kingdom Metazoa; phylum Chordata; class Actinopteri; order Semionotiformes; family Lepisosteidae; genus Lepisosteus; species Lepisosteus oculatus. The sequence continues at coordinate 11,223,121 of NC_090696.1, forward strand.
GAATGCCTTTAGAGATTTCTAAACTTGAGTCGCAAACTCTTGAGTTGCCTGATGTTCTGAAGGCAGCAGAAAATATTTAAAAAAATACATACTCATTGTTGTGATTCAGGGTTTATATGTAAGAGCATGTTGTCATATGTAGTAGTGATTGTTTTGTTGCTGCAAAGCTCACCTTGGCTAAGTTACCCAAGGTGTTGAGGAAAGGCAGATCCTGCATTACCCAAGGAAACAGATGTGCCAAGAGCAGGAGAGGAAGGTGTTGAACATCTTAGCTCCCTCAGCTTTGAGCATGCTCGGCAAGTCTTACAATGCTCCCCCCTCTTTCATTAATCTCTTGGTTATGCATAATTCCCTTTTCTAGGTATCACATTGTCCACCTGTCTAGCACCTGGAGCTGCCCCTCAGTACAGCCTAAACTGTATTTTTTCAAGCATCCTCCCTCACTCCCTGATTAATGACACCTTGCTCATGAATTCCCAATCTCCTTCCTCACAGGCTGAAACCGAGATAGACTGAACCACTTCTCCTGCCTGCTCTTCTGCAGTGCTCCGTTAGTTCGAGGGCCTGGCCATTTCCACTCAGAGGGCAGATAGATGGGAGTACAATTGCAGGAGGAAGAAGAAAATACAGCAGAGGCAACAGGAGAGCTGCCAAGACTGGACAGCAAATTGGAAACGCAACCCTATAGCAAAAATAATACATTATTTAAAAGTCATCATAATGTTCTGTTGTGATTTTCACTGCCTCTCAAAAAATACAAAATAGGATTTGAGAGGCAGAAAGAGGCAAAGTCAAATTTTACACATTAGCAGTTTCAGATACTCAGAGTTGCAGAATGAAGAATTTAGTTTATAAGCTGCCATATTTTCTAAAAGCCAAGACATTTTTAAATATATTGTTTACATTACAGAATACAGCACTACATAATGACATATACAGCATTTCCACCTCTGTATTCACAAATCCTTAGTTTCAATATTTGTCTTAGAAAAATGTTTTTATTTTTGCAAATGGATAGACAACAAATTCATGCAATTTGAACTGGATTCTCATATATTGCCCAGATAAAACTGAATATTTTGATAAGCTTTTGTTGGCTCTGAAAATATGTTTTAAATGCCAAGCCTTTATTCTAAAATTAACCTTAAAGAGCTGTAAAATGATCTTCTTTCAAACCTGCCATCTTTTATCATCAAGAATGCTCTGTAGCTTCCAGAATCCATTCACCGAAGTGTCTAATCTAATTTCTTATATTTCAAGCTTGTAATATTCAAGCCTTTTAGCTCATACATTTTTATCTGACACTTTGCCCTGCCATTTCTGCTTTTAAATGGTTTCATGCTTTGTGGTTTGGAAGAATTGCTCTGCATTGTAGCTAAGATGACATTTAGAAACCTTGGCGATAACAGTTGCTACGACATCTGATACAGGACAATTAAACCGTAAGTAACAAATTCAATGCCGTATATCAGTCATGCCTTGATATTAAAAACTGAAATATGCTATTTTGTCTTAGCATCTGTAGCTATAACCTGCTGCTGCCTATGAATATTTGTGCTGCAGACTGGACTGGGGAAGACCAACAATTAAACCTCTGGATGGAACTTTAGCAGACAAGCACAGATAGAATTACCTTTGTGTGGTAAGAGAGATCTCTGCTGCGCTAGGCTACTAATCAGGTTTTGTTTCCAAATGTTCTGAGGTGGCTATTTATACTGACTGTAGTGAGTAGGAACTAGGGAAAGTTTTTAACATTTGCTTTTTATTTAGTTAGGAAAGCACATACGAGGGACAGAAAAATGGAGGTTTGTGGTGAGTTTGATGAAGCGTTACAAACCTACAAGAAGGCTCCAGTCACATTATGGCATCCTATTACAGTCAGCCAGAGTGAGGTCAGGCTTTCATAAGCTATGCAATGCCTGGGCTGTTGAAAAAGACTCTTTTTTCCCTGGCTTCCCTGCTCAGCATTGCCTCTGTCGTGCTGCTTGTTGTGGCTCTTGCTACTGAGAAGTGGGTGACTGGAAAAATCCTGTGCAAGACAGGGGCCGAGCTGGTGAATGCTTCGGATCCAGAGCTGGTTAAATTTGTTGGAGACATTTACTTTGGTCTTTTCCAAGGAGGCAAAATAAGGCATTGCGGTCTAGGCAGTCGACGCTCCAAGATATACAGTAAGTTTTGTTTTCTTCATTTTTTCTGATATGAGAATAAATGACTCTTTCTGTCTTTTGTTGGTAAACATTGCATTAATCCCCTGGTTTAAATATTCACTTATTTAAGCCAGAAATGTAGCCTATTTTGTAATGAAAATTGGAGGTTTTACATGCTATTGTGTACATTGTGGCTTGAAATGCACTCATCAATGCCCATTCTTTCTAACCCTGAAATATAAAAAGAAGTACAGCAGTTCCCCTTTAATTCAAGTTGAATTTCATCCTTATCACTGAATGTATAGCCTAACTGTGACAGAAAAGGCACTGACAAGGCAAAATCCAGGAGATTTACTCAAAATTAGCATTGAAACACAAACCAGAAGACACGTTGAAACTGCATGGAAGTGCTTTTAAAATTGAGCAGGGACTACATCTTTTATGATGAGACCCTTGTATCAAAAATGACTAAATATCAAACGGGCTAAAGGGGCCTAATGGCCTCTTTTCATTTGTTAACTTTCTTATTTCCTTATGTACTTAATCTGATCCTCTGAAAACCTAGATGATTTAACGTGGGCATTTACTGTATTTGATACTGCCAAAAAGATTCATATTGACTGTTGACATAAAAACAATGGGCTGAAAAAGATGTGATTAATCCCGACTTTCTTTGTAATCTTCCTCATGAAGCTGACATAGCCTCTGGACCCATGAGTGACAAGTTGTGGGTTCAGGCTGTATGAGTGGGAGGTAATTCCTAGTAGGTACCCAACCCACCAGGGAGGGAGTGACGCACCCTCTAGTCTGCTTCACACTGTAGAAACCAGGTGGAGCTCTGATTAAATAAGCCATTGTTGTAACGAACGAGTCGTTTCAGGGCCCTATGCAGACAACACAATCCGGGGTGGAGTGAGGAAAACAGAGAAAAAGGCATGCAGGAGTCGGGAATGAAAACAGGGGGGGCGTGTCCAAAGTGCGCAGGTGTCCAGGGGGGTGAGTCCAGGGCAAACAATCCAGAAGTAGTCCAAACGGGGAACCCAAAACGGGAAAAGTCCAAAGCCAGTCGGTCCATCTGAGACTAGACAGGATAAAGACAGGAACCGGGTTGACAGGAATTTCTGGAGACAGGAATTTCTGATTTATTGCAGTGGATTGTTTTATTTGCAATGCAATTGCCGAATGCAAGATTTGGCCCTTTAATCACAATGCACAAATGCTGTACTGCTCTGGTGCACTGTAGCACCCGTTCAAAACCGGAACGCAACCTGCTCGTCTGATGAATTGAAGTAAAACAAAGTGAAGTTAAAAAAAATCTAACTATGCTTTTTTTCTTTCTTTTTCAGTTTTTCCAAATCTTGTGAAAAAGTTGAATGGTGCACTTCACGTGATGATTATCCTGTTTCTCTTCACTGCCATAGTATTTGCTCTGATCAGTTTTGGGTTTTGCATTTATAATGCCAGGAAAATTCCTTATCAGTCTATCAAAGGGCCAGGGGGGATATACTTGTGGAACTTTGTTGCAGGTAAATATATAATATAATATATTATAAATATAATTTATAAACTGAGCTTTGGATAAAGTAGACAAGGATCCATCTGACTCAAGCTGAGTCTATACTTTTTACAGGGAAAAAAAACATACATATTTTGTAGTTTAACCTTATATGCCAGCTTTGATTTATGAACTTGTAAGGTATTTCAATATTTTTACATTCTTGTTTAGGATATTTTGCTGGTAGCCCAGAACTACAAGTTAAGTTTCCTTAAGCAACATGACAGTCACATTTTTATTATGGTTTAATACTTTATTGTTGCAAACAGAATGTATTTTTTAATACATTTCAGGTAGAGGCTGACAGAATTAAAGACCCAAAAACTCAAGAGATATCTATGACTGTCTAGGTTCATTTGTGAAAAAAGGTTACTATGTTTTCTGTCTTACCACTAAATAATCTTAAATTATTAAATAGGAAAAAAACAAATGTAGAACCTATGCACATACGTAAAGTAAATGGATATTGGATATCGATTTACAATTGAACACAATTCATCAATGATGGGTCATGATCTGGGAGAACTAAAGAAATGACACCTGGTAGATTCATGTATAATGGTCTATGTGGTACTGTCTTGTCACTACAGCATTCCACTTGGAATAGTTAGAGGTATCCTGTGTGACACTGCAGCACTTTGATCAAGGTCTGGGACCTAATTTGCTGCCCATCATCAAAAAAATGGGCAGCAATTGTCTCTGATGTGACAGCATTCTAGCTCGTTAATGCCTGCCCTCATACTGCTCATGCAATGACAGCTTTCTTGAAAGATGGTGAAAGTGTCACTTCCTGTATAATGATTGTCCTACTCGACATACTTCAGCCACATTGAACATCTGTGAGATAAGATGGAAGATACAGCATGTCACTTAGGACTCAAATACAATGAAAATGTGTATATGTGTCCACTCTTTACAAGATGATGGGATAGCTTCCCACAGGAGATTTACAGCCTGAATATCGAAGACTGAACACAAAATGAGCAAATAAGAGGAGTCACTCCAACCCATTTAACCCATTTGGTTACTATTAGCTAATTCTTCTGAGGATCTCATCCTTGCAAAGGTAGATTATTCGAATGGTGGTGTCACGGATGTTGGAAGGGATGAACCGTGGAGAGGCAGGAGAGCAAAAAGACCCATGTGCGTAGCGGCGGAATGGGGGGTTTAGCCCGGGCTCAGCATTTCAGGAGTCGTATAGAAACCAATGCCCTCGGGCAGCAGACGTGGGGCGACCTGGTGCTAGGCGGGTTTCAGGACATCCGAACGTCAATGCTGAGTGAAGGTGAATGAGTGACCCGGAAATATATAGCCCCAGAGAGAGAGACACCGGAAGGACAGCAAAGCACAGGAAACTAGGGGCAGGACAGAGCAGGAGCGTGCTCTGGCTGCAGAGGGCATGACAGGTGGTCACACACACTACTAGCCTGCAGCTTTCACAGTAGAGCCCTTGTTAATCAACGCTGCTGATGACAATTATTTACCCACATAATGGATTTACCAATGTCAATTCTGTTCAATACAATATAAGTGCACCTTCTACTTGCAGTTACAAAAAGAATATTGCTTTTGATGCTTGGTATTTTGCCTGCACAGACTAAAAAAAGATGACCAAAAGTTATCTTTATTACTTTATATTGTAGGTAGTCCACGTGGTGGACAGTGGTGTTCTTGCAGACTCCATATACTGTAACTATACTAATCCATGAAAAATTCCTTCCATAATCTGAAATGGCACATAACTTCCTAGTTTTTGTTGCAATCTACTGCACCTTTGCTGTTTTGTTAACACTTTTTGCTTGTCTCTTTCTCCTCAAGGTCTGTTTGGAGTGTTCGGAGTTGTCAGCTTCATCGCAGCTTTGAAGCTTCATCACCTAACTGAGAGAGTGGCCAACTTCCGGGAAAATGTCTTTCAGTTCATTATCTTGGAAGAGCATTATGACTTCTCTTTCTGGTTATGTGTAGCAAGCACTGCTACTCATGGAGCAAACTTTATTGTTGTGGCCATTAGTGGGATCCATTTCCCCAAAGTACAGACTAAAAAACCTGAAGAACCTACAGTTACAGCAGAAGACCTTCTGTACTAGGCAAGACAGATGCTTTTGGATAGCAAAGTGAAAACCCAACTTTGACATTCTTCATTGCTAACTCTACACACAGGGGGAAAAGCCTTAAGAATATGTGTTGGGTTCAAATTGATGAACACGTTTTCATGACAAAAACAGAATGCCGGTGGCAGTACTGTGGAAGTTATTAGAGGAGATACGTCCATTTATATCTGCAAGAGATCACCACTGCTTTCAAACTGCAATTCTACCTTGTCCTTTTATTCTGACATAAATCTTCATTTCACAGACTCGTTTTGGACTTTGAAGTTCAGCCAAAAAAGGAGCTACATTAAAAGTACAGGACGGTAATGAAGTTGCAAACTCAGCTTTTCAATACTTGTAAAAATGTGAATAAATCTTTCCGTTACCTACCATTCGTTTTGATTTAATGCTGTATTTTTGGTAATTGGAAATTGGCATATGAAAACCTAGACGAATTCCAATGTGGGAAACAAAGTATTTACTTTCTCGCGAGTGATCTGCCACGTCAGAGATTAATTTAATGCTACTATATATTTTTATATTTAAAACTACCTTTTTATACACCACTTCCAAAGGCAAAAAGAAGAAGCTTGTGTTGATGTTAAAATCTCCTGCCTCTTCTTGCAAAGGTCCTAAATAAATATTTAATGTAAATTATATAAGTGTAAATATTTAATGTACTAATACTGGAGAGTACTTTACAAGTACCATCGTACTTTTGTAACGGCCCCTTACATGTGTCGCGTGTTAATGACGGAATCAAAGCGCTGCCGTGTAGGTAAAATGGGAAACCCTTGACACTTTGAAGTACAGTACATGTGAGAGTGAATGATACAGGGCAGGCGGATGAGGCAGTTCTGTAGCTGGTAACTAATAAGTAAAGTATAATGCTTCCGTTCAGAAAAGCACTTCTTTCGGGAGTGAGGACAAACAATTACAGATCATTTTCATTATCCCGGAACAAATGCGATGCCAAGAAGGTAAGTTTTATACTTTGAACTTGAAAACAGGATAGATAAATGAAGTTCTGTTGTTATCTGTATTTGAAACCAACATTGTTTTTGCAGCAGTACGTGTTTTGCTAGTTTCAGTATCAGGTTTTATATAAACATATTTTACTGCTGTGAAGAATATTGCAAAAGTTGCTTTTAAGCATATTTACTGCGTTCTGAAATCGTCTTTATCTTGAGTAGTTCACATAGATTTGGATTCACAACCAGAAATATAAATAATACAAAAAATATAAACCCTCAAAAAATAGATAATTTTGGAATTAACCAGGAAGTACAAAAACACAGGTTTGAAATAACTGTTCTGGGGACATTGGGGAGCTGTAATTGACCCCAAGCTTCTCTCCCTGTCTGTGTGTCTGTGTCTCCATGGAGAAAAGCTGGGGTATGCGAAAAGACTAATTCCTAATGCAAGAAATTGTATAGGGCTAATAAAGAAACATTACATTACATTACATTAATTGTAAAACACTGACTGTAGCTGTGTTGCTTTTCACAGGGCCTAGTCCTTGGCGTTTATGAAAAAGAAAAGGAAAGTAACGACTTCCACCTCACAGAAGCTGCAGAGGTGTTTGACAGGTCTCTGTCAGGGAGCCTGAGACAGCTATTATCTGTGTAAGTCTTGATTCCCAGTTTCAGAGCTTTTTCAAATCTGTATGGCATTCAAAATGTGTTTTTTTTTCTAGTGTAGAATTGTATGCAGCAGGTTTGAATATAACTAAGAGTATTATATAGTATATAGAATTGTATTTTGTAATCTGCTGTTATGTAATATATTGTTTCGCAATAATGAAAAGAAAAAATGGCAGAAAGTTTAATACAATTGATTTTCTGATCAGTATTTTCTTGTGCTTCCACACTTCTCAGATCTGGGCCAGCTGTGAAAAAGGGGAAAAGCAGGGTATTTTATGGCATACACAAGGTAAAAACTTAAAAAAAAACTATCTGTGGCTGTAAAATTTGAAAGAAATGAGAATTCACATTAGTTAAACCTAGATGTTTGCTTGTAATTTCCTTTCAAAAGATGGCACAAGGCATATTGAGAAATTTCCACTGTTCTTTCTTTTTAACCTGCCCTATGAAAGCACACAATCCTTTTTTTTTCTAAAGGGAGTAATTTTAAGTAAACCAATCAGATTGATTCATCGTAAGCCTTTTTTTTCTTTTGCATTTGTGTTTTAGGATTTTTCAAGCCTCGTTGTTGTAGGTCTTGGTAAACGTTCAGCTGGAGTCTGCAGTCAGGAGAACTGGGATGGCAGCAAAGAAAATATCAGAGCAGCTGTAGCAGGTAAATACATATCATCTCACACTGCATTATATCCCAGTAGTAATTCTCTCACATCATTGTTTCAGTGAACATTTAATTAAATCAAAGTAGTATAATGTAGGTAAACCTTTAAAAATACAGTAAGAAACATTATCCAGACAAACCTTACTGTATGTTTTTAAGTTTGTAAAATCTGCTACTTTTGGTAGTTTCAGTGACCATTTAATGCAGCTCTGCATTACTCTTAAGCTACATGTCATCTTTATGAGGCATCTTAAACTATTGTTTGAGAACAGTTGTTATTCTAATCATATGTTTGTCACTCCAAAACAAATAAACAATGAAAAAAGAAAGATCAATATTCATGCATGTTTGAAATGTTGAGAAGACAAAGGAAACCTATTGTATTTCTCTATTTTTGTTCGGACCGCTACACCATGTGTTTTGAGGGCTGTGTTTTCGGGCACAGCTGATTCATAAAGTGAGCTAAGAGTTGAATCCTCTTGTCTGTGGTGTTCAGTTGGCTGCAGGCAGCTGCAAGATCTGGAGATTCCAGTTGTGGAGGTTGACCCTTGTGGTGATGCCCAGGCGGCTGCGGAGGGCGCTGTTCTGGGGCTGTTTGAGTATGATGAGTTTAAGCAGAAGAAAAAGACGTTGGTGACAACACAGCTACATGGCAGGTAGTGGAAACCTTCAGTTCAAGCACAGTAATAGATCCTCTTTTAGTGTTCTGCGTTAAGATAGCGAGTACAAGCGTCATGTATTTAACATCTCCAAAAACATTACCCTTGACTCATGTGTCTAAAACTAAAGTTTACAATGAATTTTGTATAAGAAGAGACTCTTAAAATATATGAATGTAAATGTGATTTGATGCTGTTTTCCAGCACTGATGCTGCAGCTTGGGAAAGAGGAGTGATTTATGCTGAAGGACAGAATCTGGCCAGATATCTGATGGAGGCCCCTGCCAACTACATCACCCCAACGTGTTTTTCAGAGACAATACAGCAGAGACTTAAACCTTGGGCAGACAAGGTCACAGTACATATAAGGTAGTGGTGTACAGCACTTTTTTAATTGAGTCTTCAATTAAAACAACATAATAAAGGTTACAAATGAGAAGAGGCAATTCAGCTAGTTTATTTGCATGCCAGATTAATCAATAAACTGTTTCTAAAAGAAGAGGAACGTGAGCTTATTCAAGACACCCACATCCTTTGTGCAGAAAAGTGGCCCTTAATTATAACTGATCTTCCTCCCCGTTTCCAATTGTATTCTTTGGGTTGTGTGTCACTGCTGGAGAAGTAAACTTCTGATTCTGTTTACTGAATCAAACGTGATTCAGTACTTGCTATAGATTTCACACCTTTGAACAGATTTTTTGGGGCTTTTATGTCCATATATAAATAAATAGATCATTCAGTCAAAATGCAAACTTTGGTTCTTCTTTTCCATTTTTTATGTTTTCTTGCTAATTGGATTTTCTGTAGTCCTACTTTCTCATTTTCTTTCACCCAGGCCGAAGTCCTGGATAGAAAACCACCAAATGGGAGCTTTCCTGAGTGTATCCAGAGGCTCGGACGAACCCCCAGTGTTCCTGGAACTGCACTACAATGGGAGCTCCAGTGCAAGTCAGCCTCCTCTTGTGTTAGTGGGAAAAGGAATAACCTTTGACAGGTATTATGGAGGCAGTTTGTTTTTTTATTGCCTATAAAAGGGATATAATTCTACCTTGAGATCTTACTTGTCTCTGAGTTACTCCCAAACTGACTTAATGACTCTGGGTTAAAGACGTTAAAGTAGGTGGCTACGTCGGCATGAGTAGGCTGCAAAGGAACAAGTAAAGGCTTATGAAGGCTGAAGAAGGCTCCATGGCTGAAATGTTGTGTATCCATTTTTTTTCCTTTCAGCATGGAATAAACCTTTACTTGTTCCTTTACTAACTCTGAGTTTTGAATCCCAGATAAGGTCCTTCCACCACTACACCCGTGCCCAAATGCATGCAAGGGAATAAAAGCAATCGACTCAGCCTTGTGTGGGTTAAGGTCTCTTTTGACACGAGTGGTAAGCTGGTTTTATCGAAATGTGTCCATGGAATGTTCAAGCCAGGATGAGCCACGTGTCTGTTAAGTTACGTGTAGGTGCCTGATTATTATGACCCGAGAGGAACCGTGTCTGTTTGCGATCCTGTTTTGAAGTGGTGGGATTTCACTGAAGCCCTCTTCAGGCATGGACGCCATGAGAGCCGACATGGGTGGAGCGGCGACTGTGTGCGCCGCCATCGTCACCGCGGCGGCCTTAAAACTCCCCCTCAACATCGTGGGTAAGAAAGGCATGCGTGCTGCGCGTGTAAAAGATTGTAGTCATGGTGAAGGAGAGACATTCAGCAGCCGTGTCACCCTGCAGTTCACATCCGGCAGTTCACTGAAGCTCAGCAGGTGTGAGCCTGGTCAGTACCTGGATGGTACTAAGGTTGCTGCTGGAAGACGTGTAAGTGGGGCCAGAAGGGGGCGCTCACCCTGCGGTCTGTGTGGGTCCTAATGCCTCAGTATAGTGATGTGGACAGTATTCTGTAAAAAGGCACCGTCCTTCGGATAAGACATAAAAGGTCATGACTCTGTGTCATTAAAAATCCCAGGGCGTGTCTCGAAAAGAGTAGGGGTGTATCCCCAGCGTCCTGACCAAATTTCCCATTGGCCTTTACAAGTCACAGCCTCCCAATAATCTCCATCTATGATTTGGCTCCATCACTCTGCTCTCCTTCCCGCTAATAGCTGGTGTGTGGTGAGCATACTGGCGCACTATGGCTGCCGTCGCATCATCCAGGTGGGGCTGCACATTGGTGGTGGTGGAGGGGAGTCCCCATTACCTGTAAAGCGCTTTTGAGTGGAGTGTCCAGAAAAGAGCTTTATAACTAGATTGTGTTGTATAGATTGTGAATATGTGAATTTGGTGTTTTCAAGCTATCATGTTTTATAAAGCTACAGGCATCTTGAAGGAACATTTCCATGTTTACTTGTTAATTAAAATGAGTTTCTAACCTGCGTAATTAAAACGCTAGGAACGTGCATGTCTGGCACATTGAACTCGGCATCGAAGTGTAAAATCATAATTATAGAACTCTGGTGTTTGTAAAAAAAAATGTTTATGCTTTTCCAACACTTTAATTTGATTATTTTTTAGGTTTGGCACCTCTCTGTGAAAACATGCCAAGTGGCAAAGCAAATAAACCTGGTGATGTAGTAAGGGCAAAGAATGGAAAAACAATACAGGTATATTAACCATTAGATACTTGAATAGTATTCTGTAAATGTTCTGTTTGTAAATGACATTTTAAAGTAAATAATAACTGCTTTAAAGCCTGTAAAATATATCATAAGAAACCTTGCAGTTCTCTGCTCCATTCTTTTTAATTTATATCTGTGATCTACAGTAGATTCCAGAATATTTTGTAAACTGGTTAAGTTTGCAGATGATACCAAATCAGGAGTATTAGCAGTCACTGTAGAAGCAGATAATGAAATTCAAAAAGATTTCAATAAAATTCATGACTGGGCAAACACCTAGCTGATGTTGTTTAATGTAGACAAGTGCAGCAATTTGCATGCAGGCTGTTAAAAAAACATTAAATGTAAAAACATAACAGGAAACGCTGTGCTAGAAAAGGCTGCTTATCATAGCCAAAAGCTCCACTGAAACTTCTGCAAGGGAGAGTATGAGAGAAGTGAAAACGATGACTGTGAGGTAATAAGATTATTTCCATTTGGATTGTTGTCATTTTGAATCAAGAAATCATTGTGAATTCGAAATGTATTTGATATGTATAATCAGAGTTGTGCAAAACCATCAAAGTGGATTTAGTAGGAAAGAATAGGCCTTCTGCATGTCCACAGTTTATAAGAATTATGAATAGATGCCTTGTGTACGGTATGTTAACCTGTAGAATTACAGGTTTTGTGCTGTAGAATTAATATTTGAAAGCAAGGCATATTAGGTGATTTAATACCATGCTTTTGCAATGCATGATTCATGTGTTTTGTGAAAACATAAATTATTAGTAATTCATCTGTATGATCCAGTGCAGCTTTGCAAGTTAGATAACTTGATAGCAGATCCAGTTTCCTTTGATGTGGGAAAGATATATTTAATTTAATATATACTGTACTTCAATTTCTCACAGATTGATAACACTGATGCGGAAGGCCGGTTAATACTGGCAGACTCTCTGTGCTATGCACACGGTTTTAACCCCAAGGCAATAGTCAATGCTGCAACATTAACAGGTATGTATGTCACAGCAAAACAAACTACAATATCAATCAAAATAATTTTGGGGGGAAACTAAGCATACAGCTTATATTGTGCTGAGGTTTGCATACCAGAGCTAAAATGCTGAAAGGCATTTGTTGCAGATGGTCACTTGTGCCGTCATGTGCTTTACTTAGACAATAGACATTTCTGTTTTGCAGAAATGTGGTGGTCTTATAGTAACATATGATCCCCCCAAGGAGAATTCATTTTGGCATAACATTTGCTCTTTTCGGAACTAAGGAAATCATTTGTTTAAGGTTCTGAATGTAGCATAAATTAGAAAACCAGTTAAAACCTTGTTTTTGACTGATATGTTGCAATCACACACAGATATCATCCTAAATTTAAACGTTGTTTGTTAATATTTATGTTATGTGCAGCAAAAAAATGTTATTTATGACACAACATGTGCACATCACATGCATTCCTTTCTCTGAAGAGCTGCCTGACTTAAAAAGATGCAGTTAATTTCTCCACACTTATAACATCAGAAAAATACTATATGAATGAGGGAGTTTTATCCATATCCCTTGGAATCTATGTCCAAAACAGCTTTTGTATCTAAAGTAGTTAAGTTTAAATAAGTTAGAAAGTAAGTTAAAAGGGATTGAAACATCAGTGAACCTGGTAATCCTCAGAGTACCATGACAGTGCTGAAGATACCTCTGTAGGTAACCTGACATTTGCTTCTCTTGTCTGAACTTAGGAAAGGCCACAAACAAGAGAAGGTTTTTAACCTATCTGGTATGTTTATTTGAAACTCAGAACTTGTTATAATTAGTTTAGTGTTAAGGGGTCACCTCATTCGTTAAAAGCTTAGTTCTTGCTTGCATCATGCAGATAAAAGTTAAATTTCCTGTCCATGTTTTGCATGCAGGTGCCATGGACGTAGCTCTGGGGTCAGCTGCTACTGGTGTTTTTACTAATTCTGACTGGTTATGGGAAGAACTGCATAAGGTAAAATTATTTTCAATATTTGTGAAGCTGTTTGAACTACAAATTAAAAGTGAATACAAAAGGATAAACGATCTCCATCTTTTTAGGCAAGCATCGTGACTGGTGATCGGGTTTGGCGGATGCCTCTCTTCCAACATTTTACCCGGCAGGTCACAGAGAGTCAGCTGGCAGACCTGAACAACATTGGAAAATACAGCCGGTAAGTGAAGAGAATTGGGAAACCATCTAAAACACACAAACCATTCTTCTTCACACAGAGTCAAAGCATTTAGTCTTTATTACCCTATAATCAATTCGATTTAGCAGGATAGATAATATTTTGTTGTTGGTGGAATTACTGTATGGTTTTCTCAGGACCGTCGTTTTGGGATTCCATTTTGATGGGATGGTAGTGAAAAGAGCCTGACGCTTTTCTTTTTAAGCGCTTTTCCCTTGTTCCTCAGGTCGGGAGGCGCCTGCACTGCTGCAGCTTTCCTCCGGGAGTTTGTGACGGCACCACACTGGGCACATCTGGATATAGCTGGAGTTATGTCAAACAAAGATGAAGTCCCCTATCTACGCAAGGGCATGTCTGGGAGGCCAACCAGAACTCTGGTGGAGTTTGCTGCTAGACTGAGTAAAGAAGTATAAAAGTTTACCGGTAGTAACACTTCCGCTTGGAAATGGTTACTGTGGTTTTTTGGAGGTCATCATTTTATAAGGTTTTTGCTGTTAAATCATGTATTTTGTATGATAGATGACTGGAACAAATTATGAAAGTCTGCCGTCTGAGAGATTTTCTCTTGAATAAATTGAAGACAAGACATAGGTTGTAGGACACTTTTGTACATATATCCATCTGTCCATTTTATAACCTCTTTATCTAGTTCAGAGTCGTAGAGGAGCTAGAGCCTATTTCGGGGTGCATTGGGCACAAGGCGGGGTACTCCAAATACAGGACTTGCAGACAGAAATATGCACATACTCATACCAGGACTGATTTTCCAAGAAGCCAGTTAACTTACCAGCATTTCCTTGAACTATGGGAGAAACCCACATGAACACAGGAAGAACATACAAACTCCAGGGCCCTGGAGTTGTGAGGCTGCAATGCTCCCTGCTACACCACCATGCCTCCCATGTGTACACAGTACCTATCTTAAAAGGTAAACTTAAAAAGTCTAAATATACCCCCCTGCCACAGAACAATAATGGTTAATAATGCTGTATTTCCTGAGATTTAAAAAGAGTGTACAGGTCTGAAAAAATAGGTTTGTTCTGGAAACAGGCAAATTGTGGGTAGAATCAGTGCTTTCTGGTATTTTACATAACAAATGTAATAAATTGTAGGAATTTGGGATTAAATGAGCAGTTGGGTTCAGTAGAACTCATGTCCATTATTCAATTTAAATAAGCAGGGATTTGTGGGGTACTTTCCTAAGTATTGGCTATGATTGTTCACCTTCCAGGCCATGGGAAACTGTGATGACCCTGACTTTCCATCTTTGTATTATTTTATGATAGCTGGAGAACCTTTAAAATATAGTACCGTCGATATGACCCTTAGCGTAAGCATTTCCCTATAGATATGATCCCCAATCTTCCTGAAAATTTTCCTGCTATCTTACAGCACACACCTCTTTTCCCATCTTAAAAAGCTCTTGGTTCCTATTTCCCGAAATAATTAGAAATACGTGATTTTACCTTTAAAAATGGATCCCAGAATGAACAGATGTGTTTCATTAGTGTGACATTTATTACTAAGGTCAGCATTATCTCCGTAATAGTTACATATTCCAGGTTGATTTTATAGTAAAGTGGGGTAGACATTGGGGGGGGAATCTTGAAAATACCCTCTTGCCCCTTGATTAAATACAGTCGCACACGAAATACGTAATCGGCCTGTGTGTCATGTGACGGGAAGTTCCCCTTCCCAGCAGAGCTCGGGGCAGCCTGAGCGTCATTCAGCAGCAGCCATGGCTTCTTCCATGAGCGGGATGTTTCCAGGGCAGCAGCCGCCAGGACCCCATCCTACGGGAGCTCCGGGTGGCCCTGGTCAACCCGGTCTTCTACCTGCTGCTACTGGGGCTAGGGGTCAGAGCACAACGCTGGTGGATGATCTGGAAGCTTCTTTCGAGGTACAGTGAGAGACGATAACTAATTTTTTTCAAAACTGTTTTCTTCCCTTCTTGCTGTAAAATTGTTTTGTCAAAGAGAAATTTTGCAGTGGAACTCGGATCGAAGCAGAGAATCTAATCCCATAATTCTGCATGATGGGTGACGGGTTGATTGTTGATTTTCTTTTTAATATACCACATCGTTGACGTTAGCCGAAGAAAACAACCAGCAGATCGTTTATTCTCAAATACATAATATAAGCTTTATACTATTTTAACAGAACTATACTTAAAAGCTGGATACAAATTATCGTAGGTAGAGGCCATATTTTTAGGTTTTAATATTAATTAACGGAGACTGTAAAAACCTGTACCTTAGATTTAATTTAGCCCCAATGAGCGCTTTGTGCAGTAGATGGCGCCAAAGCGATGATTATAATACGTGGGTAAAAGAACACAAATCTAAGCAGGCGTAGCAATTAGTATATATCCCTGTGTTGTATACTTTTTCAACGTGTATTGTATTCAGATGCGGTTTTTTGGACGGAAGACAAATCCTTACCAATCAGATTACTTTTCGGTCCAAGGAATAAGTTTTGTTTGTTTTTTTTATTTATTTTTCCCTCCTTCTTATTGCCATTTAAGAGTTGCAGTGACATAGAGCCAGTGTATCCTGTAAATCAGTGGGCAGTGCAGTTTTGCAGAAGTGTGATTAATATTGATGTTTAGAGACTTTGATTTCATGGTTCTATTTTTTCACTTTTAGGCATGTTTTGCATCCCTCGTAAGTCAAGACTACGTAAATGGCACTGATCAGGAAGAAATTCGAACAGGTGAGACCTCTGTCGGTATGTTTTTTTATATGCACTCTGGTACATCTTTGTAATGGAGTTCATGAAGCATCATGTGTTGTAAAAAATAAATTATTCATAACAGATCTGAGCTTTGGGTGAATTTCTTAACCTTAATTTTGTACTTCACTGTTAAATTCAGGGATTACTCTCATAGTTTTTGATAGAGCTGCATCCCACATAAGTGTTCTTGATTTGTCTTTCAGCTTGTTTTTACAGTACTTACTGGTTTAGATTTTTGTTCTACTTGCTTCATCTGTACATTCTTTTAATTAATTTATTAATAAGGTACAGCACTGAAGTGATACCTTCCATCAAAACGTTTTTTAAAGGTGTAGACCAGTGTATCCAGAAATTCCTAGATGTTGCCAGACAGACTGAGTGCTTCTTTCTTCAGAAGAGATTACAGTTGTCTGTACAGAAACCAGAGCAAGTTGTAAAAGAGGTAAGATGACCATGTTTAAATTAAGTGTGCCTTATTTCTGTGCCCCTTCTGCAGTTTCATGATCGGTTCTTGTGCTGAAGTTGAATTTGGCTTGGTCTTCTCAGAGGGAGCACATGTTTCGCCTCTAAAATCTTGACAAGTAGAGGTATTTATCATTCTATCAGTAGACTTATATGAATATTTTAAGGTTCTACAGTTTACTGCTTATAGGGAAACTGCAGTCCCAATTTCTCAGACTGGTTATTAATTCTGGGTAACAAAAATTAATTGATGGTATCACAAACTTTTGGAAGTCTCAAATGAAGCACAAAATCGTGAAGTTTCTGAAAGTACTGGATGGTCACCATGTTGTTGCAAATCGCTGGTCTCTCCACGGGCAAGAGTGAGAGTTCCCATGAATTGTGATGTGTAGCTCACCTTCATGCTCAGCGGTCACTGTAAAGACTAATGTAATGCGATGTGCGAGTGAATAAGTACAGGTTGTGCAGCAGATGTTTCACTACAGAAATGTTCTAGCGTGACCTGCATGCAGAGTTAATAAGTAGTTTTTGTTGGTAAAGCTGTTTTGAAGTCAATATGTTGAATTCAAATCAATTACACTTATTCAGTCAACAGTAGTTTCAAGTATCTGAAAATGTTGCCTTATATTGCAAAAAAAATAGATTAGTTTTCAAATAGTTAATTTGGGATAGGATGTTTATTGACATTTTGACTCTGCTTAGGAGTTTACGTGATTATGAAGCCTGATAGTTTGTAATATGAAATATATTTTTGTTTCAGATACTGAACTGAAATGTGTGGTCAAAACAGGTTCCATTTTCGCCTATAAAAACCATCCAATGAAAAGAGGGTGATCTCAGTGCTTGATAGAAAAAAAAATCGACCTTCACAATTTAAGTGATCCTTTGTATCATAATAATGTTTAAGACATAATTTTATGACTAAGAGCAATATTTCTATTGCAATAAAAGAGATGTATTCACAAGCATGCCTGTTTATAATGTAATAGGGCTGGTTTGCATTATGGGAAGTTTTGTTGCCTCATTCTGAATCAAAGACAATGAGGGCAATATGGAGCTGCGCATACCTGGAAATTTGGTCTATTTTGTTATGTGAATTTCAAAGTTTTGCACGTTGTTATGTGCATTTTACTTTCTTTGCATTTTGAAACGCGCTATTCAATGCTGACTCTTTCTCACCCTGGAATAAAAAAAAATGGCAGTTCCCCTTTTACCTGTGTCAATGTGCAAAAATCAGTAAACCTTTCCAACATCCACGCTATTTCCAGCATCTGTTTTTGGTTTCGGAAAATCAGTTCTAGGAAAATAACTTTGAAATGTTTTTAGATATTAAATATTGTAGCAATTGTTAAATATTGTACTACCTAGTCCTCACAGTTGACACATTGTTTGACACCTAAAGCAAATATCCTGAAAAAGAACCTTTCATTGCTCGTGCCAATATTTTTGAAGAGTGTGATTTAAATATGCCACTTGGTATTTCCTGTGTGATGCACAGAAGTCATTCCTTTGATCCAAAAGGCCATCCGATTTGGAAGGATTTGTCCGTTTTCCAAAAAGAGCATAAAAGATTTGCATCAATGTTGAAATGTTTTAAAATTGCCTTGTCAGTGCTGATGTCGTATTAAAATTTGACTCACTCTTTCAGGATGTGTCCGAGTTAAGAAATGAGCTCCAGAGAAAAGAGGCCTTGATTCAGAAACACCTGAGTAAAATTCGCCATTGGCAGCAGGTCCTGGAGGACATTAATGTACAACACAAGAAGCCCACAGAACTCCCCCAGGGTCCACTGGCATACCTGGAGCAAGCCTCTGCTAACATCCCAGCACCCATGAAGCAGAACTAACGCAGAAACAGCACTTCACAGTGCTAGAGGACATGTAAATACTCAGATGACATTTTTGTATCGTTGGAATAAAGTTCTTTTCATTCGTTTCTTTATGGTGTATCATGTTACTTATATGTGATATTACAAATGTAGTGGAATTGTTTGAAATCTGTTTTTTTTTCCTGTTGCAGGGAAAACATTATAAGATATCGAACCTTTTTTATTTTTTTAAATGGAAACGGTGAAGGTTTTAGGGACTTAATCGGATGTAACATTGCATTCAAAATTTCTGAAGAAAGGTACCTGCAGCTTTTGGACTGGAATAATATTAGGCTATTATTATTGTTATTATTTTAAGATAATTTTAAATTACTATTTATTTCCTGTTTTAGAAATATTTGAGATGCATATATTTGGAACAGTTTTAAGGTAACTAAAGAGAATGTTGATTTTATTTTGAGAAGACAGCAAATGTTTCCAGACTAAAGCCACACAGTATGGTGGCTAGAGACACTGCTGTCTAATGGAAGAGGTATTACCAAGAGGTTCTGGCTATTTGGTTGTTAAAGATCCTACCTTTTATTTAGGGTGTTAAACTCCATGTCATGGGTAAATTCTGCTCTGGGCCTTTAAAGTCTAGTCTCCCTAAACTTTCATCCTTAAATCAGTCGGTGAAGCAGTTAATCACTTCTATTCCTGGCATGGTTCACCTACAGGGGTTCTCACTTCACTGGTGGATGATGCAGTGGTCCCTTTGTAAAAGTAAAGTGGTTTGGTAGCCTTTGGCATGAAAAGTACTACATAAAAGGAGGGCATTTAGAAAGATTTGGAAGACATGGTGCAAAAAATCACAAGCTTTCATCTTTCTCAAAAGCTTAGGGTGCAAAAAAAACAGCTTCCTCCTGTATACCTGCCTTTGTGTAAATTTCTTAAATAAGTTACTCAGGCGGTGATCACACATTGGGCTGCCAGCTCTATTGAGTTTCCTCTACTGATAAGATAACTGTTTTGAATCCGTTTCTGCTCCTGTCTGCAGACAGTGGGAGCACAGCCTGTCCTTTCTGGGTATCTTGGTTTGCCAATATCACCCAAGTTGTTTGGCTGGATTGTGATCAGTGGGCGTGAGTTTCATCTGGATCTCTCATCTTTCACCCTGTTCATGTACTCTGCCACTGTGCATTGTCTTTTTAGGGCCTGGTAGCATTTCAATTTATGTCACAGTGGGAGAGTTAGTATTGTTTGGTTTGTGCTGCAATTTGGTTGACTCTGGGCCCTGGTTTGTGGTGTTACCGTAAAAAAGGCAGTAAATCTGAGAACAGCACAGCTAAGGGTGGTATATACATACTCTTGTTCAGTGATAATTGATGGATTTTTTAAAATATGTTTTATGTTTAGTGTAAGAAGCAAAAAAAAATAAGAGCAAAGCATTATATAAGCCAAACCACTAAGGAAGTTTAAGTTAAAGATACTGAAAACTTGATAACAAAATGGTGTAAACTCTGAAGTCTTGGCTAAATTCTACTCTAGACTAGCACAGTCTGTTCAAACTTATTATATGTAAACCACAATACAGCTACAAGAAATGTCAATTATAAATCATGCTTTTGTTGCTTTGAATTATTTTATTCCACTCTTTGTGTTGCTTTTTGCAAGAAAGACTATATAAGTGCTTATTATTATGATGAATATGAGGTTGTAGCATTTTAATATTTAAATATTTTTAAATTTGGAATTATATGATATGATGACAGCCGAAGTGTGCCAGTACACCAAATATCAGCTCTCAGTGGGGTGGAGAACAAAGTAATGAAAACAATTCATAGATGGGGGTTATTACGAGGCCATGAGTGGTAAAGGCCAGGGGGAAATTTGGCCAGGATACCAGGGTAACACCTCTACTTTTACATCTCATGCAAAGGACACTACCTTTTGATCTCCCATCATTATACTGGGGCATTAGGACCCACACAGACCACTGAGTGAGAACTACTGAGTCCTATTACTGGTCCCACTTAGTTAAGCAGCAACCTTAGTTTTCCCAGGAGGTCTCCTATCCAGGAACAGGCCTGGCTCATAACTGAAGAGCTTCAGTGGGTTGCCAGTTGTAGGTTGATATACCTGCTGACTAGTAGTTGCAGTAAAAACACACAACAGGGGATGGTAGCGAGTTTAGGGTTTCAGTCAACAAAAACATATCGGATAACTCTTTGTCTAGGGCTCAGATCATAGTAAAAAGAAATGTGTATTTGATATGCCAGGAACCCCCTAGTGTTGGTTCAGTTTCATGGAGCGGAAAGTCCAGAAAAGCGCTAAGAAGTATAAGTATTAATATTGTATCTATTAACGTGTATTACTCGTTTATAGAAAAAAATCACCATGATAGAAAATATAGAAACAACAAAAATTTTTTATTGTTTTCCCATTTTTCGAAATTGTGGCTATGCATAAGCAAGTCAGTCGCAGCAATATGACGGTTTTTAGGAGGCGGTGTCTCTGGATCAGAAATACTTTTACGGATGACACTTTAATAATAACAGGATATGACGTTTCTCTTTAAGGTCTATTGGCCAATCAACATCTAAGCACATTTTTTGAATTGATGGAACCGCTTGTGTGCTCTCTTGAATGAGTTGTATAATTAAACATTTTAATAATAATAACAATGCGTTTTCAATATTTGTAACCTGTTAGCACGGTAAGGAATTGAATTCGTTGTTTTATAGTACGTAAGCAGCTGCTGCTGTAATTATCTTACGATATTTAAATGTGCCTCGTTGTTGTGTCGAGCGATTTGCCATTTTTATAACTTGAATTAGACGGATTATAGATTTCGCCCTGGGAAAGGAACGTAAAGTTTCTAATGGTGCTAAGATTACAGTATAGTCTTAAAGTAAATTGACTGCAAGAGTAACTTCTTAATGCATATAGGTAGTACGTCACTGTGAAAAAAATGTTTTCCGTAAAAGTGTTGGAAATAAAAAAAAAATGAATATGGAGAATAACAGTAATCGATTTTTGAACAAACAGTCCTGACCTCATTTCTTGATATAAACTGCTTTACGAAACTAGGCCGTCAGATTTAACTGGTGTTAACACTACAGAAACAGCTATAGAATTAAAGTTCAAAAAGCCACTTCACAGATGATGTTTAATGTAGATGACCACAGCCTGAAGTTAGGGAAGATGTACGATTGCTCGTGAGAGGAGAAAGACAGCTTGGAGAAATTACCCAAGGCAGAATGAGGTGTTTACAAAGGCCGACACGTCATTTTCCCGATGTGACCGATAGTGCCAACCATACTGTACCTTATTGTGGACACCATTAACTGATCTCCTAAGAGAGCGGCCACCTTATTTACAAATTGATTAAGGAGCAGATTTTTTTGCTAACATTTTTAACATCATTGCACTTGTAAATATTTTTTTGAGGATCAAAATAAAAACAATGATCTCAGTTATTATGCCATTTGCTGTCGAGTAAACTAGAAGGGACAGTTATACTCCAGGACGACGACAACAACAACAATACTTTATTGTTATTATAAACTTTATTTTTATATAACATCTTTACAGTGTCTTCTCAAGGCACTTTATGGAACAACAACAAGAACAAAAAAAAGCCTTGAGAGGAGATAGCAGAAGGGGGTATGGAATACACTAGGAAAGCCAAGGGGCAAAGACCAGTTAAATAAAAGCCCTTCTAAAAAGGTTTTGAGTCTAGATTTGAAGACAGACAGGTACTGAGGTGCCAAGCTATGCAGAACCTTGTAGTTGAGCATCAGAAATGTGAAATTGATACAAAAGCTGACAGAAGCCAGTGCAAGGACTCCAGGATAGGATTAATTGTGATCGCCACAAGCAAGACAGACCTGAACAAGATGGATGAAATGGCTTTCCCTTATTTAAAACCTTTATGTTGATTCATTTCTTTTTCTGTCATGATTTCAGAGAAGTAGGGGTGAAATTCAGAAAACTGGGATGAAGAAGTTTACAAGACAAGGCCCAGTGGTTTTAAAAACATACGGCAAGTATAGCAGAACATACGTGCGGAACGTGGAAGTATGGTTATCTCCCGACATCAGGCAAGCTGCGTTTTCAAGCACGTCCTGCTCGGACCTTTCCATTAATACAGATGACAACAGCAACCTGAAAACTGAGAGAAGAAAGTATGTGAAACTTGATATCGATGGAACATTAATATCTTATGTGTAACATGCAACAAGTATTGTATATTGAAATAGTTCAGGTGGGGAGCTGAGTCAGCATGCGTAGGCTGCAAAGGAATAGGTTTATTCCATGCTGAAAAGAGAAGAAAGAAAACACAACATTTCAGGCGTGGAACCTTCTTCAGGTGTGAGCCTGAAGAAGTATTTTATATAGTGAGCTTATTTTCCATAGCGTTTATTTGTTTAAGTGCAATTTCCTACAATTTACTTTAAATTTGCATGTATACCATTAGCAATCTGTTTCTAGTCTACATATGGCCTTAACATGCATTGACATGGTTTTGTTGCATGAGAAATTGTCACGTTAGTAGGTTTACTGTATTTAATAGCCCCAAATGTTCTTTTGCACGATATATAGTGTTATATGTGCATATATTTGATGTGTCTGTTCAGTGCTTGTTTGATAAATATTATGTAAATTAAATAGAATTTGGGAGAAAGACATAGAGAGAGGGTGTGAATTGTTGTACAGTCTATTTGCAATCACTGTCCTTCCGCACAGGAGACAGAAACCAAGTACCTTCGGCTCAAAGCCTACAAGAAAAGCCAAGCAAGCGGCTTTGTTAGCTTTAAAGGAAGATGATGACGACAAGGAGAGTGTATCCTTCAGCAGTGCAGTAGGAAACAAAGCAAATGTCAAAAATAGGAGAGGAAGGTAGGTTTGCTTTGAAATACCTTGAGTTTAATTTAATTACAAATTTAATGCATTTGTAAAAAAAATGCTCTTCACAGAAAACAAGGTCACGTTACTACAGTGATATGAAAAAAGAAAGTACACCTCCTTACAATTCTCTGGTTTTACATTTAAAGACATATCCAAATAAGTTCCATGTCATATATTTGCTTTTTTTCTCAAATTGTATTGGCATTTGTTCATTTGCCAAGAATTATTTTCTTTACAGCTCTATAAAGGGTTTGTTAAAATGTTGACGTTATAGAATATTGCTCTATTAGAACATATTTTTACAAATGTTAAGGAAACCAGTCAGCCTTGGTTATTCAGATTTTTCAATTTTAATAATGAATGTTGCCTAATTTTATTATTTTTTGTTTCTGGCGGACTAGAGTTACTTTAACTCAAATGAAGTTCTTACAGGAGGCTGAATATGCGTTTTGTGAGGCTGTGTTTTTAACCATTTAATTGCTCAAAAACCATTCGTTTTGCAAAACTAGAACTTCAGACTGCTGCAATGCCATTTTGTCAACAGATGCAGAAATCGAGACGGTGTGTTAAACGCAAAACAGAATATTCCAGACGAGGGAGAAGAAAGTATTTTCAGTGATGGTTTGAAAAGTGAAAAAGTAGCCACAGCTGAATTCAACAATGGCGTGAGGTAGAGTTTTTTGCCGAGTTTTTTGGGTGAAGTGTATTGGGATTGTCGGAGAAGCTGTCATGGTATCTAATTTTTATATTGATTAAGAGCTGTGAACGTATTTTTAAATTCCTAATGGACGGCAGTGTCCAAAATAGTGCGATTAATCAACCAATGTTTATTTCAGTTGGTCATTTCTTTCGCCACTCTTTTCCCCCCTAGAGTGGGATTGGTTTCAGCTGGAGGAATCACATTTATCCCTGAATAGGTTTGGCAGTTTAAAGGATGTTTTTTTTAAATCGCCTCTGCAGAGGTAATTTAATTTATCTTGATTGCCGTCTGCCTGGATTGTGAGCCCTAAAATGAATATCTGTCCTGCTAAAAACATTTTTGAATTTTCTCTCCTATAACTCAGGAAGTCGAGCACTGCCTCAAGAGCCGTGCATCGCATTTCAAAGAGGAGAGCCGCATTAACTATTAGTTTGTCCAGCTCAAGTGACTCAAGCAGCGACACAAGGCAAGGCTGTCTCGCTTTCAAGTCTGGGAAGGAGAATAAGATGGAAGAAAGTGTGAAGTCTGACATCTTCCAAAGGTGAGCATTGTTTATTGTTTTGCATATATCCTTTGCATAGTCAATTCTACTTTCTGCTTTTCAGGATTTCAGAATTATTTTTCTGGTGAACAGTCCTGAATTCCTGAACTATAGAGTTTGGAATGATAAAGAAAGGCAAGTGATATGTCAAGTTAATCTTATTTTTTCTGTGAAACTATATAAAGAATGTCTTTGAGGGTATACCGCTGCACCAGATGTACCTTGACAGTTTGGAAGTTGCCAAAACATTTCTTATTGTGATCCACAATGTCAATCTTAAGATGCTACAAAGCAGAATATACTTTGAACTACTGACAGAGTTCTAAAAATAGTAAAAAACCTGGCAGCTGTGTTTACCTACACAGTAAACAAAAAGATGTGTTGTTTACTGTGTAGGGGACTTTCAGTTTGAGGATGGTTATTTATAAGAATGGTTTGAAATTAAGTTTCAGTTGTGCTTTTGTTAATATTTAAATCTTTGCAGTGTTTTGACCAATTTGTTTTCATTTACAGATGTTTTTAAACTGACGTTATCCTGCTTATTCCCTTTTTTTTGCAGCAGGTTTGTCACCAGTCGTAGGAAAAGACTATCCAAAAAGCCAGATAACAGAAAGGAGGGACAAAAGAAGAAAAAACAAAATGTAAGAATTAATGATGGCAAAGTAGTTCAGTCATTTTTAACACTTGATTTCAGAATCGGTGATCCTGCATGTCTGTGGAGAGTAAAAGCCACGTCATAAAACAGGAAAGGTCATACCCAATTCTTGTAATTCATAGAGGTACTGCTATTTAGCGACTGATTGACCGATTAGAAAATGGGTGATTTGACCTATGAAGTATTAAACTACAAATTCTAATTAAAACCTATAAGATTTGACCCTTGTGGACTTGAGTTGCCTGTTCCCTGTTGCCCCCAGTAGAATATTGTCTTTTAATTCCTTGTCTTTCTAAATATTTCTTCTCAATAACTTCTGCACAACCTGTTTTGTTAAAGGTAATATAGGCCAGTTCATAACTATGCTCCAATCAAAGGTAATTTCTTTTGTCTGCTGAAGATTACACAGACTAAAATCTGTAGATAAATGACAGTAGTCTTGGGGTTTGTGTAGCTTGAAAAACTACAGCATTCAAAATTAAGGACATTTTCCTCAGTATTTAGAAAGAAAAATATCAAACCACAACTATTGGTTTTAAAGGAACAGGTAAAGGTTTCTTCCATGCCAAAAAGAAGAGAGAGACAATGTTTTGGCTGTGGAGCCTTTTCCAGGTGTGAAGAAGACTCCACCACAAAAATGTTGTCTCTTTTCTTTTCACAGAATTAATCTTTACCTGTACCTTGGCAGCCTATGCGTGATGATGCAGCTACCTACTTGATCTATTGGCTTTTATTAACCTTCTTAAGATATTTTTTCTGGCATTTAAAGCCAGAAATATATATAACATTCACAGGCAATCATTTTTGCCTTTCTTTTTCAAAAATTACATTTTTTGTATTTTCTGTAACACTACTGCTGAGCTGATTTTCAAGATTTAAACCGTAATTAATGAAGGAATACTACCATGTATAGAGTATAACTAACTTACATTTTCCTTTTTAGGCATTCATACCACCTAACAATTCAAATTCATCTGAGGATTTTGAGGATTTTGTGAAACCATCTCCTTTTGGTAGTTATTCAAAGAAAAAACGAAGACGACGTAATGAAGAAACGGAGAATACAAGTTCAGAGATGGCTAGCAACGCTTCTCAATACCGCAAAAGGACGAGAAATGCTTTAAAGGAGGTCTCTTTCAACAGCATATCAGACAGCGTGCTGAAAAGATGCTATAAAAAGCCTCTCCTGTCTAGCACCCCATCTGTCCTCCCTAAACCCAGCAGCAGACCTTGTGAGCACACAGTCAGTGAAATATCCTTTAGCAATGAGGAAATGGATGGTGTTCTGAAGTCCGGTGCTGAGGTAGCCGGGAGTGTCCCATCTCCCAGACAACGGGAATTTGTTGGGATGGAGGATAAGAGTCTTGAATTAAAAACTCAAAGCACCAACACATCAGAAGGTAGTATCGTGTGTCATGGGCAAACTGATCAAAAATGTGCCAAAAGCAATAAATGGACAACTCTTGCACATAGCATGGAACTTTTTTCTGAGGTTTATGGCCATTCAGATAATGACAGTGAAAAAATGAAGAAAAGCTGCTCTTCTATTGGGTGTCTTTCACAACAAAAAAGTGAAAATTCCAATTTTGTGTCAGCAAAGACCCATTTAGGTGATGTTACATCTGTGAAAGAAAGTGTACGAAACCTAAATCCTATAGTTCTTTTGGACCGTATTGAGGTATGGCAAAGCCAAAAGAAGCAAACAGGAGTACTTTATTCTTCTACTGAAGACCTTGTTCATGTTATTGATGGAAAGTTATCTGATGGGTGTTTAAGTGACAACTTCAAGGCAGATGAGAATGAATCAGATCACATTAGTTCAAATGGTAGTCATTTGACAAAACATACTAATAAGCTGCAGCAACTTAACGTACACGGCAATCTGAGAATGGATAGCATTTTCCCTTCTTCAAATGGCATGGAAGTAATAAATCAGAAAACGGGTAATATAAATGGGCAGATTGCTCCCGAAAAGGAAAGTAAATCTCGTTTCCAAGAAGTAATGAGGTTTTCTGCCTCTGTCAATGTTGGGGCACAAAACTGTGACGTTCCCCTGCAAAATGCTGATCTCACTGGAGATCAGTGCAGCAAAGACGCGTCTTGCCTTGAAGAGCAGTTTCAGAAATTTGGAAAACCTGGAAAAGAGGTCTCCGCTGCTTCTCAAGAAGAGGATTCTGTACACTCTGAGGAAGGTGGTGCTGTATCTGTGAATTGTCGCAACAACTTGCTAACCATTGACCGTGTTGCTTGCTCTAGAGTCAGTTCAGTTAATATGACAGCACAAGCTGAAAAACCCAAACGGCATCGTAAAACCAGCTGTCAAAGAAGACTGCTTTCTAATTTTTCCTCTGACCTAACTAAAACTACAAGTGTATCTGATTCCAATGCGTCCAAAGTTGAGTCCGCTTGTTCTCCTGCTGGAAAAATTGGTGGGAAAACGAAAACCCGAGGGTTTCCGAAAGAAAAACCAGGAACAGCACGAAAAGCCTGCATCAGTGGCTTCAGTGTGAGCAGGTGGACTAAGAAAGATCAGTATAAGAAACAGGGACAGAAGAAATGTTCTGTTCAGTCGGTATTCTCTGATAGTGCAGATAACTCCTTGCCTGATCTTGGCTTTGGCACTTTCATGCAGAACTCTTCAATGGTGAGTAGGAGGGTTTTGCGTGAAATTAAGTTACATCAGTTTATATTCATGAATGTAGAAACATGTTCACAAAGTTGTAACAGAATAATTTTGTCCTGCATCAGAATGGCTAAGAGAACTAGCTTTATAAATCCAGAGCTGTAAATGTCTCCAGACCTGTGCAGTCCAGTAAACAGCATGCTTTCAAGTCCATTGTGGTAATTAATAAGTATAGTTCTATCCACAGCGAATGCATAGTATTTGTTTTCTGTGCTACATGAAATGTGAAAGTATTCACTCTTGCATGCTTGTGTTGTATCTATTTGTTGAATAATTGGTTAATGGCTCATTAATGTATGTTGAAATAGTGCCTATATTGTGTCATGTGTAAACATTGAACTGTTTAGATTTTAGGGTTCAGAAATAGACCTTAGACATAACTGTGATGTGTTTGTGTTTACTGTGTTCATTTCTAGGGTAATTTGAAAAGCTGGTTGCATGGTACCAATGCAGTGCTTCAACAGACTCCAGTGGGTAAAGGGCAAATCAGAAGGCCATCTCTGTTGTCCTTCTTCTCACCTGAAACTCTGACCACCAATAACTGGTCAAGACTTAAAGCTGCCCTCTCGGTGCACAAAAAACAAAAAGGTACGTGCATCTTAATACAGTACACGACAGTTTATAACAACAGTATTTTCCAGAAGGTGTAATCTGTCTGTCACAACACTCAAACACAGAAAAACGTTATTGTGCAAATTAATTTTGGAGTCTCAAAATGAATGAAATAAAGTGCTGGAGTTCAACATAAATCTGGTTTGTAACGTTTTAATTAATTGCTATGACGGGTGTGTAGAGCAGGTACAGTGGGACTAACAGTTCAGTTGCACAACAGAATACCTGGGTGAGGAGCCATGTAAAATATGAATTAATTAATGCAACAGGTTTAAGCAGGTGTCATCTTTGACAGCTGTAAATGTAAATACTTGTTCACAGCTGTTATTTATCCTGCTTCAGCTGTCATGACTCCAGAAAAGATGATCTGCCATAACCAGGATTCTCTAGAAAATGTTTGGCAAAACAAGAGTAACGCGCTTGAGGCATTTACCACACCACGAATATCCAAGCTACGGTTTAAGAGAGACACTGGAGGCTCCTCTCTGGTAAGTTCCCAGGCTTGAAATCTTTTCACTTCTTTACGATGCAGTTTTGCCCAATCCTCGTCCTGTTCAGGTTATTTTTTCAGTTAAAGCTGAAGCTTTGATTACACCCAATTTGTGTTCAAAGTACACAACTATATTAAAATTGCACCCAGTAGTGGAGTGGGCTAGTCTTGAATTGGCAGTCCCAAAGACGCAAAGCACACATTGTAATACTATATCTGCACAGTCACTGAA